>NC_066854.1:1810851-3010851 GCF_001640805.2 Lates calcarifer
GGATGAAAAGTCATAAATACACTGTTAGTTCATTCATTACAGTGTGTAATGACTGCTGGATCAAATGATCGAGGGAACAAGGGATGAAAAAGAAGAATGAGAGTAAGAAAGGAAGAGAGGTGATATAAATGAAAGGACAAATGTGAGAGACAGAGGACATGAGGAAAGATACAAAGAAAAAAGAAAATGAACCCAGGATGGTACACCTGAAGAAACAAGGAAGGAAATAAAGAATTGAGGAAAGAAAAGGAAAAAGGAAAATAAACAAAAGAAGTAGGAGGGAGAGAAAAAAAAGAAAAGTGGGCCAAATTTAGAAAAAGAAAGGAAGGGAGGAAAACAAAAACAGACAGCAAAAACCACAGATAATGGGGGAAAAAGAAAAAAAGACAGGCTGTAAGGGAAGGAAAGGAGGGAGGGAGATAAATAAATGAAAGGGAGGAAAGAAAAAGAAAGCAACTATAAAGGAAGTAAAAGACAGAAGAAGGGAAAGACATAATGCAGGAAGGATGGACATGGACGGAGAAACAAATGAACCTGGGACTGCACATCTGGAAGACACAGATGGAGGAGAGAAGAAAAAGGAACTTAGGAAAGGGAAGAAGGAAGTAGGAGAGGAAGCTAAACTTTGAAGGTCAGAGAAAGATGGAAAGAAAGGAAAAGGGAAGATGTGGACAAAAAGGAGAGATCTGGACAATGATGAGAAAAAGAGAGAAAGGGGAAGAAGAGGGAAAAAGTAGTAAAACAAATTAAAAAAGGGGGAAAGCAGAAGCAATTAACCTGAAAAGTGAGAAATTAATAGGAGGAAAGAAGTGTGCACTTACTCAACTGTGCATCTACTCTAAACTACAAAAGTTAAAAAACTCAAACTAAAAAAAGAAAAGTAATCAAGCTAAAAGTATCTCGTGTGATGTATGTAAAGTTTAGGGCGTCGCTGCCAATTTACAGTTGTTGTACTTGCATGAGGACAGCCGGTCTGCCCAGAGCCTTACTTCAGCAGACAAAAGTGCTAACAGCAGATGAATTAAAGGTTACCAACAATATATGATGAATATCAGGCAAATACAAATTACCACAGGCTGAAGAATAATGAAGGTTTTTTGCCGCCGAGCCAGGGGCCAGTCAATAATTAGAGGTGGCGCGGTCGCTGTCGCCAGCTTTCTGCAGCCTCTGCGCTTTGTCTCAGCTTTAATTGCTCAGGTTAAGATGGCCGCCCACGTCCAGGGAAAAAAAAAGAAAGAAGTTAGTCTAAACTTGTTTAAAGACGAGCGGCGTCAAGATGCTTCTCATGAGAGGCTCAGATTCAACAGGACGCCCTTCAACAATGTTTTAAAGTTTCTTCATCTCCTCCGTTTCGTGTTTACTTGAAGTGAAGCATGAGGGACTTTGCTTTGATCCCCCCCGAAAAAATTAAAAACAGTCCCAACCGTGCACAGGGAAGAAAGAAAAAAGGAGGAAAGTGCCACGAGTGGTTGACAGTCGGTGCATATTGGTTGTTTTTTTCCAAGCAGGGAGACATAATCACACAAATAAGACATCAAAGATAGATTGAGAGTTAAAATATGCAGTTGAAAATTATTCAGATTGCTCTGGGATGGCAGGGAGAAAAATATTCCCTCAAAGTGTCCGACTGGATGAGATCAAAACTCTGATACCGTGAGACACATGCACGAATGAGAGAGGAAGCTTTCAGACATGTCCGGGCTTTTTTTTTTTTTTTGTGTTGGTTTCAGGGGCCTTGGCAGCTCCAGTATTTCATGTCGTGGTTCCCTTGACTGGAGGGGAATCCCTTTTTTTCTTGTTTTTCTGGTCACTGGCATGCAGCTCGCCAGTATGTCGCCTCACAATGTGAACTCTTGTGCCCTGCAGGTTGGCAGAGAAAAGCGACACACACACACACAGAAACTGGCTGCTGCCTGCGAGTCACAGCCAAACGCTGCACCTGCGTCATGTTTGCTGGCTCCTTTTGATCCGACCTCCTCTCCACCTGTACAGTAAATCCGGCAAAAATCTAACCTCAAAACACACACAGGTTCACGCCAGGAGGATGCATCAACTCTTGCGTCATGGAAATTTGTCTTTAGCAAAGGAAAGGAAAAAAGCTTTACAATGTCAGTGGGAGAAATGTATCTACTAGTTCATCTTTCTCTGCCTTTTTGAATTCAAAGTGCTCTCTTCACTTCAGGTTAGTCTGATCTTGGATTAATTACCTGAAACAAATTTGACTGATTAAAATTATCTTCAGTAAAACCACTGTACTTACAGTTCTTTTATGCAACATCAAGTGCATGCCAGTGCCTTATATTCACAATCAACTGACAATGAAACAGATAATCATATACTGCAATCACAATGGCTAAAGGTCCATAAACAAACAAATGAACCTCTCATTTTTGCCTGGCAGGATCAGAGGCACTAAATGCTGCTACAAGGGGACCAGCTTCAGAGGGATGATGGCAAAAGATAGAGACATGCTCAACAAATACTTCACTATTCCATTCATCAATTTCAAAAACAAGGACAATCCTAAAATGTGTTCTGTGACTGACCAGCAGCCAGTACAGTTAATTAATGAAGGTGTGTGCTCTCGTTATGAGTCTTGGTCAACACCTGCAGCGCTGGTGTTTTGAGTAATTAGCAATTAAACCAAATTAAAAAGATGTGATGAGTGTTCACAGTCTACTTCCAGAGAACAAACACACGACTCTGGCTAAATTCCTGAAGTGATAAAGAGAGAGGAAAGAGATTTCTATTGTGGGCTTCAAAATTTGAAACCAAAATGATTCTTATGTCTGATGTTTGACGCTGATGCAGCCTCCCTTTTCTCTAAATACAAATCTGACGCCGTTGGATGGAAGATGACTTGAATATATTGCTATAACCTGACTAAACCAGTCAGTGTTTCGCTGTTGGAGAGAAGCTTTGTGCCTCAGAAACAACAACGCTCTGTGAAAATGTTGAAGAAGCTGCAAGTTCAGTGATGTTAAGGGACAGAAAGTTTCTCTTTGTCTGAAAGCTCTCAAATGTGCCACAGAAAGCTGAGATTCAAAGCGAGGCCCATCTCTCCTAATTAACACTTTGAAAGATAAAAGCAGTTTATTAAATCAATCAGGATGATGGTTGTTTGTGAATCCCAGCAGATAAGGACATTTGCATATTAACTTTGCAGTTCTAACCTACATTTGAGGATCTTCTGAGATTGTGGCCGGCTTCAATGTAAATATTTTCCCCTCACTGCTACTGTACACGTTTTAAAGTTTCATCGCCCGGATTCTCTGGTGGATTTTCAACTCATTAAAAAATAAAGAGATGGATAAATAAGCAAACATATAACGTAAACAGACAAACAAATGAATAAACGAATACGGATATTATGGCACTGGAGAGGCTCTGCCAAAATTTGTGGCAACGACAGGGCAAAACAATCTGGATCTTAACGTGCTGTTAGATATTCCCAGTTCAAAACTAGGCTTTAAATGAACATGAAAGTAACAAATAGGCTTTAAAAGAGTATTATATGTGCCCTCCAGTTAATCTGGCACATACTAAAGAGCTGTTTCAATGTGTTCTGCCAAAAATTTACTTCCATGTGAATCATGCATTTTCTTGATAATGTTTTAAGTGAATTTAGACAGTACTGTGTTTACTGTTCATTATATGAACTCTTTGCAACTTTTGTAACTGCACTTTTACTGATGTTGGTTTTTAAGATCCTCGTGAATTCTGTAAATACATAGATTTGGATTCCCCTGCATCATGACACAAACAGCATCTTTCCTGTATTTGTCCCTAAAATGTCACAAACTCGTGTGGATCTTGAAGCTGTTGGTATTCAGTTTTTTTTCCAACAAATTCCCTGTAAACGGATGAATGAATTTACTGATCTGTCTGTCTAAATATATTTTATTACTCTGTGCAATAGAGCTCCATTGTTGCCCAAAAACTATTAAAAGCACATGAGTGAGCCTCACTGTTATACTGGGCGACATGTTCCTGTACTTTATTTTGGCTCCGTCCCACAAAATTATTATCATTTTTTTCAATTTGCTCAGGAATGAACGGTGGACGCCACTGCCTGATAGAGACCTAATGTGTAAGGAGATTTGCAAACTGGTAGCCTAATCCTCATTTGTGCTTCTTAAAGAAGACATTTGCTGAGGAACTGTCGTCTCAAAGCTCGTCAGCAATCAAACCTTCCTTGCATTCACAGCGATAACATTAGAGCATCAGTTGTGAGACAGAGACAGCCACAAAGAAATCAAAGCTCGCAGATATTGACCGGCCTCTCATACGGACACGGAGGAAGAAAGAAACAGCGGATCAATACCAGTCGTTGCTAATCCTGGTACCTACACAACAGCGTCATTGTGTTTCGATGGGTGGGCCAAAGCTTTGGAAGAAATCACCCCACACAAAGGGTCCTGTCGCCATTCTTCGCCTCTCGAAAGGGTCACGCATGCCGTTGACTGCCACACCACTCAATACTCGACTTTAGTGAAGTGATGAAAGGATTGTGTTTGAGCTGCAGATGACCTGACGCGCATGAATCCTCAAGCTGTAATCAGTCCAATCTGCATTCACATGGACAAGAGGCGCAGATCTGAGAGCAGCTATCATCGTCTCATCACCAGCAGAGAATAGGTGAAGCAGTATTCCAGGGGAGAATAAAAAAGGAAGTTACTTTAACGACTCCCATGGCTTTTAATTGCAGAGGCTTGGATATTAGTTCAAAACCGCTCACTTCATGCTTGGGAACACAGTGCCATGGTGCCTGCGCCCTCACCCAACACTTGTTTTATCTGCTTGGAGATTGAACTCACTTCACAGTAAAGAGAGGCCAATTAGGGTGCAAAGGGATTAAAAACACAGGAAAAAAGCTTTTCCATTCCTCCACTTTTGTAGTGGAGGACAGGCTATAGGATGAATGTACAAGAGGGGAAGAAAGCTCAGCACTTTATGATCGTGAAATTAAAGAGAAAAACGAAGGCGTGAGGTTATTTCCTGCCAGATGTCCCTCGAGAGGAAAAAAGTCCACCTTGTATTACCGTTGGATGTCATTAATCTGTGATGTTCACAGCATTCAGGCAGTTATTTTGTGATTTGGGGGAGGGAAGGTACTGTTTCAGGTTAAAACTCCTTCTCCGTATCACATTAGTGGAGTATCACATTTATCAAAATGACTTTCTCCCTGTTGCTTTTGTGAAACATTTTTGGCTGATCTAAACCTCCAACCTCTCATATAGATTGGGCCCTCACAGACCTCAGTCATATGTACAGTATGTAGTGTGTCATGTCAAGTCTGAAAGGCCATTGGTCCACGAGGGGACAAAATGAGAAGAGACTTGAAACCTCAGTGATTTCCATGGCTATTAATGCTTTCTTAATTCTAATGGTTCTAAATAGTACAGCCACTGATAATTTTATAAAAGATGGTTAATATGTGCTGTAAAAAAAGTTACCTCTGATTCACTTAAAGCCCATCACATTTATGTTGTTATGAATTATGATCCTCTGAGCAAAGTCTTTTCATGTCCACATGTTAATTTGTTGAATTTGGACAGACTTTAGACTTTAGACTTTAGATTTATTCAAAACAGTGCAGAGCCCAAAACTCTGCACAGTCCAGACATCCTGTATCTATCCTTATGTATCACTGTTGAACTGCTTCTTCTTCTTTTAAAAATACCTGGGCATGTTGTGAATGTTTCACCAGTTATTTACAGACAATGCTAAATGAGCCATAAATCACAAGCAGCTTTTTACAGCAGTGTTTTAGGGTGAATTTCTCCGTTTATAAGTGCAAATAATAATTCTGTAGCGCTGTTAAAGCATGCAGGGTAATGCAGAGAGAGATCAGTGCTGTGCTTTGCTGTTTATTTCCTTCAAATAAACAAGCTGAGAGCTTCAGATCCACAGACCTGACCATTTATCCGTCTCTCTGAGTGGAAGCTAGACTCTGACTTCCTCTAATAAAATGATTACCAATCTCTGGTAGTGGTTCACCTCAGATGCACTGTCCCCAGGAGATGTCCAAGGGATGCTATTAACCAGGGAGAAGGGGGTGGGGGAGATGTAGAGGGGGAGGGCGGGCTTCCCCCAGCGAGGAGTGTCTTTAACATAAGTGGAGATGAGCGTAACCGGATGGTGGAGGCAAAGGGGTTTCCCCAGGAATGGTGGACAGCGGCAGGAAATCGATGCATTGTTTGTTTATTGGTCTGACCTCCAAACCTCTGCAGCTCTACATCTGTCAAACCCACCCCCACCCCTCTCTCTTCCTTCTTCCTCTCTTCCCTTCTGATTTTCTCTCCTCCTGTCCTATTTTCTCATCAGTCTCATTCCAACAAACTAGTGCATAATAATATCCAAGGACCTTTGAAAGTTTCAGACAAATGAATGACCATTTATTTCCTTACATGCATCCTGTGCAATTAAATTAGGAGTTTGCTGTCCTCTCTGACTGCCATCTGCAGAGATAAATACTTTAAAGCACACTTCTATATAGTTGGGAGACAGTCAAAATCAGCAGGAGAGGCAGGGAGATCCTGACTTTTACTTCCTGGTAAAGGTACATTTTGAGTGGTTGAGATAGGTTGTGCTGTACTATTAGAGTTACTGGCTATTTGTGGATAGTCAACTTTAAATAATTTTCTGTTGATGTCTTTGATACTCGCCCTCAAAATGGTGCATAATTGGGTTTATTCCATCATCTATTTGTATTGTCTAGTTGTGTAGTTAGCATGAGCAGTGACCTACAGAAACTGTAGACGGTTTGATTAACAAGTGATAATCTGGATATGAAAAACAAGGATGAGATGGATCAGTGCAGCTTTTGATTATATTTCACTCTATAAAGAAACAAATATAAGTGGCACCTTTTTCACATGCTGGATGGCTCGATTTGGAGGTCAAATCTGTGCAGTTTCATCACCGCCAAAGGAAGAAAGAAGAAAAAGGAGAGAGGACCTTCCTTTCACTTCTGTATACACAGGGAGAAAAACTTCCAAGATCCAGATATCCGCGACAAAAAGGTCACCCGAATCTTACCACTCTTAGTGATGCTAATGGGGCCTAATTTGAAATGGAATTTTATTCACATCTTGAAATCCAACAATGAGATTTCATTCAGATGTAGCAGTCACTTTTTACTTGCTTTAATGATAAGTAGGTCCGAATGCAGGGAGAGGAAAAAAAGAAAGGGGGGAAAAAAAAAGATCCCCAAGGTGCTTTGACTCTGTTCTTTTATTAATGACTTGAGCCCTTTTGTGACCGCCGCAGAATCGTTTGATGAATCATTATCGTGGAGAAAATCATCACGACTGATCATATTAAGGGGGGAACGCAGTTGTTTTGCAAGGCCTCCTCTCTTGTCCATTGTGAATTATTGTCATTATCATTAGCATGAAATGAATTCTGGCCTTTCAAAAGGGGAACACAGCTATGAGTTAATGTATATTCATTCGTTGTCGGGCCACAGGCTTGTTTTGTCTGTTATTGTAGCTGCTGTGCGATGCTTTGAACCCGCCTCCGTACGGGAACGCTGATAAGTGCACCCGGGCACACATCAACCTTGTTTACATTAATGTCTGCAGACTGTTGCAGGTCGACTCACGATCCATATCAATTGTGCGCCGGTGAATAAATTCTGCCGACGAGACATCAATGAGGGCTGGATCTGTATTATAGCAACATAAACAATATATTTCTGTGTGTCTACTGCCACTGAGGGCATAACAGAGCTATATTTACTCAGATTTCTAACATGGATCCATATGATGGGCTGCACGGCGAGTTCAGGGGTTTACATTCCTCTCTGTTGGTTTTAATGTCACTCCAACAGTAATATGCCTGGTCTCCTGGCATCGGGGACATTTGGGGGACACAGAGCCCAATCGAGAGCAGCATCTGCAGCCTGCTGACTGAACAGGGCTCCCTCCAGCGCTACCTGAGCCCTGGCTGGGCCAGAAGCCATGAGGGGGGGGGGGGTGGCCATGATCTGATTTATCCTCAGGCCGGAGACTACAAATGAGTACAGACAGCTTTTTCATAGCCAAAAGACACATTTGCATCCATGTGTGTGTTTGTGGATGTGTGTGTGATCGGGAAAGAGGGATGGGGGGGTGTCACAAGATAGAGCGTAGTTTCATAAACAGCTCGGTTTCAGCGATGAAAGGCTGACATAAAAATATGGAGTATAAATTGTTGCATGCGTGAATATACAGTGATATGTTTTTTTTATTCTTAAGTTATTTATGTTTCTGCACCACAAACTGCAGCACAGTCATGTAATGGGATGTATAAAATAATTCAGATTTTCATAAGACGGCCTCTACGTTTTTAGAAACACATAACTGGAATCACCAAATGCTTTAAAGTTGCTATTTTACAGTCATTAAGCATGGGTATGTAATGTTTAGGATTTAATGTTACACCTCATAAGTGTGTACCTCTGAACTGAGGAGCTCGTTATTGCTCTTGGATAAAAGCTTTCATAACTCCAGCTCTGCTCTTTCTTGCAGCAAAAATCTCAATCTTATCAACTCATTCTTGTCTCAAAGTGAGTCCTGAAACTTTTTTTTTAAACAATTGAAAAAGGTGGAGTCAGCGGAGTAAGAATATTTACATTTATTTTAACACAAGACCAAATGCTGCTGTTTACTTCCCTCTGCATATCAGTTTTGTATCTATTCATACAGATATATATGTTGTATTTATATCTGTACATCAAGAATTACATCTTACTGGTATTTTTCAGTTTTGCATTATGATATAAAACTCTCTTAAACCAAGAAAGTCATTTACAAATAAAACTACTTGAAGAAGAGAGGAAAAGAGGTTTTGCAGAGGTTGACACAGGACTTTCTGGAGTGTTCAAACCATGTGTTCACCATAACAGGATGTGATAAGAACAGTAGCTGTTTTTATTCTTGACAAGCTTGTTATCCAATGGGAGCAGCATAAGGAGCATCTGGTATATTTTCAGCAGCATCAAATAACTAAAATGATGTAAGCTCAGTCCCTCAAAACATCATAGTGAAATGTTTGTTTTTTGTTTTGTCATAATTAACCAAAAAAGTATGTATTAACATGAGTGTTGCCTTAAAAAGAACCACCATGAAGGTATTTTATCACGTCATGTATCTAGTTCTTGTTTCAGAGAAACAAAACAATTAGTGAACAGAAAAATTCTGTTAACTCCTCGGCCACATTTCCAACATTTATGGACTGAAGGTGAAGTCAGGCTGCAGACCTGAGAGCGCTGAACTTTCCAGTAATTATTCAGCACTTGGGTCAGCTCTGGACAATATGTTAGCCATCTGCCGGCATCTGTGCTTTCTCCCACTAATAGACTGAACTCCCCCCACCTCCCCACCTTCCCTGCACACCGCCACATACTACCCCCCTTGCACCGGGCCACCACCACCACTAAAGCCCTGGAGCTAGCAGAGACGGGGGTGAAGCGCTAAGCAGGTCACATGTTGTCTTTCAGCCATATTTGGGTCAGGCCTTTGGCACTGGATGAGGGGAAGCTTAATGCACGGAGGCAATGGGTTATAATCCTCCCTCCAACACACACACATGCACTGTATGTTGGCCACACACACACAGACATGTAGATGAATAAACAGACATACACATACTGTACTCATATGACTTTCCAGGATGCTATTTTGCCTTACAGGGCGCGAAATTCCTCATTTTTTCCGACTTCTCCTAATTGAGGAGTCATCTAATTTCCCAGAAAGGTGCTGAATGCTTGAAATTCAAACTTCAACATCCAGGATTGTATACTGGCACAAAACGGCAGCTTTAGCAGAGCATATGTTGCATGGAACATATGTTTGGAGCATATGTTTAACGCCAGAGGAAAGAGGGCTTGCACATGCTGAGGATCACAGGTAGACGCGATCTTAAATACAGAGCAAAGAGACCATTGTAAGTGAAATCAGAGCAGGAAAAAAACGTCTGTGTTCATCTAGTTCTTGTGTTAAAAAGTCAGAACTTTCCTGAGCTGTGAGGCCAAACAGTCACATCTAATATTTTGGGAAATGTATGCAAAACCGGACCGCCAAATTTGCCCCTTCCATTAAGATTAGGACACGGCACATATATCTTGGTGGCCGTGAACGGCTGGAAATGTGTAAATGTAATACAAAAAGTAAAAATATGGAAAAATAAACTTTCTTTTATCAGGAATTCATTAGGAGAAAACTCAGGGCGTTGTATGTTTTTTTGATGGTGTGTGAAGTTCTGGGGGAAGAGGCTGAGTGCGCGGGTATGAAATGTGATCAAATTTCAAATACATTCACAGTCGTGGCAATTTGTACATTTGCATCAAACTTCTGGCGGACGTCTGACAGTAAATGGGATGAGGTTCGACACATTTGCTGCTGCATTTTGGCCTCCTCATCAGCACCGCCTGGCTGCTGCAGTCAAAAAGAGCGCCTAATGAAGAAAACACTTACATTCCGAAAACAAAATTAGATGATGTGATGAATGGGTGGATGGCACAGTGGAACAGAAAATCACCAAAACAAGAGGGCGAGACGCCTCAAAGGTCACAAGTGATCAAAGAGAAATTTAACCCTATCAGGAAAAGTGGTTGGATGGCGACCAGAAATGCTGCCATGGTGGTTTTCACCTCGGTCTGCAACACTCATCACCAGGTTCTAGACATTCATACCTCCCCATACAGCAGTCTAGTCTCCTTAAAGAGTTTCCACCATGAAAAGTGAGACACTTATGATGTCTTGAACGGTGACACATTTGCACTTTTCTCCTTCCTCTTTGCAATCACACTAATTGCTTTCACATATGACTTTTGGCATTCTTTCCTGCACAGAAAACCTTTAGTGTGATTCTTATCTCAAAGTGCAGTCAGACAGGCGTCAGATTTGGCTTTTTGAAGCTGCGACGTTATGACTTCATTGTGGTTTAGAGCTGCACAGAGTCTCAAAAAGCACTAATATCAATGACATTGAAATTTAGGGACAGATGCATTGGCTGCAACTTGGCAGGGTGATAAATTAAAGGATAAATCTGAGATGTACTGAATGCAAGTACAGGACACAAACACTAACTTAACGGTTTGATGATCATGATGTGAATCATATGCTATGGCCTTCACAGTCACACCTGTGAGAGATTATGGAGAAACGTACCAGACTGCTCTCCACCGCCATCACCAAAACACCAGATGAGGGAATATATTTGAGAAGAACAACATTAAGTCTGTGGGAGAGTCACTACCCTCTGATATGACCCACAGGAGCATCTCCTGAAATAGCACCCCTTCAGCTGCTACCGTACTGCGCTGTCATGGTTACAATAATAAGCTAAGCTTATGGAGCAGTCACAGTTTGGGAGGGTTTATCCACAAAAGCCACTTGGTTTAGAATCAACAAATGAACAGAAAAACCTGATGAACAACTTTAATTTGCCACAGTATGTATCAGAAAAGTGTCACTAAAAAATCCAACATCTGCAGGTGGTGATGAATTTGCTGCTTGTGACCACGATGGTCACATTGAGTACAAGGTAATGAGGTCAAAGGTCATGCTAGGTGCACACACATTCAGTTTTATGTAGTCAGGTGTACAGAGATTTCAGGCAAAATCTCAGACTGAGGAATATCACCTATGTGTTACTCACAGCCCTCTCTGTCCTTATATATCTGCATGCATATAAAGAAAGAAAAGAAAAATGGTGAACGGGCAAAGCTGTGCATATCATCAAAAAAAAAAAAGAAAAAAGAAGAAGCACTACGTGTCCAGGAAGTTCAAAAACTTCTCCCCTCCTCCTTTCACCTCCACTCTTTTCATTCCTTTTCATTCCCCTCTCCTTAGCACATTCAAATGTGCAGGTTTGTTTTGGGGATAAAGTCCTCGGCTTTGATCAGCGCTAATTAGACAGCCTCTGCTTTCGTTCGCTACCTATTAGGGCTGGGTAGGTTATCGCCATCCTAATCTCTGGCCGGTAGCCAGGCGAGGGTGCTGCGATCCTGAAGGAGCCCCCTCAAAGCCGTCTAAGGTGAGGAGGAAGCGTGATGAAAGGGCCGTCTCCTTTCAGCACAGATCAATACGCTTCTCTCCTTTGCCTATGGGGGATCAAGAGTTTGAAACACAAAGGGGGTTTTTGCATAAAGATCCAAACAATGGTTCACAAGACATTTTTTCTCTCTCACTCCCCTGCTTTATGCTTTATACTTTCTCTCTTGCACTTTTTTCTGCCTTCCCTTCAACTTTCCTCTCCTGGAAGGAGAAGGAGTTGGGCTACTTAATGAAGCTGGAAATTTGGATTTTAGAGGTTCAAAACGCCTGCAGGAGGCAAACAAACCAAAGTTGCAGTAATTTCTTTTTGAGTGTGTTTTGGCCTTTACTTGCTGGATGGTGGAATATGTTGCTCTGTATGTTGCTCAAATGTAAGGATTCACTTACAGACTCTCAAATGTTGTTCAAAGTAAACAAATGTCAGTGCTCTGCCAGACGTGCATCGTACATTGAGATAAACAAACTTATTATTCTCCGATATTATGTAATGCTCCTTTAATACTCCACAGTATAGATGGAAGCATTTAATCCTGCACTATTTGTTTCATACCTCAAGCATGCATAAGGAAAGCCCGGTGAGGCACTTCTAGTTTGTTTGGTCAGTTTAGCCTAAACAACCGATTAAGGATTAAAAGAAATGTATAATCCACAGAGTATACAGTTACAGCGTTTCAGTCTATTTATGAGCAAGTTAAACACATTGAGATACTTTGTTTCAATATGCTTGATTGTCTGAGCTAAACTTGACTCAAGCACTTTTTCCATCTGACTGAGGCAGTGATTCATGAACCCCTGTGGTCCACCAAAATTAAAACAAATGGACCGTTTTGGATTGTTACACCCTGGTTTGACATAAAGTTTCAGCAGTTTTTCCCATTGTGTTGGACTGAGCAAACTAAGACAGCATGTATTAGAGATGCACCGATCTATATTTTTGCAGTAACAATGGAAAAAATAACCCTGTCTGACTTTGTCAATTCCTCACAACTCTGCAGTTGCTACAGCGTCAGCTCTGCAGGGCATTTTAGCATCTTTCAGCTCATTGTTTTCACACTGCAGCCAGCAACGTTACCGTTTTGGTTTAGTCTCACTCCTTCTAGCTGCAGCAGGATGTTGTTTTCAACTGAAAGGCTCTAAGTCCCACCACACTAAAGTGCAGGAAGAAAAAGTCAGTGACTAGCAACCAAAACAGAGTTAAAAGAGAGTGAAAGTGGACTTCAGTGAGTCCAGAGTCCAGAGACACAACTCCAGATGGATGCAAGTATGTTTAACTAGGCAACTGGTTGTGAACATGTAAGCCATAGCAACTTTATAAAGTAATGTTTTGTCAGCAGTGTGTTTCTGATGTTCTGATTTCCATGGAACATGGAACGTGTGTATGAATGTGTATTCAGTATGTTGTGTGGTTTTATCTGAAATGGTGTTTAATTGGAAAAAAGTAGAGACATGATGTGTTGTATAATTCACCTAATGTGCAGTCTTTTTTTTCCTTTTGGTGGTAAGACTAGTCACTTCGCTGCTTCCTCCACTATTTTCACCGTGATTATGTGACCCCTTTTTGCAAGTAATTTCCCCTGGATTAGAAAAACAATCAATCCAATCAAGACTAAGAGAGGAGGGGAGGAAAAAAAGGGAGATTTGAGAGGAAATCTCTCCAGAAGTTGTTGGGCGTTGCGGGAGAAGAGAAGAAGGAGCAATCTAGAGGGCTGGCGTATATTTTCCTCTCAAGTAATTCATTTATGTCTTCAAAACTCTTTCAGAGACCAGAGTTACTGTGCCTTTGTTGTACTTTAAAAAGCTTAGCCGGTCTCTATGAAGAGAAGCAATGAGAGCACTTTAGAAAAAGCTACAAAGGGAACGGACGGGTGGAGGAAGAAAGAAAAAGTGAATGGCACCACTGATAAAGTTGAGCAAATTAAGTCATTGACCTGCGGTGGAGATTAATAGCAAACAAGGTGCCCCAGCTTCACAAGTAATGAATATTCTTCAAACGGCGTGCAGGGGGAATGGGGGGGTGGTAGATAGGGCTGGCTTGATGCGGATGACATTGAAAGTTGCGGAGAACAGAAAAATTCTGTCATTTTTCATTTGTATGCAAATTTGCCTGTTACACAAATTAACCCCTGAACCCTGGTGTCAGTCCTCATCTTGGGTGGAAGCCGGCCCCCTGCCGGGGCCCCGCGGCCGCTGTTCCCACCCACACTTCCCCTCTTAGGTCAGCAGCAGCTTTAAACCGGGTTCCAGAGGGAAAGTTATGAGCCGCAGCTCCGCCCTTTTTGTTTACTGCTCCTATTTAGCGGTGAGATGACCTCATGAAGAGAGAATCTGACACCACAACGTCCTGTTTAATCCCATCAGCAGCTAATGTGTCCAACAACAACCATGACACCATCACTTTGAAGTGTTGAGTAAAGGACAGATACTGATATTTTGTATGATTTACAGCCACTGATATCTGATTAGCTTTGTCTGAAGTATTACTGGAAAATCTCAGCAATAATTAAAATGCTGTTGTTTGTAACCATCAGATTAGCCATAGTATACCAGCCATACATTGGTCTAACTGAACCACTAAAGGTCAGTTTCATTTCCATCCTCTTCTGCTGTTCCTGTCACCAGGCTGGCATGATTAAAATGCAAAATGCTGGCTGTGCAGCACCCACCTTGGCTGAAGCTGCCGGAGCTAATCACTCCCCGTTGCTTTAAGGTGGACCTCCGGGACAGAGAGCAAATCCTGCTTCACTCTGCAGCTGCTGACTTCACAGCATCTCCCTGCAAATGGAAATACCTCTCAGTTCAAGTCAAGTGGGCAGAATAACACAAGTGTAAAACATTGCTTCTACCAGTGATGCCTTAACTTCTCACTTTAAATTGGCTGAACAATCCAATACAAAAGAAGTGCATTTAAAATGTGACCAGTGCAGTTGCTGCCATACCAATATACAGAAACACTTGGCTGCTTTAACGGTCTCTTTAGGTGCCTGTATCTTTAAATAAACTATATAATGCCTGTCTACGTGTGCTGCTGTGTTCAGTTTATCAGTGCAAAGTAAAGAATATTAGGTCATAGATAAACAAATAAGCTTTTATCTGTGAGTTACTGCAACGCAAAAGTTGGAAAAAGCAGAGTGTGGGTGCTTTTGGGATTGATTTTTGTATATTGATCCATATGGGAATGAAATCAGAGAAGCAAAGTGTTTTTTTGATATGATGCAAAGAGGTGGAAAATGTCATAAATGCATTGAACCGATTGTATTCATCAGCTAATTCTGAGGCCGAGCCCTGCTCTTACATCTGTGTGTTTATCACAGTGTTGGTAAAAGTGCAGCTCTGTCTCTGTCCCTCTGCGTGTCAGGAAGGAGGAGGCAGCCCTAAACAAATTTCACCATCTGCGGAGGAAGGTGGCAGCCGCGCGGTGATTGACCCCTTTAATTGATGCGGCTTTAATTATGATAATCGCCTGCCAGAGTTGCTGTTGTTTCGCTTTCCCCGACACCCCCTCATTGCCTTTTTTTCGTGATGTTTCATATCCTGGCATCCACGGGTGCAGGTGTTGTACAGATGTTTGGTTGCCTCCCCTCGACGCTGTGCAATTTGTTAGCCACTAATCAGCAGCCACCTTTGCATTACTGCAGTGACACGTGCAGAAATTTTGAACTGAATCGAAAATTGATGTTACAGCGGGTCGCTGGAAACCTGTAAATGATGTCTTTGGTTTCCAAAATGACAAACTGGATCGCTCTGTTATGAATAACCACTTTCTAAAATGAATTTCCAGCATTTCTGAGCGACATCTGACACCACCATCTTTAGATTCATGTCATGAACTCAATTTAATATTCATTTTGACGTATGTACTAACATTAGTTGATTATCATTTAACAAAATGTATATTTCAAACCACAAAACCAGAAGTATTCAAGTCTTTAGCAGGTAAAATGGTTAACATTTTAAAATCTAGAGCGACGTTTCAGAAATATAGAATCTGGTGCTTAAAGTTCAGTATAAAACATCATTTTTAAATCTGTACACTGTGTTTATAACCATGCCAAAACACAGTCACCTCAACAGACTGTAAAAGTAAGTTAAAGGACAGTGGTTTTGCATGTTTTCGCCAACTTGTTGCCTACAGTATACTTAACATAACAGCTAACCACTTTATAAACCAAGCTGCTGTGTTTGGAAGACACTATTATACACCACTTCAAGAATCTAATCAAAGCCAACGTTAGCATTAACAGCTATTTATTTACCAAGAGCCTCGGCCATCATTGTGTTTAGGTTAGAATATATCCTCTGAGCTGCATTACTTCTTCATCCTCTCATGTTGGACTGAGGCCAAACTGGACGCTGCACTGACTCACTACTGCAAAGTGGTATTACGAGACAGACGATCAAATCAGTTTTACCCTACTCAACATGACTTCCAGTATAATATAGAATGCATGTAAAATATGAAACAGACTAAATCTCACTCACTTCTAGATACCTTAGCTTTCAAATTAGACTTCTGTCATTTGAATTGATATTTTTAAGTTTCATGTCTGATGTTCTGACATTCCAACGATCATTACACACTCATTTATACTGTGTACCACAACACTGGAACTATTTACGACAAAATTTAACAACCTAGATACTACTTGTTTAAGAAATTTGGAACTTAAGCTACATATTCCCAAAGAGGATTCTGTACTTTTTGGTATAAAACTCTTTAAATTCTTCTTTCACTCAAACTTTTGCAGGAGGAAACCCCTCCCAAAGCCACAGTACGGTGGCAAAAGCAGTGAGTAAAATGGGTTTAGACAAACAAACAAACACACACATACACACACACTGAGTGGCCACCAGTGGCTCTGCAGTAAGTTTCCCTTCAAAGGATCCCCTCAGGATAGACTGTGCGCGAACATAATCCAAGGCCCCTTTGAAGTGCACACTTGAAATGTCTTTTGGCTCGGCTGCTGCGAGTGGCATCTCAGCCCTTTGGGTTATTGGAGAGGAGAAGCGCTCCTCGGCCGGCTCGAGGTGGAGAGGCAGCACCTGGTGGTCCCTGCTGCCTCTCCTCGCCACATTTCACACATTTAAAGTACACTGGGTGCTCGTCTCCTCAGCCGCCTCGCGACCACAGCCAAGAGGTATAAACGGTGCTCTCGTTTTCTGCCGGATAAAGCACGAGTACATTTTGGAGTGGATTTTAATAAATCCAGTGTGGCTTTGTCGCACAGTGGAGTTTCACTTGTACACACATTTCTCTGCAGGCGGAGCTGCTCTGAGGGCAGGAGCAGGAGCAGGCCTAATCTCATTGGTGGGGTTAAACAGATAGGCGGCGTTGCAGATACAAAAAGTCAAGAACTTAGTGCAGAGGAAGATAACATGACGGATGTTGGCACTTTGCTGGTGACAGAACTAGCTAGCCCAGCATCCTACAAATGAGCCCACAATTTGTTAATGCATAAGTCATGTATCTTTGATGAAGTGAGAATAAAGGTGTGGAGGTCACAGAGACACAGGCCTGTTATTTGTTTTGAAAGGCTCAGTTGATGGTGACAGAGAGTATAAAATAATGCAATAATAAAACGTCTTTTGTATCGCTGAATTTGATTCGTCTGCAGCGCCTCTCTTTAAACAGATGCCTGCAGCATTCAGTGATATTAATCAAGAAACTATGGTCCTTTGCTTATTTATTACATGTTCTGGTCTTGCAGTGAGATGTTGTGTAATTATTTATCTTTAATCCAGTTTATTAGACTCAGACTGATGTTGCAGTTCATTGATATTGACCAGATATTGACATTTCAGTCTTATACAGTATCAGACAGCATCATTCACTACTAATTTCAGGATTGTGGTTTTACTGGAACATTTTAGTCTCTCTTAACAGCCAAAATGCTGCGTTTAGAAATGTTCATCAAGATTGTTTTGGCATGAAAATGGTTCCAAGCTAAATTACCCACCCCCCCAAAAAAAGGTAGCTTCAATCCAAAAGCATAGGTATGTTTGAGAATAATACAGCTACAGGTGACAAATCCCACACCTTCAGTTCAGAGAGTCAGAGCTCTGTTTCTCTGAGATGAGAGGTCACATTTTAATCACCAGCTCTCCACATCAACACATCTGACCATATCCAGAGTGCTGCCCTTCTCCTCCACAAGAGGCAGATAATCAACCCTGAAGTTGTTCAGGCAATTGAAAATGTGATTAGCTACTGAGTGCTGCCTGACCAGCCGCCACCGAGTCAACAACTGCTGCCATGTGTCAAGGTTCTTAGACATTTCCTCCTCAGCTGGCCTCAGAGCAGGTACAGTACAGTCAGGTTTCATTTACCCCATACTTTTTTTTTTAAAGTACCACTGCTTCTTGGTTTTAGTATTGGTTGCTGTCTGCTTCAGACAACATGAACTGAACTAAAGTTGGAAAAAATATCTACTCTGTTACTTTGATCCCTGCTCTTGTTTATTGTAATTTTGCAGATTTTGGATTTAAAGCAGGAGCCAAAGGCCTGAAACATGATTTCAATGCAAAACAACGACTTTCAGACATGTGCCAGAACAAAGACATGAGATGATTGCAAATGTCTGAAGGTTCAGCTTCTAAGTTTTACTTTGAAGCATTGAATCTGACTTTGTGTTGGTTTTGACTTTTATTTGAGTGATTGTATATCTCCTATATTAGTTATAGTTTGTTTAAATAAGAAAATGTTGGGTCCAAAGTTAGAGATTTTATTCCAGTTTACTGGGGCAGAATCACCTGCTTTCAACTGCTGTGTGATGAATTTCAGCTGAAAAAACTATGGAATGAAAACTTGCCTTTGACTTTTTTTTATTACTATTGGATATCTGAGGGATTCCCTTAGTTGTGTATAGCCCATAAAAATGACATGTCAGTATTTTAAAAGATTATACAGATGTCGTACTGCACACATGCTCTTCTGTTACACATCTATAACATCAATCTGGCACAGTGGACCTTTGTAAGAAAATAGTCCTCCTTGTAAACAGCCAAAGTCTTCACACAGCAAAGTCAGACAGGGCTTCACTGTTTTTTACTGCAGCTCTTATTAAATTTATATAAGAGAGCGATGCTGTTTGAGATGGTGAAGAGCAGCGACACGGTGTCTGAGTTTATGAAGTCATTAGTTGTTGGAGTCACACGCCTCGTGTATTCTGGCTGTGCAGTTTAGAGTCAAAGAGAGAGACATGCTTTTTCACTTTTTTGTCTTTCATCTTAATTTTCTATATACTAATACACTGCATGTTTCCTCTGTCTTTTTGTGATTGTACTGTATTTCTCAATTACAGAGGAGATAGGAGGAAGTTACATTTAAAAGTAATGAGTTACTTTCATTTCCCACCTTAAAAACAAACTACTTGAGTTACAGCTATAATCCTCAGTAAGTTATACTATTGCCTGACTTTAATGTGTGTATATCTGTCAGGAAGTGTGTGTATGTGTGTGTGTGTGTGTGTGTGCTCTCACCATCTTAAGACCCCTCTCAATAACGATGAGTTTCCAGGAGGAAGCGAGTCGTGACCCTCAAGTCCATCATGGCGATGGAGGGACTGAACAGGACGCCGCGGGCTGCAGAGATGATCGAGGAAGTCACTTTCATGCTTGGCTCCGCTCAGCTCTTAGGAAAAAAAAAACAAACCCACCAGGCTGGACGCAGGAAGAGAGCTGAAGGAAAAAACAGAGAAAGACAGGAACAGGAGTCATTTTGGGGAGAGCAAAAAAAGAAAACAAAGAACAAAGAATTTATTATTTTTATTAATTCTTCACCTTAAATTCAGCCATAAAGCAAATAAATATCTGATTACATTAGACAATAAATAAAGGCAGTTAAAAACATTATGGAGGGACTCCTGGATTACTGAATGGGTCCAGCCCCAGAGGCCCTAAGCAGCAGCCCCTGAGGTACAGGCTCTGCCTCAAGTGACTGTTGTTAATATTTTTTGTTGGAAAGTTAAAGAGCTCAAAACCTCTACTTTAGTAGCACAAAGCAGTTCAGAATCCTCTGTCCTCTCTCTGACTCATGCAGAAATGTAGTGAATTTTTGTGTGTAATATCCCTTTAGGCTGGTCAAAAACTTGATTGCATTATTTTGTAAGAGTAGGTATCTCTTTTTTCTCAGAACAGTGGATATCTTGCTTTGGAACTGAGCTCATGATGACATGTTTTCTAAATCCTCTGCCCTCCCTCGACACAGTTTTGAGGAGAAGTCTGCGCGCAGCAAAGAAAGAAAGAGAGACAGTGTATGTGAGTGTGGTCGAGGCAGCCGGTGGGAGATTAGCAGAGTTTTCTGCGAATGATCCTCGCCGACTGGCCAATCTGTTCAGCCGGGGTCTCGAATTCACGCAGACGGCGCGAGTAGTGACACCAACTGCTGCGACAGAAAGGGAGAGCGAGCAGGAAGTTCCGTGGCACACCGCCCGTCACGTGACCAGTCCACGCTTGGTCCTCATCCAGCCATCTGTTTTTTTTTTTCTTTCTTTCTTTCTCTGTCTTTCCCCCCACTGCTTCCTCTGCTGCACTTTTTGGTTCCTCCCATTGCTGGACACTAAAGGGTCATATGTGGCCTTTGAGAGAATATCTGGAGAATTATGGGGAAGATGCACTGGTTAGAGACTTCAGTCGGTGCAGTCAAAGTACTACTGCTGCTCAACTCAATATGCAGGTTGTTTTTTTAATAGTCTGAAAGGTTGAGTCATCGATTAAGCAACACCTATCCTAGCCAACACTGCACGTCACCTGTGTCATATCACCAAACGTCTGCAAACGTGAAGAAAACAGGCACTGTCTCACTAATGCTGTCACTCAGCATAGACATTTACAGTATGTGTCATGTGGATGAATCACATTGCTCATGTTGCTTGTTCTGGACTCTTGCAGGGTGATCAAAACAAACTCTTTTTTTTCTGCATCCACACCTGAGTTCTATAACAACGCCAAAACTATCAAATCACAGCCATGGCTCAGGTAAAAGCTCCCCACCTTACAGAGCTCAAACCAAGCTGCAAACTCATTCATTAGGCCTTTCTGTGGCAGTATTTATTACACCTAATAGCTCAGCTTGTACCTTTAAATCCTATGTTTAGCCCAGATTCAGAAGAGTGATAGCTCACTGTGTTTAAAAATAGAAAAAAGTAAAAATACATTCATACCAGGTCAAACAGAGAGTCAAGACCAAAGGTTGCACAAGGCTCTAACCCTGTCAGGGGTAAAGGTTCACCTCCCTCCTGTGATCACACTCTGACACACTGCGTCTGTGTTCGTCCAGTAATTTGCACCGTGTTAAATGAAGACAGTGTCAGCTCCACAGAATCCATATGGAATATAAAAAGTAAATGATTCAGCACAGATAAAACTGTAAGACAACAAACATAATTGCGTTTCGATGTCAAGCCTCTTTGCGCTGCTTTCATATCCCGGATCATTTGCCTGCATCGCTTTGGAACAGAACTTGTTTCAAACGGCTGCCTTTCTCTCCAATATTGTGCTAATGCATTTAATTTAATGTTCGCAGACGCCGTAATTGGTATAATATTGCTCTATAATACATTGAAGGAAACCTTAGCATTAAGCACTAAATTGAAATTTTGAAACGAACGGTGAAAACGACTGTGGGGGCAAAGAAACCCCATTAAATGTAATTTGTTCTGCATGGCTGTGGGGGTAATGGTTACTGAGACACTCCTTTATTAAGTCGAATAGGTAGTGAGGTAGCCTCGGATTTGCTCTCTCTCACACAGAGACACACACACACACACACACACACACACACGACACGTAGGCGTTATGCTGTCAACACACTGTTAGTGGAGGTATTCAGCAAGGTGTAAGCTGTCGCCTGCTGTTATTCCAGCCACAAAGGGAACGTTAAGCAGCCACTGGAGGACTGCTGAGCACACACACACCCATTAGACACAATGCACACACACTACATGCACGCACACACCTTATTCTTGTCCCTTAATACCACTTGTATATCCAAGGTGAGGCTAAAACTGTGGAGACAGATTGCAGAAGGAGGGAGAAAAGGGAGGGAGGGAGGAGAAAGAGAAAGTACAAGGACTTGTGATGATGATGGAGAGGAAAAACAACAGCAAGAGCTGGGATGGGCAGAATGAGGAGAAAGAAAAGAAGAAGAGGAGGACTGGGGAGGATAGACACAGAGGATGAGGAAGATGAGGGGGCCAGGGGAATGGAAAAAGAAGAAGGAAGGAGAGAAGGGGAGAGGATGAATAAGCTAGGGAATGGGATAAACAGGAAGAAAGACAAAAAGAAGCAGCAGAAAGGCCCAGAGGAAGAAGAGACCGAGTGACGATGAAGAGAAGAGGAGAAATGAGCAAAAGACAGAAAAAAGATGGGATAAAGGAAAAGATAAAGGTGAAAGCTGAGAGGAGGAGTGGAGGAAGAAAGAGGAAGAGAAGGGAAAAAGAGTTGGATAAGGGGTAAACACAGAGGAAGAATAAGATCACAAATAGAGAAGGACAGAGGAGGGGAGGGAAGGAGGAGAAAAAGGTAAGGAAGAGGAAGAAAATGGGAAGGGAAGAAATTAAGAAAAAAGAGGGAGAAGCAAGATGAGGGGGCAAGGGGGAGGAGGGAAATGAGGAGGGGGTAGGAAGACAGAAAGGAAAACAAAGATGAGGAAGAAGGGAGACGAAAACTGAAAGAGGGAAGACAGGAAGGCACAGAGGAAGAGGAGGATAAAGTGAGGAGCAAGGAGGAAGAGGATGGGAGGAGGGAAAGAGGGGGGCAAAGAGGATGACAAAAAGAAGGAAGAGAAAGGAAAAGGGAAGGAGGTGATAAGAGAGAGAAAAGAAAAAAGGGGGAGAGGCAGGGAGGAGAGAGATAAAGAAGAGTAAAAACAAAAAGGAGAGGGGAGATGGAAGAAGAGGTGGAAGAACGAGAGGGCGATGAGGACAAAAGAAAACCATGAAAGGGGAAGGAGATGAACAAAGGGGGGGCAGAGGAATAGGGGGAAGAGTGATAGAAGAGTAATATGAGGAGGGAGAAGGTGAAGAGGCAGGAGAGGAGAGGAGGAAGACGAGGAGGTCCCAGCGGAGGACGATAGATCAAACACAGACTCTAAGTCAAACTCCACTGAGAGATCTTAAACCTCCTTTGTAATTGGAATTTAAAAAGTTAATACAAAGACGCTCTTTCAGTAAGATGTCTTTAGCAGATAGAAAAAAAAACACAAGGATGACTTTTTTTGTCCCTCTACTGATGTTTAAAGCAATCACTTCCCTTCAAGCAGGAAAATTAAAGATTGTTTCTTCTTTGGTGTAAAAATTGTTGTTTCCTTTTTCAGAAAAATAAAAACAAGCAAATTTCTGAGAGTTGGGGTTTAATAATGAATTTAGGCCAACACTTCTATGTGGTGCCAGCTATAGTAAATGGGCACAGTATAAACTATAGATTTTCACACTGGGAACCTCTACAACACCACAAAATTACATCATAATGAAGGACCCCAGAAAAGCAATGAGTCACCTTCAGCTTGTACACAAGTAATACCGTACACATTTTATCATTATTAGGAAGGAAGAGCAATTCACTATGACATCATCCAGGATTTTTTTCATGGAGTCATATTATTAAAAGATGCTGCACAAAGATGCGGTGAATATTAACAGTCCTGTTTGAAAACATAATGTCAGGAAGGCAGTGGGTGTTGGTGTGCAGCAGTGGGAGCTGCAGAGTTTTGCTCAGTGGAGGAACAGATGGGAGAAACTCGCCAGGGGAGGATGAATTCCGGTCAAAAAGAAGGTGACAGCAGAGCGTGACCGCCAACATGTCCGCCACATACTTCTCCCTCTCTGTCTCACTCCCTCATTTCTCTTTCACTGCAACCTCTCTCTCCTTTTCTTTTCCCAATTTGCCTCTCTACCCGTTCATTTCTCCATCCTCCTCCTCCCTAATTTAACATTACTCTCCCTCTTCTCTTATTTCCCATCTTTCTATTCCCTCTATCCGGGGGTTTACGGGGTTTTCAGTCATCAAACCACCAACATCCGGGTGTTGAGAGGCTTTTCACTCGTTCATATGTGATGGGAGGGGTTTGGGAGAAGGCACAGAGTGAGGCAGGCTGACTATGCTGCCAACCCCCCCACGTTAACCACAGAGCTCTTGATAAGTAACAGGGGAATGGCAAATATACTGTATATATAAATGTGTCTGTGAGGGATATTTGGCTCAGGGATACTTTCAATATTTGCACAGGCCTTTTATGCAAGTGTGCAGTTCACCAGAATGTGTCTTTTTCCATAAGAAACTATCTGAGCTTTTCATTTTTTGTTCATTTCTGATGAAGTTGGCCAGTTTCCAAACTCCTGAAAGTCAGATTTGCAGGGCTTTTTTGTTTTTTTTGTTTTCTCATTTCGTTTATGAGCCTTTTTGGCGGCTTCTGGCCAAAAAACGCACTAAATCCACCCCGAAAGCGGCGGTAACTCTGGGCGATTAGGAGCCAATGCAGACCCGAAACGTGACTTCTTCACCCGCTGAGTTGTTGGAAGGCGGATCATTAGGAGTAAAAAGACTGAACAGGCAAACTTTGAAGCAGTCCAACATTTAAATAACGGTAAAAACAAAATTCTTCACAAGGAAAGAAAGAAGTTCAGCTGCCCACCATCTGATTTTCATAAGAATCATTTGAGTTTTAGTCCAAAGGATTTTCATCATTTAAAATGAGTGACAGCAACTCCTATTGAAGTGATCACCAGCATGAAATGAAACATTATTACATTATTTTGCTTTTTAAAGGAAAACAGGTAACAGAGTGACAGACTGGATCCTCTGTCTCAAAGGGAAGAATGAACAAATTGTATGTGTATCGAGTGGGTGTGTGAAAACAACAATGCACTACTCAAGATGCATTTGAAGGCTTTTCAAGTCCTGGCGACAGGTGTAGCCATCATAACAAGTCTGCATCAATCAACTCGTGACACTTGTGTTTAGTTTAGTTGTTCAGTTTTCCCCCCAATTTCCATAAATGTCTAAAAATTGTCAAACTGTTTCCTAATTTGTATAATATAAATTTTGTGTGTGTGTGTGTGTGTGTGTGTATACAATAACAAATCATAAGATACTGTATGTACTATATGTATCAGCTCAATGTATAATTAAAAAGTTAATGTCATTCAAAAGTAGCTGGAAAAACTGGTGAACCTGCACAGAATCCTACATATATATATCATTTTGTCCTTGTGTGTGCATTCAAAGCAACATTAAATAACTATTTTACCTTAAAATAGCAGCTTCAGAATTATTTTGATGGCACAGTTACTTCTAATAAGGAGAATGGAGCCTCTGCTCCCTGAACACCTGGTATTGCTCTGTGTAACTCTGCTCTTTCAGGTACAATCTCTCTCTAACTGAGTGATAGTCAGAGGCTTAAACTGCTGGAATCAGGCCCAGCAAGTTCAAGAGTAATGCTAAAGTGTAGATCGGTTAAAAAAAAAAAAAAAACTGCATTCAACTCCGATATCCAGCCAGGAAACTTTGAAAATAGAGTTTGGTGTTATAGCTACTGTACAGCCTGGATACTTTGCTTAATAATCTCAGTGTTATGTAATGAAATAAATGTTATTCATATAGAACACTATTCCCATATAAACAACACTAGCAACTCTGCAATAGACTATTTCTACATCAGAGACAAAATACACTTCACAGTCCACCAACAACTACAAACAAAAGCATCCTGTCAGTCTCTGCTTGTCATTCACTGTGACATATGAGCAGACAAAGTGAAAGCAGCCTCCAAGTACCATTTCCTCCTCTCGTTTCACATGTGAATACCCAGCATGCATTAGGTGGCTGTGGGTAGGTGAGCCTCGGGCCAAAGCTACAGCTCCATGCTCAATTGTGTAGGAGGACAGTTTTTACCAGGCACCCAAGGGCCTGCATAACCTCAGCTAAGGCTATTAATACACAGAGTAAAGTCATAAACCGTGTCCTGCAGGGACATTCACGTACATACACATATACACACATATACACACATATACGTTTGTCCTCACAGACAAACAGAGGATAATGTCACACGTGAAAATATGCATATACATTTTAAATCTGGGTTACATATACTCACAGCTTATTTCTGTTTGTATGTGGTTTACATATTTAATACCTGAATAGATTCCAGTTTTATTCACCTATGATTTACTGTAATTTCATTTATTCCATATTAAATGTGTATTTTAGAAATATTTCCTCTCTTTAAAGGAAGAACTTGTCTCAAAATGACTTGAAAGAAATAATGAATCTTCATTATAATTTCCAGGAGCTAAAGTCCAATCATGTTAATGTGTAAGATGTTTTTTCAGTCTGTTAAAAGAGAGATTACCAAAGAAAAAATCATTTTAGGGGGACAAATAGTTTGATCTCTTTTGAAACTATAATACCTTACTTTGAGAAATACAAACATGTTTTTCTACAAAAAAAAATTACATTTACTATTTTTTATTAAACAGGGATGACACATGTGCCAACTTGGTCTACACACACTATGATACACACCCATAGAAGCTAAACCCATCCCACCACCCTGACTCTCCTCAGGGCTTTCAACTGAACACACAGACTCCGATCCAAGAAAACAGATGCTGCTATGCACCAACACATGCAGGTTTTTAGCATCACATTCATCGTATGTGCTCTTTCTCCATCACATGCCACATGCACACCACTCCGTGTACACACAGCCATCCAGTATCATGGTGCACACATGCAAAAAAATCTAATTTGCTGTTTACA
Source organism: Lates calcarifer (assembly GCF_001640805.2). NCBI lineage: Eukaryota > Metazoa > Chordata > Actinopteri > Centropomidae > Lates > Lates calcarifer. The sequence continues at coordinate 1,837,653 of NC_066854.1, forward strand.
AATTGGAGATTTGAATGTGCAAATATTTATCAGAGGAGGAACTAATGGAGCCAAAGCAGGGTGAGCTGATGATAGCAACAACATCCTTACTGTGCTAACTTAAAATTCAACTGTAGCCCCAAAACATTTGTACAACAACATAAACATCCAGAAAACTTTTACACAAGTCTCCATGTCTGTTGTGAGCCTGGGTATAATTTCTTCATGTGTCATCATGTTACTGGCTGTGCAACACAGAAACTAACCAGACTGAGAAAAATATTTATTTGTGTCTGTCTCATGAGTGACTTATATTCAACTGAACTGCTGTTTTGCCGTGCCATACCGTCCTATTACTTGCAATCCATGAGTTGAACAAAAGAAAAGAGCAACACCCACTGTACAAGCAAAAAACAAAGGATAAAGATGTCGCAGAACCACCCACAGTGTTGGATTGACAGGTGAAGAGAGCAGATCACAGCTTTAAATGAAAGAAAGTTGTGGCTCGTCCATCCATCCATCCAGTCTCTCTTCTCAGACTCTGTTTCTTTGTTTCTATGGCCTTATGTCACCACAAGCAGATTTTTTTTGCAGCAGGAAGGGGAGTAAAAAGAGGCACCAGAAAATACAGCCGCAAGCTAAAAGGAAAATAAGACACATTTTTGAAATTGGAGTGGTTTGTGTGTGAATGTGTGTGTGTATGTGTGTGAGATGAGGCAATGCCACTAATGATACTGCTGACTCTGTCTTTTTCTTTTCATATTTACACACACACGTTAGCAATCAGAACAAGTAATGATACGACTGTCAATCTCTCTCTCTTTTTCAACTCACTTTTGCTCCATCACACACACACACACACACACACACACACACACACACACGCTGGAGGGTTTTTGGCGCCGCACCGTCACTCTGCCATACTGAGGAGGCAGGTGTTAATTACCGAGTGAAGCGGGAACTAAAAAGGTGGACGGCTCGGAGAAGAAGCAGAAATTGGACACCCTCCCCCAACACACACACACACGCAGACAGACATACACCATCATCACCTCACACACCCACCGCAGCCACAACAACACACCTTTGTTCCCCAATTAGAAGCCCTACAGCTCGCAACTCCTCATTTGTCGCTACGGTGACAGCGGCTTAATCAACGCAACGCAGGAGTCTCAAAGTGCACCAGAGAGGAAACTTTCATCCACTCTGTTCACACTGCAACTCAAACTGAATCCAGATCTTTTTTTTTTACTTTGTCAACCCTTGAAATACAACTTCTGTCTAAGTACCTTTAAGCAAAGCATTTAATCTATGTTTTTTTGTTCACTAAAGTGACGCTGTGTTTACAAATGTACAAAATTAACTTTGTGTGTACAGTTTAAGACAGTGGCTAACTGACTGCACAGGACCTAGAAGGTAGAAGAGTGATTGAGGCATAGAATAAAGTTTACAAAAGACATTTTCTTTTTGTATTTAGTGTAACTTTGACATTGTTCAGTAAAATCTTTGTGGGAAAAATATAATTATGTCAAGTTTGAGCTTGGCTCTTTGTTGGAGAATTAACAGCACTGCAAACTTTTTAAGAGTCTTTAAAGTTAGAATCTGTATGATTGGATTGTTGGTTCCCTTTTTTATGTCTCTTTTACAGGCTCTTGTTATTCTTTGATTTGTATTGTTGTCTGATGTTTAATCTCTTTGAATAAAATCCTTTGGCTTCCCTCTCCAGTCCACAAATTCATTTAGCTCTCTTATTTCATGTCTTTTACTGTGATGATTTAATTTTGAAAACAACTGGTTTCACTCTTGGTTTCTCCAGCGACACCTGTGGTGACTGGTGTTAACAACAACTGACTTTCAGACATATAGTTCAGTGGAAATGACACATTGTGACCACTAGGGGCAGCAAACACGCTGTCGGAAATGCGACAGAAGAATAATAACAGGTGAATCTGTTAACAGCTCACCCTAACAATCTGTGGGCTGAGGGGAATCAGCGTCAGCAAATTTGTTACATGCAATAACAAACTTATGACAATCACCCTGGGATAGGCAGACTCTGCCAGTTCATGTAACAAAACATGAAAATTCCATTGTATTTTTCCTTTTCTGTAAGATGTAAACTACAGAGGTACTCTGAGCTCCTTCATAAAGAGTACATGGACTACCCCAGATCCACCAAGACGTGGGTGGTCCCCAGAAAACTCAGCTTTCATCTTCTAATAAAAAAAAAACCTAAATATTGGTAGCAGCAAAAGAACCCTTTGTCTTCGAGGAAAACCCTCGCTAGGGAGTCATGCAACAGCCTAACAACCTTGGTGGTCACCCTGCAAGACCAGAGGCCTTCATGTGAAATCTGTGGTCATCATCTTGCCGTTAGAGAGGAAAAGGGGGAGCAGGAATCCCAGCAGCTCAGTGTCATCCAATAAGATGGAGAGGGAGAAGGAATGAGGAGAGAAAAAACAGACAATTTCGAACCGGAAATTCAATGTGGCATCACATATGGGACACATAAGCTCCGTCCTTTATAGTTTCTGTTTGTGTGTGTGTGTGTTTGTCAATTTCAAAGTAAAAGTCCTGGTGCATTTGAAGGTATGCAAAGCTGGCGACATGTGTAGCCATCATAAGGTCTGTGTCTATCTGTGTTTTATTTTCGGGGAGGGTGGCGAGCAGGATGGTGGGTGTTTGGAGAAGGCGGAGTGTGTATCTATGTGTGTGTGTGTGTATTGGTGGGGAGGGGGGATCTGAGGGCGCCACAGGTTTGAGGCAGATGGGCTCTGTGTCAGCCATGACAGGCGGCCAGGCTTCCTCTGCACATTTTTGGAGCCCAACACACACACACACACACACACACACACACACACACACACACCCACGCACACACACACTCACACAGACTCACCGCCGCCCCCTCCCTCCACATCTCTCTGATCAGGTAAATCTGGGCACCCTGTGGAAAGTTCTGGGGGATGAATTTCACCCGAGGCTGTGAGTTTTGTGACTCGGCCCCATCTGTCACAGATCTTCACCGGCCTCAGCTGCCAGGAGGGACCACACCTCCTCCTCCACCACCTCCTGCTCCACCTCTCCTTCCCTTCTTCCTCTCTCAGAGGGAGAGATAGGGAGACAGAAAAAAAGTGGAGGCACAGGGGAACACGCATTGCTTGTACAGTAATTAATTCCGTAAAGATTAGAGCCTGTTATTTGTCATTCGTTGAGAGGTATTTCCCTGTGTTGCTGCTGCAGCTCATACAAGTGCACATGCACACAACAATCAAGGTACTAATCAAAAGTATCATTAAATGCAACCAGAGTAACTGTAATTGAAACAAGAATCAATCCTTACTGTAACAGTTTGGCTTTCAGGAGCCTTCTGAGGTAAAATAATATTTGGTTATAATATTCAAAGGCCTGGAGCATCAAACAAAAACATCTCAATGAAGAGGAAAGAAACAAAATCAACTAAATATTTCTACCAGAGGCTGAATCATCCAAGGATTTTAACCAAGAAAAACACAGCTGATGTTTCCTGTCTAATGAGGAGAAATGCTTTTATATTTATTATCTTAATGTGGCACACTTGTCTCTGGCTTTACACAGTGTAACTATTTTGGGGATCATGAGGACACAGTTTGTCATTTTGTGATTATTATTTTATATATATAAAAAAAAAAAAGCTTTCAAAAATGTTTTCTCATGATGCAGATGCCATGACATGTGGACTGGAGGAGCTGTAGACCGAACCATTGACCCTCCAATTAGTGGACGACCAGCTCACCCTTCACCCTAACATATGATGTTACATGCATAACATAGTGCCACCATATTTGAAAACTAGTTTTTGCTGGAAGTAGCTAGCAGAGCTAATGAGTGATCCCTGATTTTTCAGAAGTCTTCTTTGTTAAAAATCCATCAGTGCTGGATTATTCCAATAAGATAACAAGGTGAATTTAAGCAGGCCAGAGTCCCAAACCACTACAGATGTCACCAAATCTGACAAAACACTGATAATCTTGACAACTAAAATGATAAAATAACAACTGTTATACTATTAGAAAAGGCAAATATTAAATAATACAGTAACAGCAGTAGTATTATGAATTGATCTGATGTTATCTGCATATATTTGTATTATGATTAAGTCCTCCAGCAGCACAGCGAGGGTTAACAGCGGCCCAGAGGAAATACCTAATTCATCCTCTTTGGTTTGGTTCCTCTCTGAGCTATTTCCTGTTGGACGAGCCCTACAAAGCACTGCCAGATCAACGAGCATGAATCATCTCAATATAGCCTCCTTTTTTTTCTTCTTCTTCTCCTTCTTTTTCTTACAGTTACACTTAGCTGTTCGGCTGATGCTTTTATCCAGAAACAGAACAAATGTGTGCAGGGGAGGAAGGAGCTAAAATTCCACACACGTCAGGATTACAAGGAGGCCAGCGGTGAGGAGGTCAAAGGTCAGAGTCATAGAGTTCAGAAAATACATGTACAGAGCATTGCTGTGTGTAGCAAATGATGAAGTGTGACAGGGGAGTGGTGAATGGGGGAAACTATCAGGTGTAAGTGAGACGATGGGCAGATAACGTCTCTACTCTGATGTGATGTTTGGATAAGGAGTGAGGTATATGTCTGGAGTCTGAGAAAGCCCACTACAGAATCTCACGTTGGGCCCCCAAAACTACTGGGTCAGCCCTGTAAGATTTAAAGTTTTAAAATTATTCCAGAAAAAAATAATACATGCTGCTTTGAGGTAAAATGCAGGTAGGAGTTTTAGGAGACATTTATTTTGGTGCTTTATTTATTCTGGTTTTCTACATTTGGTCCAAGCTGTCACTTTGACTACTCAGCGTCTTAATGTTTGCTGGATGTGCCATATTTCTGCTGTTGAGTGAAAACCTTGTATTTCCATATCAACTAAGATCACTGCCTTATTTGACAACAACATGTTTTGGTTCTTGTTTACTTTAACTGGTTTTGAAAGATTTTCGGGAGCCAGACAGTTGTGGACTTGTCTCACCCCTGCAGAGCAGCATGTTATCTTTATATTAAAGCTACAGCAAGAAAAAAAAAAAAACCACCAGAGCTGGAGTTATGAGGTTTTCACAGGGTGGCAAAAAACAACGGTGGCTCTCTCATTTTTGGAAGAAAAGTCTGCAAACGTTCCTTGGAGTGGATGGGATGAGGAGATAACGAAACAGACGGGAGGTTTTACACGCAACTGAAATCTGCAAACGGGAGCCAAGCAAAAGCAGAAACTACAGCAGAGGCCAGAAGAGAAGAAGAAAGCATGGGCCTCTTTCAAATCATAAAAAAAAATCAAACAATTAAAAAAAATAATTGGAGAAAGGCGGAGGAGTAGAGCGCTTTTTTCTTCTTTTCTAACAAACTAACTAATGAAGAAAGTCTGGGGTTGTTGAGGACAAATCTCACTAAGAATAATAAAAAAAGTGCACCTTATGAAACATATGGACACTTGGCACATTTTTTGGCACCCGCTTAATAGTTCCACTCCCAAAGTCAGATTCTGTGGTTTTGAAGCGCCGCGGCTGCATATGGAAGTGTTAAACTTTTTGTCACCTTTAATTGACATCATATTGCGTCGACTGAACTTTGAAAAGTTGTGGTAAACACTTTCCCCCACCGGTGCGGATCGACCCGTGTGGGGAAAAGCCTGCCTGTCGCTGCTGCGTTCTGGTTTGGGCCTCGACACGTTTCAACCAGGAAGGTTTTCTTCTTTGTCTTGTTCCTCTATGAAGGAAGTAGCTTGCGGTAATGCAGAGAGCTTATGTGAAAGAAAGGAGAAGCTAAGTGCACTGAAACAGCATACAACATCAAAATTAGGACTGTGTGCTGTGTGAAATGGAATAAGTTATCAAAAATCGCTCAAATTAGGTAGGTTGACTCTCCCTTCTGGGCTAGATGCAGATCTTTGTAACAGCGCTGGGAAAGAGAAGATGTGGGATGTAAAACTCTGGTTAGCAGCCGGCTCTCCCTTGGACATTGGTTTTTAAAACCGGGGTGTGGGCGGAGTGACGAGACACATGATTGATTAATGACTTACTTTTCCATTTAAAGGCCACAGTTACTTTTTGCTCGGCTCCGAGTCGCGTTCATTTAACTTTAATTTATGAGGGAACGTTAAGGTAAGGCTGGATCGGCGCTCGTCAGCTCACTCAGGAGACAAGGTTGGTGTCAGGAGAGCCTTGGTTGTCTTGGTAGGGAAAATGTAGCGTGTGTGTGTGTGTGTGTGTGTGTGTGTGTGTGTGTGGAAGCCTTCAGACTGCGTGTTTGAGGCTGCGTCATAAATAATGCACTCCATCTAAAAAGGGAAGGCTCTCCAATTAATGCACAGACAAATGGGGAATCTGTGAAAAAAGACAACTTTGCACACAGCAAAATTCTCTTTTTTGTCCCTTCTCACCCCCTGTTGTGCAAAAGTACTCTGCATCACCTCAAGGAAGTCCAAGAAAGAAGTAAAAATCTGTAGAGTTTGGAGCCTTTTAAGCACTAGTGTGCTAAATTCAGCTCTGGTATGTGTTTTAAATCGACTTTTGTGTTGATTTTAAACTTTGGCACGATTTTCTTTTGATACCAGAATACCTACAAGAAGAATTATTCTTATTATTCTTCATTTTGATCACGTTCTCCTTTGCACATTGCCATATGTTGTTTTTCTGCAACTTTTTACATGTCATGATGCTGTGCTCTGCACGCTGCGTTGCTTGAAAATGAGATTTTGCAAATGTCAGAGGGACTATTTGGTTAATTAAAGGTTAAAGACATGAAAGCCAAGTAGTTTTTGGTTTCCATCCTCACATCCGAAAGAGGAAATATCATCATTATGCTCTTTTTTTCTTGTTTTTCTCATAGCATGAAATGTTTTTTTCTTTTTTTATATACAACCACATGTGCTTTTGTTGTATGAGGCATTTTCAAAATAAAATTCTGGGCATCAAGAGGATGAAAAGCATTTTAAAGAACTTGAAAAAGACTAATTGGACCACATTTGCTGCTTCAACATGTCAGATTTTGTTAATTTGATCCAGAGACAGAATGACATGAAATGTGTTCACTTTCACTAAGGCTGTTATTAGGACTAGTTCCAACAACCTGACAGTTATTTAGGTATGCATGACTTACTTTTCCCCCTCATAAAATTCACATTCACCTATTTGCATGTAGTACCTGAACACATCATGTTATTAAACCTCCTCCTCTGTGTTAAAAGCCCTCAGCTCTGCTCAGGTGTGTGTATCCAACTCAGCTGCAGGGAACAAAATACAAATGCATATTTTATGGAACAAAAACCTCAAAGCCAAACCTAGATATTAGTCACTTTAGTAATTAAAAATGTATATTGCTCTGTGCCGTCTCACATTGTGCATTATTAAAGATAGAATTTTTTTTTCTCTCCTCTTCTCAAACTTACATCGGCTCAAAAGGATTTTTAATGCAAAACACTCCCTCAGAGTGGCTGTGTGCACTTCACTCGACTCCTCCGGGTGAATTAGCAGATTTGTAGCAGAGGAGAAAAACATAGTGAATTTGTATTGGCAGGAGTTTCTGCACAGGTGCCTCAGACAGGTTGTACTGTAATTACTGCAAATCATATTTGTTGAAAGGGAGAAGCTCCAGACAGTGGGACATGGAGAGAACATGATATGCCTGTGCAGTGACACGAAGGAAAAAATAGTATCATTACAGCTTTATCATAAAACAGCAAAGGATCATGGTTAATATGGAGGGGGAATCTGGTTTGTATTAACAGTCAAGTACAATTTGTGCAGGGGTTGTGATCAAATGTCTTGACAAGTGAAAAACAGGGACAAAAGGACAAACTTTAGAAGAATAAAATAAAGTAGAAATCATCTTCAAGATTTTAAACAACCATGTTTTACATTAAAGTGCACAAGCCATTTGCTAAGTTGTCACAAAATCTTAAATGATTTTTCTTTCAACAATTCTGAACTTAAAATTATCCCCGAGTCAATTAACCTAAACAGTGGGGAGTCGTGAGTAGTAAGAGTATGTCGAAATCATGCCTTCAGGTCAAATTATGAGAGAGTGAGTCATACTTCAAAGATTTATATCATTATATTATTATGTTGGTATTATCTTTCATTAATAGCATAGTCCTTTAACTACAGAGACAATATACAACATCCATAACATATCCCACACACCCAAACCAAAATTAAACAAAATACAGTACAATTATTATTCCTAACTTTTTATCCACTTTCTTTCCTTTTGGCAGAAATGGGCCTCCACAGAATAAATCTAAAGATCAATGAGAAAATACATTTCTGTAATTTGGGCAAACCAATCCTTATAATGTCACCTAAAAACATTTGTGTCAATTCCTTTTTCCCTAAATAATTCACAGATGAAGTTCAAATGTTACAACAAGCCGTTTAACAGCTTAACTCCACCTAAAACGAAACAATAATCGAGTCTGATCAGAAGAAAACTCCCTGTAACTGTACTCATGTTAACATTTCACCCCACTTCCAAACACTCAGCTGAGAAAAACATTCACAGAATCCGCTAAGGTTAAAAAATTACCTCAGTGGTAAAATATTACCACACGTTTAACACAATTAAATGCTGCTATATAAAATCTAATTATTTCACAAGAGCAGACTGCATGAGGTCCTACATATCTTTACTGTGAATATTCAAATTAAAGTATAGAATTACAAGCTGCTAATTCCTTCAAAAGACGACCAATTATGAATCAAAGTGAGCTGGAGCAGCGCAGATGCTGGCAGTGAATCCACTCACTTAACAAAGAGGAGGTGATAACACTCGTGAACACACACACATCCACACATACACAGAACACAATTACACACACACACACACTTGGGCAAAAAACACCTACAAAACTGAATGATGTACATGTACTGTAAGCGAATGCACGTGCATGAAAACACAGCAGTTAGTTTTGTAGCAGACCTTTCACAGCGTCACATATTAGTCACAAGGCGTCTTCCACATAAAGTTTACGCTGCCTAATCTATTACCCTCTAAATGGGATTTTAATTGAATTGGCGTCAAAACGACAAACAATGACGCCTCTGTTGCAATTAATAAAATCACAGCACAGAATCTATGAGGCTTGATATGAACCTCCATTCAAATCAAGTTCATTAATGTAAATGCAAGCCATTCAAAGAGGCTCCCAATTTTTCAATCGCACCCCTGCCCACCCCCACACCCCTCCTTGATAGTTTGATTTTTGAAAAGGAGGCCCAGCAACAGAGAAAAAAGAGGAGGGGGGGGAGGGATCAGATGTGTTGGTTTTGTTCGGATAAAGATGAAAAGAGGGTGATGACACCTTTTTCTCAGCAACATGAAGACAGTTGGCAAGTTCACTGAGAAATGTAGACGCAGAAAGACAAAAAAACATAAATACACAAAATAAATTGATAAAAATCCCCAAAACAAGGTCATTCTTACAAAATATCTCAACCAAATTACAGATTTCTGATGTGAAAAATGACTCATCTACCAGTACTGAGAAATAACCATCATTCCTCTTTTTACAAAGTGGTAACACTGTTTTTGTTTTTTTTTAAATGAGAGCCCTTCTGCTACCAGTGACTGAGTAAATAAAATGAGGTGATTAAAAGGGGGGAATGCTTTAAGCGCGCTGCTAATTAAATGGGTATGCTAATGCTGTCATACTTAGCAGATGGAAGAAGAATCACTTAAGTGTAATGCACATGTTATGGTATTTTCGACATGACATGCAGGCCCTCGTGGGATCGCTCTCTCCCGTCAACGTCGTGTTTCACAACTACTGAAAACAGCACACACACACACACACACACACACACACATGCAGACACACACCTTCAGTGACACTAACCAGCCTCCAAACTTGTGAGTGTGTGACTGCAGCCACCCATATGAATAGTGAAACACACACACGCTGTACACATTTAAATCAAAAGTGTCATATCAGAATGCTGCTGGTTATTTTTGTGGCAGGAAGGGCTTTATGTTTTTTTGGGGGAAAAAAGAGTAGAGAAGATCTTTATGTGAAAAGAAAAAAAGAAAAGATAAAACTAAAAAAAAAAAAACATTTGTGCCACTCCTGTTTCTGGCATATTTGATGACAGATTGAAGTTTTAGATGTACAAACATTTCTATAAACCAGAGCTGCAGTACAGACAGAAGAAATCTGATTGGCTGACCGAAACTCAAGTGATTGGAGCCAAAGGTTTCATTTTTTTCTTAAATGGCAAATTCAAAAATATAAGTGCATCATTGCACCTCACTTTGTTCCCTTTCTCAGGGATCAACAGAACTTTCAAAGGATAACTCCTGTATTTTTGGACCTCTGACTTATTTTCTCATGTTTTGGGTGTAAATGATTGACAGGGACAAAAATCTTTGAGGATCAGTGTACCCAGCCACCACAAAAACTGCTGCAATGTAATCCAATGGGCAATTGTCCATGTCAAAGTTTATCCACTAATGTGTTTGTTTTTGCCACTGACAGACTCAGATTGTTATTCTAAGTGTCTGACAACATTATGAAGAGGATTCCTACAGAGACAGAGCTTTTTATTAAAGAGGAAGATTTCACCAGAAACATCTCTATATATCAGACAATGATGAGGGCTCGTTATTTCATTTACTGTACTCATATTTTGATTTGAACGTTAAAGATACCCTGGGGAGTTCTGAACCACTTGTAGTACTATGGAGCCATGTTTTTTGGTCCAAGTGTGTCCCTGTTTGTACTGTGTATGCGCACATACATGTTCACCATTAGTTTTGTGCTCTCCCACTGATTGAGAGTCAGTGGCTGTAATGTGACAAGAAATACAGCAAGTGGGAGAAGCAATTAGGTTAACTAGCTGGCTGCATTGTTTGGTTAGCAACACAGTGCTTTGTGTTATAATATCACATTAGGATTATTAAATCAGTCTAACTCTTCTGAGCCTGAACACATCCTGCAACATGCATCTCAGGAATACACTGACAGTGACAAAAGAAATAGTGCCACAGATAAAGCAACATAAAATTCTAAATTAAACACAACAAATTAAGAAACAGGGTTTGTCAATTCAAAATAAAATCTGTGCCTGTACAATGTAAATACTATGGAGCTTTACACTGTTTAATATTTATAGGAGGATTGTTGTCCACACCATCTACATTTAAAATCAAATCACTGATCATTTTTTTGGATGTCCCACAGGATGTCCACTCCCTCCATCATACTACACACACAAACACACACGCTGACTATGTCTAAAGAGATGGAGAACAAAGCCAACTGACTAAAAGAAAAGTCTGAAACCTCCCAAACGGTCAGGGAGAGCCAGGGGTCCATCAGTTCACTTTCAAACCAAATTCAGAACGCCTTCATTATCGCTGTTCTCCGCCCAGAGACCGGTCAAGTCAGCCCACCACCATCAGTGCTCATCTACTCTATCTGCATGTTTCCCTAATTATGGTCCATGTTTATTCCCTGGAAGACCAACTTCCAACAGAGATGGCAGGTGTGTAATCAAAAGTCTTACTCTCGGGGATCCAAAAATGTAACCGCCTGTAAATGAAAATTGAATATTTTGGAACTTCATCTGGGGAGACACCATTAGCCTCAAAGTGTTCTGACATATTTGTCTATTCCTGGAGATTCTGAGCGAATTGTTACTGTCAGATGAAAACCAACAGAGATCTGCAAAAGGTACGATCCTTTTAAGTAAAATACACTTGTTTATTCATTCTTGTCTGTGTAGTCGTTAGGAAACATGGGGGGAAAAAAGACAGCCAGCCAACAAATGACCATGTTAGCTTCAGAAGTGAGCAAGGAAAAGGCAGCAGCACCTCTACAATCATATTTCACACAGGAAATACAACTTTTAGCATCAAATTAGAAGAAGTTTGCAGTTTTCTTGGACAGACTGGCTGACATGAAACCTTTCATTTTCCTTCTATCTCCCACACACAATGCATATCAAAACATATTTTTCTCCTGCACTGATTAGGAGTGGTGCACATAATCAGAGCTGAAGTCAAGTCCACTCGGCTCCTTATTGACTCACAGATCTTCATCCTGTGGCAACAGAACTGGATCATACTTGGACTCGATTAGACAGAGAACCTGACTCAAGCCCGAGCTCAACTCTCGCCACTTTCCTACAGCGATTCACTGAAGTGTCCAGACTGCCGAGAAGTAGTAGCACTGCTCAGAGGGCACAGTCTAACCTCTAACCACAACAGTAGCTGGGACTCTTGGTAAGCAACCATCACCACCACCTGCTCCCAGCAAGAAACCACATTCAGCAGCAGAGAAAGTTTACAAATAGCCCCTATAAATTAAAAATTTATCAAAATAAGTGCTGATTGATGCTGAACTTTGACAATAAAGAAAAAATCATGTTCTTCTGTAATTTGAATGTTTATATTAGTGAGAGAAGAAAGAAAATTCCACCCTGACATGTATCAAATGCAGCTATTTTTGCATTTCCAGCTCTATCTAATAGTTATTCTTCTTCCCACGGAGAACTGGTCAAATACAGACAATATGAGCATTTAACTTCCAACAATCACTGAGGAAAAATTGGCTCAACCAAAACACTTTGCCATCAAATTGAACATCACAGACTGATGAGATCAAACAGTGGATGACAATCTGAGGGTGGATCTTTTCTTTAAACTGTCAAACTCTGGGTGTGCACTTTGTCATGGCGTTCTCTCCCACACGAAGAGACATAAAAGAAAACAACATGAATCAGAGACAGGGAGCCTCCAGCGCTGTGATTTTGTTGTTATCCTCACATTGCAAGTACAACCTGGAACAGAGACTTTAACATGGTCAGATCAGCAGTCTGCCTCTGTGTCTGGGATCAAACAAGCACACAAGGTGAGGGAACGCCAGTCACTTTGGATTTCCCCTGAAGAAGAATAGCCCCAGGCAAAAAAAAGGAAAAAAAAAAAGGTATGAAAAAGCCCTCACAAATCGAGGGGGCGATAAAAGGCTGTGAGGCACATTAAAAAAATGTCACGTTTTTGAACCATTTGGTAGGGGAAGTTAACCAAATATGAGTGCGGCGTAATGTTCCTTTAAGCTGTCATTTAAACTTATACCTATCATCACTCGTGGCCTTAGCGTGCGCGGGGGTACTGATGATCCAACGAGAAGCGCACAGTTGATTAACTGCGCCCCATCCAAGCGTTGCTTTCTCTATTTCTGTCAGGCCTAATGGCATTAGATCAGTAATTATAAGATTATTCACAGTTCACGCGGGCCTCACTGTTAACTTTTGAGATATGAGACCATTATCTTCTTCTAATCTCTTTTTCTCTGAATTACAGTGCAGATTCATATCGCCGTTTTGACGGCTCGTATGTCGCACCCGTCCTCAAACTGGCACACTGCGTCTCTCTTCAGGTTCCTTTCACAGCTTTTGATCGCAGACAACTTCTCTTTTCTAGAGCAGCTTTGAAACAAGTTCTAAAGGGAGTTTCTACCTACAGACACACAGGCTGTGTTTGATCAGGGTTTCAGCTTCTTGCAGAAAATTTACACATTTATGCTGCTCACTGTCAACTCTTGTGTGTCTGTGTGAAGTGATAGTGACACTTAAAAAACTTTCAAGTTATTCTGAAACCGTTTGGATTCATTCAGTCAACAAAACCGGCACAACAAATAAGACACATAGAGGATACTTAACATACTATAACTTCATAAGATTTGACACCCAAGAGAGTCATGAAACGTTCACAGTATAAAATCAGCAGGCATAATATGCACGCTTCTTTCAACACTTTGTGCCCAGAACAGCACAGAACCTTTGCTTGCTCTGCAGCAACGGTTAAAATATCCCAACAAGAATTATCTGTCCTGACATGTGGCTGAGATTTGAGTTTTTCTGTAATGTGGATGAGAAAAAGCCAAATGGAAGTCAGATTTAGTTTTTCTTTGTGTTCCTGATTCCTGATTTGAACCACACTGCAAAAAATCCCCCTTATTGAGTTATTTTTCCCCATAATTAAGTCCTTAAAACCTATTTTCTTCAATCAAGTGAAACAACCTGCCAGAATAATAATAATATTCAAACCTGTTTCTAATAAAACAAAGTATTTTCTAAAATCAAGTTTCATTTTTCTTCATCCTAATACAGTGATCTACCTTCAAGAACTGTATTTACTCCACTTGGCCGTCTGCATGTACATGGATATTATCATGAATCTATCAGTACATACTTTATGCAGTATCATACATTTTGGACTACAATGGTCCACGTGGACCCTCACAGACAGGGCAGATGACACAGTTTCTGTCACACAAGCCTTTGCTGCTCTGTGGATGAGGAAAGTAAAAATTGGGCTTTAATCTTTATTGTTTCAGTGATTTCAGTCACAACTCACAGCTGCGTACTGTAAGAGAATTAAAATACAAAAACAGAGGTGATAACAAACCTTTGGAAAAACAAAGGTTTTAAAAATAGCCACCTCCAGCCCTGTGTGCACCAATCATAAGTCACGCTCATGTACTGCAGGGGTTAAGGTCAGTTCCTTTAAGCCTCTACCCCCACCGTTCAGCCCTCTGCTTCTCATCCATCGACTCATCAGAGGAGAGGCAGACTTCTCAGCCTCCCTTGTAATTAAACACCGAAAAGGAGCCGTCACAGCGGGAAACGGCGGCTTCTCGCTCCCTGGGGTGAAGCAGAGCCACCACCAAAGACGAGGAGGAGGAGATGAAGGAGGAAGCTGCAGCTGAAGGTAGCCTGAAGGTTATAGGAAATACTGTAGACTTGTAGACTGAGGTTGTGAGTTCAGGTCTCCACATTATTGGACTGCAGTGGACAGCACAGGTAGCTGTGGTTCTGCTAGATGAGCACAAACGACTATAGACTGTGTTAACATCCTGGTTTTGATTTTATCTAAGGTATAACATTTAACTGGAACATAAAAAATCTGGTTATTCATATGCCTGTATATATGATCATAACAATATCCAAGTTTCTGATCATGTGACTGCAGTGTGATGATTCAGAAATCTGTATAAGGTGTTTACATGCCTCAGTATCCTGGTTTCTATCACGGTCCTCAAAGTAGTATATATATCAAAACCAGGGTGAGCTGTTTACATTCACTAGATGTAACCAGGATACTGCACAAACCTGTTCATAGGCAGGATACTAGTGCACATATAGAGAGCCTTGGTTACCATGTAACCATGGTAAATGTACACAAAGATGGCAACAGCTGTAGCATCAAAATGCTTAGAAGACAAAAAATAAAAATGATTTCACTGTGAAGTAGAAGCAAGTCTGGCAGTAACTTAACCCAATCCCTTGAGCTGGTACTTTGTTGTTTGGATCAGGTCTGTGCCCCTCTAGGACAGCCCTTCACCCATTAAAGGGTGTCATCAGTGGACATCAAGCAATAATAAGGATCAACACCCATAAGAGGATACGAGTATTAAAATAAATATGTCCAGAGCGCTCTCTGTGGACCTCAGCAAGCTAACATGTCTCATCTGTATACTGATACAGAGCAATTAAGCAAATTACATTAACAAAGGGCCGGAGGGCCATTTTACTAATGGTGTATCTCACAACCTCTGGGCAGACACGGGACTGATTCACATGTAATTTATGACACCACATCACAGCCTGTAGTGTAACAGGATCAGTGTGTTGTTTAACAGCGTTATGAGGAGACAGATATATAGGTAGATGGACAGACAGACAGAATTCCTCAGAGAGATTAGATGGTGCCTGCAGCATATAAAAGCACAACCTAATGAAAGCAGCAAGAAAACACCACTGTGGCCTTGTAAGGCTACTCTACCTTGAAGTAAAGTGTTTACAACCCAAATGGCAGCAGCTGACTCTCTGTGAGGTTAAACGCCCTCTGAGACAAATCAGCAAGGGCCCTTGTGAGGGAGCGAAGGAGGTAAAAGACGAGTGAAGGTAAATCTTTAACAGCTCAATCAGCTCTGAACACATGCGGGATGACAGCACTGGTTTGTCTAAGGGGCTCGGCTTAATTAGCCTGTGCTTTATTGTTAATGAACTTCATGCAGTTGTTTGCTTGTATAATCAAGGCAAAGAAGCAGAACTGCTAGCTAAGGTGCCAAAAATAAGCTGACAAAAGCACCGGGGCCCTCCTCGATTACCCCCCCTCCTACACCCCCCTTCCCCTCCTCACCCGCTCTCAAATGGAAAAGCCAACTGCCTGCTTCATAAAACTCGCTTAGCAAGACACTGAGACAAAATGGACTGTAAAGTTCGTTAGATGGAAATATTAAAAAAGAATTAAGCTAATGGAGATAAAATTAAAAGAAATGAGGCAACAAACACTCTGCACCAAAAATGGCATCGCCATGACAGCTAGGATTTCTAATGACGGACTGCATTTGGGGAGGAAAAAAAATTAAATGGCATCCCGCGCTTAAATTTCTTTGAGGAGTAATGATCCGAGAACGATGCTCACTCCTGGCACTCGTGGGGGAAGAGGGGGGAGGAGGAGGGAGAAAAGGAATCTGAAAATAACAAAGGAGCATGTCCTGCAGTGAGGTTTAGGTAGCACGTGTAATATTACATTGTGATAAAGGACCCCAGATCCCTTTTCTGTGATTTAGTCTGATAGAGAAGAGAAGAGCTGAAAGCTGTCAGCTTACCTACAGAGCAGAGGCAGACCCGCCTGTGTTTATGAATATCAGTGATTGACAAAGGAGATAATAAACCTGAGGATAAAGACACCAGACATCATATCAGATGGGCTTTGAGTGGTTCTCAACATGGGGTCTAAGGTCTCCCAGAAGGCCTTGAGAGGCTTTCCTGAGTGTCCTCAACAACATGAGGAACAATTCAGTCACTCCAGAAATTATCACAGCTGGAGACTGTGCAAAAACAGCTATTATTATCTTAAATTCCACTATAATCTGTCTCATAAATGTCAGCATAATTTCTATTATCACCCTGTGTACAATACAGAACTACTGCAGGTACAGATCCAGATCCAAAACTCAATACTTAATAAAAAGTTAAATGTTCCCACATGGGTCTCTTGGAAAAAAAATGTAAAAAAAAAAAACAAAAACTGTAAAGCTGAAGGCCAGAAATGGGCTTTAATTGATTCAGGTTTCTATTACATGGAAAGATATTGTGCAATCTGTCAATTGTGTTTGAGTCATGACACTACACAGGCACTATCAGGTATATGCATGCAAAGATGGCTGCTGCTAATGTTAGCTACTCTAGGAAAAGACAATATGATGTTTTCCCCACTGTCTCCTGGAAATCACCTAGACTGTGGCAGTCTAATTTGTCCAGCCAGTTTCACAATGAACCAAAAATAATTTTTCCACTTCTCATAAATTAAAAGATCTCTGACATAGTGTTTTGCGTTGTGCACAGCACACTGATTCACCAGCTCTCCTCGTCCAGCTTTCTCTCTCTCTCTCTCACAAACACACTGACAATGAACCCATCTGTCATAGCTGGACTGGCTGTTGGGAGCAACAAAATCCATAAAGTTTTTAATGTCCCTGTCTGTCTCTTTGCACCTATTTGATTACAGTGGATGTAACAGTAACTGAGCTCAAGCCAAAACTCCAGGCCAGTACTGCTGAAACCAGTCAAAACACACAAATGATTTGATCTAACATCACTTAACTGTAAAAAAAACTGCACATAGCATTGTTAAATTACCCTCTACACTTAGTTGTACATTAGAAATTTCAAGACCAGTGTTTTAAGGTGACTTACTGCCTGCACAACAAAGGCAGAGCTTGAATAATGCTGCTTTGTGTGAGCAGGCAAACCACTGTGTGAAGGCGCAAAAGTTACTTTGTTACACACTCTCATACACAGAGCCTCTAGCATTCAGGGGACAGTCAAGAAACGAAGGGGAGAAATAAGAAAACGAGGGATTTCTGCTTTCTTCCTTTCACAACTTCTTCCAACTTTGTGCAACTCGCTTCCACTGTCTCCTCACATAAATTTGCATATGAGGAAACAGAGGAGCTTCCCAGGGAGGCCGTCCTTCTGCTGTCACAGTGCTACTTTCCCAGTCTCTATTAAAACAGGCCAAATTTATTACCAAAGTTTCTGAAACAGGATTTCTGCAGTACAACAGAGGATTAGGCCACTCCTGCTTTAGGATCAAATTGCAATAATTAGGTAGAACATGAAGCCAAAATACGTGAAACACGTTGGAACTTGACACGCGCACAGACGTACAGTACAGACACACACACATACACACACACAAATCAAGAAAAATATTCCATTTCAGGCAGATTCTCGGAATGAGCGAAATCCCGGATACTGCGGGGCCTTTTCAGCGTTTCCAGTTAATCTCCTCAAGGAGAAATGCAAGATGACAATGGCAAAGCACCTCCAATAATTGGTTCCAACAGGCTTACCGTATTAAAACCTGAAATGAGTTCTTCCCCTTTTAAGTATGATCCATTATTTCAATCCGGGGGAGAAAATTCTGTCTTTGAGAATATTAATAACTCCCAACCACGCACTAACATGAAAAAACACCCCCTCCTCCTCACCCCTCCCCTCCTAAAAGCTGTGTACCTGGCACCACGGCAAAGGTCCCACCAAGGACGGGCACTTGAAAGCCTCGGCCCTCCTTTCTCCTTCTCAACCCCCCTTCTCTCTTTTTTTATTTTTTCTCCTCTCAGGCTTCAGAGCCATCTTGAAGAAGACCTTGAGGCCCCCTTTGTCGTCTTCCCTTGAAACAAAACAAATAGAATTCAGGTCTTTTGATTGGCTTTAGTGAGCAGATCTCGCCACATCTCCCTCCCGTCATGTGAGCCAGAAGTTGTGACTTCAGAGGAGAGCCCCGACGCTCCTATCTCTGCATTGAAATGAGACCGGCAGGTCTTGAGAGGATGTCTGCTAACTTTTTTCCCCACATCCAACCTTGTAACAAAATACAGAGAGCGTTAAAAACTTAATGCCGTTGCTGCTTTTACTTTGCAGCGGCAGGAGTGGCAGGCAGCTTATTATATCGTCCTAGAAAATACACCTTTTCTGCAGGATTGTTGTCTTTCCCCCAACTGACTGGAGGAATATTTGAATATTTCTGATTAAGTTCTGCATTGAACATACTGCAATCCCCTTTACTGTCTCCAGGGAAATTTAAGTTTGCAAGGCCAGGAGAGAAACAGCGGATGACACGTTTCTTTCCATTTTTTGTGCATGAATTTATGACTGCCCTTTTCTTTGCACCTCTGCAGGAGCACACACAAAGTTACCCCCGTGTTAAGATCCAAAACAGCAAAGATATGAAAAAGCTGATGAAAAGAAGAAGAGAAAACATTAATAAAAACATCAAGCGTAGGCATTTGTTGTTTGACTGCTGTGTACATCTTTACACAAGCTTGCATCATTATGGTTTGTTTAGTCTGCAGATCAAGCCAAAAATTGTTCAGATCACCAGGCGTCTGAAAAGCTTTTAAGCACTTTATTCGGATAAGCTCTCTTTGATAGAAGATCCATGCATGAGCGAAGGAAAACCGCCGAGATAAACACAACAACTGACATCTGCTAACCAACTTTTTTTCTCCTATTTGTGGCAATGTTGCCAGCAGAACTGTCTGTTTTGTTTGTGTTGGGGAACCAGGAGCACCAGTACCGACGACGGTGCACACCGCATATTTTACTTCTCTGATGGGAAGATTAGTATGTTTTACTATTTGATCTGATCTCATGTAATGTAGAGTATCTATAGGGGGTGGAATGACAGGAAAGCTAATTATTGGCTTCAGAGTAGAGCTGCATTTGGCAGCATCTGAGGAAGAAAGTGGACTTTAAAGCCTTTAATGATGGTATTTGATATGTACTGATATATTACTAGTATGTGTGTCATGAACAGGGCTTTAATGGAGCCAGAATCAACATTTTATGTGATATAGGATACAATTTATATTGACATAAGAAAGAGTAATTAGCCCTCTGTGCGAATGATATTAGATATTTTCTGCTTTTGTTGTCAACAAAATGGCAAAAGTGTTCCAGCTTATGGCCTTAAGGAACAAAACATCCTCTCTACCTTCATTTTTTGCTACTCCTGTCACTTTCTAATCAATCAACAATCAAAAAAGTAGCATTAGCAGCATTTGTAAATCATGTTTAGCTTAACTTCAACTGTGTTGACAAACCATGTGACATTTGACAGCAGGGGAAGGGTCAATCAGTGTAGTGATCTGCTGGAAAGGCCCTTTAAATGAGCATGTATCTCTAAAGGTGATGAAGAATAAACTATTCCTTTATAAATTTAAATGTATTCCTTTTAACTTTGAACAGAAAACATCACAGGTATATTTTTAGACTCAGGCTAAAGTATATAAAAATGGAAAATACTCCCACGAGCTCTCTACAGCTTGCTTACTTTATAGCACCAGCCTGCTGGTTAACACACAGCTGAATGTAAACAGGTAATTTCAGCTCCTGTCTCATATAGAAAATCAGCAGGATCTCTCTCCCTGCTCGAACGAGTTGCAGGTTTCCAGAACAACTGAGATTTTATCCAACTGTTAAAAACTGGCAGCCGGTGATCTGCTTATCATTACACCAGGCGGGCGAAAATTAAACACTCCAAACACGAGCGCATATTAACACCCAGAGAGCAATTAAACACAATGTGGATGCGCACGCTATTCCTTGCCTTTGCACCAGGTAGGGGATATAACAGACAGAGCTCAGTAGCTACACACTCCAGAGGGTAATCGGCCATGTTATCTGCAAAAAAACACAGGGACTCCAATATGCACAGGTGCTGTCCTCAGCTGTGCTATATTGGTTAATTGAGCAAATCTCTTATTTCTTACCCTCCTATAGCTGCAATTATCCCCTGGCACAAAAACACAGTCGGCTGCTTATGGCCTACACGGGAGTTATGACATCTGAGGTGAGTGCAGCTCAGGTTGAGTGATTTCTTGTGTGTTAATAGCAGCAGTGCCTGCCAGTTCACTTGGTTATTACAGCTGCAGGACTACAAGGTACCTGCTTTTAAACTGGTGTAACTTCACCAAACACCCCTTGGAGGTGAGCAGTGTGGGCACAGTCTCTGAGGGGATTAAGATGACACACCAGAAAACAAAAGGCAAAGTGTCTGCTGCAAATGGGAAAGGAGTCAATGCTAAAGAAAAATCACAGCCCCAGTGATCTAATGTCAGACAACAGGTAAGAAAAGTTCCCTTAAAACACTTTTTGTTTTCTGCCAAAAACATAAGAGAAATGGATTCTTTCAACAACCACCATGTTGTTCATTTCACATGGAAAAATCCATCACAGAAGATTCAAGGAACAAAACCTACATCCACTGAAGCAGGGAATGGAAGAGAAATGAAATGTAGGAGAATCAGTGACTGAGGTTGATGTAAATATGGAGAAAAAGTAGATTCTACCACTTCATGAGAAGATAGCTCTTGGAACTTAAAAGTTTAATTCAGAGAAAGACAAGACCTTTAAATGCCATAAATTAGTGGGAATTATACTGTGTGAAATTTTCTGATTTAGTCAGGTGATACAGGCAACTTTTCAAAGGTTTCTCTCCTTTTCACTCTGAGCTGCAGTAACATATGTTTCAGCATGTATCAGTGTATAAAACGCTACTTTCGTCTGTGGATCTTTGCATTTTTGCCACTGAGATGACGAACCCACTTGCCATCTAAAGTGGCTCTGATTGCAGAGAGCAAATTCTCCACCACCTTTCTTTTTAACAATGCACTCTCCAAAGTGCAGTGCCCCCCCCCCCCCTTCCTGCTGGCACAGCGGCCAAGCTGTCATATCATATCAGGGCGTCGCAGGAGCAAGATAATATGTCAGATTAAATATGTATGGGTGAATTAGGGCTATCTCAAGTATTATATCATTTAAATTCAAATCGCTCCATCGCTCGGTACCGTCTCATTATGACGCTTGAGAAATTAGTAGATAAAAACACTGTCACACAGGCCTGATATTAAGGCTAATTTACCCCTTGAATTTCTCTTTTTTCACACTCTTAACACTTTATTGTAGGAAATGAAAGGGGAGTTACCTATCAAAGCTGCTTGATATTAGAGTTTTGTTCCAAATTGAGATGTCCACCTTTTGAAAAATCATGTCACCTACTTCTCCCCAAATTAAACTTCAAAGTGAAAACCCTCCACAGAATATTACTGAGGCTGTTATGTCTGAAGACCTTTGTGTCTCATGGTCTCTTAGCTTTTGTTGATCAGCAGCTACATACTTGTCTTTTTTAAATCTAAAATCCAGATAATGTTTGACATTCCTCCCCCCTGCAGGAGGAGAGATAGAGTTAACCTCTTCAAACCCAGACTCTTTCTATTTGACCTTAAATAAGGATGTCAGTGTTAAAGCACATATTTCTGCCTGAATAAATACAATAGACAGGTGAACTACAATTATAGGTCTGTGTGCTTGAATGTTGCTTCCCTGTACAAAACATAAATTAACATCCATTAATAAACAATTAGTCTTGGTCATTTATCATGTGTTTTGTGCAGACAAGGCAAAGAAAGAGATGAAAAAGCTTAATGTGGGTGAAATGGTGGATGGAGACATCGTCGTCACGGACTGTAAACTGCGTTGAGAGAGCTGAGAGGACGTGAACCCAACCCAAAACCTAATACTTAGTCAGGACCTGTTTGATCCAGGCCTGGGCCAGTTATTTTTTCAAAATCTTTTTTGAGAAATTTCTCTCTCAGACTGTGGCATTCATGAGTCATGTGTTGCGAATATTGTAGATATGCAGTGCCCAGTGAAGAGAGGTAAACCAGCCAAAGTGTTGCATTAAGCAGATCTCGACTGGCTTGGTTGGGGTGGACGATGGGTCAACAAAACACAAAACCTTCACACAGGACACTACTGTTAGTTTCGCACATGAAACTAATGGCTAATAATGTTTTTTTCTAATCCATGACAATTCAAAAGCTTAACCACGTTTTTGTTATTGTAACCATGACAATGAAGGTCTGGTATCTCTATGCTTGTTTAGCTAATATTTTTAACATTCCCACCCGAGTGATCAGCTTTCATGTTTAATGATGTACTTCAGTGTACCTGTTTAACATTTTACCACCTACTGTTTTGTCCACAGGATGCTAGCACTACATATAACTCTCACTGATTTCTTTTAGTCAAAAACATCCTGTCACAAATATACTGAAACATATACAATCATAAATAGTTAATTCATATTATTGTTATTCATTTTCATTTAGGGAGATGGTGGATCCTTAAATGCAATAAACTCTATGATTTTATGTCTCAAAATGTATGGAACAGATGCCCATTTCATATTTAGAATCATCACTGCTTTGTCCACATAACAACTGTGCATTTCTGCCATTGTGTTCATTTCCCCCCTCTAAGGGAATCTGCCATACGAATTGTTTCAGCAGCCTAAACCAAGAAAAGTCAACATTACAAACAGAAACCACTGGATCTTCTTGGTTGGTCACTTGACAATACAGGGGTCTTTTACCGTTTTAACATAGAGAACATTTGTTTGAAAAAGCCCCCTTTAAGCAGCAGTTCTCCTTACTGAAGGTCAAACAGCCTGTGTAACAGCTTAATAATAAAGTCCACAAACAAATTACCGGCAAACAGCCGCGGTTCAGCTGGGTACAGCTCTGGCTCCTTAAGGTGAGGTATTAGCAAAGCTTATTTATTTTCATTTCCGTGGCTTTTATTTGCTCCTTTCCCCTGTGGTAAAGCAAAGGCTGATTTCTGCCATGATTCCCTCCTTAATTTTAATACCCTTTTTACTCATCATACAGACATTACACCCCCCCATCCAACCCCTCCCATCCTTCATCTCTCTGAAATAATGTAACTTGGGCTCACACAGGAACACAGGGCGACCACAGGGAGGACTGTAAACTAGCTTTCTTTCTCTTTTTTTCCTCCCTGCAATTAATTGGTGTACAGCCATGTGCATATATGATAACAGAGGATTTTTTTCCTGAAACACCAACCCTCCTCCCCTCCCCACTCCCGCACACACACACACACACACACACACACACCTCCCCAACAAGGAAAAAGGGAGGTTAATTAATGTAAGGGGCTGCGTGTTCACTGAGATGCAGAGTTTACTTCACCGCTGCCACCGCCGCCCCTCCTCCTCTTCCTCCTGCTCCTCTCCATCAACCACCCCCCCCAACTCCTCCACCCTACATCCCCTGCCGCCTTAAGAGCCTTGATTCTTTGCTAATGACCTAGTTCTTTTAATGAGCGGTATTAACCCCTGGCTACAGTCGCCCAGGTCTTAATTGTCAAGCCAGGCTGAAACGCAGGGAGACGAGTCCCTCGCCCATCAGCAGGTAGAGGCGGCGCAGGCGGTGTGCTACATTAGCACGCCTCATCACCGGGGCCCCAAGGAATAAATAATGAAAAAATAAATAAAATAAAAAAAGGTTGCCGAGGCGACTGGCGGCCACCATCATCAACTATGTTACCCCCCTCCTCCTCTTCCTCCCACCAGCATCCCTCTTTTTACCCCTTGTGATGATGGTGATGATGATCACCGACTCCCCACCCACCCACCCCCCGCCCCATCGCCTCACCCAACTTCACCCATCTCTCATTTTGGACTGTCTCCTGCTGCGGCCAGAAAGGGGAGGAGATACAGTGTGTACGCACAAAAAATATATAAAAGTATAATCAGAGTGTGTATCTGCTTAAAAAACCTGCAAACTCATTAAGACACATTCGGAAAAATTGAGAGAAAAAAAAAACACAGACCGGGTCCTTTCATTTACAGAAAATGTGATTAAAAATTCCCCTTTATGTTGCACCCAAGAGGTGTGTTTTAAAATTCAAACACTATTTACTATTAAGCACAATATAAAATAAATCCAATAACGAGATATAGAAATATAGACACCTAATTAGCACGAGCACGCTGCAGAGCTTCATGAAACACTAATGGCTTTAATGAAGAAAAGTCCAAAATAGCATGAGATTCGTTCAAATGCAGAAACACGTAAAGCAGCCACGATGCCAATGCAGCCGCTCCTGCATGGCTACAGTTAGATGGCTTCAATTTTTTCCAAAATGATCATTAAGCAGTCTTAATAAACCAGAAAGAAATAACAAAAACTGGAAAAAGTTTTTATGGGATGGCAGAAAAATTATGTTCTTGAAATGAAAGTTATTTTAGTCTTTTAGCAAAACTAACTCTCCTGTATTTTTAAGATGAAATATTTGAGTTTTGAGAAAGAATGGAGAAGAATGAGCTGAAAAAAATGTTTCCACGTAATTACAGTTACAAATGTGTGTTTTTCAATCTTGTCTGCAGTTTCAATCATTGAAGATACGCTCTCATTGTTGTACGTGTTTCTGCAAATTTCCCAAAGATCATCCATCAATAAAAATTTCCATTAATGCTGCTTCTCTAGGTGGCACTCTTCTATTATTCCATATATACCTCAAATATAAAAACAAACTATCAGACTGAGGAGGAAATGGAAAAACTTTGGCAAACTAGAAAGTGGATGCGCTGGTCTTCGACCAATAGGGAGGAGGTCAGCCAGATTAACCGCCCCCGTTGACCAAATATGGGTGTGTGCCGCACCCTTGTACTCATCGTGTTAGGAAATGAGTCCATTTCCCATTAGGATGCTGCTGCTCTGCCTTTACAGCTGGGAGTATTAGCAGCAATAAACCTCGCTGTCAATCTACAGGAGGGTGGGGGCCTCTGTGTGTGTGTGTGGATGCAGTGTACTGTTCATTTGCGTGCACATTTCAGACAGTGTGCACATGCAAGTGATTGTTTGTATGAGTGTGTGTTAGCTTGTCATTGGACAAAACGAGTATGTGTGTGTGTGTGTGTGTGTGTTTGCATGAGGACGAGCCTGCAGACTCGGCCAGCGGTTGGGCTGTTGACGTGACAGCCCGTCGGTCAGATCAGGAAGGGAGACCTTGACCCGAGCTGTCCAACCAGCAACGAGCCCTGCAGCACTGGGACCAGTATGACAAGGGCAGTGGGAAGGGCAGCCGAACACACACTCACTCACCCACAGACACACATTCATTTTTGTACACTTGCTAGGGTTAGAGACAGAAATGCCTCAAAATGCAAGTGTCAGTCCTCCTCTAGGAGAAAGAAATCTCTAACAACTAGAGCAAGCAACCCCAAAACACACGGAATTATGGGTAGAAGGAGATGAGCTCAAGTTGCTGAGATACTGATGTCACCAAAAGCTCAATCAAACAGAACGCCCTGCTTTTATTTCCAGAGAATCTACTGCGAGTACACAAAGGAAATTCAGAGATTGTTCAGATGAACATACAGCACTGATGATGTGAGGATGTTCTTGTTTGTTCATCATGACTTCATTCTGTTTCTCTGGCCTTGGGGGGGGGGACAGGTCTGACTCAGCCACAGCCACAGGACAGGACACATCATCTTTTGGTGGTGAGACTAGATGTCTGGCTGGTTGGCCTCTTATGGTTTTGTCCAGCCTTCTGTTCATGCAGGCCTTTCAAACTTTTATTTCATGGGTTAAAAGGTGGAGGCAAAGCTTCCAATAATGTGTATGTTTAAATGCAATGGGAATCTTTCAGATCATCGCATGCCGTTTATCCATAGGTGCAAGCTCAATTTAAAATATTAAGATACAGCATATGGCTCCTGACCTATGGAGCATCTTCCTTCCAAAACATGCCACTGAACACAGCCTTGAAAACGACCATCGGGTTGAATAAACACCTCTAATCCACACACGATGAGTTCCACCAAAAATGGTGAGGTGTTTCTTTTATTTTGTCCACCTCTTTTGTGTTCTCTGCAGTCAACTACAATTAGCAGCCGCTTTAAAGGTGCAAATTAATTAGCAAGAAAAGCTTCCTTGGTAAAGAACATTATATTTTGCTCTCTCACATCATACTCCGTACCTTAATTCTCAGAATGTAAAGCACCTTAAGAAGACTCTGCTGCTTTCTGTCATATTGTACATAATAATTCATGGGAGGCAAAAAAAGGCCTTTTCTGTGGCATCGTATTCTTCCAGGGCTCTGCTCTGCAGAAGCAATGACACTGTACTTTTGTGAGGTTTGTCTTCTAAAAGCAATAAACGAGAATATCCTGCCTGAATAGGGAGTCTAAGAACCTTCACGGTAAATTTAAGGAGGGGAGATCCGCGGATGCCTCAGGAGCCACCAAATGCCTTTCCTTAAGCCCTCGGCATTCGGGAGAAAGAGGGAGGGGAGGGAGGGAGGGGTGAGGCAGGGGGAGAAGAAGAAGAAGACACTATTTCCTTTCAACCCCCTACACTCCCTCCCCTCCCTCCTTCCTTCCTTCCTCCCAACCACTGCCTTTTCATTTCTGTTTGAAGTAACGCAAGATGAAACCGTGCGAGTGCCGTCATTACTGCCATCATCACTGCTACTATCATCACCATCATCATCATCATCATCACTGCTGCCACTGCCGCCGCCGTCAACATCATCATCGAGACCCCTCCAAGTCTCGCTGTGATATTGCCCGTCATTTTTCCCCCCGTTGTCAGCGCAGGTTACAATCTGTAATCCATGACTGCCTCAGAATTAGAATGTCCCCCGTGAGTTTTATTTTTCGGCTCGTTTCTCTTCTTACGCCCCCTCCACCTTCTTCTTCTTGTTTTTTTTTCTGTTTTTGTTGTTGTTGCCCTGAAGGCTTTACCGATGCTCTACGGCCCCGACGTTTATTCCTCCTAATCTCAGTCTCATCTCCAGGCTAGCTGTGACAGATGGTTATAGGCACACAATAGTATTAAGAGTTTGATTTTTTTCTTTTTTCCTTTTCCTCATCCCTCTGCCTCTGCCTCCGCTCCCCCCCCACTGCTTTTTTTTCTTCCTCTTCTGTACAACAAATAGCGATCAGACACAGAGGCCTGACTCCTGTGTAGGTAAACTCTGCTTTAAACGGCTCTCTGTGCGCCGTCTGTCTCCCCTCTGTCAAATAACTCCCCCCTTCCTCACCTCCTCCTCCTCCTCTTGCTGCTGTCGGCACTCCAAGGTAAGCTGCATTAACCTCACTGACTGTTATTAAAAAGATGTATTTCCCCAGGTTTTCCTGCGCCTCCTCTCTTTCTCTCTCTTCTTCTTCTCTGATGTATTCACTACACACACACACACACACACACACATTTAGAATACACATAGTCTGCCGTGTGCACACACACATTGAACAAACAAATACCAGGACGGCGTCATAAATTCTCAGCGCCAGCCACAGTCGGTCTAATTTCAATCCCACCGTCACTCGTGTCAGATGAGAGCTGCTGGATGATGCATAGGGGTAAATAAGGCGGGTAAAATTAGCCCCTCCTGTCATTCCCTACCTTTTACCCCCCGAGGCATCCTGGGAAATTGACTGCACACTAGATTTTGAAAATTAGCCCCTTAATGTTAGCCAGACAAACGGGGTTGGGCAGGCCTGGGTAATGCCTTGCCGGTGTCACCCACAGCGGATTAATTACCAATTTTTCACCTCATTTTGCATTTATATCATTCGCAGTCCATAAAGGAGAAAGTGAAATGATTGAATAGTAAAATATGCAGGTAATGCATGAACCTTTAACCCCTTTTAACCTACAGTTGTGTACAAATTCAGCCTCACTTGCATGAAAACCTTGAAAAAATTCATAAAGCATACATTTTCATATTCTGTCAATAATTAAGAAACGCATATCAACAAAAGATTGCAGATTTACAGATAAATCAAGGCACTAATTCAGTTTATTTTGTGTGATCAAATACGGATTGTAGCATCAAGCTTCATCATGGCTGCAAACAAAGTTACTGACTGTGGGTTCACAGAGGTAAGGAGCTGATTCAGCTTGTAAGTGAGGCAAGTTCATTCTTTAACCACATCATTACAGCTGAACGGCCTCCAGGTTTCAGTTTGGGTGCTGTTCAGGGTTCAGCGAACACCAAGGCAGGGCTTTGTTTAGGCTCTGAGCAGAGACGAATGACTGGAACAGTCAGAGTCCTAAAAACAGGCAAAACGCAGACACGCTGGAGTCATCAATCTGTTTGATATAACCAGCACTGAGGACTGACGTTTACTCTAAATGAGGGCTCTGCTCATTTAAAGTTAACATGGAATAAGGGAGCTAAATGTTTAAAGCTCCTTCAGGTGATTTTGGATACTGGTGGCCAGCAGAGACACATGTTTGGACAAGCATCCAGAAATCCTGTAAGGTGATGACAGTAAACTGCACACAAAGGAAAAAGATCTTACTATGGCAAAGTCCAGATTTCTCTGTACTTGCTTCCATTTTGGAGCCAGTTTGGATTTCATGCTTAAAGGACTATACAGATGGGTTTTAATGTCAGAGCCCATTGAGTACTAACTGTGTATATTCAACAATAATACTGATCAATTTCCAAAGCTTACAAATGTGAGACTGATTTCCTTCCTTCCAGTTTTTAGTATATTCCAGTCCTCTACATCTACAGAGACATGAGACACTCCATCCATTTCAGTTTCAAATAAGCACTGTTTTTAGTACTCTTCTTTGGGCCATTAAAGGAACCCCCAGCATCCATAACGAGAGTCAGCTGAAGAACAGCACTCAGGAAAACAGAAAAACAACATGCGAGAGTTGATGAAATAGAAATGAAGTATCTGGATCTTAGCTTAGGATTCTCAAGGTTGCAGACTGCCTTCACCACAAAATCAACAGCATCTCACATCTGTTAAAAATGAGCTAGGTTTTGGGGCGCCCTCATAAGGTGGTTATGGTGCGTACTATGTGGACCCTAGTGGTCTGAGCAGGCAGACCCGGTTTGACTCCTGATCTGGCCTTTAAAAAAAAAAAAAAAAAAAGACCTGGGTTTGCATTCTCCCTACAAGTGACCTCTTGCTGTCTTCTCTCAGAGGGAAAGTTGGAAGTAGAATCACGCTGAGCTTATAAACCTTTTGCATCTCCTTGGATGGGGGTCAGGATGGATGTTTTGGTCACCAAGGTAACAAGTTACTACTCCCAAATGTATGTTAGATGACAGACGATCTCTGGCAAGTAAAGTCAATTAAAAAAATGTAGGTATTATATAGTCCTTTAAGCTCTCTGGTCAACTCCAGGAGGCTGATAAGATTTCCATCCCACAAACACTATGAGACCAGAATATGATCAGAGCAAACAGAGTGGGGGATTGGAAGCTCCTCTCACCTTACTCTAAGGAAAAGAGCATTTTGCGCTTCCATCCAAAGGCCCAAGCTCTTCTGTGGCTGATCCACCTCCTGGTGGAAGCAGAGGGAGTGTTGCGGGGTGTGGGGGGTGCAGAGGTCGCAGAGTCGGATGTGGGCCTGCCGGGACCCGCCAAGGATTAACACAAGCGCTGTGCTCAGGACATATGGCATTTGTCATCTCCCACTGGGGAAGAGACTCTCCCTTGGCTCCGCCGCCTCCCCCCACTCCCTCATCACATCTCTCTCTATCCGACTTTCCCTCCCTCTCTCTCTCCTCCTGTCGGGATTTAAAGGCTTGAAGTGCTTTAGTTGTTTACTGTGCATTAAATGCCCCCCCCCATTCGCCCTCCCTACCCCACCCACCCGCCCCCCAAACTTCGCAGTGTTAAGAGAAAAATGGCTCAGAGGAGGAGAGGCTGCTGACGCTGTGAAGCCCTCTCAGACGGAGGCTGGAGTCGTCACAGGAAGGCGCTCGCTCTTAATACCATGTGAGGAAGTCAACAGTGCAGAGACAATGCAGCTAATACTGGACAGTCAAAGCAGGCTGCATGGTTTTCTTTGGATGCACTGCTACTTAACCCAACTCATGAGGTCTCTCTATTCTTAAATGGGAAATTCCAGTGTCTTCTCATGTCATCACTACTGATCCTAACATTTTACTCAACACTTGCATTTCAGAGATTCATAATGCTTCCTGATTCTTGGAACTGGGTCAGTTTGTAGAGCAATTAGCCACAACTTGAGTGTCTCTTTGTTGTATAGAGGCAGTCCATTAAAAAAGCATTGTATGTACCACTTGTCATTCTATAACTGCAATTTTAAAATCTGCAGATACAAATGTATCTGCAAGTTTTCCTTTAACAAACAAATTTTCCTTCAACAAATCAGAAACACAAAATGCATCATCTTCTGCTACAGGGAAGAGCTACTAAGCACTTCTAATCTGTAACTGACAGCAACTGACATATATTCAAATTAAAATGTCATTCAGTTACAGATTTTTAAATGAGCAGTTTATCGTACTTCTTTTCTGCTTATTTCTTTTTCCACTACTTCTCCATCATGCACAATCACCCTAGAGTCACTGAAATGTTTGTCACATATACAGTCAGGGTTCTATGACCTCTGACCTGCTATTTATTTCTTCCTTACAAGCTGACAATCCAGGAATTGAAGACTATTTGATGTTGCGGTTATGGGCCAGCACATCCGTTAAATGCCTGAAAAGTTAACACACTTTTTATGGACTGAACAGTTAAAATTAAACTGCAGTTTTTCAAATAAGGAAGCTAATTAGCAGAATGACGTTCCTGCTGCACAACCTCATGTCCCTTCCCCGAGCATGAATACTATCATTCAGCTTCACGCTCGCAGGCAGGTATACTCTTGTCATCCTCCATCTTCATAAACAGGCATGTTATTATAACATGATGGAGTGCTGTGTTTTCCTCCCAGTACTTTCTTTATGGGACACTGTAATATGCTGGAAATCAAAGCTTGTAATTCGGCAGTTGATGTTTATTGTGCACCTCTCGTGTCTAGAGACATTTGATAAACAGCATGTTGCAAAGGCAGAGAAAAGGTGTTGGAGGATCTTGTGGGAGCTTGCCAAAATAATACCCCATTCAGTGCAGCTACCGTGTGAAAATGCCTCCCCGCACTGACTCATATTTCACCGCCAGAACGAGCAGTTTGCCGTATGGGCCCGGTGATGAATTATACCAAAGCACATTCCTTATGGGAAATCTGGATGGTGCAGGAGAGAAGGGGGAGCGAGCTCCAGCGACAAATTGCCTTCACTGCCAGTTAGTCCATGTTCTTTTCTTCTCTGTGTTGTTGTTGCTGTTGGAGGGAAAGGGTTGGGGGTTTATTTTGTTAGGTGGAGGTTATTTCGTCTTCTGCGAGCCATTTGGAAATCCCTCCAGGTAGCGGAGTCTCTGGATCAGAGGCCGACAGAACAGAATGGGCCATGGGAGTGAAAGCAACCAATGCAACAACAAAAAAATCTCTCAGATGATGATTTGCCCCATCAGCTCCATCGATACCTGTTAGCAGCAGCGAACAAGCAGCAGTGGGCTGGAGGCCAGACAAGCCCAGTTGGTCGGTTGGACGGTTGCCAGTTTGAATCCCTGGGATGTTTCTAACAGGAATCAGTGCTCACCCACTCTGATCCCACAGGCTGGAGCACCAACGAGGGCCGAGGGCCACAAGGATAACCCGCAATCTGGAGGATGAACTCCGCCTCTGAGCTGGGCTCAAGAGGAGATAATACAGGAGAGATAGAAGGGCTCAATCCTCTCCAAAACCTGCTGAAGTGTCCTTGTGCAAGGCACCGTTCCCATCAGCTCGAAACCTTGACCTTTGACCTTTGTGTTAGAGGGAGAAAAATTACCTGTTTGCAAGGCAAAAAAGGCTTGCTGAAGACTTCCAGTCGTGACATGAGAAATCAAGAGGGAAGATTTTTTCATGGATGCAAAGATCCCCTTTGTTCCAGTACAGAAAAATTGTAATGCAACAGCATACAGTTACATCGACAGTGGTTTCCAACTTTGTAGCAACAATTTGAGGAAGGCCCTTTCCTATTTCAAAATGACTACGTCTCCATGTACAAAGCCAGCTCCATAAAGGCCAAGAACCTGGTGGTCTTTTACGTGATATTTATTAAAAATGATATAAAAAATGTTAAAAAGATGGCAGCTGTGGAAAATACGGAAAAAGAAGTGCACATGCTCATTGTCAACGCTGATTACAAGTGATTCTTAATTATTCTGGTGACTATTTCAATTTTTTACACATTTTTTAGTCTTGCTTTGTCTTTCTTTGGCTCTTCAGACGTCCATCCTCCATTTCGATGTTTACCACACACACACTGACAACAGCGGGTTTACAGGCCCCTTCAATGCCGAGGGATTACCAGGCAAGAGCGCTTCCTCCTTCAATCTCAATTTACCTCTGCATAAATCCCAAATTTATGAGCATGTTAGCAGGCGTAATCCAGTCTTGATTTGCTCATTTCAAGCACAAGGGAGGAACAGTGAAGAAAGATTACCAACTGGGTAGTTGTTGTCACCAGCACTAGAGTAGGTGGCCAACAAAAGCCAGAGAAACATAAAAACATGCAAAAACGCCTGTGACGGTGTCTCGAGTGAGGCTGATGTAGGAGGCAAAATAGGTGGTCTCCGCTCTTGTTGGTTTGTCTGATTTATTGATATTCCTCACCAGGGAGCTTTGTCTTTCGTCAGACTGTCAGGGCGCACAGTGGCGACGAAAGGAGGGGGGCGTTGGGAGAAAGAGAGAAAAAAAGAGTGGTTATTTCTGCTGATAGGGCATATTTTCTGTCAACAGTCTCTGGCAGATGAGTGTATGTGATAATACCGCTGCC
Source organism: Lates calcarifer (assembly GCF_001640805.2). Taxonomy (NCBI): domain Eukaryota; kingdom Metazoa; phylum Chordata; class Actinopteri; family Centropomidae; genus Lates; species Lates calcarifer. The sequence continues at coordinate 1,871,191 of NC_066854.1, forward strand.
AAGGAAAGTCTCTCAGCTCTTCAGCCTCCGGAAGAATATTTCTGTCTCAGCTCAGGGCCATGGCTCCTCTCTCCCCTCCTTCCAGCTTTTATAATTCAGTAAACTGAAGTAATTACCACAGAGGCATGCTCAATAATTACAAAATGCTCTGTCACGGTCATGTAGGTAATGGCATCTCTTGCTCTGCTGGCAGCGATAACACAGGTGAGACGAATTGCAGAAAACAGATCTGATAGTATTGTTATGGTAAAGAAATGGCATTATGATCAAGGGTAGCATTGCTGCAGGGGTGGGAGGGATAATATAAACTCATATGTTCATGCACGTGTTTGCTGTCCTCTACACAGGTACAAAGATAGACTGAGTGACAGTGTGGACATTCTGTCCACTGCAAAAGAACATACAGACTTTGAGCTTGGTGTTTATCAAGCTGATGTATCATCTCTTCTTTGGAAAATAACCATGAAATTTGCTTAATTATCAATTGCAAATCAACAAAATATTAGGTGTTGTTTACTGTAATCCCATTTTGCTTAGTTTAATTTCCTCGACTTCTCCTGGTGGCATGTTTACTCAGGATTGGACATGGTGGCGTCCTGCAGATCCTGGCTATCCAGTGCAGCTTCCGCGAGACGGCGGCGAGAACACGCCACGTAATTAGCAAAATGCGGCCCTAATGCTCGTCTCCTTGAGAGTTTGACCCTATTTGTTTGTGCCGAGGTAATTTCATTATGCCCGTGCGATTCCCAGGAGCTGCCGCGAGTTAACGCTAAATGCTCACCAGAGAGGGGATAAGTATTTGGCAAGGCATCAGCAAAGAGAAGAGAGGGAGCGGCGGAGCTCAATAACACTTCTTTCATGTTGACAAATTCCATTAGTGCGCAAAGGCTGGTGTTTGTGCTCTATTTTATTTATGATAATGCTCAGGCATTGGAGGGAAGCAGTATTCATCACCCATGCCACCTATGTGGCTTGACAGTGTGCGGCAGACGTCTGTGATTTGTACAGAACACTCAGCATCACTCTCACACCCACGGGTCTGAGGGAAAGTGAAGGTGGCATCCTGTATCAGCGATTCAACCTTCGTTTTTGGCTCTGAAGTGCTGCACTCTGACGCTCTCCTTTTACAGGCGTAAACATGCAGGATGATGAACTTCTAACACCGAACTATGAGCTCTCTGCTTGTTTTTTTAGGAATGATTTTTTTTGGATTATTTACTAAAAGAGTCCTAGAGGGTCACAACTTAACCCCAAGATGGTAAATTAGTTATGGAGAGGAAAAACTGTGTGATCTCTTCCATCAGTCTCTGCTGTAAAGTTCAGAGCAAAGTTCTACATCTACACACCTAAAGTGCAACTTCTGTCACACTAAACTGTGCTTGACAATACCCCTGAAAACCTGATATGTTCTCTCATAGGTCATTTTGCTCTCAATCCCTAAATTAACCACTGGGGGGAGAGAGATAGAATCAGCCACAGTCCCCAAGGAACAGCCAGAGGTAACAATGTCGTCTTACTCCCCGTTACCAAATACTTTTATGACTTCAGACGAGATTCTGAACACACCACACCATCACCTGGCAATCAGGGGCTGCTTATCCTTTACACCAAATATGTCAGCATCCACAGAGTGTTAGCATGCTGATTAGGGTCCAAAAAACCAGCTCCAGGGCCTGTGGGATGAGGTGGTCTCCACAGTCTCTGCTGGCAACATGCAAACTTTCTGTTTCAATAAAATATCATCAGCCTGCCTGCAAGTGTTCTGCATGCATGTGGCTTTATTTGACTGTGACTGTAAGTGTGTTTGCAGATGCCTGTGTGTGTTTTGCATGCACATATTTGAGCGTAAGTGTCCCATGCATGTGTATGTGTGTGTGTTTTGGGTGTTTTTCATAGGGTACACACACTCACACACACTGACACACACAACACTGAGGTTGGAAACATTCTGATGTCAACAGCGAAACAAGAAATAGGAAACACATTTAAATCTCTGGCGCTGAAGACGGTGTTCGGGAGCCAGGCGAAATCACCGCACAAGCCCGGCATCGCGTGTGACAGGGTGCATCGTGGGATAGCTCTTTATCCTCTGCGCGCAAAACAGAAATCGGGAGAGGTACGTCCCATCTGAGGACAGAGAGTCGGCGCAGGTTGTACCTATTAGGGCAGCTTAGTAACTCAAGAAGCGGCAATTTAAGAGTGAAAGAAGGGGAGGGTGGATGGAGGATTGGGGAAGAAAGCAAAACTAATGCCATAACTCTGAGGGCTCCCAGAAGACAGCTTTGAGGATTGGACTGGATGACAGAAAGGCTCGTCATCACAGAGGTGGGTATGAGCGCTGGTAATGAGAGGACTTGCTCCATGCCAGGCATTATCATGGACAGATTGCACCCAGGGAAGAAGAGGCCTCCTTTTGTCTGCTGAAAGCTACATCGGCTCAAAGTTGGAATAAAAACACCAATCCTGAAACATGCAGAGTGAAATGTGATATTTGGCAAAATGGAGCTCCAGTTTTCTATAAATTTCAAAGCATTGTTGATTTTTTGTGGGGGAGAAAAGACAGATTTTCTCTTGCCTTAAGTCACAGGGATGGGGCATAATAGATGACAGGGGAAAATGTACCAACCTACTGTACTTTTTTCCCCTCAGTTTTCAATCTTTTGTGGTTGGCAGCAGGGACAGAACCCAGGAAACAGTATCCTATCACTTAAATGGTTAAGTATTTTATGAGTAAAATGCTTCCAAATGTCTCTCAAAAACCTTCCAGACCACACCAAAGACAAAATGAGGTAATATTACGTTTCTGAAAAGTCCCCAGTATGATACCCCGACTCTGCTGTAATTGCATCAGAAAAATGGTGCACGAGTCTCTCTCTGTTACATGTCAGGCCATTTGACTTGGCAAAAGCTGCGCTCATTAAGAGTGTGGGAGAGAAAACTTCTCAAATTTTTCCCAGCTGAAGGCTTGTATGCATATAGAGGAGAGCACAACATGCAGACACAGAGTATCACCAAAAATCATCCATATGTCACCAGTGCAGTGTTGGCTCGAGTGTTTCATGCTAACACTTCAGCAAAACTGTAAGTAGCCACCATACTGATACTTAAGCATACACAAAGTCAAGTGACATATGTTGCATTCATGTCATATAAGAGTTATAATTACAGTAGCGCTCTGAAATATCAGACTTCGAAGGAAACAGCAAGCAAACATAGATTCTGATGCCAAAATTCCATATAGATTAAATAAATGTTTTTGCTATTAGAAAGAATCACCACTTTATGCCCTAATGGTAATGCTTGGATGCTTGTAAACGCTCGTATTTACCTCATCATAACATGAACAGGCTCCACACTAAGGCCTTAATACGCACTATTCTAAATACAATAGGCTGTTAACACTATCCCACCACAGAGGCATAGTCAAAAATTATGGCCAGAAAAAATAAAGCTTTTCTACAAAAAATAGCACCTTTGGGATTTTTGTTGGCCCTTTCCAGCTGTGGGCCCCTTGAACCATCATCACCTTTTACCACATGCTGGAAGAATCATGTAAATGACACTAAGAAGATGCACTGGGACCACATTTCAGCTGCAGCGTGAACACAGACTAATTCACAAGTCACTCAGTGGGGCTCTTTACTAACTACCGCCACTAAAACACTATGTAACAATATATGAATCTTTAAAAAGCCTCAGTGATTTGAAGACCCCGCCCCCACGTCACCAGCCCTCTCAGTCTCTATGGCAGCCTAATCTACTGCAGATTAAAAAAATGGCTATCATGAAACAGACTTTCCCTGTAAGTAATCCCCTCCTCTCTGAAAGGAAAATGGGGGAAAGAGGTGTTGTGAGGAGGGGGGGCTGAGGAGAAAAAAATCTGCAGCAAAGAGCCTTTTTTGCTTCTAGTTATGTCAGGCTGTATTTTAAACAGTGCTAATCATATACCTTTGTGGACACTTAATTAAAATTACAAAACCAATTTTAATCGGTGGTCCAATTAATATGTAAATGTATGCAAATGTAGTAAAACAAGGTGGTGATTAAGTTAAGGACACTCTATTTCATGTCTTCCTTAAGTGTGAAAACAAACCGTCTTTTTTCCCCTGCCACCCCCCACCCCCTTCCCCACCACCACCACCACCTCCCAACCTCCCCCCAAAAAAACATCCAAGACTGATGGATTGTGATGTTTACTAGCCACATGCTGAGTTAGGAAACACCCTCCGTGGTATCATTTTAAAAAATGAAAGTACAGGAGAAGGGACAATGTTATTCAGAGCTGGTGTCCCCACTTCATATTTTTAATAATTTACTAACCACAAATGGTGTTCACGTGCATCAATGTTCATTCACCTAAGGTCAGTGCAAAGTTATAGGCTGTACAGTATGTTAGTGTTACGGGGTATGTTTGAAATTCATGGAAAAGTTTTCCAGGCTTGAGGTGAGAGTTGACAATTCTAAACGAGCAGACTTTCAATTCTAATTAGGCCTTGGAGATACGGTGGTCTTTCAAAGTCGTATCTGGAGGGGCCGAGGAGGAGCGTGGGGGGGTGAGCAGGTAATAATGAATCTGAATCTGAGTGGATATTAAATAACTTTGGGCATTGAGAGGGAGAGAGAAAGACACAGAGAGGAGAAAATTAATTTACCCTGCAAGTGAGGCCTGCAGTGCTAGCCAGATCGAGGTGAGAGCGGGTCATTAAACTTTGTTGCTCCTGAATTTATGCACTCCGATAGTTTTATAAATACAGTAAAATAATCCTAAATGTATCTAGTTAAGCGTTATGCGTTATTAAAACTACTGAGGCCATATATCTTCATATATCATATATATACGTGCCAATACATGAACCCCTGTTTGAAAAGAAGATACAGCTGTGTTTTCACCCACATCAGGTAAGAGTTTGGGGGTGCTGACTTGGGCCAAATGAGACTGAGAATCAGCTCCTGTTAGCAGGCTAACATAGGCTAATTTTAGTCCACTGTCTGGTGTGTCATTTGTCACAGATCTGGCAAGCAGGCATCCTGGCTTTGGACCACTCAACCCATGCATTGCAATTTAAGCATAGGCAATGGCTTGTAGAACAACAAACAATAATACAGCAAGGCAAAATGGAAATATATCATACAGAATACACTTGCTGAATTACTTTTAGTTATTTTTGAGGGTTATTTACACAACAAGTTGTATTAAAGCTCTTTACACTCAGTACTGTATGTCAAAATTAAACAGATTTACATCTTACTATTGGAATGCCAAAACAAATTGGTGGAAAATGCCTCTAAAACTGGATTTAGCTCAAGATGAGGCACCACTACTCTTTTCAAGAGACTTTTTTTTGACATAAAATTTTGTGTTAATCGGTTTTGTTTAAGAGTTAAAAAAGGTCGCTCCTCCTGGACTTGAAATGTAATTCATATCATATACTTTCCCACAGTTATGCAAATCATCTGAAGCCCAGTGATCATAAAAAGGGTCAATTAAAAACTGATACTGCTACGAAAAATGATACAGTGGATATTAGTGTAACATCACACACTGATTCCATTAGTGAGATGAGCTGTGCTGTTACCGAGTGTGTGTGCGTGTGCATGTGTGGGAACTAGGGCTGTTTTTGTGCATGCATGCTCGCATTCTTACATTCATGCGTGTAAACATGACTACAGTTTTAAGACTACGTTCCCTTTGTTTGTGTGTGTTTCCATGTGTGTATGACGGTGAGGTTTTACTTGTTCACTCATGCTTTCTTGCTTGTTTTGTTCAATCCAACACAAATAGAGTATTCACTACTCTCTCTCTCTGTGTGTGTGTGTGTGTGAGCAGCATTTGTGTGTCCATGCATGCATGTAAGAAGTCAAGCCAGCATGCATGCACACACAGCTTCAATTTTATGAGCGAGTTAACATGTGTGTGGGTTGAGTGCACGTGAACGGCAGCTTACGTGGGCGTGTGTGTTTCTCTGTGTGATGAACCTGCGAGTGAGCGAGTTAAGTCTTCAGCACACAAGGTGGGTGAGATGTTGGAAACAGCTTGTGTCATCAAGTGTTAGCAACCTGTAATCCCATCTGAGCCGTGAGGATGTGCAGCCCCCCCCCCCCGCCTAACCACCACCACCACCTCACAGTGAGCTGACTCCCTGGGGCTCGGAGTGCAACCTGCGCCCCGCTGATACCTCCGCTACACAAGGTTTCCAGGTGACTTACGCATATAAACACCAGGAGGGGGGTCTCAGCTGTTAGCGAGGTGAAGCTTGTCCCTGAGCAGAGGAACATGATACTGACAATCACAGTGCAGGAGCAGGTAGTTGCCCCAGTGGCGATTTATTCTGCCTCACAAGGCTGAGAAGAGACAGCTGCCTGAGAAAAAATGACTTCAAAAGGACTGGTACCAGAGCTTTTGCACATTTTAGCCAATTAAAACCAGACTGCAACCACATTTTGAAAGACAAGAAAACACAGTCTTCCCCTTAACAAATGAAAAGTTGACTTAATAAACAATAAAAAGGCACTACTGCTCAATTCAATATACTCAGTATATTGAATTATTGTCACAGCTTCACTTGGACGGGTACCACCAGCAGCTTATTGTGGCACATTTGCAAATTTCCTCGAACAAACTAACATCTTTACTGAATAGAAAGCATCAATATGCAACTACGACAGGAAGAATTAAGGAGAGAAGCTGATTTTGTACTGGAGTGGAATTACCTGCAGTTAAAGTTCAGTTCACTACCAGGAAGGTGACAATGGTTCACAGGGATATGAAATGCACACGCAGTATTTTTGTACATGGTCTAAAATGGCGGTATGGCCCTTTACACATACAATAGCAGATGTTTAACAGAAGCATTGCTAAATCTGATTGTGTTTGAGAGGGTCAATTGGATGTTTGCTTTCTTTCCAGGCAGTTTTCGGACAAAGTCCAAGATATGCATCACAGCTGGACTCGGTCCTGATTGGACAGATTTCAGTCATTCTTTAGTGAGGGGAGCCAATCAGGCCAGTTTGCAGCAGCTGAACTGGACAGCCTCCAATCAGCAGGGTTACCTCATTTGAATTAGAGGAGCTGCTGCTGTCAGCCAATCTGGGTTTAGCTGTGTGTGGACTTTCATTTACATTTATTTAGTTCAATTATTTTGAACCATATGAGACTAGAATTTAACCTCCTGTCCTGTCAAAGGCATTGCTGGTATTTAAGTGGATTCTATTTAATTGAGTAACATTTACTGGTACTGCTTCTTGTTAAGTGAAATTTAAACCCCTGTCATGACTTTTGGCATTAAATAGTTATTTATGATGGAACTTTTTCTGGGATCTGCTTTTCCCCCCACATACTGAATCTTTTCAGAGATGAGAATAACAAGAAAAAGATGTCAAGTCTCACCCACATTGTTTGACTGACAGGTGGCTTCTTTAGAAGTCCAAAGCGAAACAAGCAATGAAGTGCACTACAAAGGCAAAGCACAAAAAATGATCTTGTGGGTGACACATTTAAGGAAAAAAATTAGATTTACTGAGGAATTTTATGTAAGGTCCCTTTACATTTCTCATTCTTTTTTTTTCAGATGCCACAGACATCTGTAATTAGATAATATACTTTTCTGGGGAAAAAAACAATTGAATCTGAGGTGGTGTTTCATTCAACACTGACATCAAATGCACGACTCTGGGACAAAATTATCACCTGCAAAGAGACATGTCGTGGTGAGAAAAATGCTGTGGTATGAATCACAAACAGCAGAATTGTTGCTTTTCTCGAGTGACAAGTGTTGAAAGGTATTTTTCTGCCTTTGAAAATTAAATGTAAAAATGACAACACTTTTTAAAATTAGACAGCAGTGAAGTTGTTTTTCTCCCACCAGGGGAAAGCACCTATAAGGAGATGAATTATCTTGACTGTCAGTCTGTGAGCTTTCTGTCTTAAATTTAAGGTGTCTCAGGTTTGATCCCCACAGGACAGTGAACCCCTAGCTGCTTATTTTTATACCTCTGTAATAAATTCAAATTTTCCTGAAATTCATAAAATAAGCCTTTATTTATACATGTAGAGATGCATTTATGACATGTTATCATGGGCTCTGAATGGATTTTATGTGCCTTGGGGTAATGAAACTGTGTCTGTATGTAAACATGGCCATGATTTGTATCTTTTGACAATTAAATTACATGGAGATGTTTTCTGCGCAGAGTAAATACCTTAAACATTTCCCCACTTTAAAAAAAAGAAGCTGCATGAAGGGGATACAAATGGTAGGCTGGCAAGTCCGCAGAGATCTCCACTCAATAGGCAATTTAAAAATGGAAGGAGGAGGTTTGACTAAGCAATAAAAGTGTTGGACTGCCAGCGAGAGCAGAAACACAGAGCAGAGTCAGGTGGTTGCAGTGGAGGGGGGGGACTAATTATCTTATTTATAAATCAACAGCAATTCCACTGATGACTTGATCTTAAATTTGATCAAGCTGCAGGGTTTTGAAGTCCCCCAACCAACCAAAAAAAAAAAAAATCATTGATCTAATTCTCTTCATTGGTAATAATCGCAAGTCCCCCTTTGGCCAGCACTAATCAGAATCCCATTGATTTCCGCTGGACTCGAGGACTGTGAGAATGGTAGCCGGAGCTGACTGACTTCAGTGTTCACAGTGTTAAAGGATGAGGCTGGTGTTATATAGCCCCAAGCCGAATTGTTCGTACTGAAGATGTAACTTGTAATAATTGGCTGACAAACATGTAGTTTCATTTTTAAACAAGTGTCTACAGCCACACTAGGCTGTAATGTTCACAGTTAAGAAATAACAAACGGCTAGATAGATAAATCAAAGTATCAGACAAATTGACAATTTAACCTGTGATGGCAAGATCACAAAAGTTCACAAGGGCTATGAGGGATCTGCCCCAAACTGCATGGTAATCCAAGTAATTGTTGAGATATTTCAGGGTTGACCAAAGTCTGTGAGACACAGTAACAGGCCCTTTAAACAATGCTTTCTTTAGCATTTATAGCTCAGATCATTTGGGAATTAAGTAACCCACTCATTCTTTCTTCATTCTGTATTCTACTAGGTAAAAGTCTCATTGAGATTTAAATTCTCATTGAGCACTGCGTGCTATGTCCATGTAATCACGGTTTATATGATCAAGCATCAGCGCAGACATAACTTAGCCTGCCCCGCATTGATAAATGAGGTTACCAGGTTAGCACGGTCATTATTATGCAGGAGCATGTCACTTTAACACATCATCTACAGCATCACCATCCTCATTAGCATGGTCACTTTTACAGGTGATGCTACTGGGGGAAGACACTGCCACTCTAACATGGGTGCAATAGTGTTCAGCCAGAAAGAAAGAAAGCACCCAAGACAAACAAGAGATCATTAGAGCACATTAAAATCCACATTACAGCTTTTACTGCCTCCTCAGGAGTCAAACGCAGTGGGTGAGTCATCACCAGGCCCGCTAACTCGCCGCACCATGGCCTAATGGCAGCTCATGTGGACTCCTGCCCACTGATTGCAATTTGGCAGCAATGCAATCAGAAGCTCACAAAGGTATATGATGTTACTGTATGTGGGCAAACACAGATCGGCTCAACAAAACTGAGTTTAAGCCAAATGAGGGTGAAGGGTGAATCCTGAACTGACCCTTACTTGCCTGTAAAAACGTTAAAACGCAGTGATACTCTCAGATATAACCTCCTCTCATTCTTGACGTCCTCTGGAGATCAACATATTTTTGCATGCAAGGAAAGGTTGCAACATGTGGAGGAAGAACTTTTTTTTCAAGCTTGGACAAAGTAAAAACTAAAAGAAAGATTCTCAAAAGTTTTAAAAAATGGTCAAGAAAGAAAAACTACCTTTTAAATAACAGTACTGATACAGTTTTGTATTCATTTAATGACAAAATCTTCATATAAGTGGAAAAACATCTATTGGAGGAAAAGACTTGCGAAACCAATGACCACACCCATGGGAGCAAGACATATCACAATGCAAATCAATGAGACATCCTGGTTAACAAACGAGGTAGACATTTCTGACTGAATGACAGTGGTTCCATAAAAAGAGTAAATTGAAGAACCTCATTGCAAAAAATACCCCCTGAGCGTATTAAAAATATGGATATTCCTTGTTCCACAGACATTAAATGTGCAATTAATTTTTGAAGAAATGTATAAAAAATGAACAGAGCATAGAATATTTCCAACTGATGTAATGGTGCAGCTATAAAAGTCATGGAATCTTGTGCTTAAACATTTCACTCGATATAAGCATCATATAGTTGTAATGAAAGGCTGGAACAAGTAGATGCAGAGTATAGACGTCATGTTGACTTGCACTGTGGAAAATATGGTTACTAGTGAAATTAAAGGTGAAAATCAGAGTTCAAATTTTGCGCTGACTTCCAATCATAAACACTGTGATCCAAGACAGTCTTGAGACTCAGTGCAGCTTTTCTCTCAGCATCTATATATCCAGCTGTACTTAAATGTATTATCTCAGAGCTGAGCTTCATGTGTGCTAACCCCCTCAGTGTTTCGCCAAGGGTGACTCCTGCAGCGACAATCACAGGATCAGAGAGAGAGAGGATCCACAGCAGCACAGCACCATCACTCCCCCATGATAAATGAGTTTGTATTGTCTGTCATGCCGGCTTCCTGCCAGCCCAGGTCACTGGTTATTAAATTACCACTTGTCAATGTCCTAAATACTGATTGATGGATGAGCATGGCAAATGAAGGACTCCTATGACTTTTGTTTCCCACTCCCAGTTTTCTCAGTGCGAGGGGAAACCTATACCAGATTGTTATTGACATGTATTGAATGTAGGCTGGTGGCTTTCTTCCACAGTTGTTCTAGGTGGTTTTAAATTCTTCTGCAATTGTTTCCTGTCCCCAGGATTTCTTGCAGTTTTTAATTTTTAATAATATCATCAGTAAAAAGGAGGGTGTTGTCCACTTTTTAACTACACCTTTTATTCTAAAAGGCCATTTTCACCATACTACAGCAGCCTTTATTTGAGTGCCATCCCCAAAGAACCAGTACCAGTCAGTACTGTACTGAGTATTATAAGCTAGCACAAGACTTGTACTCTATCATCATCCTTTAAGAAGCAGGTTTCCAAAACTTCAATTTCATGACTTTTGTACAGCATGTTTACCTTAATGTGTACCTGTCATAAATAGACAAGGAATGTACCTGTTCCTTCAAAGATACAAGCAGAAAAAAAACTAAATTTTTCCTCATAATAAACATAAGAATGGCTGCTTGACAGGGACTAACATGAGAGTGGAAAAAGTGAGACTATTCGGGTCTTGTAATAACAATTACTGTTGACTGCTATGTGTTATGTGACAGAGAGTTCTGGAAAATCCATCTTCAACTGTATCCTCCTGCCGTGTTTTCTGAAAGCCCCGATGTTGTGCTGGTGTGTAGTCATGTGAGCTGTGTGAGTGTGTGTGTCTCAAGGGTGTGCTCAGGGTTAGGGGCATTGATGAGTCTGTGGCTGACATTTGAGTGTGATTGAGGGGGAGTGTAGATACTAAATCACTGCATTGTTCTTCTGTCGGTGTGTCCTGTCGTTACTGCACTTTACTAACCAACGTGATGCCTGTAATGGGATAATAACCAATTAAACAGGAGCACAGAAACTTTGTGCTTTGATAAAAAAAAAATCCACAGCCTGAGGTGCTCAAACCAAAAACCTAAGAAAGTTAAAGCAAAAGATTGCCAAAAAGTAGAAATGTAGCTGTTGAAAATGATTAACTGTGTCTTTATTCAGCAGTCAAAAGAAGATTTTTTTGGCTGCAAAGCCTTCATCAGCCTTATGAAGAAGTACTGGCTGGCTATGTTTTTTCTTTTTTTCAGTCATTGTTAACTATGCCACATTTGTGTCTAATGATAAGGTAAATGAAAGGATATTTCAAAGAGAACTGGCCCTCCCGAAGTAGTTTTTTTTTTTTTTCAAAGACTGGACAAACTGGAGCAGTTTGGAAAAGGACCGCAGGCATGCCGAATGATTGTCAGCCATGCAAATAATCACTTACTTACACTCAGTGAGTTTGCTTCGGATAAGGCAAATTACCATTTGAAAATGAGCTCAAAAACACTCTGGGCGAAAAGCTTGCATCATGATTCTCAGTTATATTATCGCGGATACGTAACCACTCATATATACACACAAATGCTGACAAACATGCACAAACACACTGCTCTGTGCAGCCTCTGAACTGGCTGCAGGGATATCATATGAATGCTCTGCTCTGATGGAAGGTTTGTCTTATTGCTGCATCCAGCTGAAATTGGTTTTCGGCCAATCAGATGCTGCTTCTGTTTTATTTTCTGGTTGCTGATGTTGTGATTGTTTGAAGGCATTTCTGCAACATTATATGCAAGTATGAAATGGTGGAGGATGAGACTACGAACCAGACAGACTAACGATGACATGCTGAAAAATTTGCAGATTCAAACCGGTGCTATTGTATCCACACAACTGCTCTTTTTCCACAACTTAATGAAATAGCCACAGGCTCTGCTTGATACTAAATCCAAGTTTGAGATACTTTTATCTTGTGCAAGCAGAGCTGTCAATCATGAAATACATCTTCACATCCCAACACAGACTTCTAGAGCAAACACACATGTATAAACACCATTTATAACCACATCTCCAACACCAACAACTCCTATTCAATCAAAAAAAAAAAAAAAACAAAACAAAAAAAAAAAACACTGGCAAGACCTGATAAACATTTCTGAAAGGAGAGCTGAAATAAGCCAAGACACGGAGAGGTGTGTCCAGAGTACATGACAGCATTAGAAACAAGCAGTAATATTTTTAAAACAGTGCTGTTTCTTACAAATCAATATATAATGAGATGATGACAATGACTACATAGTGCTTGTAATAACTACAAGAACATTGGGACAATGGATGTGGGTGTTGAAAGAAAGAAACGACAATTTCATAGCTCACATGGTGATAAAAAATGATCCACAGTCAACAAATCTGCATGTTAATTTGAAATATCTCCTTTGTCCTGGCTGGAAGCTTCCTGGACTCTCAGCCAGGTGCTGGAGTCAGTGTGTTTCAGACTGACAGTGCATCAGGGTGAATAGCCAGGTTATAAAAAGCCCTTTAAGCCCATCTTATCCTTTTAGTTGCTGAGTCTATGGTTGAATTCGGAGCTACTGTCAACAATATGAAGTTCCTGGCCAGGATTGGGAGGTAAGCAAAGTTTAAGCTACAGCACCGAACTAATGCCAGTTTGATTAAATGCTCTGGATACAAACAGCAGGGGTTTCTGATCCCTTCACCATTATAGTTTTAGGGCTTACAGAGCATCCCTCATTGTGCTGCTCTCTTTCTAACCTTCTTCAGCTGAGGTCAATCTATTATATCATCAGAAAATGACTGTAGTGTGTTGGTCTAATCATCTAAAAATACAGCGGGCGTGAATATTTCAGAGTGCGTGTCATTTTGGTTGAAAGCTCTGTAACGCTTTTCTGAAGCTCTGCTTTATTTCTAGCAGATGCATGGCGGAGAATGAACATTTGTTTACATCCCCAGATACATTAAGTGTTTATTTGATAGCAAACACAATCCAAATTGTCACTTAGCGATGCCAGCTCCAAGTCCAATAAGCCACGGGTCTTTAAAAGTCACAAAGTGCTGCCATGTTTAACAGGGTTAAATACACAAACAAAGATGGATTGAATGTGTAATTTGGAGCATTCAAATTTGGTGGAAGAGAAAAAAAACAACAATATTTCTCGGGGAGCATGCCTTGCTGCATATTAATTCTTATCATGGTGATGAATAATCATGCTTCTTATGAGGAAGAGTCAGTAGAATACAGCAGCACTTTGAGCTGTCATAATTAACAGACTCACTCAACAATGGGCACATTCTCAAAGAGACTTCTTATTAACACAGACATAATGGGTAAAGTGCATATTAAAATGGGTATTTAGAGTGGAAGGGATCAAAACTACCAATGAAAACCCAGTTTTATGGTCGACATGTTTCATTGTTTCAGCGTCAAATGAATGCCAGCCGACAGCAGAGGCCTGGGCCATACTGTACGGCTGCCCTGAGGTGTCAAAAAGCTTTGGCGTGACACTGCCATTACCCATGGGGCCTGTGCACACCTCATTAGCGACAGAGTATCCTTTGGCCACCCATGGGCGAGATTCAGTCCCTTGGTGGCTTAACAAGATCACATTTAAATCTGTGGCGAGATGGGGAATCGCCTCCTGATGAACATTCATCAGCAGCGCACAATTATTTCCAGGCTGCTTGAATTTATGATCTAGTTTTGTGAGGGATTCATACAGATCTTGCCAATTTCCTGGTAGAAATATGGATAAAAAGATTTAAAGGTCAACAAAATTACAAGTAAACATTTTCTCATCCACCTTTAGTGGCATCAAGGCATGCAGATAGGTCTGGTTTTATTTGCCCTGGTTTTGGATACTGGTGTTTGGGATTTCTGTATTCAAATGATGTGAATGAAATGGTCCACTGAAAAATGACAATTAGAAAATTCAATAGGAGTATTTCTTTCCAAAAACAGCATCTTAGCCACTCCATCAAGCCTAATGTGAACATTTTTCATTGGAACTCTCTACTGAGGAAACCAAAAACTACTCAATCTTAGAGATGGAGATCTCAAAACCAAAATTATCAGTATCTTTTAGAAAATATGTTTTTCTTGTATTCTGGGTTAAGTGAAAAGTCAAAAGATGTCTGGACAGGTCTATGAAAGAGAATGAATAATCCTTTGTCTTCCCTAAAGATGCCCTTGAGCATATTTTCTTCTGTGGAGACACTAAAAACGTGATGCTGCCCCAACTAAAAGACAATCACAACTAACACAGATCAATACAGGTAACTCATCCTTGTCAGCAACTAAACAAAGAAAGAACAAAGAACTTCCATCCTCTAAATGTTCCCTTACATGATGAGACGGATGGTTAGGGTCTGTAATTCAACGATGAGCCTTGAATTCCAACTGAATAGCCTGTTCCACAGTGTGCCTGTCAAGGGTGATTACAAGCTTAGCAAGAAAAATGAGATACTGGTTGACCTATTTCTGAACACTTTGTTTCATGCCACCACCCCCCCACAATCTCCCCTTCCTCCATTCTGATCCTTTCTTCCAACTAAGTTTGCCTGCTCCTTTCATTTTTTATTTCAGCCTCTCTGCCCACCGGTTCTCTCAGAGAAGAGGTCAGGTCAGAGGCCACCTGGCTCAGCCACGTTTCAGAGCGTGAGCAACCTGGAAACAAAGGCCTCCGCTGTTGGAGATCTGTCGCTTGGTGCCAAACTTTCACCTTCACCTCCCCCCCCTAGCCTCTCTGTGAAGAAAACCCCTGCAGGGATGCTTCAATGGGGGGCTGTGAGTGCTCAGGCCTCTGCGGCAGCAAAGTTTGGATGCTGTCATGAGGAGAGTCACACTGGGAACTCATCAGTGAGAAAAAGGTGGGAAATAAAGGAGGTGACGCACCTCTGCTTTGGCTCACGGACAAAGACGCTCAGAGACGACACAGCAACCTTTGTGGTCACCGTTTCTTGCAAACTCTTTGACATCATCGTATGATGAGCAGCCTCATTTGGCTGTCAGGATTTATTTTCTAAATGTGTCTAAATGCTGCTTGAGCAGCCTTTTTATTGTTTCAAAAAACAGATTTTCAAATCAACTAATAAAAAAACGCTTAATTGAAACAATACGCTATGAAATTAGATGAAAGCGGATTCGTTTCTTAGTGCCACTGATGTCCCAAAATTCCTGTGTGTTGAGTTTTGCAGATAAGAGTTAAAGAAATGCAGGCTGGCAGCGGACCCTTCTCTTCTCACATCCTCAGTAAAGCAACATGGGAGACCAGGGGTTTGGTCTTAAGAAGAAGTAAGTAGAGTTTGTTATTTCACCGCCTTTGACTAAGGTCATACCAAATTAACAGACGACTGACTGAATAAAAATAGCATACCATTAATTCTTTTTTTCTCCTCTCTGCTCATAAATCTTAAAGGTTGACCTGATTTTTAATGTTAAACTATGTGGAGAAATTAAAGAGGAGGAGGAAGGGGGGAAAACATTCAAATAAGCAGCACGGACTAATTTTAACCATGTCGCCAGCTCAGGTTTCATGTGGGATCTGCGGGAGCTAAAAATACTTTTGGTCTTTTGTGGGGGAAACAATTTGAAACCGCACAAAAACAATGCTCAGTCGCTGCATTAGAACAAGCATTTTCAATTATGCTGGCAGAGATTTTGAAACTTTATGGTCAAGCAATGCTGAGAATTATAATCAATTTTCAGGTGATAAAAAACCATAAACAGTAGGGGGGGATGAGCCATTTAATTGCCACCACATTCGTTAACAAGCTTAGCTCTTGTCTCGGCACTGTGCACCACACTCAGCATTCAAATAGATCCTAATTATTTCTAGTTGAAGGTCTTAAGATTGTCAACTCTTGTGTTGGCCGATGATAAAACATGGCTCTTTCAAACTTAATCATTACAAGTACATTCAACAAGCATAAATGGCTCAGAGGTTAGAGCTGCATTAACTCTTGTGTCCATTTTGGTTGAATGGCCTGGCATCCGCAAAAGCAGATTACATCCTCAAATCAAACCCTAACTGATGATCGCGCTCCTAAACAGTCAATTATGGAATGTTTACTGTGGTGTTTTGTGGCGTTATTTGTTTCTGTTCGCTTGATAACATGCTAGACTGACTTTAGATTGACAAGGATTTATGGGAAAAGCAGCGAACGGAGTAAAAGCCAATCACGTAAACACCAATTACAAGTCTGCTGAGGAGAATTAAAGCGGCTGAATCAAGATTTTTTTTTTTCCTTTCCTTTTTCTAAAAACAGACGAAAAGGCGGCGAGATACTGGATGTTTAATGAGGAGAAGGGATGATGGGCAGTGCTCGCATCATAATATGCAAATCAGCCATCTCTGAAATAGTGTCTGATGCACTTCTGTGCAGCAGTGGATATGAATGAAGACCACTGCTGCTAAATTATTATGATAATTGAGGAGTTTCTGGAGGCAGAGCCAAACTTATGTCAATAGAAGAAAGAAAATAAAGTAACACCCAAACACACTATCTCAAATTTCTCTATCAGTGGATGTCTACAGTGATCCTGTCATCCTTACAAAGATTGCATTTGCTGATACAATGCAGAGGAATTACTACTCAGTACAATAAATGTCTAGGTGACAACGATGCAGAGAGATGAGAGAGTTCATCAGAACATGCTGATCACATTTCAGGGACAACAAGACCTTAGAGCTGCCAGATTAGCTCTGCATGTTCATATCACATTAAAACTGACAAAATGCATCACAAACTTTCCTGATTACCTGTCAAGACCAAACTCTGACGCTGTTTATCACAGAAACTCTTCCCAAAAGGAAATCTCCAGCCTTTTTCATGTTATTTATGTTTATTAATATAGCCCAGGAAAGACTATGGCTAATGGGGATAGTCTAAACAATAAAAAATGTATTGTGTATAGGACAGAAGAGATAGAGAGAGAATAGTGTCATTGTGATATTTCCTTTTCTCTTTAGTTTTCACAAATGTGCATGGTGTTTAGTTTTAATTCACCAGTTTTCCAAAGGATTTGGCTAAGGAAAAAAACTGATTTCTTAAGTAGATGTAACATTTTGTGTAAAATGTGCATGTATTCAGTATGACTCCTTATAGTAAGGACAACTTGAAAGTAAGGTTAAATGCACATATAAAGTTCTTTCAACAAGGTGGTATAGGACCTAAAATCAGATAAAAACAAGACATGTCAAACAATCACAAACAGTAAATCCCTCAACTGCCTCCCTCGCGTGTAATCAAGGTGTAATTTGCTCTGCAGCTTTGAAACGACTCCTTTCATTCTGTCCCCACATTGCGGTGATTGTAGAACAATGGAACAAGTTGAGAGCAGAAACAAGAAACTCTGGTGAATGCTATTAATAAAAGACACATCTCGTCACTTTCAATATGGCAGGCGAACCTAGCAGGCTTTGAAGTCCTCTCCTCTCGCTTAACTTAACCCAGTCTCCACTCATCTCTCGCTCAAACTCTGCCTTTAATGTGGCGAGCCGGCCAGCCTCCTCGTACCGTCCCAACAATCACGTCACTGGACGTCTTCAGAACCGGGATTATTTGCATTTCCTGGTCCGTTTGAGCTTCAATCACACAAAAGGGCCCAGGACCGCTGAACAAAAAAAGAGTAGGAAAAAAAAAGTACCCCTAAAGTAATGTGGTGCCGCAGAACTCAAACCAGATGAATCTTCTCTATTTTTACCTTTTCCTTTGCCAAGGAAACATCAGGCACATCCTGTACGCTTCAGTGAAGACGGGCTGGCTAAAGCTTTCTAAAGAGCAGAGGGAACAAAGATGTTTCAACCCCCCCACACACATCTCTCCTTCCAATGTTTGCTTGATTCTGTTGTGTATGATCTTAGAGATGGGGATACTGAAAACGATATGACACAAACACGCACTCACACATGCATACATTTCTTTGGGAACAGAGCTGAGTACAGGATAAACTACTTGTCATGTGCCATGAAAGCAGTGCAACATAGATAAAACACAAAAGACATCACCCTGAGCACTGTACAGAAGCAGCTCAAACAAACTAAGCACTTCAAGGTGACAAAACACATAAATGCTCTAAATTTGAACACCTATTTTAAACACCTATTTCAAAATAGGCTAAAGTAGAGTCCTATAAAATAATGGCAACACATCTTGTGATTCTGCAGACTTCCCAAGATGTTTGGAGACCAAATATCTGCTAATTTCTGCTGCTTATTCCTTCAATCCATATCTGATACAGCAATCAAGAACATCAGATATATTTTCTGGTGATTTAAAATAGCTAAATTTGCATAACCAGTCAAGAGAAATTAAAGTTAGCTTGCAGTCCTCTCCTTCTTCTGCCTTCTCCTTGCTATTTTTCTTACCTCAACCAGCTATCAATATGTGGAATAGCATGACACCATCTGTGTGTGTGTCGCTTAACTCTGTGCTACAAACCAAATAGGAAGCCACTCATAAAAACATAGTTCCATAGCACCAGCGGTGGTCAAAAACTCCACAGGGTGCCTTTAAAGTGCACCCCAAGAAAAGAGAAAGTTGTATATCTTTGCCTCTGCCCAGTGCAGATTAAATCAGCCAATGAGATTATTGCTGCCACTGTAAAAGGTTTGTGTAACTAAAACTCCAATCTGCTAATGGCCACATAAAACAGCATTTCATTTTGAATAGACTTTTGTGTGCTCTCTTCACACACACTGGAAAAAATAAAAACCACTCCAGCTATTTGCAGCTAGTCTGCTTGATTCAAACAACATGGCACCTGTGACTATTCAACAAGGGCACTTTCAAATTGCATGTCATCAGTAAAAGCTGCAATTTCTGCCACAGAAAAAGGGAATAAGGATGCACAGCCACTGAAAACCGATATGAGCCTCTATCGTTGTAATCAGGTGGAAATTGTAAGGCCTGTGCACACATTCCTGCTGCTGTTCATAGTGCCGATATATGGCACAGGACTGCACAGTGTGGCCTCCTCTGAGTATATTATGATCCAGATAATTATTGATTTTCATCTTTACCTTATCATATTTAGATTAAACTGATAGCACAGACAAACCCCCCTCCACAGAAACACTGATTTAAAAATTTGCTTTTTTATATTTTAGTCAGGATATCAGTGGACACTTCTCCCTGCACACACTCATTTCTGTAATTGCTTTTTCATATTTTGGTTAATGGCAGCGGGTGTTTCTGTACAGAAACACACACACACAGAGACACACACTTACTCAGATCCATAAATGTGCAAACGAGAAGCAGAGATTAATGTGTTGTGTTTAAACCTAACCTTTTCTGTAAGTCAAGCGTTCTGCCGGGTTATTTCTAATTTAAAACTGGAGCTATACCAGCCCCTTAACATCCTCATCCTTATTAAAGACATTTCAGGACACGCTGTAGCCAGGAGGCACGGTTCAAATATATATGATTCAGTGTCATTTGCAGAGGAAATCTGGGTTTTAGAGGAAGTTAATTCTGCCTTTTGCGACTGCAGTGGTGACAAATGTAGTCTGTGGTCCAAGGTTTCTTTTTTAACTGAGCTGCAGGAGCTGCTATTGTGTCTGTAAAGTGTCACTAATTACTGTGTAACTGTACAAAATGCAGATTATTTTCTTGATTTAGACTGTTTTTTTTATTTTGTTTTAATCCTAATGTGGCTTTAGAAAAGGAGAGTGTCTTAACCAAGCTGTTTTGTGCCTAAACCTAACCAATCCAAACCACTGTAGTATCAGATCAGACAACATATGAATCTTCTTCCCATCATCATCAACATCATACACATTTTGGAACAAACAGAGGTGTCAGATCAGAAAATGCTGGGAGACAATGACAGGCAAATGGCATTTTTTCAACTGCAAAACCACAGAACAAATTTATGGCAGTTTTTCCTTACAAACAACTGGCAAACATCCATCTGTGACCAAACTTTACTTGCAAAGAGAATCATAATTTAAACTTCTTGGAGAACCACACGGGTGGAGTGTGTCATAGCCCTGGAAAAGTGTTTGAAATCCATATTTTGCAGAGATAGGAGAATTCTTTTAAGTAAAATTAGCGAGCAAAAAGCAACTATGTTTCAGCAAAATGTATATCAAAATTAAAGTACTCATTAAACCTGCACTGATTCATATCATATCATATCAGAATTATCACCCAACCGTACTTCCCATTGGCCCCATCAATCATTTTAACATCTTTTAGTTCACTGTTTCAGTTCATGCTCACCTTTTCTCAATGTCGTTTCCAGCAGCTAGAGGCAGGTTTCATTGAGCTGTTGTACACTACTATCCAGCACCAAGCAACTAGCTAGTGAAAACAGTTGAGTATGTAGTAGCTAAAGTCTAGCTGATGGAGACCAAAACAGAACTAAAAAGAGACTGGATACTGCTCCAAAAAGGCAACTTCAAGTGAATGACAGTGTTGCTGTGTCAGCTGGATGTGGAAATAGCCAACTGCTTGCTAACTCATTTGATAAAAATTTTGTAAGATGGTGATATTGTGTTTACAGCTTGTTCTCATGCATCTGTTTATGTATAATCTTAATATCTAAACCCACTAACTAAAAACAGCTGTGAGATACATGCAGTGGGCTAGAGAGTACAATATTATCCATTGAAATGTAATGGAGTAGAAGTAAAGAGTTGTGTTAAATGGAAATACTGAGAACAAGTCAAAAATGTACTTCAATACTCTGACTGACACCTTACCTGACAGCACTAGAAACAGAAGTAAACTCCACCCATCTGTCACCCGGAGCAGTCTAAAACAAATGCTATGAATTATTTGCAGCTCCTATTTGTCCCTGCTCTGGTATACAAACCCAGTATGTTTATTTGAAGTGAAAGGGTGTGGCAAAAACTGGGTAATGAAACCCAGCTGCAGGCCGCAAAGACACTGGATGGCTTCCCTCACAACATAGGCCGGAGAGAGGGCTGACTAGGAGCGTAACACAACAAGAAAATCGAAAAAATACAAACAAAACGAGTGATTTGCACACAAAAGAAAACTGAATCAAGTGCGGCCCGTCCACTGGAGAGAGGTTCTTATAAACAAGTGGCCCGTGCTAAAACAATACAGCTGGATTTCCTCTCGGTAAGCGACGATAATCATCACTCACTGTTTACCACAGTGGAGACGGGTTCCAGCCCCAAACAGCCTCAGGTTCCCCAATAACACAAACGAAGCTGGATTCACTAACTCTATCTCTGTGATGATGTATTTCTACACGAAGATTTGGCAGCGAGCGTTTCGCTACTGTCCAAACAGATCAGGAAAAATGTGGTTCATATGTCCTTTCTGTGCAAAGAAAGAGAGTTTAGCTTTAGTGCAGTTTTATCAGAAAACCTGAGTTTAAACAGCATTTTGGCATAACTTACTGCCTAACTATGACAAAATTCTCTCTTTTTTTAATGTATTCTAAATGTCCTTAATATGTGTGTGCCTGGAACACTTTTTCCCCAGCAACATTTTCTAACCATTCTAAAACTAATCATTTCTCTTTATGGAAAAAGAGCTTATCATATGCAAAGTGCTCAACATCAATGTCTTCATATTCTCGTTTGAGAAATTCATTGCGCGGTGAATTCCCTCGGGATCGTTGCAGCCAAGTTTCTGCCTTGCAAAAGTTTTTTTTATTCTCTCACTTTAATTCAACTTGGCACGTTATTTCTCAGAAATACCGTCGGGCTCGGGGGAGAAACATAGACGTGGTCTCACTTGTTAGTGCGGGTTTTAGTGCTGAATAAGGATCAGACAATGGCTGAGGGGAGAGGGGCTGCAGTCTAGCGAGGTATTGACACAGGAGATATTGCCTGAACAAAGTGGATCCGTGAGAAAAGGGAGCGAGCGAGCGTGAAGGAAGAAAAAAAGAGAAAGATTATCTTAATTATCATTCAGGAGCTGCTTAGTGCAGCACCTGTGCATGAATAATGTCATTTATAGGCACATTGAGATGTGCATAATTCCCCCTTAAATCATACACATTAGCGGCATAACAAGGGATGAACAAGTCGGCCTCTCGCAGGCTCAACTAGGAGCGAGGGGGTTCATTGTCAGCCCCTCACCACCCAATAAGAATGTATTTCTTTATTCAAAGACTCCACACTCCTCTTATTTAACACTTGCTATTCGGTCCAGAAGAGCTGTGAGGTTACATATCCTCCTTCATATTACCACACTGGGTTTCATTTCTGCACCATGTGACTTCAAAATAGGGGATATTTTAGGGCTGTGTGATTTAACAGCAGAGAGGTCGTATGATCGCACTTGTTTTGAAGTAAAAAGCAATACAGAGCTCTTACCAGTAGACACAAAGCAATGTAGTTCTCCTTTGGGTCAGTGCCTACGTAAAAATGTCACACAGATCTTAAACAGAATCAGGGCTTCTGCACACAAAAAGAACTGTTTCCTCTCACACAAGCACTTAAAACTGAACACATTTTAACCTGAACCTAAAAGTAGTTCCGATTTCAAATGTCAATACCTATCAAATGCTGCAAGCTTAATTAGAAAAGGTATTGTTCATAAATTAAATGTGTGAGAGTGACTCAAGGCAACTAGGAGTAAGACTTGTAGCAGTCACAGTATAAGTGGCAGTGGCAATAGTGAGAGTACTATCTGTAGTAGTAAAAGATATATTAGTATGTACTAATGTACAAGTCTGCAGTTCCAATCTCATCTTACCTCACATAGCTAGCTTTGCCTGAAACTTCATGCTACAAAATCTTCCTTGCGTGAAGGTGAAGGAGATGAGCTCCACTGCTCTCCTGCCAACTGGGGGTTTATTCTCTCCTCTGGATAAAAGTAACATGAAGTCAGTAAAGTAACTTCATTAGACTGGGCTTCCACATGTACATCTCTCCCTGCCTGGGCTAGCTGACTACATGCATCTGTGTGTTCATTAAAATACTTACTTCTCTGTATGGTAACAACTAAAAAATGTATATAACTTTTTCAAACATACAACAACATAAAATGCATTATTGTTATTGTTATTATTATACAAAATGTCAGCACTCTCACATAACTTATGTACAAGCACAACCTTTAAAGAGAAGAAAGGATAGGGAGTACGATTAGGAATAATTAGCATGCTAAAACTAGAATAGCTACGTTGAATATTGTTAATTGACACGGTACAATTGCTGTACTCGACAAAAATACTTTTCCTAAATAAATTATTCAACATAACAACATTAAACAATATCTGAGTAATCTATAAGTAAGACTTACAATACTGTTTAGCGTTTTTTCTCCAAGTTTTGACACTTAATTGACAGATACGTTACAAGATAATTACCTCTCCTCCTCCAGCTGCGTCATTTTTTTTTCACCCCACTGCAAATACGCGAAGACCCGCCTCTACCCTGCTTCTGATTGGCTTATCCTTATTGTGACTCTAACACTGACCAATCAACACTCTTCATAAAACTAATGAACCAAACCAAAGAAGTAAACGGGGCAGTGTGGCTCTCAGCTGACTGATACAGTGTATGGAAATAATAGAATCCCAAAGGCACTAACTTGGCCACCAGAGTGAAAGGTCACCTAAAGAAAATAAAATACACACTGGTTACAGTACACACTGTTGCTTCTCTAGCAGATGCAGGAGTAGGGGTAGTAGGAGTCTTGCTTATAAAACACTAATTTCCTGCATCTAATTTCCTCTGCATTGACACAGTGGTACACTGAACCAGTTCACAATGCCACACTACATCACAGTTCTCATCTGTATGCACACTGGATTTATTGTCACATAAACCCCATGTGTCCAAAATGTGACCCTTCCAGAATAACAGCCTTGTTGGACCCGTGTACACTGTTTTACAGTTCATTTCAGAGAATTTGCAGAGTTTCACACCACCAAAACTTTTCACATCTGTGAAGTATTCATGTGACAACAGTACGTAGAGCTATACATGACATTTATTCCCTGGTGTCCTGTTGTTTGTGCACCACTTGTGTAAACTAGAAAACAGCTTCTGATACTTCATCCTAACCATGTACCATTGTGTCCCTAAAGACTAAATTCACGCCCAGTGTATGTCAAACAGTCCTTGAAAATAATAACTGCTCAGGCCTCAATTTGAGAACAAGCTGGGTGGGACCACACTCCAGAGCCGGAAAGTATTTGTCATCCAAATCAGATTTTGTGTTGCCACGGGAGACATGGGTCCACACAGAGAGGATGCATACAGTATGAAACGAGAGTAGTAACAAGGCTGTCATCACGGAGAAATGTCAAATATTCCGCCCCGCTGCCGACTCCTCAGCGCAGCCTGCCGCTGTCGAGGCCCGGCCCACGCAGTCAAAAGTTCACAACAACAACAGAGGGCATTGTGGGTTCTCTCTAATCAGAAGGGCCTTCCCGTTAGAGCCGAGCTCTTCTGAATTCTAACTATGCCAACAGAGATATGGAGTAGGATTAAACTCGGAGTGTGTGGACCTCCTCTATGCTGGGGTCAAACTGCAATTTTAAAACACTTTGAGCACTCGCTTTTAGCCTGGGTGGAAGGCCTGGTGGGCGGGCTTCGTCATTTTGGGAAAATGTCAGTCGGTCACAGAAAGAGATTTGATTGGATCTCAGGCTGAACTCAGGGGGAACAAGTACACATTTTCTCACTTATTATTCCCAAAAACGAGAGCTGCTTCACTCATTATTGAAGATGAACAACTTTCTTCTTGAAGCCGAAACCCACAGAACTCACAGTTGCAAAAAGGTGATTTATGTCACGTTGACACCAATAAATCATCAGCATATTCATTTTCAGACAGGAGCAAACACAAGCTGACCACACCAGCCTGTACAATAGATGAACTACATGCTTGTGTACTAAATTTTATGTTTTCCAAGTTTGTTTCTCTGCTTTTATCAGTCTGTATTTCTATCATACTTTCTCATCACTGCTGGTTTATTGGATTAGAAGTCTTTGATCTCATACAGTTCTCCAGTAACCATGCAATATTTGCTGTATGTATTAGTTTGGAGAAAAAAGTGTTCTGTAGCAGACAATATATTAGAGACAATATAGCCCAGGGTCCCAGGGTGCTGTTATGTATCTGATGTTGACATTTTAACTCCCTAATTCAGGGACATTTTAAAGGTAAAAGACTATAACACTGTAATAATGCAGTTTTTGAAAGCAAAAGCCAACTAATAAAATAGTCCATCGCTCTGTAAAAGCTCAATTTTCAACCTAAAATGACTGTTTCTGAGTTTGACTCTCATCTCTCTGCTCATGCCTTCCCCCCAAAAAACTGAGTGGACTACAGGAGCAACATAATAATTCATATTCAGATCATTATTCTTAATACCTCTGAGTATTCTGGTAATATTTCATAATTGCAGTGTAGTGACCTTAGGACAAATGCCATTATGAGTTTAAAGGATGACGATTAGTCTGAAAGATGTAATTCCCTCTGAATATTCGGAGGGCCCTGTCGACGCTCAATATCATGTTTGAACTCAATTTTTATTTATCCACCGCTATTTGATATCTTTAAGAAACTGCAATACAAATAAATTATTCATGTCAATTAGCTTTTCATCTTCTAAGATATGAACTTGTGTGTGTGATCCCTTTAACAACTATTTATTTCATGGTAAAACAGAGCTCTCCCTGGAAGCCCACTGCTATCGCCTGAGGACATGTCTTTTAAATAAAAGCATCAGAGCTTTGCATACCTACAATTTGCATATTAAAGGCAATGGGAGACAGATGATAGAAGAATTGGGTGAAGCAATCTAATCATCCCTCAACTCTGACTGGAATCCCAAACTCTTTTGGGTCTGGCCTTCAGAGACATAGCAGCAGCAAAGAAACATTCACAAATTAGAAAAAAATCTTTTCAAGTTGTTTTTGTTGGGTTTTCTTGGAGCTTGGTCATTTATTCCTGAGACTGATCTGCTTCACATGTGCAGTGTTTTATTTGAGTTAGACATTGTTTCTGCTGTACTATCTCACAAGAGCTTCAGGTCTTTATATCAAACCCACTTACAAGATCTTAAAGAATAATTCCAATTTATCAAAACCCGAGTCTTCCTTTCAAAGTGTTTAATTTGGTTGTGATATACAGTAAATGCTCATCAGTCACTCCTGAGATCTGGAAATACAGTCACACTGATACAAAATAGTTGTGCAGTGCAAGGAGGACAAGCAGTCAGACAACTGTTATTCATAATCCATAACTGCAAAGGAAAACTGTGTCTTAACAACTATGTACAGTGGGTCCAAGATAAACCATGACATCAGGCTGTGACAGAGAGTTTGTGTAATAATCTCTCTGCTCACTTTGACAAACCTGCTGGTTTATTTACATGGGACTCACAGTTCACATCTACTAATACGTTGTTAGTACAATACTTTTATTACTAATGACAATCACAGCTACACAAATAAGACCCAAGTTTTACAAAACTGAATTATCTTTTGAGGTGGTGTTTAAAAAGTACTTCAGGACAGCAGCTTTTTGCTGCAAACTTTTTTTTTTTTTTCAAAACCTTCAAAATCTGCCCAACAACATTACATTTTTTTCAATAAGAGATCAGTGATTTACCTCAAATTTCTGTTCAATCAATCACATTTCCTTCATTTAGTAGATCCACTGCAGACATTTCCAGCAGCTCCAGTCAAGTCTGAAAGCAAGATGACATTTTGGTGAATGAAAACATCAATGACATATATCATGTGAGCTGAAAATATAAACAGCATTGTGTTTTATCAGTATAGTGTTTATTCTCGATGTTTTTATATCAGACAGAGGAGCTTTTACTGTCTACTGAGGTTATTTTGCAGGAATTTTAACAAGATCTGACTCCAACTCTGCAACAAATACAAAGTAGAGCTCTGAGTGTGTGTGTGTCCTCTCAGCCTGAATCATGCCGATCACCTCTGATATGCTGCTGCCCCGTGGCTACACATGCCCTGTTTAGGCAGAGACAAGAAGACACCAGCTAATATCATGGTCAAAGACTTCCAGCTCTGCAGTTATGTGGTAAATCCACCACGTAATTTGGCTGAATTTAGAATAAATTGATCCTGACCGGAAGCAGATGTAAGTTTTATGTTTTTTTATGCTCTGTTTTGTAAATGTAAAGGTAGGAGGAGTCAGATGCAAGGAGACTCTACACACTGGTGCAACTAAAGAAAATACACAAGCATCATGAGGATCTCATACATTTGCTGATTTGATGGAAATAATAAAGAGAAAAAATAACAACACAACACACAAACTCTAAATGTTAGTGGAGAAAAGTTCAGATTTATTTAGATTATATCAAGGACAGAAAGAAAGAAAGAAAGAAAGAGGGAACAAAGAGGAATGGGAGGAGGAGGAAAAAAACTTAAAGGGAGGCATGAAAGAATGAGGGAAGAGAGAAAAAAACAAAAGCAGACGGCTGCAATAAACATATGCTCATCTAATGTGGTGAGAAAAAAAAAACTGACAAGAAAGATGATGTGACTTTTTGGAGAAACTAAAGTAACAGTGTGAAGAATCTAAAGCAGAGCTTCAGCTCCACACTGTCTGAGAGTCGACATGAAGTGCAGTGAAGTCCAGAGCAGTAAACTTCTCAGCCAGCGTCACTCTGACTTCCTCTGATTTGTTTGCCCTGTGGCTACCAGCGTCCTGTATCGGCCGAGACAGGCAGGACGAGAGCTGCCCCGAGACCATCCACCCCACCGCTAATGGGTCACATCACACGCCGGTGTCACTTGCGTGTCCGCTCACTTTGGACCTGACCCACTTCACCGAGTCTGACCACCACTACTAAACCACCACCACCACCATCAGCATCATCATCATCCTCTCTGCCTCAGCCGATAGGTCCTGACACCCTGCAATCTGAGCCACAGCTAATTAAAGCCTTCATACATGATCAGAGGCAGCAGCCCTTTCACTGACATCGTCACCGACAGCAGATTGATGCTCGGCCAGATCACACAAATGAGGGCGGCGGGGTGTTTATGAGAAACAGATCACTGTAACAGAGAAAACTTCTCTGACAAACTTCTCGTAGGAGAATGTCCATGTGTTCTGGGCATGATGGTCAGCAACGGGCATCAGTGATGATTACTGTCTTTGTTGTGGTGGTGTCCAACTGCAGATGTAATAAAAATGGAGGAAGCAAGTGGATGCATACCACCATCACAAAAAATACATGCTGAAAAAGCAATAAACTAAAGTAACATTTTTTTGGTTTGTACATTTTGAAGAAGAAACCGTAAAGATGAAGGAAAAGGGGGAAACTGAGAACATCTCAGGCTGCTCCAAAAGAAGTGAAGTCTTCCTCCATTTCATTGTCGCGTCTCGTGTGACACGTTGGCCAGACGTCCTGGCTGTGTGTTGTGAGCGAGGTCCGAGTGGCGTGCAGACTTCCTCAGCACACATGGCGGCGGGTGGCGCAGCTTTGCCACCACCCTCACCCCTCCACGGATCCATTTAGAGCCTCTTTCCTGGAAGGTTCCACCTCGCTTCGCCCAGGGGACAAATGTGAAGCGTTACAGTCAGACCGGCTTTGTTACAAACACTACAGTCTCACTGCTAGCACGCCGGCTGGGCCCTGCTGATAGCTAGTGCCACTGCCAAGGTGCGCCCAAACACACACACACACACATATACACACACTCATAGATGCACACTTACACAGTGTGCTACAAACTCCTCCAAACTGAGCTCCAAGAGCACACAAGGACTGAATGGAGATGTGCAGGAGGAAGCCAAGTACATATCAACCCTCACAAGAACACAGCTTTTAAAATCTAATGTAATGTCATGGTCAAATGCAATATTTAGAAATTATTTTGAACATTTAAGAGTGGCTTTCATGTTCCCATTTCACAAAAACATGCAGAAGATGAAGCTGCTCTGTCACATAGATGATTATTGATGCTGAATTTCTAGGTTTTCTAGGTTTTATGAACAAATTTCAATTATCAGCCCAGGTCTAATAAGCTTTAACAGCATGGACGTATAAAAGATATAAAAGAACAAATAGTGCCAAGACAACTCAATAGAAGGTAATTAATCTTTTAGAAAGAACATAACAATGTAATTGGTCCAGAGAGATAAGATGTGGACCAGGAGATGGAGATAAAAGAGAAGTGGTTAAAATTGAAAACGTCAAACTGCAGAGCTTGTTGTGTGTTGTTTAAATCTGAAGAGATTTTTTTTAAATGCTACAGTTTAATGATGCACGAGTAGCTGAATCTTTAAATATATTTACTTTTTATTGCATATTTCAAGCAAATTGATTGATTATCAAGTGCTAATGTATCACAAATGTTTTTGCTGTAGTGAATTTGGTGCAGAAGAGATTCATACAAACACCTACAGACACCAAATCTAAGAGCTTAAAAAAAACAAGTGTTAAAAGTAGAAAAATACAGGAAAAAGTAAACAGCTGCTACTGAATTCATTCAAGTATTTCTGGATATTTTCTGTGACCTCGACTTCCTGTAAGTTGTTCAACTTGTTGTTTACCAATTACCTTCAAGGCTTTCTACCAGCGAGGACTTCTCTCTGCATTCTTTACATTTATATTTTATGTACTTGTTACTTGGCAGATATAGCGTTTCTCCTTCCCAGAGCCAATCTTCAGTTTTAGTTGAAAAAGGACAGGGAGGAAAATGTTTTCGAGCTTTGCGCTTGAAAGGCTTCAGAAGGTGATTTGGATCTCGGGCGTTGGAGATCGGTGGTAATCAGAAGCGGGTTTTGTAAGGAAAAAAAAAAAAAAAACAGAAAACACCCACACAAGTTCACATGGCTCTCCCCTTCCCCCTGCCTTCCTGTGCAAATTTGGACATGATTACAAGTGAGAAAAGCCGAGGGGGGTCTGGCTTCACGGCAGAGATGGAAGATACTGTGAGTGTGTGTTTTTGTGGATGCATAGTTTTGCATGCAAGTGTGCGAGAGAGAAAGACCCTGCACACACATACACATGCACTTCAGCCACACAGAACATACAGTCCCAGCAACATGAAATTCCAAGTAGATTTAATATGCACAGTTGCACAAATGGCATGACTCGGAAAGCCTCCAAACCTCTCTTTCTGAGGTGAAAAACCTCCTGTAAGTACTTT
Source organism: Lates calcarifer (assembly GCF_001640805.2). Taxonomy (NCBI): domain Eukaryota; kingdom Metazoa; phylum Chordata; class Actinopteri; family Centropomidae; genus Lates; species Lates calcarifer. Next base: position 1,901,887 of record NC_066854.1, read on the forward strand.
AACAATGGCATTTTGCTGGTTTAACATACCAGTTATGATTGAATAATACTTTCTCGTGAGTCTTTGATCTCGAAAAGGCAAGGCAAACCTAAATTTTGTACAGATTAAGGGTTGTTCAAAGCTGCAGAAGGACGGCAGTTTTTTTTCATCCCCTTTTCCCCTCCACCTTTTAAGTCGCCTGAGTGGAGAATCATTACACTTCAAAAGTACTGGTCCTCGCTGTAAAAGCCAATCATTAAATAAAAACTCAGGGAAGAAATACACCTAATTATGAGCAGACAAATGCACATAATTCTCCCATTTCTTTCCCCCTCCTGTAGAGCTCAGAAACACTTTTAAAAAATGCATGTCGTCAACCGTTTGGGGGATTAAAACATACAACAGCTCAAGCACTTTTCACTTTACGTGTCGAGGTTTCACCAGCTTGAAGAGGAGAGAAAAAAAATTACAAAAACTAATTCCACAGAGGACAGGAGTTGTTGTCGGGTGTGTGGAGGCGTTCGGAAAAGTGGCACAGCCCTCTTTGCAACACAGACGGTGAGACTCACTGCAGTGTGGTATGGCTGAATCATCTCCTCATGTATTGAATATGAATATGAATCTACTACTAGCATGTCATTATGGGTGAATGCTGTCATAGAAAACTGCAAGATGGTCCAACTGCAAGGGAATAGAAAGAGTATGGGGTCCACAGGCATGAGGCTGCCCCCAGTAATGAGGTGATACATCTGTTAGCAACCATTTTCCCCAGGAGAACCACAGCAATCAGTATTTTATATTGAGAATTATCACCCATCTCTGCAGTTCCCTTCAGTTTTATGTTGTTGTTGTTTTTTTTTTTAGCATCTTTTAACTCATTGTTTGGTTTTCAAGCTGACAACTTTACTGTTTTGGTGCACTCTCACTGCTCCAATGTATGTCCAATATTCATCAGGTGGCCAGAAAAATGACACCAAATGTCTCTGCTGCTACCAGAGGGCCAAAAAAGTGTGGTTATTGCAGGGTTAAATATTAACTGTTGTTAATGCTTTGTTTTAGTATCAAAAACTAGCTAAATGTTATTTTTGTGAAGGGTTGGATGTGAAAGAAATACAGGGCTACAGAATTAGCCAAACAAGGCTAATGTATTTAATGTTAGCATGGGTGAAATATAGATTATGGTAGCCTGTTGGACAAGCTAACATTTATTTTGCCCTAGGACTATAAAAACAAGTGTCTTAGAGGTGCTAAATGTTTTTGCTATCGCTACATAGCCAATATTAGCATTAACAGCTGTTTAGAAGAAATGTTGTTAGTTCAGCATCAACCTTCAATCCTTTATCCACCAAATTAACAATGTTAACTCTTATTTTCCTTTATCATTTCTTTTTTTCTACTGAAATTAGCATGCTAACCAGCTAGCCCCAGCATGTCCCGTTTCATAATACCACTACAATGGAGAGTCAGTGCAGCATCCAGTCTGCCTTCAGTCCAACATGACAGGGTTAAGACATACTGCTGCTCAAGGGAGTAATTCTAACCTATCGTCTTCTAAATACAACAATGCAACAATGGCTGAAGCTCTGGTAAGACTACAGCAACACATGTTGATGCTAACATTGGCTAAGAAGCAATAATAAAAGCTGTTGTGTTTGTTTGCTTTTATTTAGAACATGTATAATACAGTTTTTTGTTTGTTGTTTTGTCACCTGGCAAAATGATGGTGTTTAACTTGCATCACATACACACATCAGTGTTTTATGTGCACAGGTTTTGACACTAATTAAACATTAATATCTCTCTCCACTTAACAGTTGCTGTTCATTTCGACTTAAAGTGTCTAAGGTACTTTTTGTCCAACATTTCCTTTACTCTGCTCTCCATCTCATCCTGATGTTGCTCTCCCTGTTAGACCAAATGCACCAGCCAGAAGGCCCAGTCCACACAGGCTGAAGAAGTAGAGAAGGTCAGCCTTTGGCTGCAGAAGCTTCATACAGAACCACAGGGACTAAGAGCTGCAGACTGACCAGCACAGGACAGCAGAGAAGCAGGGTACAGACAGTGCTGTTTCAGAGCTGCAGCTGCAGCAACAACAAGACCTGGGGGAAGAGGCTGCCAAAAAGCAGGAGACAGAAGTTCTTCTGTGTGAAATACAACAGCTCAAAGAAAAACTCAGCAATGACGAGGCCCTCAGAATAAAAAATGAGACAATGGCCCTGGAACTGAAGGTTGAGCTTTGCAAAAAGAAGTGGGTCAGCTGGAGAAAGATCTGCTGAAGATGAAAGAAGCAACTTGGGAGGAGATGGAGAAAGCTAAGGCCTCCACCTGAAGGTGAATGCTGAAGTTACAGCAGGCCAGAATAAAGCACAGGAGCAGCTGCATGTCCACCTCAAACAGTGGCAGGAGGAGATGGCTTCTCTCAAGGAAGAATTCAGTTTGTCTTGCAGATCCTGAAGGAGAAGGAGCAGGAGTGGCATCCCCAGTGTTGCAAGGAATAAGCTTGATGGCCTTTTCCAATGTCTTACTGCAATTTTACACCAAGATCCATGATGACCTTCTCATGCTTTTCTTGTTCAGCTCCTCAGTATTGTTCATGCTAGTCTGCAGTTTGGCCGCGCACTTCTCTAAATCTTTATGAGCCTTCTGCAGCTGCAGAATCAGCTCAGAGATATCCCTCTGTTTAGTCTGAGAAGCCTTTGTGCACTGACTCAGAGCACAAACTCTGCTCACATTTGCGGCAGTGTTGGTGCTTTGCTGCTTCAGCTTCTGTTTTGCTGTGTCCATTTTGAGATAAAGACTGGCAACTTTGTTCTCAAAATGGACTGGGTCAGATGTGCCTTTTCCAACTGGGTCTTCAATGCTGTGATGGTCCTCTGTGCAGCTGCTTGTCTACAGTCAGACAGGTGTTGCTTGAATTGAGAGTCTAACAGCTGATCTCTTAGAGGAGCATGTTCTTTCATTAGCTTTTTAAATTTGCCCTTCTGAAACTAACAGTTCATAAAATAGTAAAGAAAAGTAACATAGAACTGTCTATTGATTTGTGCACATGAACACTAATTTTCCCTTTTTTAAAATGACATTCAGCATTGCTTTCATACTGCATTGTACTTCAATTAAGGGTGAACGGACTCTGTATGGTATTGACATAAATAAATATAAATATGCTGAACTGTATATTACTTGAGTGTCCAGGTGGGTTATTGCACGTTTAAGGGGGGCTACCACTCCCTTCTGTACCCTACCCTATCTCCTCCTCCCCCCAAGTGAGGAGTTGTAGAGCGTGATGGCATGGTGGACAAAGGAGTTCTTCAGTCTGTTTTTTTTTTTTTTTTTATCTGAATAACTGAATTATTATTATTGTTGTTATTATTATTATGTACATAGTTCAATAGATTAAATTTTGTGACTATTTCATTAAAATGCCAGAGAGTGGGTTGTTCATGTATAGAATAACCCAGAAATTATGGAAGGCTATAAACTGATTAGCTTTTGATCTTGAGTGAAAAGAAGTAAATCACAAAGTAAACCAATTTCTTTGCTCATTGGCTCAACTGAAGTCCCCAGACATAAGAGGCAAGGGCTAAAGTACTTCACTGCTGAATTGTTTCCTGATTGTGTGATTTTTGAATTAAATGTTGGGTCAAACACTGCAACTGTTCCTGAGTTCTTAAAAAAAGAAACAGCTGAATATCACATTACTGATATCATCAATGCACCATTAAACGCTGAACTCCTAAAAGTTCCCTTCACCCATTACTTCTGTCCCACATGTTCATTTTCTTAAGATATTAGGCAATTTAATTACATTTAAGAGCATTAAGGAGCAATTTTAAGTATAATTTGCAGTTCATGAACTGTTTTTGAAAATTACTCTTAATATAATTAACTTCTGTCATTAGGCCTAATCCCTGCAGGCTACAGAGGGAATGCTTCCTTTAAGAAATTACATACATGTAACGCTACATTCATTCCTTTTCAGCAGGAAGGTTGGACTGCAAAGGTTCGTCTCCTCAATGGAGTAATTATCTATTTCCAGTGAGAGAGTACAAAACAGTGCTAAGTCCATTAACGGCTGGGAGTCTCTCTAGCATGAATAATCATAAACCAACCAAAAAAAGTAATTGGCCTGTTCAGAAGACAAAAATACACAGAGAGAAAGGATACATTTGAAGTTCATTTGCTTGAGAATTTAGGGAAAAATGCCAAAAAAGGAGGGCAAAGGGCAAGAAATCATGGATTTTTTATGACCACATTAACCCTGCATTGAATTGCACTGTCTCTTCATTCTCTGGTGAAGTATACCACTTAATTAGAGCAGATATTTCCTTGTCGAAAATACTGGGGCCCAACGTCTAATTAAATCAAGAGGACAGTGGCGTATTAGTGATGGGAACGCCCAGGCAGCCATCCACCATCGGCCATGATGCCTTCATAAAAAATGCATGCTGCTCCCCAAGAAGAAAAGCTCTAATTTACAAAAAAGGAGAGGAAGAGGTTGAAAATTCATTCAGGGCTGGGGGTCTCAGCGGGGTGAACCTCGCACCTTGACGGGTAAGTGATGGTTTGCTTAACGTCTCCTCTGATGAGGTTAAGGACGTGTCACTTTGTCTTTGGCCGAGCTTTAATCAGGCTCCAGCCGGCCCTCTGGCACGAGCAGAGGCTTCGCAGGCGCGTAACTGACCGGTGATTTAGAATGATATGATTACACCTACACCGGCATGCTGCGCGGCGGTGTGAATTAGTCCCCCCCCCTCTCTAGAAGATGTGTAATGAGCGATGTTCCCTGCTCCCAGCTGGGGCCTTGCGGACTCAGCCATGAGCCGGCATCCTAATCAGCCGTCAGCCAAAAAAGCCGCTGTTGCCGGCGCATTAGAATCTGTGTTTGTGCATATCAAAAGATTTCCACAAACGCATTGGCAAAACACATAATCACTTGCCCCTCAGAGGGAGAAAGGGGGGGGGGGCTGGATGAACGACAGACAGACTGACAGAGATCATTTCCTTTGAGTGTTGATGGAAATCACTGTTGTCACGTGACAAGTCTGCAACTAGTATCAGTTGTGTGTTTTATTGAGGGAGTCAGAGCTGGGCTGAGAAAGTCAGAGACAACACACACGAGCACAGAAATGATCAAAATAATAATAAAAACACAAGGTTTTGGCTGTAATGTTCCTGCATATGAGCTGAGAAATGACCACTGAGCTAATGAAGGAGTGTTGACTTGTTGTTGAAGGGCTGGTATTCACTTCACCTGATTAGCTACTGTGATAGATGAATGAAACAATATGAAATTATACACTGTAGTCTTCACACAGCCAGAGAAAGAGAGATGATTAGAGCAGACTCAGACCCAACCCAGACAGCTCCAAATGATACAAAAATTCAGTGTTTTGGGTCTTAAAAGACTGAAACTTTCAAAAAGACAAAATAAAAAAGCTTGTTAAGAAAGCAGAAAGCAGAGGCTGCAGTTTTAAATCTAGTTTTATTGTTACAAAAAACTATTTCTGGTCCTAAACAGGTGGCACACCCTTTAACAGACCTATAGTAGCTTCCTGCAGTGGAAGTTCACCTAGCAAACGTGGCTAACACCATGACCACTGAGGCTACATTCTCTTCTAAAATGGAGACACTTTCTACATGACTCACATGACATTTTCTTGTTAATGACTTTCTTTATACTCACAGTGGGTGTCACACAGGGATGTCAGTGGATGTCTCTCTCAGTGATCCTGTTGACAAACCAGACAAGAAGCCATTTAACAAAACTTTATTGATATTGTCAGTTGCTACCAAGTGTCAGCCAGCAGGGGGCTTATCAGCAGGAATGGCTTGTTGGCTGTTTAGTTTAATTTACATTAAATGTTCAAGTGTGTTCTTGAAGTAACACCTATCTTTGCTGTGTTTTACATAATTCTATGTTACTTTACTTTGGGTCCATATTAAACTTCTGCTTGAGTAAAGTAGTAGCTGTTCCTCTTCTGCCCTTTTCCCAGATCTCAGCAGGGAGCTGGTTTACTATTACCATACCATGACTCTGCTGTGCCAAACGTGGTGTTTCGGTGGGAGCGAGAGCATGAAACGATAAATGCAAATTAATAAAATTCCACGCGGGGGTCTTTGCAGAGCTGTCCAACATCACCACGGTGCACCGAACCCCCTCTGATGGTGAGGGCATTGTTGTCTTTGTGACGCTCTGCAGCTGCTGTATTCACTGGAAGAGGCAGCGATGGGGCTCTGTCCCCTCAGACTCACACTGTCACCTCCAGTTCACATGGCAGTCTGCAGAGAGTATGCAGATGTATATTTAAAACTGTTTGGTTACTGTGTAGAGGTCATGTGATAATCCAGATAAGGAAGAAAATAAGTTTTTAAGGATTTTTTTCATACTCTTGGCATTCTGGGAAATGTAGGAAAATCACTAATTGAAGATTAAATGTACAAAACAAATAGTGACTCATTTCAATCCCATTTCTATAATTAGTTTTCTGATGTAATTATTTTATTTTTTGACCTTCTGTGTATGATTCCTGCCTTGCTGTTACCTTTCCTACCTCCTGTTAATTGCTTTCTCATTTATGCTCTGTGAAGCATTTTGGATCTGTTTTGAAAAAAATGGCACGCAAATAAAGACTGAGCTACTTCTGTCAAGCGATGGGTAGCTCATTTTAGAGAAAACAGAGATTTTCTTGTGTCCCTGGAAAATGTATGCATAATAATGCTAGGCAAAGCAATAAGTGCCAGGCAGAGAAAAAAAAGAGGACACAGAGTCCAAAAGTAATGCAGTAACGTCCTCACATTAGGCGAGGATGAGTTTCTTTTATCGTCTTCTTCTTCCTCTCCCTTTTTTTCCTCCTCTGTAGCACCGCTGGCACCGGGCTGCACCACCTGCTCCGGGGCTCTTTTCGCTGTGGCCAGAATGAACAGCTGGCTGCTCTTCTGACGCTCTGATTGGCTAATCCCTGCTGGTCACTTGCGCTTTTCCTCCCTGCATGTCATTGAACTTTCTCTCGCTGAGTGCCAGGTCCGAGGAGTGCTCTCTCTCCCTCTCTCGTCTTTGCCCAGGCCCGTCCTTCATGTGCCCTGTGAATGGTCAGGGTGGCATATGGGGATATGTAAATAATTTAATGAGGTCAAAAGTGTGAGTCTCTTCTACTTTCCCTCAGCCAGACCACCATTTCATGGTATCAATGGGTAAATAAAGAATGTTCCTACATGCAATATTTGGTTCCAGTGTTGACCTTTATTACCCAGAGCCATCCACCTTTGACTGGCTCATCCTGAACAAAACCAGAGCAAAACAGGCTGAAAACCATCCTCACATGAAGGAAACTGCTTCACGTCAGTAGTCAACATTTTGGGATGTATTACTTATTTGCTTTCTTGCTGAGATTTAGATGAGAAGATTGAGCTGGAGTCTGTAGAGACTGTGTGCATCATCCCGGAGATTTGTCATCACAGTGAGGTTGCCAGGTTTGGTACCTTTGCGCCTACAAACTACAGCTCTCATTGACTGTATCTGGCAACCAGTGCTAGCCAGAAACACTAGAGAAAGGCCGGGTGGACAAATAAACTGTTACATGTTTACTGTGTAAATAATTTGGATTTTTGTGTTGTTTACTTACTACTATTACTTCTTCACATGCACATTTCTGCCACCAACCATAAAATAATAAAACCTTGTCAAAACGGTAGCATGTTGCATGCATGCACATGCTCATGATACAAGGGAAACAGAGACCCACTCGTTAAAACAGCTCCAGTGGTCAACAGACTCTTCAGTGCTTCTAGGTTCCATTAAACAAGCAGCTGTGTACGAGTTGACTGATGTTTGGAGGTTTTTGACCAGAACACAGAAACATTCAAAGATGTTCAATACTGGCACTTTGAGTCCAGAAATATTGGCAGATTCTGTCCTAGATTTCAGACTCTGGTTCGGTCTATAATAGTGATGTTATGAAATCAAACGAAGTGCAGGAAACATAAGTCTTCAGAATTTTATGTAGACTCAGCAGGGTGTTAACAAAAGAAAAAAGAAAGTGGGTCAGAAAAGAAACACTACTGAAACTGGCCAATAACACTTGGCAACTCATAAAACCAAAGTAAAACAGTAATCACTCAACAAACAACAAAGAGAGAAAAGGGAGAGGGAGAATAAAACAGAGGAGAACAGGTGGAGTAAACCACAGACTAATTGAACATAAAGGTTGAAACATGCAGCTTGATGAGGGATCCGGAGTTTAACTGATTTGATTGGTCGGACATATCAGAGATAGTCAGCTGAGAGCAGCTTCCTCTTTTCATCAGATGCAAAACTACCACTGAGTCACTCACTTTTTTTTTCATTTCAGAGACTGATCTGTTCTCCAGTGCAACTCAGACTGACTTCAACATGGAAAAAATACACTTCAAATCCTCAGTTGCAACCAAACCTCAGACCTATTTTCATTCACTGGCCTCCGACGTGTTATGTCATGCTCTATCACTTGTACTTGGTGCATTAAAGCATGATCTTTTTTCCCTTACGTCTTCATTTTGCTGCTGATGTTCCGCTCTCTGCCTCCCTTTTTCCATATTGTAACCATCCTGTTTCTTAAAGCACATTTACGTACTGGGTTGGTATTTTTAAAGCTGTGTATAAATAAAGTCGTCTCGACAAATGACAGCCACTGTGCCTTTACCACATACAGTCTATGACAAATGACCTTTTTGGTCTCTAGAAGGATGAGAAATGCAGGTGAAGGAGGAAGACTGAAGAGGGAGATGAATAAAACAAGACAAGAGAAGTGTTTTCAATGCGAACTGGTCGATTTCACTACTAAGTGTATCTGTGGAGGCAGCAGAGTAGCCCGAGGCAAAATGTACACTTAGCTTTGGTCTATACAAGGCCCAGCAGTGAATCATCAGAGCTCAGCTGTCCAAAATACACCACCAATCTGGCCCAGGCATATGGCTGCATGACACTCGTATGAATTACTACTACACGCTCGTGTTGTTGTTTTTCCTCCCTTTTAAATGTTCTATGAGCCGGGCAACACTCCCAACACCGTTTTACATCAGAGCAGATCAAAATCACTGCATTGACGCCTGAGAGCAGAGACCAAACAGGTCTGCATTCTGAGGATTTTAACATGGGAGAGAGGTCCAGCCAGGTTTAAACATCTTAGAGACCTGTTTGAAAAATGTAAAATGTTATTTAGTGAAGATTTGACTGGTGCAAAAAGTGTATTTCTGGTGTTTTAATGAAATTAGACTTCAGTCGTCTCATAAACCTGTATTTGGTTTAAACTGCAGGGGTTACTACATGGGTGGAGTCTGGTTCAAGGGACAATAAAATGAAGACTAGAAAGTAAAAAAAAAAAAAAAAAACTGAGCGTCTGATAGACAGTTTTTGATATTAAGTCCACCAAAAAATCAATTCAGGGTCACCATCCTTTGGCTTGATTGCAATTAAAAGCAGTCTTCCACTGAGCCCAGGCTAATACTCTGAGACAGTATTGATCAGTAAATGTAAGACTAGATTGGATCAACTTCAGTATTTGCCACTAATCAAAGAGTGACAACTGGAATTCATACAGACAAGAGAAAAATAAATCAACTATATGGCAGTGGAGTTGTTATCTGCCTTCAGAAACCAGTATACTCTGGGTCCTCAGAGGGAAATATCATTTAAACTGTGAGTTTTCATCAAGTTTGCGTTAAAAAGATAGTATCATGTCTTCTTTCTTTCATACTTTTCTAGTTTTACCCTCTACATGAACTAATAAATGTCATTTTTACCCTTCCTTTCTTTCCTCTGTTTCCTAATTCAGCAATTCCCTCTCTGCATGCATTACTCTGGGGTTGCAGGAATATTTCATCACATCCCTCTCGAACTTTGACCTTCCTATTAGTTGCCTGTGAAGTCAGAGACCAGTGAATTCAAGCTTGTATGCAAGTCTAATAGATGTAAAATGTAAAAGTAGAGGAAGGTTGAAATTTCTCTCTTAATGATAGCGATATACTCCAGAGGATTCCCTCATTGCCCGCCTTGACACGAGTGCTCATTTTTCGCATGTGTAATTGTCCAGGCGGTTCACAGCACATTATCAGATTCATCAGCTAATCATTTAAGACCCCCTCTTTTATCTACGAGATAGTCTGCGAATGATCCGATGGCACGCCGATCGATAGGAAAATCGGAGTATGCAAAGTGCGTTCTGATGTTTGGCATCGCTCAACCTTTGGCGCTTTCATCTCGGCCTTTTGATGTTGCTTTTAATCTGCATAACGCAGTGTGAGTGGCTAATGGAGTTGAGCGTCTCCTTCAGTGGAGAGGACTCCGCTGCTGGAGTCCACCTGTCAGGGCTGAATAAAGTTTCAAAATCAGATTTGGAAAAAAAAGTTGTGTGTGGTTAATGGCTGGAGAAATGAACAGATCCTGTGTCATTAAGAGAGGAATGTGCAAAAGTTTAATGTTGCAATTAGCAGTTATTTTTTATTATTGATTATTAATTTAGTCCATAGGTGATGTGTTCAAATGTCTTGTTTTGACTGACTAAGTCCAGGACCCAAAGATATTCAGTTTAAAATGATTTAAAACAAGAAATGCAGCAAATCCTCACATTTGAGAGGTCAGCAAATATTTGACATTTTTACTTCATAACTGACTTAATTGATTATTAAAACTGTTGATTCAGTCAAATAAAAAATTAATTGACTTTTAGCACTAATTCCCACCATGATGTAGACATATGATCTCAAGGTGCTTTAATAAAAGCGAATGGTGTGTTATCATAATTAAGGTCGGCAGCTGCTTGATTAAAAAAAATAATAATGTCATTTCTGAGATATTTGAGATATTAATGAGAATCAGAAAACAATGTTTAACATCTGTTTTCTTTTGACAGGTCTGATGTAATTTTGTGTGTTTTTCTCATTATCAGAAAGTCCCATAAAAATATTAAAACAGAAATCTTGCAAATATGTAGCAGTGGTTCTTTAAAAGGCTCAGCAATTTCCTAAAACAGGTAGGCACTGCAGCTTTTGGCAGAAATGGTTAAAACAAGCGAAAATAGTGCATACGCTGGGGACTACTTTCAGTGGCGGATTAATACACATATTTCCAGCAGGAGGATGACTCCATTTAGGCCAAGTTAATTCCAATGCAGAACTTTTAAGATCAATACACTGTTGGTTTGGTCTTTAAAGGGATTTGTTGACATTAAGGATAAAATATAATATCACCAACTCCTTTAAATACTTTGTTGTGACTGGTTAAAAGTGTAGAACAAATACAGGTGAAAAAATGTGGACAACATGTTGGGTTTTACTTCATCATCTAAATGAGACATAATGAACAGCAGGGCCGGGGTCACTTCACTTTGATCCATTTGAAAATGTGAATTGAAACTGTATGTAATTAACATAATAATGAGAAGCAGAGCTTCATCCTCAGTGGTTTCTGTATAAACTGGATATGAGAAGAGAAAGATTTTCATTTTCTCTCCTTATGGAGAGAACTTAAAGTGACTTGAGCCCGACGTTGCCAAACAAACCTCACAGTTTGTTCTCTGGGAATAAACATGAAGCGCTGAGGGTTTGGTACTCTGTAATTTGGCTACTTTTATTCGAGCAGGGTCATTTTCAAGAGAAATTACAAATTAAGAATTCAATAATACTTTTACAAAGACATTTCAGGAAAGATTCTTCTTCAGTCATGATATCATACATAGTATTTAACAGTCCCTCTTCATTTTTTTTAGCTTAAAAAAAGAAACAAAGATGAAGAAAGTGGAATTTTTCAGTCGAAAATACAGTGTTTTCACAATTGTATAAAAGTTCCCAAATTTGGAATTTTCCAGTAACTGGAAAATAAAGGAAATAAAATAAAATAAGATTAAACTTCGCATTTCACAATGTTTCAAAACACAATAAATGCTCTCTTTACGTAAAATTTGCCCCTATGATCGACACCATGTTCCTTTTTACTAAAATATATCTATATATTGAAGAACTATAGTACTGTACACAACAGTATGAAATAAATAAAATTAGGAAATATAAAATGGGCCACATAAATAATGTTTTTTTTTTCAACCTACAAATAAAATGAATGCAATTTGCTGTTTTCAAAAAATGGTTTGGTGTAATACTGACAAAGTTAAAAGAAAAGAAACTGAGAAAACATTGCACAACATAATGTAAACTAAGGAACTGCTGCCTATAAGTCTTAATACTGACACGGGTGCTTCAAAGAACAACGGTGAACCATTTCATAATACTGAAGCTGGTGAAAAAAAGTAACCTTCCTTTTACACAATACGAGGGTGGCACTTGCAGAAAACACACAGGTTAAAAGGTTTGCATATAAGGCTTCTTTTTTCTTATCAAAAACACCTTACAAAGGCTTCGTCCTTCATTTTTTTTCCCCCATACCATCTGTCCATAAACTGTATTTTCCCTTAAAATGAAGGTCTCTTTAAAACTTCATCCTCTTAAAAAACCTCTAAGCTCCTTCATACAGTCTTTTTGTTTAAATTCCTTCATTTGAAGTTGATTCAAGAGGCCTAAAACAGTGTGGCTGGAGATGTCTGTGGCCGGGCAACAGGGCAAAACTAAAGACGACACCGTAGGTAGGTAGGTGATAACAAAGGTAATATCGAAGGACTGTAGTGCAGACACTACTGCTCTTTTTCCAACACTGTATAAATATATACATAGGCAATACTTTTTATTATTTTTGTTCATGATTATAGAAGCGGAGTGCAATTTGTACAAGTCACTAGTTGTGCTATAAATACTATGGAACACAGGGGGTTTATTTGAGGAGGTTAGCACCACACATATTTTTAGGCCTTAGTACTGTACATTTTTTGAAATGTATTCATTTATTCATTGTTCGGTTTGCATAATGCAGCTTATTTCACAAACCCATGCCTCCCTTCCCTAAACGCCTCCTCCAGATTGATTTTTGAGTCCATGTCTTGTTCGGCAGACATCTTTCCCCCCCGAGGAGTCTGTCAAAGAAAGCTTCCCGGAAGCTTCAGGCACGTGCACGTACAGCTTAAAACACGGTGTTTTAAACCGAGTAGGTAAGAATACTGAACTGAAAGAGAGAAACTTAAAACTTTTTAAGATGGGAAGCTTTTGAAACGTCGTTGCCAATTACATGCCATCTTCCATCGTGTCCTCGTGATCCGATTTGGTTTCCGTTTTACCGTCCAGCGAGCTATCGTCCATCGAGTGCTCTCCATTCTCCTCCTCGTCCCTCAACGTGTCCGGGTCTGTGTCCATGCTCTTGCTTTCCTCCTCCTCCTCCTCAAACTCGTCCTCCCTCCGTCCGATCTTCGCATACGTTCCATCCACTTCCTTCCGTCCCTCTCTGATCCCTCCGTTCACGGTTTCGTGCCTCAGGATGGCCTCGCGCTCTGCCAGCTCCGGGTAACCCTGAGGAGTCATGCCCTGCAAGTACGCCCGGCTCATCAGCAGCTCCGTGGGCTCCAGGTGGCCCTTCTCGCGGGCCTCCCTCTCGGCCGCCTCCCGCTCCTCGGCCTCCCGCTTGCAGTACGAGTAGCGGTGGTTCATGTGCTGCGAGTAGGAGCCCGAGTGGGAGAACCTCTTCCCGCACTTGTCGCACTGGTAAGGCTTCTCCCCAGAGTGCAGTCTGGAGTGCTCGATGAGATGGTGTTTGTGTTTGAAGGCTTTCTTGCAGATCTGGCACTGGTGCGGCCTCTTGCCTGCGGAGACACAAAACATAGAACAGGGACGTGAGTCGCCTGCCTCGCTCATCCTGCTGCTACAACAAATTACACAAGTCAGAAGAAAGCAAAACGTTGAGGAAAAACTCTGATGAATTGGATGGCATGGAGTAAAATGACATCACGGAGCATTAAATCCAACTTTGACTTACGACTCAGACCTATTTGTTTATTCAAATTGCGAGCACGATGAGAAAGTGCGCTCGCATTCATGGGCCTACATTATGGAAATTCCCTCCCGTGGTTAAAGCAACCACAACTACTTATTTTAGGCCTGCGTGCCACACTGATGAATGCAACATAAATAAACTACTGCAAAGCAAACAAACAAAGAAGGCGCGACAAAGGAGTAAACAAATCCAAGATAGGCTGGAGGGAAGGGGGAGGCTCCGAGGGGTTACCCTGCTTATCTCAGAACACAATTCAAGTTCATGGTGACGCCTGGCCCTCCATTAGGTTTTGGGCTGGGGCTCCTCCGTCTACCAAATGTGACGGGACGCTTTGGATGCCAAGGCAGAAATGAGAAACCCAAGCTGGCCACAGGGGCAGGGTGAGATAGTTTTATGACACGGGGCCATAAACTGTCTGGCTAAATAAATGTCCTCCAGCTTGTAATGTGGCCACACGGCTGCTGTTACGCTTACACTTTATTCCTGCTCACTAACCTTAACTTCTTCACTCAAACCTAAAGTTACCTGCATTTTTTTTCCCAAAAGCCACCACTGCTAATAACTCTCCAAACATCTAATTTTGGCTTCTTCTTCCCATTCACTGCTGCTCACCACGTGTGGAAATATGGCTGCCTGCCTCACACAAATCACATGACTCCCCTCTGACACTCGTGTCCACCAGCCAACGAGCTTTCAAACTGCACTTCTGCCCAACATCTGGCCAGTTCAACTGCACCTCACTGCGCCTCTGAGCTTCATAATATTGTTAAAAACAACACGCAGCGACACGAACATGAAAGCGTCGCGTCCTGAGTGAGATGCAGGGGCGTAGTGGAGATAACGCTGCCTTCTTTCAAGAGTTCAGCGCACTGTTCTAACGGTGCACCCTCCCCTCCCTTTTATGTCCAACCAGATAACATGAAGGCTGCATAAAACACTGAGCGCTCTGCTACAGATAGTGGATAAAATAAATGATGCAACCTAGTGAAAGAGGATCTCTGTATAATAACTATAATGAAAGACTTGTTATCAGTGCTCTGAAGCTTCTGAGCGCTCCTCCGCTGATGTGATCTATCGCCAATAATGGGCCCGATAAAGGCATTAGGGGCCTTTTGCTGGCTTTATATATCTAGGTGAATTGATGTGTGTCTTTTGAGATAGCAAAATGGTTAATACAGCAGGATATGATTGGAAAATAAAGAGTACAATCACTTGAAAAGATAGCTGAAGTCTCCCTTTGCTTGCCTACCTGCATTAATTACAGATTACACTAAGAACACACAAAGCTTTAAACACATCACATGTTAACAAATTCAGACTTTCTTATTTGAAATCTACTCATTCGTTGGCATCTCAACCCTGTCAATGAAGAAACAAGTTAGGTGTTGGTTTACATATACAAATTAAGGGTCAAACAGAGAAAAGAAAGAAGGAGAAAAGGGGATAACATAAAATATATATTCATACTGATAGGATTTGGCAACACAAACATTTAAAACATAAAAAAGCATGGGGTTTAAAATAAGGGTCTAGAACAGTATATACCTGTGTGTTCATATTTGTGTCTTAGAAGGGAACTGCTCTTCTGGAATGTTTTGTCGCACAAGTCACACGCGTACATACCACTTTCGGTCTTCTTAATCTTCTTCCGCGACAGACAGGAGTCGGGGTCTGTCATGTCGTCCAGCCCTGACATGTAATCTGGTGTACCATCGAGCAGGTCCCCCTTAAAAAAACACAACAAAAACAAAAACAAAAAAAGGAAAAGACAAAAAATCATAATGAATTTGGTGTGCGATGAATGGGTTCTGTATATTTATTAACTGTGAGAAAAGTTAGTCAGCTCTTTTGGAATAATTAGAAGAGCTGCAGGTGGTACTGCAGCTATCAGAGGACAAAATGGATTTGATTAAAAAAAGAAAATCACTTTGATATCATGGAGTTGCAATTATTTGTCCATTCAGGAGTTGAGGGAGCTGTGTTCAGTAAAGTTCTCAGTTTATGTTGTCTATTTTGTCTGGATATGACTGCTATATAAGGTCATTTCTAGTCCAACAGGAAGATATTTGTGTAAAAGTGCTAACTGCTAATCATATATCAAATGCTAATATGAGTTAATACTTAAAATTCTTAAAAATTATGAAAGTATTTTAGGAATAAATGTCATAATATTGCAATTAGGTGATGTGTCAGCCTGCAAATATTGTTTTCATTTAAATAAAAGCTACTCTAAATGAAAAGAAATGAGCCTCTGTGATACTTTATGTCACTAGATAAAACAGTAAACTGAACTGTGCCTCCCAAACAATCACACCATGCTCCATGTTCTCATGAATTTTTGATTACCAGCACATACCAGCATTGATTTCTTATAAAACTTTCAGCTCTGGAGTAATATCACCCATCTATAACTGACATGCTCCCCATTATGAAACTCAGCCATAATGGTGTATTCAGTGTGGTCTAATTTTGTACAGGAGTGTTAATTCTGCACATTCCTTTAAAATTTCCCTTTTATGATGAAGATTAGTCTTAAAGTTGAATTGATGGAGAACAATATTACAACATTAGGAGGAGGCACAGTGAGCCATTCTTGAAACTGCAAACTCATATAATGATTAAAATCAGAAGGTGCACCTTAATGGCCAATATTGAGCCACCAAAGCTTCCTTTAATGAATATGTGTGTGATAATGTGTGGACAGCTCTGCACTGTGTTTTAAGAAGGGACCACTATCACTCTGCAATCAATTTGAACTAAACGCCTGTAGCTGTATTTTTAAAATCTAATTTAATAACTTAGAATAGGAAACATTATTAATACTTTTTTTCATCAAAATGGTTCCCTCTATGTTAAACAGCCTTCAGCATTCACTGGTAATGAACATGGAGACTGTGCATTATTAATCCACATGTAGAAGCTCATTTTGGCTGTGGCTCTCTTTAAAATGCAGCAAGTTGCGATGGGAAATTTTAGAGAAGTGCACAGCTCCGGGGCTCACCTTTGTCATTTTTACAAAGGCCTTTCACCCATATTTAATAACTAAATATCTGAGTTCAGGCCAGCGCTGGAAGAGGACTGGAGTCAGGAGCATTAATGTATTCCACACGCAGCAGCGGGTAAAATTTACAGTGGAGAGTGGTAACAATTAGAGCTTTACTGAGATTAGATTTGAGGGCCAACATCGTTTCTGTTATTTATTTGAACCTGATGCTGTTTGATATTTTGTGCCAGTGTTTTTATGCTTAAATTGGACCTTTCTGAGGGTGAAAAAAAATTAAAACGCTGAAAAACTACTGGGATTCCGGGCTAAGGTTTAGTGTGCAAATCCTTCAAAACTGTTTCAAGACAATTACTGGACAATTAGAAACCTCATGACTAACATCCAGAAATCTACAAATGAAATTCTGTTAGGAGTGCTGGAGACTCATTAAGGCAGGATGAGATAATCCATTAAAAATTATACAAAAAAAGAAGTAAAAGATGTGGCAACAAATCCTGGAACCAGCAAATATTTGTCTTTTTTGCCAGATAAATGACTAACATAACTGAAATTAAAATGATTAACTATTAAGTATGAGCACTAAAAAAGCACATCCGCTCCATCACTGCCTGCTATTACTGTTATTATCATTACTAATATATCAATTTAAAACTGTAAACAGCTGAACCTCTAAAATGCCCCCTGTCCTCCATGACACCACTAATGACGCCTCACTTTTTTCACCCTGGGGTCGTGTCACAGCTGTTTATCTCCATCGCCTTTGCCAGTTCAGTCTACCTCAGGTGAGAGTGTCTCTCCTGACTCTGAAGTCATTTTTAATTAGTACAGAAATGAGTTCAGATCATTTTGAGTGAGCCTGGGGCTTTTACAAAACCACAGGTGGCTTATTTACCTGGAAACCTGGTTTCCGTTGGTACTTTCTCCTCTGCTGCATCTCGGCAAAGGTAGCTGCCCCTGCTGCATAAGTGTAGGCCATGTGTGGTAGGAAGCCCATTTGATCCATGCCCGGGTAGGGCCTAAGACCTGGTATGCTGGCCTGCATCGGGGGCATAAATGTGGCAGGTGGAAAAGCGCTCTGAGGTGGAAGTGACGTGTACAGGGGTTTGGCAGCAAACGGGTTAATGCCGAAGATGGGGCTAGTGCTTTTTTCTAGGTTTCCGTTGTTGGTAGAGGCTGAGAAATCCTTCTTGAGATAGGCCAAGTTCAAAGGCTCTTCGAAGTGCTCTCGGGGAGAGGGGATGCTGTTGTGGTCAATGGTAATGCTGTTGACTTTAGGTCTGCTTTTGACAGTCAGTGCGTGCTTGGGTTCCTTCATGAGTCTCGGCAGAGAGAGGTCCAGCGGCTCAGCCTGCAGGTCTTCTGATGTCAAGCTGTTTGGAGTGTAGGAGCTGCTGTGAGAGTTTTTGGAAGATGTGGAGGACAGATTTAGAGGGGAGGGGGTGTTGCTGCGGGAGTGGTCCAACTTTTCACCTGCGGGTTTGGCGCTGCCGCTGAACTGGTGGTTTTTCAAATGTCTGAGTGAGTTGTCACAGTTGTTAACGTTGTTATGGAGCTCTGCTATGGAGGGGGATGTGATGCGGTCAGTAGGTTTCATTAGTGACACAGGTGACCTAGCTGCCATAGAGTCTTTTGGTGGAGTGTGGTGGTTATTTGTTCCGACAACCATATCCGCGTTGTTCCTGTGCTCTAGTGGTGGGGTTCTGGTAGTGCCATACTGGTACATCTTTCGCTGCTCGAACCACTCCTTGACAAATTCCTGAGGAAGGCCGACTGCTATGGAAATCTTGAGCAGCTCCTCCGAGTTGGGCTCCATGTTCATGGCGAAATACGCCTTCAGCACAGACATGTGGTCCCTGTAAGGGTTAAGGGGCCCAGTGAGTCCCTTCTCAGACAACATAGGGGAGGATAAGTGGCTGTTCTTCTCCATGAATATCCCTGGTTTGTTGGACATCAAATTCTCACTGGGCTGCAGCACAGCTTTGATCTCCTCGTTCATTTTACACAGGTAGCGTTCATGCTGATGCAAAGGTATTGGCCCGGGGAAGGTTTCTTTGCAATATTGGCAAGCATAAGGCGTAAACATGTTGTTTTCCTGCACCTTCTCATCCACACCTCCTTCAAGCATGTGGTTGGATTTCTCTCGTTTGATATTGCTAATCTGTCTCTTTGAGTCTGTTGTCAAGCTCTGGAGGCAGGCTTTGGCTTCGTTCACTTTTTCTAACGTGTAGTCAATGATGCTTTTGGTGGCTCCGTTGTGATTAACGAGTGGGAGACCAGCCTGAGGCCCTCCTGACAATGTCAGTGCCTGTTTCTGCTCTTCAACCTGGGACCCCAGCTCCTTCATGTAGGCCTTGAGCTTGGAGAGCTCCTCTGGCTTGCAGTCCATTTTCTGCCTGCACACAGTGTTGTCCACGATCTGAAGAACCTTCTGCACCTCACTCAGGTTGTTCCCCAGCGGTCCTGGGTAGCCCAGGAGCTGTGACTCAAGCCCGGCAATCCCAAGGTGCTGCAAGGGGCTCTGGGCTGTCGAGTTGTGGTGGACCCCCAGTGGGCTGTTCCCTCCCATTCCCCCGTTCATGAACGGTCCAGGAGCACCGAATCCATGAGACGCCATCATGAGCTTGTAGTCGTTGAAGTCGAGCGGCTCAGTCTTGATGTTAAGGTGGTTGTTGTGTTCGGGGAGGCCGAGCGGCTTGCCGTTCTCCAGCTTCTGCCGCAGCTGGGTGATGGCGGTGTTGGTGGGCGAGGAGGAGGCTGAGGTGGGGGAGGAGCCAGTCTTCATGCTGCTGCGCATCCTGCCATTGACAGCTATCAGACCAATGCACTTCTTGCTGCTTATGTGGGAACTGTAGGAGCCCGAGTGGGAGAAACGCTTCTTGCAGTTGGGACACTCATATGGTTTTTCACCTGAAACAAAAAAAATATATACAATAAGATGGCTGCTATGAGAATAATAGGCTTATATGAATGATATCATAAAATCTGTAGCTTGTACTGAATGTTTATTTGTTTATTTATAAGGGACAATGAACACAAATCAACACAGACATTTTAATAACAACAGAGTAAAGCAAAGGCAATTCAAAAGGCTTTACATAAGGAGAAGGAAGGTATTAGAATACTGATAAAAAAAATACAATTAAAGTAAAATTATATACTGGGAACATGGTACAGCTACAGTGTAATAAATTGTCTGTTGTTTTAAGTCATTTTTGTGCTCCATGACATTTACTGTCTATTTTTTTTCCTGATTTAATCACATCAATATTGTAACAAAATTATTTCAGGTTGTCTTTTCACATCTGGTCAGAGACAACAGATGAAAATCAGCCTTTTGAGCCAGCTCTGCCTCTGTTTAGTTTTTCTGCTGATCGATGGACATTGTCCGTGACAAATAAACTAATAAATGAAATGAAGCTTCTGATATGCTTCGCATAAATGCACATTTCTAAGCAAATATTGTACTTGGCAACTGAAATGACTCTTAACACAGCAGAGTTCAGTGTCCATTAACAGCAGGGAGGGTCCAAAATAAACCGAAAGGAATTTCTGCAGATTCATGGCGTTCTTAAGGCATGGTTATGAATATTCAGGCAGCATTCCTCTCGCCACTCACCGCTATGAATCCGGAGGTGTTCCTTCAGATGGTGCTTGTATTTGAAGGCCTTGCCACACTCGGTGCATTTGAACTTGCGGTTGCCGGCCGCTTGGTTGAGCAGTTGGTGCTGTGAGAGAGAGAAAGGGAGAGAGAGACTCACGTTGAAAAAAATGCACAAACATTGTGGGGGTGAGAGTTCAGTAAATAATCACAATTGGTCGGCATGACAACAAGCAACAAGCCAAACGGCTCCTATCGCCAATGAAGCATCTTGGCTTTCTACTCCCACCTCCGTTGAGCGACTACAGGCAGCGGCGGTGATAACAGAGAGAATCACATACTTTTTAATTTCCTGGCTCCTCAGCCAAAGAAGGCATGCCTTTAGAATTTGGCAGCCCAGAAAATAGAATAAATGAAAAGTCTTTTTTACTCGTTTCCCCTCATTACAACCACCGATCTGATCTACTTTTCATTAATTTGGGCCTAATCAGTCTAAAAGGTATTCAGAGTCATCTGTGAGCTCTTTCACCCTGCATACCTGTATTCACTCCATTTGAATTATACTTTGTACTTTTTCAGAACAGCCTCAAATATCTTACAGTAATTGGGCCTTTTTTAAAAACCTCAAATGTCTCTTTAATAATCTTAGGATACAGAACAGAGCGTATAGGCCTGGCCTTGATTCGCTGTTCAAAGGTAAACATCAGTTGCAATTCATCAAATTTGCAATTCAAACAAGGCCTCGTTCTCTGAAAAGGAAAAAAAATCAAAATATAATACCCAGCAACAACAACAACACTGGGTGTGTAAACCTGGCTCATCACTCACGAAACAATTAATTCCAAGTGGGAGGTGAGGACGTTAAATGGTTAGTAAATACAAAAAAAAAAAAAAAAAAGAAAGAAAAAAAAGACACATTTTCTCGGAGCTCGCTAGGGGAAAAACACAGCGACTCCCTCCTCCCAGTTCAGCCTTGACAAATGCTGGGGTGTGTGCTGACTCTACCCACATTCCTGGGGAGACAGATGGTGGCGCGCAGGACACTGGGAGGACTGGGAGGAATTGTTCAAACAGCCCCAACCTTCAAAGATCAAGCAGGGAGAGTCGGGGGCCCCGCCAAGCGCCGGAGAGGGACCCCACTGCTCGTATGTTGCTGAGTTGCATAAACAAACAGCAACAGCTGCTTCAGTGCCCCCACCTCCACCACCATCCCCTTACTTCCCCCCTGAGGACCCCTGCCCGGTAAAGTTTAGTCTCGCCACCACTGCTAATAAGACACAATCACTCTGCGCTCTTAATTGTGAATGGCACCAGCAAAATGCTCCATCTCTCCTTCATGGCTCGTTGTCAGTGTGAACGCCACCACTGCTGATTGTGGGCGGGGACCCGACTGAATGTTTGCATATGTATAACCTCTAATTAGTCATATTTCAGCTAAGTGGTTAAGAGGAGGAGGAGTATTAAGGCTTGTAAACATACAAGACAGAACAACACTGCACGTGATTACCTATCAGGACATTATTCTTTATGTTAATCTGATTGCTCCTGAGTTTGTTGTTAATTGCCAAATGTACATTTTCACATAAACACATGCTCATTTTGTGGTTTTTCAATGTTTGTGGTTGGTCTTTAATAAACAGAAAAAGAAAAACTGGGTGCTTAGCATGAGCAGAGATAGATACCAGGACTGAAAAGACAAAGAAAAGAGCGCCACCTACAGAAAATCTAACTGCAGCCACAAAAAAATCAAACAAGTAAGACATCACCTCCATCTCATTTCAAGGATTACCATTTAAACAATCCAGCTAATTTACAAATCAGGATAACCGGCTTTGTGGAAGGACCTGTATAGGAGTCTTTGGCCATTGACTTGACTCTGGAGGGGAGCAGCAACAGCATTGTAATATGAGGATTGGGACGGCGGCTCACTCGGCCGGCCCATCTGCTCACGTTTACACCCAGCTGGTAGATCAGGTGAAAGTGCTGGCTGCTGACATCTGATCAAATCAGCCACAGTCTGAGCCTGTCATCCTCGCTTCAGAGAGCACAACACCCACGACCTGGGACTCAACACTGCAAAGCATCAGGGTACATGATATCATCTGTGACTGGCTGAATGGCAATAACACTACTGTACGTTACAGGGTTTCTCTAGTGGAGAAAGTCCATGAGAAAATTAGATATCATCGAAGTGACTCAAACTATTTTTCTTTTTTTTAAAGGAAGCCAAAACAGCCAAAAACTGCTGACCTTTTTCCTGCCGGTTTTCAATTAATTCTTTTTTGAATTTCTTTTTAATGTTAAATTCCACTGTACATCTAAATCACACAAGATTAACTTAAGGTCTTTGATAAAACTGTTGCATTTTTTAAACAAATCCCTCAGTTATAATCATCCTTCAAGGCACAAACACAGACTCCATCTACTTTAAAATTTACTGCTCCAATTTTAGTTCACTGAGAAGTTATAATTATCCCCCAATGTGCGAAAACTCTTGAAAGCATGCAATTTTTTTTTCTCGCCACAATCTATCTCACCCCACATCTTCAACTTAAAGCTGACAAGCGAGTTAAACACCCGTGACTGCTGGATGTGTTTTCACCTCACAGGACTTTAAGGTGATTCATGCTAACTGCCAGCAGATTCACATTATATTTCAGACATATAGGATATAAATCGCTCGAGAAAATTCAAGTATACACAGATGTTTATGCAGTGCATGAAATTAGAAGTGGGAGGGGGTTGGGTGGGGTTTGATGGAGTACTACGACTGCAGGCTGCACCAGAAGAACATTAAAGGCCAGGAGTGAAGTGAAGTTAAGGAGCTGATAAAAATTTCCAAATTGGAAATTAACACAATCATTCGATCGTGAACATGAGACTGGAAAATCATATCAGGGAGGGCCATCAAAAAACCATTTAGGGCCTCAATTAAAGTTATTACCATTAAAGGATCTGCATCTTCAAAATGCCATGAAAAATTAATAATGATTGCCAATCAGAAAAAATGATCTCTCTTCTCCGAGGGATCAGAGCACATTAGAAATGAAATGAAATGAAATAGGGGATAGAAACAGGAGGAGGAGAAAAAATAGAAAGAGAAGGGAGGGATGATGAAGAAAAAAATAAAAATTCCCCTCACCTGATCCCTCGCAGGCTTGTGTGTGGCCATATGTCGCTCAAGCTGAGTGCGGTAAGCAAACGTGTAGTTACACAGGGGGCAGGCGAAGTTCTCCTCGTTCTTCTCATGACGGTACTTGATGTGCTCCTTCAGCGATGTCAAACGCTTGTAGCCCCGGTCGCAGTAGGGGCAGGTCAACAGTTGGGCGAAGGCATCTGGCGTTCCAGGTGGCAGGTCTGCACGGGAGACAGCGGGAGGAGGAGGGGAGGGAGGAGGAGGAAGGGGAAGGGGAAGGGAAAGCGGGCCAAAAGGTCAGCGAATCAATGGCAGCTAACGGGCGGGCTGCCCAGAGTGGTATGGGAGTTATCTCTGCAATCTGCTCCACATGAGAGCCACAGTGTCAGGCTGGCATCCGCTGCACTACGACCTCCTCCCGACTCCTCACACACACACTCACTAACACACTTGTGCAGCCTCACATACAGCACTCACACTTGACTCGGTCTCAGTTTCCTTGACATAGTAGCAAACAGGCACATGACACTGCATGTACACAAACACATGGATACATATATAAAATCATAAGTCCACATACTCGTTGACACACACACACGATTCCCCATACCTTCCTAATTGCTTTAAACTGCCCACACTTTTTAATACCATCCTTGCTGACACGTTCATCATGTCTAAAGCATGAATCATGAGCCTGTTCCAATTCAAACCCCCCTCAGTTCTTTCCCTCCGGGGAGATTCAGAGGTGCGCTATCTGATTTCAAGCCCCTGCCCAGCTGTTGCTTAAGACTGTAGGTAAACACCAAGGCATCCGGCGAATCTGTGGGACCAACAGCTGCCTAGTCGTGTCAGCGGGAAGAGCTGCTACTCTGTCCAGACTCCTTTCCTGTCTTTTTTTTAACATTTGCTGCTGCTATGTTGCTGCAACATTCATGCTAAAATAGGAGGCCAAGTTCAGTGTCAAGCCAGAGTTTTATCATTTTATAAAGTATGGTAAAAAAAATTGGAGCTGGGAATCATCTGAGCACGTTTATAACAGTGCCAATACTGTACAGAGGAGCAAATGTTTTCAGTATTATTTTTTAATGCTTTAAAGCAAGACTGTCTAACTTTTTAAAAAGGAACTAACTCATTTTCTCTGTCAAATGACGTGCTCTTTTTCTTCACTAAAGTATCTCTGGTAACTGAGGAGTTGAACCAACAGTCTCGAAGTAATAAAACTTTATAGTTTCACCTCTGACCCCTCCCACCGACCCGACAGGGTTCGTACCATTCTCCTCTGGTCCAGTGGCCTCTGGCGTGCCCAGGCGGGACAGCTCCTCTGGGGCTTCTGGGTAGATGATGGCCGTGTCGCCGCGCTGCAGGTACTCGGCGATGCTCACCACGTGGCTGTCGCCGTCGTCCAGCTTCCGCTTGCCGAAGAAGTCCTCAAACTCTGAAGTGCAATTGACGCTCTTGACTGAAGGGGAGGCAGAGAGAGAAAGAGAGACGGTGAAGGAGGAGACTGACAGAGAGACAGAGACAGAGACAGAGAGAGAGAGAGAGAGAGAGAGGGGGAGGAATAAATTGGATTCATTTCTTCCCCAGAGAAATGTCTTACGGGAGGATATTGGGAACATCTTGGTGGAAATGCGATGAGGACAGCCACCCTAAAACATTACAGCCATGCTTTGGGGAGAATACATCTAAATTACTGGGTTTGCTTGTCACGCCATGCCGGCTAAAATAAGAATTGTAACTTAATCCGACCAAAAGTCAGAGATAAACCAGCTACCATGAGCTGCTGAAGAACAACGTGTAAAAAAACTTCACTGACCTAATTTACTCATGACATAAAATCTGATTTTGAGTTTGGGACTGTAAAATAAAAAAAGGAAAAGCCTCTCATCCACATACAGTACATACATGCACAAGCCTGGCTTAATCAGCAACAGAGCCACGTTTCTTTGTATCGACTTTCACATATAAGGTCAATCAAGAGACTGTGGCTTTTGTTGATTCTGTGTTGAACAGATTACGGGGGCCAAACCACAAACCAGCACAAAAAAGAGAAGGGGGAAAAAAGAGAGAGACATGCTTTGCCATAGCTGAGCAGAATGTATCTTAAGCCAGCCAAAGTGCTGAGGCCACACAATGCGTTTTCTCAAATTATTTCCCAGTCCCTTCTCTTCAGGGAAACTCTTAAGCTGCAGTGTGGAGATAGCTGCCTCCAAAAACAAACCGGAGCTAAAAGAAATCAGCAGCCTTCATTAGTCAAGGGGATGGCCGACTTTCAAAAATCACACACGCATACACACATTCGCACTCACACACTGTTTACATCCTAAAGAGATTCTGGAGGCTGTTTGGCTATGCTGAACCAAAAAACCGAGTGACGTCTCATCAGACTTCATCCCCTGTTAATTAGGCTTTTAGACTGTGAGCCAAGGTGAGGTTTAAAGAGCGATTTGTTAGGCCGTGATGACTTTGCAGTCCAATTTGCGAAAGGTCAAGGTAGTAGATATTTGGTTGTCAAAAATGGCACCGAAATGTCATCGGTGCCAATGGATCGCTTTTGATACCCGTGATAGCATAATTTACAGCATTCTCATTAGATGATTCTTTGTGGCTTTTGAAGACTGCTAAGCTAATTGTGAGAGACTCGATGCTGTGATGATAGTTTTTTTTAAAGTGGTTATTTAAGATTGAGTGATGATTGACCAGGGTGCGGCTTGGTGCAATCAGTTTCTGGACCTAAACCTAAAATCCTTCAGGGTAATGATATGTTGTTTATTTTATGTTTTACTTTCAGTCAATGCAACCCGCCAAGCTTCTCTATCATCTTGTTAAATAAAACGAGAACTTATTCTTCACCTTTGCTTTTCTTTTTGAGTCATTGTGGATGTGAAATAGAAATGTAACATGTTTCTTTAAGGAGAAACGACTGACTTTCCTTCCAGTGAAGGAGGAAATCACCTGGATCAAAGTGTGCTTTGGCACCAGGACGTGATCAAACTGCTCATGTCTTTAAATGAAATCATATGTGATCTAGTGGCGGGGAGCTTCCACAGCAGTGCAACGGTATTGTTTCCAAAAGTCCTTTAAGCAGTCAAAATGGAAAACATTTGCTATGCTTGAATTTTCAGAACAGAGAGCGGGGGGAAAAAAGTGAAGAAGAAAACACCATCACGAGCATACAGTAATAGTAATTAAAGCTGAAGGGAGGGTTTTTGAGGCAGGGCTGCGTGGCGTTCTGTGGGGTGAGTTTGGTTTACCATAACAGCATCCGGGGCCAGTTGTCAGGGTGGCCAGGATGATATCATGGAAGGGAGAGGGGTGTGTGGCTGCAAATCAGCTTGGCTGGTGTAATGAAAAATGGCAGGTAGGGTTCGCTTCCACCAGGAGCAGGCAACGGGACGCAAACACACGCAAAGACTCATTTAGCTAACCAGAAAGGCTGAAAACAACACGTGTAATCAAAGGATAGAACAATTAGAAGCACTTTAAGTTGCCTATAACCATCCAAGGATTTGTCTTAGTGGTCATTGAGTCAGAGGGACAAGATCTTCCCTCTAATTACAGCTCACAGTTTCTGTCATTGTTTTATTCTTTTTAGGCTCAAATAAGGCCCACGATATAAATCAAAAGGGTTATTATTTATATTATTTATAAGACAGGGCATTGTGTTTCAAAATGTCCACACTGACCCAAAAGACACTGACTAGCAGTCACTGAAAGAAAACACACACTACTGTATAGACTTATGCAACCTGTGATGAGAGGTTGCAAGCAGGGCTCAGGAGACAGAAAGGTTAGGAAAGCCTGTTGCAACTTAGATAACAGGAACTGAAGCTCTGCAACACACAACTATAAAAAACACATCTTGAGTCAACTTACCTGTACCGTTTCCAACTGCCTGCAAAGTGGCATCGGGCCCCAGGGTGTCAAAATCATCTTTTATTTCATCTGCACAGAAACAGAGGAGAAGAAAAGGGGGGGTTGGGGTGAGAGAAGGGAGGGTGAGTACCTTGTTGCACCATACAAACCCAACAAACGCTGACAATGAGGCCTTTAAGAAGAAGGTATGGAGAAAGCAATAAAGGCACAGCTGTGCATCGCGGCACGCTGCGGCTTTGTTCGGCATGCTTAATGAATGCTATCATCTGGGCCAGACAGTGACTTATTTACCTTTAACATGACAACAAGCGGCAGGGGAGGCGAAGAAAGCTTCAATCGCCAAACAGAGCGATTAAATACAACACGGAGCACATCCACCTGAGCAATCATAGAGCTCCAGCCAACACGCAGGCTGAGCTTATTACTCCCTGGCTGTGACGCCGCCACAATCCTCTGCATGCAGGATCACGCTTGTTTTATCATATGTCATTTGGTGGATGCTTTTATCCAAAGCTGCTTGGAGTATTGTAAGCGCACACATTTTTTTGATTTCCCACAACCACTGGCAGAGAGTTAGTGCATTGCTCCTAACTAAAAAGAATACAACCCGTCACCACAAATTAAGAGTTTTAGTTGCACAAACATTTCTCAGGGGCAGAGCTGCTCTGGAGGCAGAAATAACCTCATTGGTTGGGGTAAACCTCAGGTGGGTGGAGCCAAAGAATTAATGTTTTCTGGTGAGGAATGTTAAGGCTGAAGACCAATGAAAAAACAGGAGGAAGTTATTATTTCAAAGCCTTACACATATCATACTAAAGGGTATAGTTCACTGTAATCCTAAAAAGACAGAATCCCGTGTCTCGCTTCCCAATAAACACTGACGAGGAAACTAGTAATCTTTTTGATCGTTTCGCATTTATTTTCATAAAGAATGCCCTGTCATAAAAATAATCCAGCTAAAGCACAGGAGAGTTTTCAGATCTTGGTTACATACAGTATAACTGTTATTTCACCATTTCTGGCTCCACCCACCCAAGGCTGACCTCAACCATTCAGATTTTTTCTTTGTCCCACTGAAGCCCTGCCTCAGAGATGTTTGAATAAGTAACCCTCCAGGAGCACTGGTTTAAACAGAACAGGTTCTTACTGCCAATCAGGATAATGGCACCCAGTCTGTGCAGACGGGCAGATATTGTCCTGGCACAGGTGAGACAGCTGTAAATAAACAGTGGATTGACAGGCTCATAAACAAGCCCCCCTCTGACAAATTCATCCCTCCGCAGTCGACAGGAGGACACTGACTGGACAATCAGCTTAAGGAGCCCCTGGTCCCTCCTTCCTGCCTCGTTGGTAAAAATTAAATCAAGGTGCTTCCGAGAACATGGGGGCTTTGTGTTAAAAAAAAAAAAAGCAACAAAAAACCTGCATTGTGTGCCTTACACGCATCTGTTCTTGTTCTGCGGCTCCTGCAAGGACGTTACAAGTGTTGCATTGTAAGGATTTTTATTTTTTTTACCAGTCCACAGCAGGATCTGATGTATCTGACTATCCCTTGGCTATTAAACCAGGATGAGCGCCTACATTGAGAAACCTGGCTGAGATATTACAGGAAAGGTGGTGGGTGTATTGTTGACAATAATGTTATCCTGCTTACATTACTCTACACAAAAGCCAGAAGCAAAAAGAATTTTTATTTTTAGTTGGAAACAATGGGTTTAATAGTTGTGGAATGCTTTCTAAGGCTCGCAATTCAGCGTTGTCTTGAAATTAAAGATTTGGCTTCTGCGGTGAAATGATAAATACCCCTGTCAATGGCTCCAGAGAATAATGACAGACTCTTCTGGAGGGGTATGTCCTAGTTTAACTTTCCCCTTGCTAGGGCTTTTTTCCTCTTCTTTTTTTTCCTGTACATTTGATTGCACGTCTGCCAAACAGCATCAAAACCACAGGCGCAGTATGAGAAAATAAATGGGTTTTAAACAACATAAATTAAGCCATGACAAAACAAAACAGAATAAAAAAACCTTCACCACAGATTAAAATATACCCACAAGTATCAGATATCAGCATATATGAAAACCTCCCCCCTTTTGCGCTGAACATGGTCAAAACTCCCTCTCATTTCTGTGTCCTCGTAGGCACTGTGTTTGCTTTGGGTAATCAAATTTGGCTGCATACTTTTGGTCTGACGCAAGGGGATGACCAGTGGGATTTACTGGCCCTCCACTCTCCCCTATTTACCTTGGAAAACTTTTGTTATCTGTGGTCTGAAGGGAGGGACCGCTGCTTCCAGCAGGAGGTAGGCTAATACCACATACACCTCTCTGCTATGGCCTCTGGCACACAGACATGCATGCATCCATGCCAGTCCTGAACTACATTCAAATGGTACAAAGTGTCATTGTGGTGAGCTGGGTGCCTGCTCTTTCTATAGTAAGAAAAGGCACCAATGTTGCTGCTGTGGAGCTTCCTTCATACGAAGATTTTACAGGAAATTACCAATTTCACGACTTTATCTCACAGAATAGGATCTAAAATTTTCACACTGTGAAAAAAAATCTTATAAGAAATGAAAAACAAGGGGAAGAAGAGGGATTTGATTTCCTCTGGAGTCATTTATGCCACAAATATGTGCCTATTCTTGGTCATGGAAAGCGTTTTGGATGAAAGTGTCCACTAAATGCTGGAAAAGTGTGTTTTGTCAGCAGTAAATCACAGAAGACCTGAGGCGGTAAGGTACACACCTCCTTGAAGAGCGATGTTGAGGTCTGAGAGCCGTCTCTGGACCCAGGAGGAGTCCAGAATACCTTGGCCAGACCGTAATTCCACCTATTTTCATAGCAGTTCTGATGCTGTTTATTTTGAAAACATTCCTGCTTTTATGGCTGGTCACCGCAGTCACAAGCGCTTTAAAGTTCTGCCTTTGTGCATTTAGCCTCATTTATCCCGAATCTGTCACGTCTGAGTAGAGCATTTAATCGTTTCAGAATCTCAGAAATAAAGGAAGATTTTATTAAAACGGCTTTTTGGAGGCTGATGCCAGTTCTGATATTTTTAGACTAAAGTTGTCAGTGGTACATATTTTGTGTCAGCGTTCCATCCCTTCAAATTTGAGCATTTTACAGCCAAAGAATAGCCAAAGTGTTTTCCTCTGAATGTTATTCTTGGCAGGATGAAAAGCATCAGAAACACTGCACTTATTGAAAAACATGGGAAACTCCTGGATACAGTAGGTGACAAATTAATAACACAAAAACATGACAAATGCGCAAAGAAAACAAGAACCACTGTTTTATCAAAAACAGAAGGCCACATTTGGCAAAAATGTCATAAAAGAAAGATTTTGTGTTTTCAAATAATGCGTCTCCAGGATAGAGCGAATATGCTTCCACAGTCCAACGAACATGAGGAAAAAAAGTGGGATTTCTACAGCCTGTGGTTGCTGCAGCGTTAAGTCAGAAATCCTTCTGACGCCCTAGAGAAGAGTTTAAAAAGGGCAAAGGGAGAAACGCAGGTGATTTATTTGAAAATGTCTGTCAGTGATAATGATGTCATGCTTTCCAGCACATCGTGTCCAGCCTCACTGTGGGATGAAGGAATGTCAAGGACAACGCCAGACACAAGACTCTGATTGTGCCCTGGAATCAGAAGAGGCTCGGTGATAAACTTTTTTTTCTTTTGCTTTCCTTCTTACATGCCGTAGTTATGTCTCAGAAAGTCATTCAGGCTGTGCTGCTCTACAGCTAAAGACAATTGTAAAGCGGCACAGTACACAAAATAAGAGTGTGTGTGTTTGTGTTCTAGGGCGACATTTTTTGGTTTTTACTGCAATTCCCAAATGTCTTAAGAACCACAATCGGTTACACTCACTCACACTTCCAAGACCTGTGTGAAAACTCTTGATAGAGGAGTGACGACCAAATCAGTCCGAGTAGGAAGGAGGGAGGGTGCAAACTTATCTCAGGCCTAAGTTATGTGCTGAGGTATCACTGTAGACACTTAGGCACCGAGGAAGAAAAAAAAAACAGGCTGGGAAACACAGCACCCGCAAGATTGGGAAAGAGACTCCCAAACGCTCTAATGAACTTGACTTGCTCTCCGAAATATGTCAGACACTTTATCACACAAGAAGCATATTATCTGGGAATTGCAACATAGTTGAATTACAGACATTATGGCACCGCGGGTCTTTATCAAATAAACAATTACCGTATGCAACGACAGCTTGTTTATCCTTTATCTTGATTTATTTACCAAACTGTCCCCCCACCCCCACCCCCCCCCCAAGGAGCCAATATGAACTGTTATTTAGTAGAAGCAAATGTTGATACCCACTAAGTTTTTTTCATCCCTAATAAATGTGCAATTTTCCCCCATATTAAAATTTAAGACTGCTGAATGTTCCCCCGTTTTTCGGCACTGTGCACAGCTAGTTCATTAGCAGAAATGAATAGCGAAGCCTAGCTCATTTAAATGGGCTGTCTTACATGACTTCTCGCCATACTCTGTTCCTGTCACATGCTTCCAAGAATCATTGACTCTTATTATACATGTAAATGGCTATCATAAAAATAAAAATTTCATTTAAGATTGTTAATGACTTTTTGCAGCAGTCTGGCTTCCTTTAATGATTATACCCTGCCCCCTAATTAAAAGTATTTATCTTTCAAGCATCCGTGACTGGGGCCCCTGCTATCGGAGTTGCTCAACAAAAGACGATAAGTCAGTCAAGTTGGGGAAGGTATCACCTGCCTGGGATTAAGCAGCTTGTTAGGGAGGAGGTATCACATGGCATCACTCACTGTTGGAGGCTGCTGGAATATCATAAACACTGATACAGTTTGACAAAGAGCACCCTCACATGTCTTGCATCTCCTGCAGAATCTGCAGACAGAAACACTCTCACCTCCTAGTGCTTTTCATTTTCTGCAGCTCACAGGCTTTTTTGTGCGGTTATACATTACTGTAAACATTTTTTGTTGTTTGGCTCAGAGCAGGACTTTTCTCTAAGCATGAACCAAATGGTCTCTGTCACTCACAGAGAAACTGTTTATCATGTCTGTCTGCTGAGGGAGCATCTTCGGGGCTTCACCGTCAGACCTGGCTCAAGCAGTGTTTGCAAAATGCTTTGTGGGGTTTGTTTAAGTCTACTCGGGCACCAGATGGGTGGGGTTTATGGCATGAGACAACACCACGAGTGGCAGGATGTGCACACAGTCGCGATAAAGTGCCTGAGAGTCAGCTTAGTGGTAGTTTTTGTGATTGACAGATCACCTGAATCCCAAACCTCTGGTAAAGCAGGTAGAACAAAAACTAGACGTGTTCTTATGTATTTCTAAAGCCAGATCTATGAGAAATATTGAAAAATAAGCTTATTTGGGACTGTATTATTTCTAGCATTTTTTTTGGAGGCAAGAATCTTTTGACTGGTTTGACTGGAGATTAAGTCCATCTCTGCACCACCTGATTCGAGACACTCACCAGTACCATCAACTGAGGCACTCAGCATGTCATTGTCAGGCCAGATGTGCTCCACGCCGCTGTCCCGCATCTCGTCGTCCTCCTCCTCCTTGGTCAGCAGGCCGTGGCTCTCGGCGCGAGGCGAGGCCTCTGGGTTGGTGAGGCTGGCCGGGCTGCCCGTGCCGTTGATCAGGGGATCTTCCTCAGACACTGGCAGCTTGTCCTCTTCCTCGGTCTCTGAGCCTGTCTCAACCACATTCTCATAGTTGAGAGCTGTAACACAAAGAGAAACAAAGGAAAGACAAGTCTGGTCAGTAAAGGGGAGTTTGGGAGAGGACTGCAGAGAAATAATGCAGTGTACATGTTAAAAATAACTGATGCTGTGGAATCAATTTGCCAACTTTTCATGCTTAGATCTTCTGAAGCATTTCTTATTGATGTTTTATAGGAACATTTCTGAAAGTTTTGGCAGCTTTTAATGGTACTGATTAAGGAATGTAGGCACATACTGCTTTGAGACTCGCATATGGTGTCAGTGAAGTGATTAAACTCTAAACATAAATGACAGAGGAATCTGAAAAGGGATTGCAACTTGTTTTGGAAATTGAGGTGTGTTTCCAGATTAAAAAGGTCACCCCACATCACTGCTTCCTCCAAGGCGTAGGCGTTTTTTTTTTTTTTTTTTTGTGGGTTACACCCCAATTACAGCATCCGCGACTGGAATCTGTGACTGAACCACAGCGGTGGGCAGACAGCTGTCGAGGAGATGCGAGCCAAAATAGCCACTAATTTTCAGTCCTGCTCACATGCCTTGGATGCCAACGAGCTGCACCTTTCAGGAAGGCTCTGCTCTGGAGCATACCCGTCACGTTTGAGATGCTCCGCATAGCACATACAATATTACAAATGTCATTGCTATGCATACAAAAGGCTTAACCTATAGTGATTTAGATTATTCACTCTGTGTGCCCCACGGATGTCTTCACATTTGCATTGTCAGTGAACCATGAACATAAATATAAATGTTTCCTAACATATGAAAATACAGAGACGCAACAGGGCCTTGAGGCTGACTGAGTGCACACAGTGAGGGAGGTAGGCTGACATACATACCACACACGCACACACACATACACACACACACACACACACACACACACACACAAACACACTCAAAACTCCAGAGCAGCATCAGCAGGGCCCGCCTGGTTCCACAACACTCAGGTCCCAGACATATGCCTGCTTTTCTTAAAATAGACGGCCTGTAAATAAGGGCTGTGAACTCAATCAAAGGTGGCTCGCGTGCAAATTAGTCACCACCATCGGCAGGTTCTCAGACACAAGACTCAAACTTGCCGCAGCGTAAATCATGGCATAAAGGGACGTCAGAAGACTTATTGGAGGAGTGCAGATGGAGCACTGGGCGAGCCAGAAGCATGGCATGGGGGACACACCTCATTGGCAGCTTGTACAAGAATGTTCTGCGGTGAGAGCCAATCATGGGAGGGAGAGAGTTTGAGCCACCATAGTGAAGAGGTGGAGGCTTTTTTTAACGTGCTTCGGTTGAATTTATGTTTCTGAGTAATAAAAAAGGCTGCAGTAAGCCCGTAAGTCAGCAGAGTCTTTGGTGAAAATCAACACATTTATATCTATTAGCTTTGACATGCCATGTCATGTTTTAATATTTGTGCATAAATTGTGTAAAATATGCTAAATGCCTCACATTGTGATCCCATAAGGAACCAACAAGCTTAATTAAGGGCATTTTTGTGTCATAATTATAGTTACCAAGGCCTGAAAGTGTCCCTGCCTCTTGAATTTTCCCAGAATCAAGAGCGCCAACAAGATGAAGTTCATGCATGACATTTCTGAGGACATTATACATATGAAAAGATAATCCTCCCCACATCTCCTCCTAACACGTCTCCATACGATTGACTGGTCTGCACTTGCCTTCAGCGAACAACTGCACAACAGGTGCAAATTAAAATGAAAACAGGGCTTTCAAATGTGGGAGGGGAGGCAAGGGGGGAGGAGGGTGGCAGGCAGGCAGGCAAGAGTGGGGGAAGAGGAGGAGGAGGAGGGTGGGAGTGCGGTGACCTGCCTCGAATACCAATCGACGGAGGAAACAAAACCTTTTCAAGAGGTGTGATCACAAGGGTTTAGGCAAGTTCAGACTCAGTAATGCTCCTTGGAGATGACAAAAAAGGCAACCGAGGCTGGAGACCCAGGAGTGGAGAGAGACGTTAGGAATTCCTGGGTGGTCTACATCTACCTTGGTACAACTGATATTGTGCCTTTTATTGAGAAGTTATATGGATCTTTTGAAAGGGAAAAGTCCACCTGTTCAACTTCTAACATATAGATGATTCAATCACTAAAAAGTCTGTCAAATCTACAAATCTCTCATCTCAAAGTCCCTTAAAAACAATAAAAAGATCATCTTAGAATCTCTGTGCCACATCAAAACTGAGATTTTTAAAAAACTTTTCTTAGCAATGTCCCATCAGCTCTGTGTCCCCCAACTTCCAGAGGAGGGGGTAGCAGCGCAGGGCTGGTAGAACAAAAGGCCAAGAGGCTTGGGAAGCTATCAACCCGTCGCTGTGAACCTGATCTCTGGATGCAGATTCAATGATGGTGGAGCAGGGGCCGGCTGAATGAAATTATCTAAGGCTGGACAGGTTTTAAAGGGCCCATTCTTCCCCAATAAAAGGAGCGGGGGAGCTTCTTTTTGTTTAGTAACACATCCACCACAGCAACGCACACCGTTCTGACTTCTAAACTCCCACATAGGGAATGAAGGAATGCAGCATTGTGGACCTTCTGCAACAAACTTTCAGGGCATGATTGAGTAAATCTTGGAGGAGCAAAGTGGAGCTTTTATTTTATTTTTGTCACCAGTTCGAACCATTTTCTGTCTCCTGCTGTTTTTTCTGATCTCTCATGACGTCTTGTCCTCAAGTTTCTGAACAAATTTAAGCATGGGGGCGTTGAACTGTCTCTGAAAGCTGCAGTAGATGCAATCTTCTCCGAACGTCAGCTGTCTCCTCCGCATTCAACGTATACCTCCAAGAAGGCAAAATGACAGTGGGGTGCTCGTCAAGTCAAACGCGTAGTATTAACGTCAAGAAAGCCGCCATTGTTTAGGTGCCACCGTTGACAAGAGCCTCTCCCTCTCTGAGCATGAAGCATCTATTGGTATTGTGTCACGCAACAAAGTAATTCTAACCTACTAATATTTCGCAGGCAGTTATTTCGCCCCCCCCCTCACAACCTCACTCCTAATCAGTCTTTTGTGTTGCTGAGGAGAGAGAAAGACAAAGAAAAGATAATGTTTACTTCTCAAATGCCTCTCCTCTCCTCTCCTTTTCTTACCTTAAGTGTCATCCTTGACAAAAGCAATTACAGCTGACATTTTACAAACTGTTGCTACCTGTTTGAGATTGCTTTCTTCTCTCAAATTTTTTTAATCTCTCCCACCGTTTAAGGTAAATAAAGGGAGCCTCTTTGACTTGAGTTTTGCAGATAATTAAAATGACACATGTAACAGCACAATTCTTGTTTAATATTGGGTTTTAAACTATCTGACATAACCCTTTCACAGGCCTGGCATTATTCTGTCACTCAAAAAAAAGTACAGAGAGGAGAGGAATATTGTATATTGATTAGGATGGCTAAAAGCATCAGCTGTGACAGCCTGAGAGAGAACCAGAGAGCAAGGGAGAAAGTCTTATTAAAATCTCATCATTTCTTTGATGAAGATAAATAAAGAAGGAAAAAAAAACAATGGCACAGGCAATACTTCAGCGGTGACAGTTGTATTCTGCAGATACTGAGAAGCCGGTGGAATTAATTTAGTGTCGGGAAACAAACTCCAAATCTAAAATGATTGTATTTACCAGGCGTCAGGTTTGACAGTGAACGAATGGCTCCAGTGATCAAAAACGCCTTTAATGTTGGAGTCATAATCGACGCCTGCAAAAACCCAGAGATAACTCACTTCGTGTGTGCTTTTGACAACAGTTGTCGGACCACATGCTGCATTCAAAGACACCCAAAGTCAGTCAGAGGAATACGCGGCCACCAACTTATGCCTTTGATGCTGACCCCAGGCATCTGTTTGGCAAAAAACTTTTTTTTAAATGTATGGTATGTACGCAAAGAATTTCTTTCAAGCCGAGAGAGCGTGACACTAAATAAAATGTCAGAAAATGAGCTTGTGGTCACATTTGTTTTGAGTCTTTGATAGTGGAATTTACATTTAGGGCTTCTAGAGGTGAAGACAGCCTTGAAGTGCCTGGTTAAAAGTTCAAGTCACGCAAACCCACATGTATCCTTTTCTTGAACATCCAAACTTTGCCTAACTTTTTAAAGTTATGTAAAGGATTTCATTACCAACCATCATTAAAACAAATGAGAGATGTGTGCAGGTAGAATGAGTTGCATATCTAAACTGGAGAGAAAACTTTCTCCAATTTTCAATGTATTTTAACTTAAAAATCTTTCCTTCTACAGCCACGTTCTGAGGTGCTACACCTACTCTCTTCCGGGGAAAGCCATTTCACAATGCTAACAGGTATAATCACATTTATTTAACAAGTAGTTGTCCAGCGCCCAGAGGAGTCTGCACTAAAAGCCCTTCCTGCTCGAGTCTCAGAGCCAGAGAGAAAGAGAGCTCTTTGTGTTCGACAGGCCAACGGTAGAGGTGATCGCTGCGGGGAGAATGACTAACACCCACGTTCGCGCTCTCACGCTAACCCCGGCTGACTTTTTAGTCGAGTGTCGAGGCTTAGCTCCAGGTGACACGCTCGGCCTCCTACGCCAATAATGAGCCAGGACATTCTCCCTATTGGACGATAACTGCTTGCGCTCGCTCCCTGTCTCATGAATGTGAGCCAAGCAGATCACCTGGATGGCTGCGAGGGAGATGGGGAAGCAGGAACACTCTGTTAGTCAGGGTATGTGTGTGTTTGTGAGTGTGTGTGTGTGTGGGAGGGCATTAAGGTGGAAGCGAGGTCGCTGCCTTGTGGCTATGGCCAGCGGTAGCGGATTCTCATGATGACCTTTTGTCTGCCATTGTTCCTGTCTGCAACAGTTTAAGCACTTCCCCGGGTAAGTCTTACTCCTGTCTGATGGAAACCTCACACCTACAGCAAAACAGCTTTTCAGTACAGTTACCTCATTTTTACATAAACAACTAATCCTTTTACATAGTTTTAAATGGCCTTGATAACATCTTTTTTCACTGTTTTATCACTTACCGGTGGTGATATTTGTTTCTTTTTTTATCTTACTAAAAATACTGATAGCTTTTTTCTTCACTTGTAATAGAAACTAAATTTCAAATTAAGCTAAAACAGTTGAATTAAAGCTGAAATCACTTATGTGAAACTGAACCAAACTGGAAAACTTTTATAGAAAACATGAACTCTATATTCAACATAATGAATCTCAGAAAACTGACTTCCCTTCAAACAGAGTACACTAATGTTGTTCAGTAGTGAACTCAAACACAAGTCATGCCAGTCAAAAGAATAGCAGACATGTTTGGATATTTTGTGCTATCTTGTCTCAGTATAATGGTGCGATCGAGCACAAGGGGCAAATCAGGGCCAAGTCGGTGAAAGGACGGTGGCAGAGGGCAAACAAAAGCCCTGAAAAGAGACAGAGAGAGAGTGAGGGGTGAGGGCCAGGGAGGGGAGGGGGCGACTTGGGAGAGACGATGAATGGTGAAAACTCAGTGAAGTGTAAACGCAACCTGGGAGTGAGTGCGTGTGTGTTTCTGTCTGGGCAGTGTGTGTGTGCGTGTGTGTGTATGTCTACAGAGAGGGGGAAGGGTGTCGCTGAAAAGTGAAGTGAGTGTGTGTGTGTCTGAGTGATACGAGTTGTTCAATAGGTGTGCAAGAGATGCTTTTAATATTTTTTAAAGCTTTTGTTTTCAAATTAAGAGCAAATAACATAAGGTTTAACAGTAAAATACGTCTGTGTGCATCAGCATGGTGAAAACCCAGATAATTAACATCAATAAGCAAAGTAACTAAATTCTAATTTATTCCTTAATGGCAATAAAAAACTGAACTTCTATTTCAAACCAGTACAAATTGATTTTTCCTCCTCAGATCACCTGTAACACACTTTTTTCTGGTGACATATTCCTGAGATTAAATTGACTTTTTAGATTCTTGAAGACAAATATTGGTCTAAATCTACTATTTACACTTGTATGAAAAGAGGGAATAAAGTTTATTGTGCTTTTTACTTTCCTTTGCATCATTTTCTGAAATCGTGCTGTAAATATCTTCGAATGTTTTAGCAGTGTGAATGTAAAAATCTGGTCAAAAATTTTTATGATCGTTTGGGTTGATGGGGAAACTTCCAGCACGTCGGCCCGCATCCGTCAAATCGCTACTGGGTTTTGTCCATGAGGAGACCCTCGCAGCAGCACTGACTCTAATTCAATTAAAGTCCCATTTATTTGCCGAGGAGGCCCGAGCAACAGGCTGGGGAGGGAGAGGAGGCAGAGAAAGCTTCAAGGTTTGCTCAACAGCTCAGAGGTCCCACCTTTGCCCAGTCCTGCATGGATTCACCATCTGTGCCCCCTCCCCACCTCCCCTCCTCCTCCTCTTCCCCTCCTCCTCCTCCCCCAGTTCACACATGTTCCTGCCTCCAACAAATGTTCGAAGAAACCCCCCCCAATCCACCTCCTCCTCCTCGTCACACAAGCCAAAGAAGAAGAATAAAAAAGACACACAAAAGCTTCCCATGGCTGCCCTCAGGACTCCCAGGCCAGGAGAGTGGGAGGGAGAATTCAGAGAAGAAGAACAGAGGAGGGGAAAGGTTGGTAGGGAAGGGGAGAAAGGGGGGAGGAAGTGTATGTGTGTGTGTGTTGGGGGGGTTGGAGGGGGGGGTTGCAGTATATATTTTTTATTCTAGCACAGGTGAGTTTCCCCTTGCCTCCTGATGTTACCCTGACACACGTCAAGCAATGGGAAGAGGGGGGAAAAACGGTTAAAATTAGAAAATTTAATTTATTTGATAATTTCCCAGAATAATTAGAGTTAATATGGGTTAATTAATATGCAAATCTCTCAGCAGATGTTCGGCAGCGAGGCTGCGCGTGACTGAGGAAAAACAGCCCCCTTCTACTTTCTCCTGCCTGGTTTTGGCTGTCAGTTATTGGGCCGTAATTACTGTAACTAACCAAATACACACACACACTGAGGGGGAAAAAAAGAAAACGTTTGCTGGGTGAACTGCTTCCAGTTCTGGAGTCGTCGCAAGCAAAGCGGTGCTTCTCACACACATAAAGGGAGACCATTGCTAATTTCCCCTCCACTATAAAGACCCTTTTTATGCTCCAAGCTGAATGAATGCAGCGAGTACTTTAAACTATTTGAAATTTGCAGGGCTTTGTGTGTATGCCGATGTATAAATGTAAATTGTAAAGAAGAAGAACAAGCAGCAGTGGAGGCACTGTGACGAGAGCACCTGCACGTTAATATTGAGTAGAAAACATTGCTAATAAAGCAGATGTGTGGAATCTGTCTTGCCATAATAGCGGGACAGATACGTGTTTACATGTGTGTTCTCAGCTGAATCTTAATGCCGTAAACATGCATACATTAATACGAAAGAGAATAAGTAGCAAAAATAAAACATTTCACAAATAAGATGTTTTATTTAAAGAAATAGCACAAATGTTAAAATAGCTGCTGTAGAAGTTTTTGGTCACTTTAACTTCAATTTTTAGGCTTGACTTTTATTTTGATAAGTTTGCTAATGAATTCCATAAACTATTCATCTGCAACCAGCTGCAATTTGTACATTTCTATTTCTATAATTTAACCATTAATCAATTAGATGCACAGCAGAAAAAAACGACAATACTTTTTGAGCAAATTTTTGAGAAATATTTACTAGTTTTACACATTAACCAGCTTTTCAAAAGTCTGGATTTTCTGCATCGTTGTAAATTGAATCTTTGACTTTTGAAGATGTCACCTTGAGATCTGGGAGCTAACAAAAGGCAGTTTCACTGTTTTCTGACATTTAAGAGACTAAATAATTCAGTTCAGTTAATCTAAAAAATAATCACAAGGTTCATTGATAATGAAAATGATCACTAGTTGCAGCCCTAGAATGAAATATTTCTCTCCTCTTGTTTGTATTCTTGTGGGAGGAGGGAAGGGTTACCTTTAATAGAAAGATTTAATTCATGAATTCTTCCCTGGGGAGGGAGAAAAATATAAGAGCCTATCTCAGAGTGCTTGCCAGGGTTCTCCTGTGGTCAGCTCTCTCCAATAATAATGTGTTTCCGATAGCAGCGAGTGTGTGTGTGTGTGTGTGTGTGTATGCGTGTGTGCCAAAAGCTGAGACTGTTATCTAAATCGTTCCTCTTTCTCTACGGCCTAGAGTCTCTCTCTCCCTCTTTTTCTCTCTCTTCGTTTCCACCCCTCCTCCTCCTACTCCTCCTCTTGCCCAGTCTCAAAGGGACACCGTGGCTCAATGCCATGAGTCCACGCCCTGGCCTACACACACAAAAACACACACACCTACATGTAGGACGCAGCAGCAACATGCATTCATAAAAATAGATGCACATGACGAATCGGCATGCGGAACATTTTTATAAATAGAAGCACACACTCTCACACATGTAAAAAACACACGCATACCGCACACAAACAAACACCGTGTTAACACACACTCAGGTGGTGGAATCTGCTGACATGGCCTCGTATCAGGTTAGATTTTGGGGTGGAGCGGGGAGGGGGCGCCAAATTGATAGTCACAGCCTTGTGTTATCAGGTCTGAGTGTTTAATATGGAACCCTGCTTTGTGTGTGTGTCCATTTGTATGTGTGAAGGCACCATGAGAGTGCCATGTGGCCTTGCAGTACTTTGTGCACAGCGCCACTGTGATAACACATCTGCTTTAGGTTCATCTGTTTATGAATCACTCTTATCTGCCCTGGAAGTGCTTCACTGCTCCTGTGTGTGTCTTTGTGCATGTGTATGTGTGAGTGTGTGGGAGTGTGCATCTGCGTTCCTGTGCACCTCAGTGTGTGTTTCTCTGTACGCTTGTGTCATTGTGAGTATTTAGAAGGGAGGAAAACAGGGAGACGAAAAGGAACGTGATGAAGGGGGAGATCTACTTTGATCAAGGATGAAGACGGAAACAAATCACAGCAAACACCTGAATCCATTTACATTCTAAAGCAAGCTGCACCGTATAGGCCACAGTACAGTAAAGTATGAGCTGTAACAGAGACCTAGCCTTACAATCTAAACTACAAGTTTTGGAGCATGTGGAGCTGCAACACATGACTTTAAAGACACACACATATCTGGAAATAATTTGCTAAAGAGACTGATAATATTCAATTAATGTGATGTTATGTTGGTGGTATCATCTAAGAGGCAACTTTACTGCCTTTGGATTACTTCTTTGATTTTTGCTCTCAGTCCACATAAAAAGTAGAAAAATCTAATCTGGTCAAAGATGCTAAAGCTTCAAAACTTTCCAAACCTATTGCACAGCCTTAATTAGAAGATCCAAGACTGGGTATCAAACCTCAAAACTTTTAAAATACTTGATAATGTAACACTGAGGATGGAAAAATGTAGAGAACTGAAAGCATCCTCCCTTGTCTTCAGAGAGCTCACGACAGATTAAATAACACCCAGAGACAACCTAAGAAGGTACAAAAGAAGTCATATTGCAACTAAAGCTAACAATAGGTGACCAGTGAGGAACTATCAGGACAGGTGTTGTGTCACCTTCCCTCACACCTATGAGGAAACTCTTTCCCTTGTAGTACAGAGAAGCAAAATCCAGCAATTCTTCATCCCTGACGGCCCCCACGTGCCTCGTTTTAATAAAAAAGAATCTATAAAAATAAATTACTTGCACTAAGTATATGCAAATTCAAATGTAAGCAATCATTGCAAAATTAATTTTGCCAGAACTGATTAAAAGCTTTAATAAATCTATATACAGTATTGCGCCAATCTGATATTGTAAATTTATTACGCTCCCTGTAAGATTAATTAGAAAGCTACGGTAACATATTGCACTGCCAGGCCAGATTACTGTACTTTTTTGTTAATAACAGTTAAGCAGAACCTGAGCTGTAATTACCGGCTAACAGAAGCTTTTGATGCTGATTTCCTTCACCAGGAGGAGAGAGAATGAGATCCAGCCGGTAAAAAGAAACAAATGAAGGCTTCTTTTCTCAAATGCTATGCATCTATTTTGGAAAAAAAAAATTAATCACTGCTTGAAGTTCATCTTTTAATATTGCTAAAAATCCAGGGAATCCAGGCTAGAAGATTTCAATTTGGGAAATGAGGATATGAATTAAAAAGTATCCTCATTTGGTCTGTGGGTTGAGCAAGGCACTAACACTGCCAAGGCGAGGGGTTGAATTCCCACTAGGGCCAGCAAGGGAAAACTATTAATGCACTCACTGTATAAACAACAGTATAACACCAAAGTCTTGTGCAATTTTTGATTTCTAAAGCAGCAGAAATCTTCTTTTTCCACCTTTCACCTTGATTTGTCACCGCTGCAGCTGTTACTAAGACATCAGAGAGGCTACAGGCGTTTATCCCAGACTCTTTCACCTTTTTCCTCAGACGCCAAAACTGTTGAGCAGGCCGCCTGATCACAGCAAAAACAACCGGTTTGATCTGGCCAAGGTTGTTTTGCATTCCTGTCCACAGTGACGGGGCCATGGCCACGTTTATCTCAGCAAAACAGCACCTGAGAGCTAAAACAGTCATTTCTCTCTGCCGACACTCCGGCTTCAACTCTCCTCACAAGCAGAGTTTGGAAATACTCCCATGAAATGTCTGGTTATTATCTTCCTTTGTGATAAGCAGATGACCACTTGTGTTTCTTTTTTTGGGTCTGTTTTTAAAATAAAAGTTGGACTGACAATGACAAGAAAAAACAGGGGAGAGTGAGACCTCTCTCCGTCATAAAACTCTGCCAGTCACCAGCTGTTTAAAGGTCGATCTGTGTGTGTGTGTGTATGTGTGTGTGTTCAGGGGGAGCAGAAGGGGGGAGTCAAGCAGGGACCTCAGATGGACTAAAGAGATCAGACAGGATGAACTGGGGGGATGGGGGTCCAGGTGAGGGGCCACAGGAGGGCGAGGAGGGGGGATGAGGAGGTTTGAGTCCTCTTCTTCCTCTCTGGTCCGAGCCAATCTGGGGGCCCAGGGCCTCATTCACATGGTAATGAGAGTGTAAAATCACATCTGTTACCCCCACGACACACACACACACACACACACACACGCATGCACACACAGAGCAGATCTTTGTCACCTGAATAGCATCCCCACCAGGTATCAAACAAGCACCAGGAAATGGGGACTGTGTGTGTCTGTGTGAGTATGTGTTTGCGTGTGTGTGTGTGCCTTGTCCCCAGCAGGCAACCGGCAAACTGGGCCCTCCAATCAGTAAATGACAGACAGACAGACACAGACACACTCACACACACACACACACACACACACACTAGAGAGATAGCCTGGGCCCTTGCAGAGAGGGAGAGCCCTCTGGAGAAAGGCGACTCTCTGACACTGTTACCAACTTCCCAATTAGCTACCAGCCAGCCAGAGGGGAGGGTGGGGGAGAAGGGGGCTGGAGTTTGGACAGATAGGGGGGCTTCGCTTATTGTCTCGGCAAGGACCTGAGTGTCCAAAACCATCTCCTGGAAGCTCCTTTTTTTTTCACACTGAACGTGATTTTTCAGACAAATCTTGATGGCCTCTACAGCCAACGTGAATTCATCTTGCTCAAGGGC
Organism: Lates calcarifer; assembly: GCF_001640805.2. Classification (NCBI taxonomy): domain Eukaryota; kingdom Metazoa; phylum Chordata; class Actinopteri; family Centropomidae; genus Lates; species Lates calcarifer. The sequence goes on from NC_066854.1 coordinate 1,946,658, forward strand.
ACTTTGGCTGGACTTGAGCTTCTGCATAAACATCACCTATATGCCTAAAGGGTGAATATGGGAGATCATATCTAAATAAGCAGGTTTTATTTGTGAACAGCGATATATTGGTAGATAGGTAAAACCTGCAGAGAATATAACAGCACCAAACTGTGAGCTATAAGAAGAATGTGTATTTTAAGGATGTAAACGTATATTAATGCTTTTCTGAATCAATTCTAGTTCATATTCGTGGCCTTATTGTGATCACCAACTGGATATGAGATTTTGCGCACCTTCTTATGTACCGCTACATCTGGGTGTGTATGTGTGTGTGTGTGCTAGACAGCGCTAGCGGCAAGGTACGCCAGGTGTAAGACAGCAGCGAGATGACACAACTTAACCTCTCTCTCGATCTCGGTAAACGGCACAAACAGGCAGCGCTGCAGTCGGAGGCCCCAGAGCCCATGACTTATACATGACGTGGGTGGGAGTAAACAGGAGGAGACCGAGGCATTTTGTTTCCTCTTTTCCCTTTTGCCAGTTGCATTTTTTTTCATGTTGTACCTGTCTTTCTTATCTAGCCGCAGGAGGGCGAAAACTACACTTTTAATTACATGGTGGGAGTTGAGGTTGGAAGCAGGAGGGGGGTGGGGGGTTGGGGGATGTGGATACCTAGGGCTCTTTCACATACTGTGCTACACCTTAATAAGAGAGCTAAGACCTTAACTGGAAAGTTCAAAGCAGCAACCACCTGCAACCACCTATTTATTTGCTTAGCTTGGTCTTTAACAGCTTAATTATCTCCACTGCTGTCACTTAAATCACCTCTCAATATTATATTTTCCATTTTTGACACACAACTGAGGTTCCTATCAATGAAGAATGAGTGCAAATATAAGATCATTGGTTTAATGTCAACATAAGAAAGTAGTAAGGTTACATCAACAGAGTAGAACATGTAGCAGCTGCATGACAAGTGGAAGAAATACTCCGTAAACAAACTGAACCAAGGATTACGAAATGATCTAGAACTGTTTTTGGTCATTAAATATTGATCATTTACTACTGTGCCACTCCTATTTGACCTTTACATGCGTTGTTATGCTCATTCATTTGGGTGTAATGTATTTTGAGCATTACATTCCTGACAATACTGTGTGAGTAGACCAAGATAATTAACCTAACTGTGCAGAGAAAAGCATAAACCCAGGTTATATCTAGACTAAAATGTGATTTTTTTACCATCAGCTAAGGCATAGAATCAGTCATATGTGTGTATGTATATATACAGCTTACATAATTGAGCAGCTCCATTGCCATGACGTGAATGACTGCAACATATGCACACACACACACACATCCACACACTCTGTAGTCTGCATATACTGTAAGTAAAAAGGAAATTTTGATCTAAGGCTTTTTCCCTCCACCTACCCTTGGGTTCTGCCTCCCTGTGCTTCTGTCAATCCTCTCCTTTTTTTGATCAGTGGCTTGAAAGAGTCGAGCATGTGTGAGTGCTCAGGTACCTGGGGTATGCCGAGGTGCTAATTAGCTCGGCAGGATAATTGATGTGTAGATTACACCGTTGAACAAATGCTCTGACTTGTTTGTTCTTCGCACTTCTCAGCCACTGCGAGGGAAAAAAAAATCCTCCTCTGTAGCACCTCCCACCCCCCTTTTACCTCGGCCCTAATGAACAATTTACCTGGCTTGTAAAGGAGGTGGTTAAGCCTGCCAAGGCAGAGGGAAAACAAAGAGGGGGTTGCGCTGGAGTTCATTTCCCACAGGTGGAACTACTGTCTCCTGTGCTTCAAGACCTGCCTCTATTCCCTGGTGTTAGCAGGGCTGGCTGTGGAAGAAGAGTATGTGTATATACGCTTTGCCAAACCCTGAAGGAGAGGATGGCGAGCATACATAATTCCAAAAGGGAAACAATTTTCAAAATGAAAGAGCATGCCATTAAGAGCGCCAGTAGGCTTCCATTGTTCTGCCCCCCTTTCCTATAATGCTATTTCCTCCATCTTTTGTCTTTGGGACGCTATTATTAGCCGAGCACGCACGCGAATAACCTCCCCCTCCCACCCGCGTCCGTTCAATAGGGTTTGAATTTGCTCATTAACAGCTAAGAATCCGCAAACACATTCGCCGGAGCTTTTGCTACTGCTAATAAACTAATCATGCCCTCTCGTCTAATTGGGAAATAGAATGAGGGGAGGAATGAGAGCTTCGCCTGAGGATTTTAGGAGCTGGGTTTCTATCGCGCTGGCAGAGAAGTGGAAGTGGAGCCCATTAGCAGGACAGATGTAGAGGCAAAAGGTGAACGGCTGAGACGTCGGCTCCTCGCCACACTGCTGGACCGCCCGTAATCTGTCACCCACACTAGTTTACAAGTTAAACACATTATTGTGCTTATTGAGTCTCATTTCTAGGATGCATAGCGCTGGCTGCTTTTTTTCCTCTCCCTCGTGGAGCGCTTACAAACCTGCCAGGGCACTGTCACTGCATGCAAGCTATTACCATTTTTCTCAGCAGTCCTGATTAGTCAGGCAGGCAGGGCAGAGAGAGCAGAAAAAGAGAGAGATAGGGGAACTAAGCCAAGACATAAAGTCTTACACTCATTGTTTTGTGATACTTCCCTCACATCCCTCAGAAACCTCGCCTCGGCGGCTCAAGAAGCCCCCAAATGGCTTCACAGGTCTCCAATTTTCACAGCTCCCGGAAGTCATATCATTGCTATTTTCCCGTGTAAGGGGCAAATGATTTGCACAGTGTAAATGAAAGGAAATGTTTTCTGCAAGATGTCCAACACTGCTGTTAACTCTGTGTTTACCGATGAATTAAAGCCCACCAGGACATAGTTCAGCCATGAAAAATGCACTCAATACAACCTCCCTCAAGAAGATCATTTTATTCTCTTGTTATTGCGTTAGTGGCCTTAGGCACCTCCAGTTTGCTATGTCGGTGTGATAAGGGAGAAAAAAGATGAGTTCTCTTTTTTAGATCAACCCTGAACTCCCTGGGACAGATTACCGTGTCATCGAAAACCCGGGGCGGCATGTTTGGACTACACCGGACTGGGAGTCTTGCTGACTAACTGGCAGTTTCCGTCGCCAACTTGATAACTCTCCTCCAACATCCCTCACCCCAGCCCAGCCCAGCCAGGCAGGCAGGCAGGCACTTTCTTTTTTTTTTTTTTTTTTGTTTTTCCTCCCTGCCTTTTTCCTGTCGCCATCTCGGTATTTAATCTAACACCGGCAGGCGGCAAGAAGGGTTTACTTTTCCCCCCTCAAAGACAGCTTTGCGAGGCGGAGAAGGCAAAAGTAGGAGGAAGAGAGCCGAGCACTCAGGAGGGAGGGACAGGGGAGTCTAGGCAAGGCACAGGAAACCTGGGCCAAGCGTCACTTTTAACAAAAGCCTTTCATCTTTCTCTCCGCTTTCCCCCAAGACAGTGCGCTTCCAGCAGTGGGATCCTTTTAAGTACATACCTGATAAGGAAACTTTTTTTCTTCCCTTTCGAGAGCGCATAAAGGAAAGTATCCCCCTCCCACACACATACACACACACCCCAGTGTGGTTAAAACCCTCTCATCGCTTTGAACGTCAGATACTGTCCCTTTTATCCACGGCAAACGGGTTTCCTATGGCTATTAACTCATTCAAAACAGGTAATTACGGCGGGCAAACAGAGACGCCACGGATCAGAGTGAGCTGCTCAGGCCCACTCCACCTTTGCAATCAAACCAGGCAACGTCTTAGCTACCGAGTTAACAGGACAGAGGTAGTCGAGGATCCATTTGCGGATAACTGCACCTAATCCATTTTAGTCAGTAGTCAGTGTGGCAGGGCTGTGTGTGCGCCGGGGGAGGACCCATGGGATGTATCTGATGGAGAGGTCATAAATCACAGAGAAGAAGTTGAAAAAGTGGAGCTCCCACAGTGGGAGAGAGGTAGCAGACGAGGAGGAGGAGGGGTGGGGGTAAGGGGAACGCCCCTCGGAGGAAAACAACTGAGGCTATCATCACCTTAGTTAAAATATCAGCAACCTCAGGCCAGCCAGGGCGGGACTGCCAAACAATGCCCTCTTCCCTGTGGTTGGAGAAGAGAAGGATTCATGCAGAACCTCTGGTGGGTGGTTGTTATTGCGGGACAATTCCCTCAAGTGTAGTTAACATAGCATGAGCCAGTTGGTGGACATTTTTATCCAAAGCGCTTTTTGCTGCATACATTTTTAGCATGGGTAATCCCAGTGGGAGATGGTCTACTGGCCTGGCAGTGTTAGCAGTCTGCTCATAGGGAATTGAACCTTTAACCCTGGCAGTGTTAGCTCTCAAGTTCCACTCCAAAAACACAGAACTTAAGCAGTTTGTACATTCTAAGTAAGGTGAAGGGACCAAAAATGCTGTCTCACATTCCCCCCCAAAAAAATAATAGAGTCACATGAGGGATGACAAGGAAGAGAGGGAAAGAGAAAAGACAGAGAAGGAGGGAAATCTTAACCCAATCTCAGGAGCCAAGTAGTCCTTTTTCACCTATCGTCTCATCTGCACAGGAAGTAAATGGCGCCCCAGGGGAGCACTCACTCTTTCCTTCCTTGTCTCCTTTTTTCTCCACTGTTTGTTGTTTCAGGTAATGAAAACAGAGCGGCTGACAGAGACGTTTTCATGTTGTTTTCGTGACCTGGACGACATGCCAGAGCCTCCCGCAACGCTTGTTCAACCTAGAGGTGAAGTTTGACAAGATCCTTAAACGTTCTCCCCCTCTCGTCTTCTCCCTCCCTCCACTCAAAATTTGAAGCAAGCTGTTGCGTAAGAAACTCTGTATCTATGGTAATGGGCAGCTAATTGATCCCATGGGGTTTTACTGGCATGGGAAGAACTTATTTACTCTTGCGACAGAGGGATATTTTAGCTCAGACGTTTCTCTCCCTCCTCTCAAGCCTTCCTCTAATGTGACTATAACTCTCAAATTCTCTTATCTGTGCAGGGCATGGTAAGGTGCAAAGGGGGCCAGTGTCTACACATTTTCCCATTTGAGAAGCATGTGTTCATGGGGTGACAACCAGCCGCCCGTTGCATCGCAGAGAGGAACCAATCAGCCTTTAACACCTTGACTCTTCTCTCTGAATGTGGCCGCTGCTGCTGAGCTGCTTCACCCGCCTCAATGTCAGTACTACAAATTGGCTTCCAACAGGAATCCAAGGTGCCAAAGAGCCATTAGACAGACAAAGGCTTGAAGTCTACCCAGGGATTAATGTGTCAGAATCCTTAGCCTGTGTGATACACAGGAATCAACCCTCTTCATTAGGACCTGCTATAAAAGAAGTCAGATTTCCTCTCTGCCAACATCAGCTCACCTCAGTGTGTATTCTTCTTCTTGTAAAGAGAGATTGCACTTTTTACAGCGGGTTTAAATGCTTGAGATTAGAACCTAAGGTTTTGGATATCCCAGGCATTTTCATTTTTATTAAGTCTGAGCTTCTACAGTAGGCTACTGATAAATATGTGGATCATCAACATTTTATAATATTTAATGGAAAAACTACAGCTGCTGACTTGTGCTTTAAGTTTGAAAAAAAAACAAAACACAAACAATACAAAATCACCTGTTTAAATAATTAAATGCAATTATTCAATGCTCCATCACAGAGTCTGAGCTGAGTCCAACACCCAGAAAAGCTGCTGATATTTTGATGAATGCATCATCATGATGAAAAGCACCAACAAAACACCTGCACCACTGGGCGACAACAGGGCGTATTGTCAGTGAAGCCCATCTCCAATTAAACAAAGTCGTAATCTGCCCCTGACAGAGCGGATTAGGTTTTGTCCTGGTGGGGGCTTCATACAGGGAGGGAGGGAGGGGGGAGGAGGAGGATAGAGGGGGTTAACCACGGCCGGCGACTCCATTTCCTGCGAACACGCCCTTGTACTCCCATGGAGTTACCTGACTCAGCGGAGTCAGTTGGGCCGGGTGGCTGACTGGCCGGTCAGTCGTCTGACTTGCTGCCTGCTTGTAGGAATCAAATCCTGTCCAAGATAACAGCTAATCATTTGTCACCCTGAGAAGCAATTCCCTCCAATCACCCGGGAAGAGAGCGCCACTTTATTCTGTGGTGCTGTCAGGATGGCAAGAAATTACATTCGGCCGTGCTTTTCCTCCTCGACTCCCCACCCCCAAATCTCTCCTGAGCCCTGTTTGGAACGACAGCACAACAGCTGACAAGACTGGAAATGACTCTGTGTCTTTCCAACCCACAAACACAGACATACACATGCAACTAAATATCTCTATTACTATACCTGTGAGGATGTTCCTTAAAAACATTTACTTCCTCAACTCTAACCCTAAAGTCAGTTTTAACCCTAAACTTTGGCCTTAAAAAGACAAAGTCAGCTAAAATGTTCCAGAGAATCTTTGTTTTTTCAAACATTGTGAAACACATGTGGTCCAGAAATACAAGAACACATAATCACACAGGAGCTTTGGGAAACTCTGGGAAAACACATGCGGGTAAATACATGCATGCAAGCCTTTGCAACACACACACACACTCACACACTAATGCTGTAGCCTGTCCATGCAGCTGTTTCCTTTTGGGATTCCTTAAGTTGTTACACTGTGACACTCTCTGCTTTCTCAGTTAGACAATCATTTGGATGGAACGGCATCCAACAGCCAAGTTCTGCGGGGGCCTCAACATATCCACAAACTAAAACTTCCTCGATGATGGGAACAATTTGCAAACATGACAACCAAGACATTTAGCTATTGTCCAGTACTGCTTACATAACTGAGACACACCACACAACATTGTTGGCGATTTTGGACAGGAAACCAGATATGACTGAGTGCATGGGCTCATTTTTAAATATATCTACACCTTTTTTAATCTCAGCTTCAGTTTGCCTTAGACAGAACTAAACAGCCTCTTACTGCCACCGTCTTATTCTTGAGCAAGGACAGCCATTTCATCAGCAAAACTGTTGACCTCTGTATTCTGTGTGTGCTAACTCATGCTAACTAGGCAGCTTGCCAGTTTCTACTGAACTTTGTGTTGGCTTTCAATAAAACATGACATTTCTCTTTGTCTTGTCTCTGTCTTTCAGAGTTATGCTTATGTCAGGTCCATACAAATAACATCTTAAATGTATTGTAAGACAAACGAGATTCATTCTTAGGTCCTACAGCAACACAGCTTCTCAGCTCAATGTTGTTTGCTGCATCAATGCCACAAGAGCTGAATGAAGGAAAAGCAGTGGCAGTTCAGAAGGTTTCACATTCTGAGTTAGCGAACTGACTGCTCTGGGATGGCTGCCCACACTGCATTGGCCATACTTAATTACATTATGCACGGCGTGGGGATATTCATAGCATACATGAGCAGCGAATTAAAAGGAAAAAGAGACAATATTGCCAGTGTGGAAAAGGACCTCTGACATTGAACGAATTTGGTGATTTATTTAAAAAAGGCAGCGTCCTATTAGATTAGCAATGCTAAATTAACGTCAATTTAGCAAGAGGAGAAGAAGTCCAACCTGAGAGGAGATCAGTGCAACGGCAGTGTTTGGGAGACACTAGCTTGTTGATGGCATAATGCTAAGTCTGTGTGTTGAAGATAAGAGTGCCATACAGTAGGCCCTAGGCCCAGTGCTGTGTGTGTGTACAGATGCGTCTTATGTGTCAGAGAGTGGGGGGAGGATGTGTGTTTGTACACAGATATATATGAGTGCATGCGTGTTGGTGTGCAAGACAAATGAGAAAGGTGCTTGACAGTGTGAAGCGACTTATCTCTCATTATGGGGAACAGTGGATGAATAAGGCAGTCAATAGAAGACAGAAACAATTAGAGAAAAGCATCCAGGACTGAGTATAGATTGTTGAGGTGCAGTTTTAGGCGTGTGTGCATGTGTGATAGACATGGAGAGGAGTAAAAACCCCCATAAAACTGTTAAAACCAGGTTACAGGTTATATCAAAGAGAAGAGCTGCAAATGATTGCCTAAGCCCTGACTTTGAAGAAGAAATGTGGAAAATTGATCGTTTCAAGTTTACACACTTTCTTTTTTTTCAATTTTAAGGTAGTATTCGGAAAATGCTCTATCAATAAATGGATGTAGCAATCACGGGAGAAGAAGAGGAGGAGGGAAGAAAATGTCCACCTCTCAGAAATTCAAGAGCATTTTTTTCTTTTTCACCAGCACAAATACCAAGGGAGACGTCTGATTTTTCTCAGGTTTAACTGAATAATGTATGCATACTTTCACTTGGGCATGATGAAGCAATTTTGGCCTTTACAACCTGCGAGAGCAGGGGTGGGCTTCACTTCCTGCAAGTTTGAATAATTCAGACAGCCAGGTGGAGAGTCTCAGAATACTTGCTGCTATCTTTTTTCTGGAAAGTAAAAGAGCTGGGTTCTTATTCAAAATGGCTTCATGAAAGAATAAATGAGTGTAAAGATGAGGACACAGGAGAAATGTTTACAAAGTGTGGGTTGTTGGGATGATGCATTCTTTCTGACACCCATATGAAACTTGAATTTGAAGCAGGTATTTAAAAGATTTCAGGAGTCAAAAGGTCATAAAACCCACTCCCTAAACCATGATAAATACACATGACTCTGACCTTTTCTCCTCAGCTTGCATGTTTTCACCTACATCTGAACATTCAGGTTCAGTCCGCTGTTGCACTCTTTGCACGTCACTCTGGATAAGAGCGTCAGCTAAATGGCTAAAATGTAAATGTAAAATGACAGGCCCTGGAGATCTCCCTGCCCTGGATGTGTGTATGTGTGTGTGTGTGTGCGTTTTCCATGGAGTTCAGGTTTGCCCTTGATAAAAGAGAAAGAAAAAAGGAAAAATATATTTGTGCCGAAGAGGAGAAAAATGAATAGAGGGATTTGGCGTCACAAAAGTGTGTCTGACAGGTTGAAGGGCTGGAACCGTGAGCAAACGGACACCTTGGTGGGTTTCCTGAAGCAGCGTCGCCCGAGCAGATATGAAAGGGGAATATATGATATTGGGAACATTGCAGGGTTCAAGACAGAATGTGCAGAATTTGCAGAAATAAAATGACAGTGTTCCTTCTACCTAACAAACCCTAACTGAAGATGTTTGTTCTGTAATGGTATGTACATGATTTACAAAGTAAACACCTGAAAATGAGCAATTACTAAAAAACGAGGGCAGTAAGTTACATGTTAACTGCCTGTATCCTCTGTATTTCAGAGATATAACATGTATTTATTGTGTCCCACCTTCTCGCTGCTTCTTGCTGACACTTAAATTTCCCTCTGGGATAAATAGACCGTGTATCTAGCAGAGGCCCTGCTGTTTTAACACAAAAGCACGCTGAGCTATCTGAGAGAAACCCAGGTACTAGTCCCTGCAGAACCTTCAAATTACTTCAAATCGATGCAGTAAAATAAAGCAAAATGCATAATAATGTGTTAGCTCTCCAGTGGGAGCGGAAAACGGAGAGAGGAGGATAAAGAAGCAAAGGTTTCTCAGGCCAGGCAACGCTGTCGGTTTCTTGCCTTTCTCTCAAACTCCAAACACCCCACGCTGCTCGCTCCTCTTGCTGCCCTCAGTGGCCAAACAAAGAGGAGGATGTTTGTCAGAAAAGTAATGAAAATCAATAAAAGCGAGACCCCACCACCAACCACCTGGCCAAAGGCTTGCGGTGTTCATACACGCTGTTACGAGTGCAGCTCCTTTCCCTCATAGGTTTTTCCTTCCTACGCTAGCCTGAGCAAAGAGGAGTAGGGAGGAGGAGGCTGAGGGGGGGCCACACAGGAGGCCTGAGGAGCAGCTGGGCTCCTCCCACAGTGTTGCCTGTGGGCTGGCTGTGGTGCTCCGGTCTCGGGGCAGGAGGGCAAACAGGCCACAAAGCAGTTGGACACAATAACCACCACTGCTACTACCTACAGTTAGATTTAAGCCAATTAAAGCAGTGATTGTGAAGTCAAAATTTATTATTTTTTTGTTTCCATCTTTGGTGCTAAACAGCCAATGCTGAAGTATTTTCAGCAATTCTACATTTCCCTGAGATCACATGGCAAACTAATAGTGTGGGTGGTACTGTATGAACTCCATTCTGCAAATAAAAGGTGGGTGATGCGACTGAGAGTTAAGGAAGGCTTACTCAAATATCAAAACCATATTTTTACTTGAGCACTGCAGTAACAAAGTTTCTAAGAAAACTGGCACTTGAAGTGATACTATTAGTCAAATATTAGATAACAAACGAACCTAGGATTTTCTTTTTTTTTTTGATGCTGTTAAATTTTTGCATATTCTGCCTAAGAACTAAAAGTTATCTTGAATTTCTGAAATTTCTTTCTCCATCAGGTCTTTTGTTAATATTTAAGGTCATGTAGTATTTTGTTATGGCTTTATTTTATGCTAATGTCAAGAAACGTTATCTTTGCTTAGCCCACTGACAGATTTCTCTACATTACACAATATCCTGCTTGTTTGTTAAAGGGGATTTCAACACCACTTGCACCACTCTCACCCCAGAGTCTACATGCTTTTATTCCAACCAAACATTACAACAGCTGATTTCACTTGTTAACACATATTCAAATGGGTAGAGAAACCTCCATTTCAACATTTTGTTAAAAAGGAAAACCAGCTGGAGCTGATTTAAAGATGAGCTAACCAGAAAATAAGAGCTTTGAACTTTTTGCTTAAGAGTGTTCTTTCCTTTTCCATTGAACTTTTCCTCCTCTGGCCTTACTCTGCTTTTATTTCTACACAAAGCATGCTTGTATTGCACATTGTTACTTCAAGAGAACAGGTATTTTTAGTTAGAAATCCTGTCCCACTAGCCATTTGAGCGTATTCCTCTCTGACATCATTTATGCTGGATAACAACATCAGTTGAATGGCTAAAATGAAAATATGACTCAACGCTCCCTCCCTCTCTCTCACTCTGACACACTGTTCTGGCAACATATGGCAAAACAACATAAAACCCCTAATGCACTCCAACTGTGGCTCGCCCTAAAATGCTGCTGCACCCTGTAAAGAGAGCACTTGTTTCCTCCCACACAACATGAGGGCAACTTAATCTCAATTACACCCAGAGGTGAACACAGTTTCACTTCCCCACCTGAGTGATTGGCGAACAACAGCGGGCTGAACTCTTAAGAGCGGTGCTATTCTGCTCTCCTCAACTCCACTTACCCAGGGAGAGGAAAGAGCATTGCGGTTGAGGTCAGCAAAAATGGCAGCTGAAGCCTCACAGTTCATTCGTGCCTTGCAATCTGTATTAGAGCGTCTTAAAGGAAGGGCTTTAGTGACTGGGGAGTGTTTTCCTCCCTTTTTTTCCAGAGGTTTTGGCTCTGGATTAGCTATGCCAGCAATGAGAGAATCCCTTGGATACTGGCGTGTTACAGCAGAGGCCCGCCCACGCTGAGACCTCATCACGACTGGCTGCTATAGGGGTCATAGCTAACTGCCCTCGACCTCGTCGCAGTGTTGGGGGGTAGCTGTAACCATGTAGGAGGAGGTTACGCTGGAGACCTCTACGTGATACTTCCCTCGCTCTTTCATGAGCAGAAGACGACCTAGGAGACTGGTGTATTTGGTGTGAGCTTAGCCATTTCCCTACCTGATAAGACTGGCATTGCAAAATTGTATTTTCAACAGTTTCTTTGCTTTTTGCTCTTTTATCCTCTCAGGAAAGGTCCATTAAGTGTGTGGACTTTTCTGGTTTCTTGGAAAAAACATTCCTCAGAGCTTCCCTTTACAACTACTGAGTGCCTTGCTCAGGGGCACCCTAGATTCCAAAAAAATATTCCTATAAAGTCAATTTGGTGAAGAAATCAGCCACTGCAATACTGATATCATTATTGTATTGATTTCACATTAAAAGTTGCTTCTGTCTTCAAAAAGGTTGCTTCTGAAACATGAGACACCTAAGAAAATATTGTCTTAATCTTGCAATTTTGGCCTGAGTTTGGATGACTGCAATAATGTATCACAAAGTCACTTTTAATGTAATCACTCTTTTTCAAGACCAACTTGTCCCATTTGTGAAATCTGTACTCATTAAACCCTCTGCAAAAAAAGTCAAGCACAATGCTTAATTGCAGTCCCCCCTCCACTCTTACCTGCCTCCCCTCTCACTCAGACTGGGCTGTGGGTGCGGGGGGATGGGATGGTTGAGGACAAGGACAGGCATGTGTGTTTGTATTTTAAATAAACATGACCCTTGTGGTTTCTCCCAAGGCGAGACATGAAAAAAAAGAGACGCCTAAGTGTGAGAGAAAGGGAAGGACTCTCAACAACAACGATACCTTCGCCTGAACAAAAAGAGACAAGAGGAGTTATCGCAAAGAGGTTGGAGGGATGGTGGGGGGTGGTGGGGGTTCTTGGTGAGGCAGAAGTGCCATTCACCACCACTTAGACCTTCACTCTCTGCGAAGACTAAAAATAGCAGGAAGTTAACCTCATGACGCTCAGTAGGTAAGAAATTAAGAAATTAAAAGCCTCATGCTTCATCATATCCAATAATGTGTTGCTTTATCTGCCTGGTTTCTATCAGTGTTGCCTGAATAAGGTGAATGTTTGAACTCCACGTGTAGCTCAGAGCACAGTGTGCCTGTAGATAGAATGTATCAGACAAAATAACAATCAACAGGTAAAAGTTCAGGCTCCAGAAAACCAAAACTTTCTGTCCCTTTACTGATTAGTTGAACATCCTAATCTTGTTTTCAGGGACATATGTTACATCTATTGGTCTCTGACGCCTTAACACAGGTCCCTTGTAGTGTTACTAAAATATTATTTTTAAAATTCCTATGATTTGTTACTTATTTTCAACATGTAATGTTGTTTTTCACGCTGTTTCTAAAGTAGGTAATGTGTAAAGGTCCTTTAAAGCAAAATGATGCCAACAACTGTTACTTTTAAATCAAAGTACAAAAGCTGTGGATAAAAACACCAGTTCACTACATTAAATGTGAAACAGTGATACACAAGCAGAGAAGAGAGAAGAGACTGGAGGAGCAAGAGGAGGGAGAGGGAGGATGTCAGTGTCAGGAAAGGGGAGAGTGGGGGTCTGCTTTGTAAAACCTCCACTGAAATCTTCCAATAAGGGATTATGACATAGCTCATAAATACACTCAACCTTATAAATATTTGAGCTTGGCTACTCCCCTTGCCTAATGTGCTGTACAGGCCCTAATTAAGCCAGTATCTGATAGATGCCACTGCATAATGATGTGCGGGTGTCTGGTGGTGGGGATGGGAGGCAGGAGCAGCGGCGGCGGCTGGGGACAGAGGTATCATCCGAACCGCTCGCTTTGTAATAATGATAGCAATGTTAATGATGGCACTGCTACTTCAATTAAAACTACTTAGCTACTACAGCTGCTGCCACCGCACTGACCCCAACTGAGCTGGTGGGAGCAGAGAGGTAACCCAGCGCTCCAGCTCCTTCTTTCACTGTAAAAATCCTCAGGTATCAGATCATTTTTCTCCATAACTGAGTCCTTTAAGTCTCCTTTTCTCAGAACAAGTAGAGAAATCTGCTTGTTTCCAATAGCAATCAACTATCAGCATCAATAATCATCATGAACTTAGTGTCAGTCTCTTGAAAGAAGGGCATGTAGGGTGTAATGCCGCACTAGAAAATCACTGGAACAAGTTGATTTGCAATAGAAACCAGAGACAGAGTTTGAAAGCTCAAATTTCAACCTGTTTTCTTTTCAAAATCAGAATATAATGTTCAAAATATTTCTAGGTTCAGGGTTTGAGTTAAAGCACAACTACTTTTCTAGAAACGAACATCAGTATCTTGACAAAAGACAGAATGAGGCAGAACATTAGAATAAAAAAAATTACTCATTCAGTTCCTCTAATACGATTTCTTTTGGACACAGGTTGAAATTAAATCTCAAAACAGGCAGAATTTTCACTCATTTTAAGAAAAGTAGAGCTTCAGGGCTCAGTAACAGACAAAATGACTTGACTAGACAGTTTGCAGTGCTCTCTCTGTGCTGTTCTGTTTCTGCCTCTCTGTTTCTCACACACACACACACACACACACCACTACACACACACAGAGCCCCTATCTGGATGAGATAGACCAGGCATTGATTTACACGTCTCAGTTTCACTCCCTCCTCTCTCCCCTCGATTACAGCGAACTACCTTCTCCTGCTGTTAACGCCTGTAAAGGGACAGCATTATTCCAGTGCACCTATTTGTAAATTTCCTGATAAATTTTGCAGCAGTGAATGCAGCTCTAGTTTTTCTGCTGATGAGGTCTGTTCACCATGCAGGACTTGCTTTGCCAAGCACTATTTGAGCTGTGATTCACTCAGTAACATGCTATCCAGGTCCCTGTTTCAACCCGGGTGACACAAAGAGGAAATTTCTCACTCTTGACCCAATGTTCCACCAGTAAATTATTCTAATAAAAGGGTGATAGAAGGTTATGAGACAATATATGTTACCATTTTTAAACTGCGATGTATGGGTTTTTATTGCACGTGATGAAAGCTCCTAACAATCAAAATAAAGAGAGGAAATCTGGCCTAGTTTTCGCACAGGGTCTTGAGACAATTTATAAGAAGAAAATAGATGCAAAAAAGTTAAATCTTTTATGATGCACTGGGGAGCAGTCTAATCTGGACCCGGCTAATTCTTCTGAGCTTCCCCTAATTTAAAGAGTCGACTTGTAACCTCGTTAAGACCGGCGACTGACTTCTCACCTCGAGTTCAAAATGTTAAACCATTGTCTGCTGAACTTCTGCTGCTGCATTTAACCATCGAGAGAGGCACACAGAGTGAGCTGGGACCTCAAAACTTCATGACTCAATTATTCCGCCATTTGATTCATGTGCTAACCAGATGATCAATGCAGATTAATTATGTAATAGTCGTTTTGGCAGAGCGCCACATGAAGTGGAGGTTAAAAAAAAGGAAAGAAAAGAGGCTATAGACTCTTGGCTTGAAGACGGGGGTAAAAGCCACGAGGGCCACGGACTTGCTCAGGTACTCGGGACTTATTCAATTACTGCGCCGCAGAGCTGCACTGGAAGCATAATTTCTGGGTTTTAGCCTCCTCCTTTTACACACACACACTCTCCCACTCCACTGACCTGGCTTGCTTCTGACAAGCTCTTATTACTGAGCAAACATGCCTGCCAAGTAGCCATGAAGCAGAGCCTAATGAGCACATTATTGTATTTACCTTAGATAAGGTGAGCCGCACAAGGCGATAAGAGCCAGATAACGCCATGTTTGAACAGTGGATGTATACATACAGACAGTCTTTTGGTATTTTTCAGCTGTAACAAAACACAGCAGCTGGTTGAACAAGGAATGCGATACCAGGAATGATTACAGTTAGTTTCAGCCACAAATTAAAGAAACTGTGATAGAAATCTATGTAAAATGAAGCATCAGTGAGCAGGGTGAGTTTTGAATTGCCTCACGCCATTCTAATTGCCAAATGATATTTCCAGTGAGGGCAACACAGCAAGTAGGGTGGGGGCAGGGTGGCGATCAGGCACTTTGGCAGGAAGTGACCTGATGATCTGACGCTGGGGGTAAAAGGTCACCGCTGAGTCCTTTTACTTCAGTTGCCTCACTGCATCCTTCCCTGGAGATCTCACATTTAAAGCGCTGCTCTATTGCAAAGAGGGCCTCTCAAATTTATCACCTATTGACCATAGTTCATGGCAAGGTCATAAATCCATGCTCTAGCCTCTGCAGATGGCCACCTCAAAGCTCTGTCAGCTCGATAATACGAACAGGATACGGACAGAGAAGGAGAACAAAGCCCGAACTCGCTCTCGTGTGAAAAGGTATCCGCCACTGTCAATCCTGTGTATTCGCAGCTTCCTGATTCTGAGTTTTTTGTCCCCCGGTGGCACCTATACTGTGCCAGATGTGTGCCCCCCCCCTCAGACTCCCATCCTCCTGCATGTGACCTGAGACAAGCCCAGGGCAGAATTCTGGGTAATTTCTCGCTCACATCCTACACCGTCGATTGCGGCGCCTTTTTGAGGTGAGGGAAAGTGACAGCGCCGACTCTCCAGGGCAGAGCTTCCCAGTCGAGTGGATCAGCGGACTGAAAATCACTTATGAATAGTCATTAGGCCTTCATTACAAAGCCCCTCACTACCCACTTCTTCCTGAGCAACCAAATGCCTCTTGTCATCTTCACAAGGTGTATCATTTAATTGCCAATTGATTTTTCTCCCCCCAGTATATGACAACATGTCACATAGCAAAATGCAGCCTCGACCAGCCCTAGGCGGCCACATATTCTTGGCATCCTGAACCGCCTCTGAATATTCTTCAAAAAGAGACAGGATGCTTCAACCCAAAGAGAGCTTAAGCGCCTCACACAATAATTAAACTCAATACATGTGAAGACAGAAAGAAGGGAAGGAAAAAAAAAACATTCTTTGAGCGACGACTGGCAATTGTTTCTTTGTGACCCATTTTCTATTTCAGAGGCCACACTGCTCTGAGAGCGTATGTTCCTTTCAATGCACAGGGTGACTAGTCATGGTGATTGTTTTTTTCCTTTTTTAAAATCTGTATATTTTCCATCGACATTCCTGTTTACCGCTCAAAGTCGCAGTCTGCCATTAGCAGAAGTGACATACCTATTTTGTCTCAAAGTAAATGTAGGACAATCGTCCCTGATTGCAAAAGAGTGAATCTCCTGTTAAAAAAACACAAATGTGCCGACAACATTTCAATGACAGCTCGACAGACGTCCGCTCAAATCTCTTCTGTAGATGTTTGGCGTTTTCTGTCAGCCTGCCTCTCAAACCTGAGGGGTTGAGCCCGGAAACTGTGGAGCATTTGGTGTCAGGAAAGGCACGCAAATGGCAAGGCCGTGTCACTTTCCTCCCTCGCTCATCAGATGCTGTTGGTTTTACTGTTGCATTCCCAAACAGCTGCCTGTTATGTTGGTGTGTGTGTGTGTTTTTTTTTTGTACTGACGAATTGCACCGTGTGTTCCCCGGGCCCGTTGTAATGACATCCAAATCGGCAGGGTTATCTGTCAGGTGCACTTCGCCTTGGGTTTGACTCCCGGGAGGAGCGTACATTGTGTCAGCCGGGGAGAAAAGCATTACACGTCGCCTGTATTTACAGAGCAATTTCATCCCGCCTGCATGCGTGGAGGATTGAGCTCGGAGTCTTGTCTAGCCTTCAAATGTGGCAAATCAGCACAGTCGCCCCCTTTGACACGAAATGCGGCACGATTATCGAGTTGGTGCAGCCTTAATAAGCTGAATAATGAGGGAATTTCAGAAATGCCCAAGCGCCATTATACCCCAACAATAAGAGCTAGGAGTGAGTAAACCAGTGCGGGGCAGAAGGTAGGCGTCAGGGATATAATGAGGCTACTGTGTAAGTAATGTAGTCTCTATTGTATACCCATGTAAATGCCCATTTCTTCACATGCACAGCAACGACGGCATTAAGCCAGTCAGAGATTTCTGGAAGAATGGCACACACAGTGGCGCTCTTTTTTCTACTTCACCCCTCTCTCTGCCTCGTTTCTTTCTTTTCTCTCTCTCTCTTTTTTTCTCGTCTCGGTGACAGCCAGTGACAGTGGCTGGCAGCCGCCTGGCTTCTTGAAGGCAAACATTACAGCGAAAGATGAGCTGCAGGTGTGCCAGACTTGTAAACATGCGCTAATTACACATTTTTCCAGCAGATGACAATGAGGTCACTGAAATAATTGCTGTTTTTTTTTTTTTTTTGACTCCACACTGTAATCTAAGTGAGACCGACAGGCTTACAGATGCTGCTCTGCTGCTGTGTCCCTCTGAGCGTGCAGTTTATACAAATAATTTAGCATCTACAAATTAACAAAGAGTCATTGTTGAAGAACATGTTTCACCTACTATGGCCTTCTGTTGCAACTCCCAATGTCTTGGTTGCCTGTTTTTTTTTTTTTTTTTTTTTAAGTTTTGTCAACTGTTCTGGAGTTGAAGAACAGTTTATATCCCTTAGGGTCAAATAATCTCCAACATGCTCCTCCAACCAGTCATTTCAGTCTCAAATTGAGTCCTAAAAGATTTATTTCTATTGGAAACAAGTTGAAATAGACAAGAGTGACTTGGTAAGGAAGACATTTTAGCAGTGTGATTCTGAGGGCTTGTTTTTTACCATGTTTTGTAACCCTGAACACAAAGCCAGATCTCTATTTTACATCTGTAAAGTATGTGAATGGGGTAAAGGGGCAGTTTCTGCATGATGATGATTGCAATTAATTATATTGGCAGTTCATTCAATACTGTTTGTCCTCAATTTTTGAAATATGAGCTGCCCGGACAGTAAATTATGTCAGGTAGCTTGCAAATCACGCCTTGGGCCGGCTGAGCTACTTCAGCTGGAAGATGGCGGGGGAGGTCTGTTTCAGGAAAACAATCTCTCTCCTGCATTGTCAGACAGGGGGGGTTACCCAGCGAATAGGCACATACATCAAAAGAACTGCCAAACAATTGTCTGTTTTTTTATTAATAAGCTCAGAATATTGCTGCTGGACAAGGCCAGGAGAAGTGCCTGGCTTGCACTTTTTTCTGCAACACAATACAGGTGCAGAATTTAACAGCTCTGTACTTGGTGGGGTTATTTTCCTGTAGCATAAAGAGGCTTGTAAAATGTCCTAATCTGTCAGGCTGTGCTGAGGTGGCCATCTATTGAGACAGGAGATAGGCCTTCGCCAGGACGCCTGCTCCTTTTCAAGCCGAGGTCACAAAAATCCAGGTGGATCGTGTTCATGAGCCAAGTCCCCACTTTTACTCCCCTAATGCGGTTAAAGACATGAATACAGATCTCCCTGAGCCTGCAAGGCCTGGCAGACCTCCACAGTGAAGCTAGTGTGAATAGTCTCCATCTTAACAAGTCAGTTCAGTCAAAAAATCTCCCAGTGAGGAAAAAAATTTCCAACAGTTTTTCACAAATAACTACCTTTGTCTCAGAAGAATAAGGAATAATAGAAGGAAAAAATGAAACAAGGTTTTTAAATAGGTTGGTTTCTTTGCTTGTTTTCTTTGCACTGTTTTGTGCAGTGTATACAGTAATATATACTAAAATAGGAAAGTTCAAGGATCAGATGAGAGTCTAGATGCTGTTTCATAGGATGTCTTAATCACACTATAACACACATCTGCTTGGGATACTGAATACTTAGATATATGCTGATATCCAACCTTTTTCATGCAGAAATATCAATCTGCAGCCTCAGTGCAAACAGATCAGTTTCAGCATTGCTTCCTGAAAACCCACAAACCACCAGGGCAACTTTCACAGGAGACAGACATTGCCGAATTGGAATTGTGAGTTTCTATCTGAGGGCCTGATCCGCTGCACTTTGTTTAAGTATCTCTTTCCATTTGTTGGGGAGGCTAATCCTTTGCTGTACTTTTTACAAGCTGTTAATATTGATTGCCGCCGCGGATGAGAGAGGGGCGGCTCAATCTCAATAACAGCATTCCATTATATGGCAGACGACAGCCGTGCCGAGTGTGCATCTTCCATGCAGCCACGCATTTAGGGTATTATCAAATTGATAGTGACTCAAATTGATTTGGATAATGAAGGTCGCTGCACCTTGAAATATAATGGCCACTTATTGTAATTACCATCACAATTATCAAGGTCACCGCATCAAAAACAAAGGGGCTGACATTGTGACCACAGCAATAGAGCCCGACGAGCCTTTATTATTTAGCCTGATCATAGAGTAGTGATACTGTTAAGTATTATGTAGTAAATGCAGATATTCAGATGGAGCAGAAACCACTCCTAATGACTCTAGAGGTTAGTCTATCATCAGCCACCCTGCACATTTCAGAGTTAACCAAAATATCCTTAAATTATTTGTTGGAGTTCACTAATTCCATGTCAGACATCAAACACTATTGGTAAAGTGACAACAGGGCTTTAAGCCCTGGTTTCATTTGAAGAAAAAGAGTGCAAGAAAATACCACATGACACCTACTCCTGCATGATTTTGACTTCAGCTGCCCTTCACCCACCCCCTTTTTTATCTCGCTGCCTCTGATGCCCATCAATGTGTCAGGGAAAACGGGGATGACATCCCAACACGAGCAAACTGTCACACTCGACACCTCGGCTGGGGCACTCGCGGGCATGAAGTGGTTTGAACAAAATTCAAGCGAAATATGTGAATATATCAAAAAACACAAACCTCTGTCCTTAAGTTCAGATGCAAACAGACCTGCTTGATAATATGATTCTATACCATCCAAAGGAAACAGCAGGAGATGCCTGCCTACTATCTCTGAGAATTAAACAATGTTGGATTGCATTTCCTTTCACACAGTTGAGCCTGCAATAAACCCGTGGCCTTTGTTTCGACTACACTGAGCAGAAGGATGACCTCAGCTTTGAAACAATAAAGGGCCTGTAATGGTCTCTCTAGAGGCCTGCTGCCTCAACTTTGTTTCTCCTGAATGTGTGAGAAGAGGGGAAGGAGGCAGAAAAAAGGTTGGGTTATAAACTTTTCCTGCTCTTTAACCGACTGTGCAAATTGATGGCAATAAGGGTGCCACCTGGGGAGGGAACAGCAAGATTTATGAGATAAATGATAGAGAAGAATAGTGCTTATTTTGTTGTAAAAGTGGATGAGAAAGTTTAGATTTTGTTTACACAGAGAAGTATTTGAATGTCATTACTGCCCTGATGTGGGAAACCCCACCCATCTGGTAGCTAACGTAGTGCAAAACAAACACACCAAGTTATTTGTTGGCACATAAACAGGTGACAAGAGAGAGAGAAAGTGAAAAAATGCCAAACAAAGGAGAGTAGAGGGACAGAGGTGGACAAACAGCAAATGAAAGTGGGAGCGAAAGTGTGTGTGTGTGTGTGTGTGTGTTAATAGTAGTAGTAATAGTGGTGGTGGAGGAAACTAAGGGGGCGGAGGCATGGCAAACTGCTAAGAGGATCAAATATCGAAGCACAACAAAAGCTGTGTCACAGGGGCGTTTGAGTCACAAGTCTCCCTTCGACAACCCCTCCTCCGCCACCCACCTCTTCCCCCGCCACCCCGTACCTCTAACCTCCTGTTACCACGACAGCGCTCTGCCACAAAGACAGCCCCTGATATGACAAAGAACAAAACGGCAGACAGATGTAGGTATTGTCATGCAGAGTGTTCCCTCCCTCCTCCTCCTCCTCTTTCCTCCGTCCTCCTCCTTCTCCTCTCCTCAGAGAGGAGAAAAAAAAAAAACAACCTACCCCTGCGCTTCTGCCTGGAACACCTCTGAAAAAGAGCAACCAAGTCACCGCCGCTGAAACTTGGAGATGGCCGTGACGGTCAGTGAACAGGTCGACTCTTTGGTTACATCTTTGTGGCTCAGCAGTGGTGAGGCCGGGTTGATTGAGAGACACAGAGGTGAAGCCAGTTTCAAAACAACACTACAGTTTGACTGATTTTGGCTTTTCAAAGTCGACAAAGATATTTTTAAAAGCTGCCAGGGCGGTAGTTTGTGCTGATATTTTTGTACATATAATCTGGACCCTATTTGTGCCAAAAAAAATCCAAAAGATCTGGGTTGTTTTATTCTTGACAGGGTGAAAAGCCACTGAAACAGCACTTACTATCATGGTACACTGAGACTCTCCACTGAAAGCCAGACTAAAGAGAAGTTAGCAGCTCCTTAAGGCCGGGTGAGGCCAGCTGATGCATTGATCTAGTTTCAACATCAAACATGTTTTATTTTTAGCTTGTTGGTAAACTGGGTAAGACTGAATGCTCTCATTTCATTCTCAAATCTCTGTCATGGTTTATTATTTTGACTGATTTGGAAGTCCTGAGTCCAGTACTCACCAAAAGGTGTAGTTTAGATTAATTTAGACTCCGTTATCAGTTATCATCAGCGAGAAAGGTTTGTGTGAAGATTTTGACCACAGCTGAATAGAAAATGGACTCGTTGGCGTCCTTCTCTTCAGGTGTCATCTGTGTGGGACTGACCTGTGTCCGAGGTGGGCTCTTGATGAAGCTGGGACATATTATTACAGCTGGGAGACCCGGGGAGACGCTGGCGTGGGGACGAGGTCTGATTGATTCAGACCAGATGGGCGTCCCAACACGTTGCAGCGCTGCGACCGAAATAGCTCCATGCACGTCTCGCTGCATTCCTCAGGAACACATTGTGCACTTCATGGCAGAGGCCGAAGATCTACGAGTTCCCTATGAGGGTAACCTTAAATCCAGCGTTTAATATGAACGCTGTTGGCTTATCGCAGTTGGACGAGAAGTCAGACGCTTAAATCAACAGATATTAGAGTAGGAGGTTTCATTCCAGATACACTCTAAAAAAAATCAGCAATCTTTCTTTCCACACCCTTAAGAGGTAATTTATCACCTGCCCAAAACCAAACAATGCTCCAATCAACATATCAGCTCTATTGTAACTGGAAATTGACACGAGTGGTGGAAAACTTTTAGATGTTAGTCAGTCTCCTCTTACAAATTCAGATGTAGTGTTGTTTTGATGACTAATTAGAGCAGAGCTGCCAATTAACTGTCAGACTGATTTATAAACTTTTCAAAGGTAAAGTCACACTGATGATTGCACTGGTCACTGTGTACATAAAACCCAGCACAGACTGCAAACTGCTGAGGGATCTCTCCAAAAATCAAGTCACAAATGTTCTGATCAAGTCTCTATCTTCAAATCTCCACATCTAACTATTGTTTCAAGCAAATTCCACTGAGCATGTGCACCAAAATAACAAATTACTTAACACTGTGGGAGCTGAGATGGCCAGAGAGGTACCTTAAATTAGCCAGGGATTTAATCTAATTGGTGAAAGTCATCTGCTCCAACCTTCACTGTGCTAAATCCCTCTGCTCTCCAGTCTAGACTGAATTCTTGACGGTCCTGCGCAAATGTCCCGGGCCGCGGCGGCAGCAGTGGCGTTGGGACAAATGCAGAGCGGCAGGCCAATCTGACATGAGGCCCGTCTCTTGGGCTTTAATGCGGGGTGGCAGCACAGGCCTCTTTTTAAGGGAATCAATTAAGGTTTAAAAAGGTGATTCCTGGATGCAGTGTCTGGCTTTATTCCTGGGAGGGAAGAGGGGAAGGGGGGAGGGGGCTGGAGGTGGGGAGGGAGGGGAGGTCCCACGGGGGTTAAATAGAAACCACACACACACACACACACATAATCACACACCTCAATAGCACCATTGTCGTAAGCAAACCACATAACTGTGAATTTGGCGGTGCCGTCTTGCCTGATTTGAAAGTTTACATGGCTGTTTTAGTGTCGATTGACTCTTGGACCCTTGAAACCTGTTGAAAGTATAATTTCTCTGCCTCCCACCTCCCATTTCTCCTTCAACTCATCTTTCTGTTCTTTTCTTCCCTCTTTTAAGTCCTTCGGCATAGTTTCCTTGATGTGCTGGAGCCTTCTCTCTAGAGCAGTTTTGGTTTTTTGGTGAAGACGGCCAAACATGTGAGTAAAACATGGTGCCTAAAAATATAACAATTACTTTCGTGCGTGATTCTGAACTCTGAACACTGCTACTTTGAAGGGAAAGTGGCTGTAGGAGAAGACATGGGCCCATTTTAAAAGCAGAGATAGTTCAAATCTAAAATTCAAAACAGCTGAGTTGATTTGGCTGAGTCTCCTATGGTGCTAAAATGATTATTTTCTACTCAGTTCTTCCACTCTGATTCCTGATGAACTCTGGTTCACCCTGTCACCCTCCATTTAAAACCACTAGCCGCTTTCCAAATTGCCCTCTGGTCCTTTCTGACTGCGTCGCATTCATTAAAACTTGCATCTGATATCACTCTATCACTCGCCACCAAAACTTCCAAACTTGTGGGAAAGGGTAGGAAGGGTTTTAGGCTTGTTCTGCACCGTTTAGCGGTGAGCTTGTTGGATTTCACTCGGTTACACCATGTATCAAAGGAAAAGAGTCTTTATCAACACAAAGGTGCCTCTACACCTTAGCATCGACTTTAATCTCCACCCTGAGGCGCCAGGAAAACTATTCTTTCCTTAGCGAGGCACCTTGCATAAGATGTCGAAATCAGCTTACGACATGATCTTTTAAGAAAGCTCGCTCTTGAGTGCAGGTTTCAGACAAGGTATGTGCACTGTGAGATGTGCAGGAATAGAATAAATGCCATTGTGATCTATGAAAGATGAGCATCCTCCTCACCTCCCGATCAAAAGCCTTCAGCACTCAGATACACATAAACAAATCCAGGGAGTGAGGCTTGATGTATAACTCTTATTTATATCATTCAATTTAGCCCCAGCCGCTTGGCAATTCATTTTCATGATCAATTACAAAACCTTAAGGCATCTGTAATGCATTTGGCTTGACAGAGCGCGTTCACAGACGCTCGCTCAAACACACCTCTCTAAAATATTCAACCCGAGCACCTTTGAGAATACGCTGAATTGGCTAATTTTCCTCCTTTTCAGGGTGTATTTGTTTGTATTTATCCCCCAGGACTCAACAGTTACCTACACCTTTGATGCTAATAGCAGGCTTTGTGTTATGTTGAACTCGCGCAGTTGTGTGAGGTGTGTCTGAAGCTGACTGCGCTCATGTTCAACATGATGAGAAGCAGGCTGCAGTGAGGTAATTTGTATAGTGGAGAGCTGGAGATGCAACCAGGAAAGATGCTGGGGGGGGGGGATCCTGTCATTGATAAAACCAATAATCAATGATAAAACTATAGTCTGGATGAAAAAAGTCAACATATTTTCTGTTGGTGTCAAATTTAATGGCTTTTCCAAAACCTGACCTTTCACCTTTAGACCTAACGCTGACCTTTTTTGTTTGATCTGGCACTCAAATTGATATATTCAGTCCACGCTGACATCTTATTGAATTTATTAAATATCAAATATCAGGTAGTCAGTGTCATCTGGTCTGACAGCAGCTGCAGAGAAATGAAGTAATTTTACTACCAGAACTGCTAACACAAAAAGAGTCTTGGTAGAGATGTTTAGAGCTAACTGATGGTCTAAACATAGTTTCTTGAAGAGGTTTGTCAATTCTGGCAAGAAGAAAATTTTGGCAGAACATTTATGGCAGATAAATACCGAGGGTTGAATTAATTGAGGCTTACAGTTATGGTTAAAAAAAAAAAAAAAAAAAAAAAGCTTAAGTTCCTAGAATGAAAGGGCAAAAGCCACTGCAGCTCAACAGCAGATGTAAAAAATAAACAAAACATTTGAGAACCACAAGCCTGTCCTCTATTATGCTGCTGTTTCTCTATTCTCTCCTCACACCGAGTTCCTCCTTCAAACAGGTTCGATTTTATGAATCACTGCTTGCTCCTCAAGGGAATGCATTGTGCATTCCTAGAGCCACGGCCTCGACTGTCTCTGCTCATATACAGGGAAAATTCATTTCAATATTTATCTCCATGAATATTTTTCTTCTTTTTTTGTGGGGTGAAAAATAACGTGGAAATCACAAAACGGGTTTGGGGGATGTGCTGCAGCATGGAGGTGGGAAGCTTGGAGGAGATCATCAGAAAGGGAAATTGTGCACAGCGGGAAGAAAAATCATTGTGTTACCCCAGGTGAAAAATATTGTTGCTTTGCTTAAAAGTGCATGCAAGGCGAGCTACATTATTAGAATGTTTAAATATTAATTCTTCTGCTGGGTAGTAAAGATGATGGAGTCGCGGAGTCAACTACTTTGTTTTTCCTCCCCCTGCTTGTAGGCCACAGCTGCATTATTTTTCCCATCTAACCTCTCTTTGTTCCTTATTCCTTAGGAAAAATACACTTTCCTCTTTGCACTTAGGGTCACTCTTTAGATTCCGGTTACAGTTTAACATGTTAATTTTTGATGTTTAAACAAAACGATGTACGGCATGTGATATTACAGGAAGGATCCGGAGGGTATAATGTGTCATCTGACCAGCTTTGATCTGAGAATCAATACGCCTTGTCTTTGTCTTGACTGAAGGTTAGGTCAGATTTCAAGTGCTCTGAGCAGTTGACAGTTAAAGGTATAACAACATGCACTTGATATAAAAGCCTCCTTTTGAGATGCAGTCAAAGACAGCAGCTTAGGATGGGTAAAAAGTGCTTTTTGTCAAGGTGACTGTCATTTCTCAGAGTGGACATGAAGAGGTTTCACTCCAAAAACACTATGAATAAATTTCAGAAAGTAATTATCACCTGATGTTCATTTCTACAGCCTTAGTTTTTGAGATAACATTCTGTAAAATGTTAATAAGTCTTATGTAAATGGTTCAAGATTGCTGATAACTTCTGCTTCCATGCCGCAATTTGCAGTAACAGGGATCTCATCGTGAGATGAAACTCCTCATACATCAAGAAGTGCTTACAGGGTGTTACTGAGGAGGGAGGAGGGGGAGTGTTTGCCCAACAAAGCCAGGTGTGATTTAGGAGGATCTTCGCCGGCACTCAGGTAAAGCAAAGTAAAGCAAAGTTCCCTTGTTATGTCAGAAAGAGATTTCAAAGCTGCCGGCTTAAAGGTGGGTATTAAGCTGCTCAGATCTGAAACACTTTGGGATCCTTCAGACTGAAATGGATAAAGATACAAAAAGCCTAGGGCAGGGAGGGGAGGGAGGGGAGAAGGGGGCGGAGAAGGGAGGAGAGAGGCAGAGACATTCACACTGCAGCTGAAGTTCTGATTAAACCAATGTTTTCAAACCAGTGTCACAGTTTAGCAGACAGAGGATGCTCAAATCTGAATTTGATAGTGTTTTTGTTCCAAATTTGTCATCTTTAATGTTGGATGGAGGACAAATAACCAAGTAAATGCCCAAACAGGCAGATGTGATGGCTTATAGTTTAGTTGTCCTTTGAATATTGCTGTTATCACATTTGGGTTTCTACATGTGAGCAGCAGTTTGGAGCAGTCTTATTTTCTTTGAAAAAGTTAGTAAAGTCAGCCAGTTTCAACTGTAAGCCAAGGCTTAAGTTTTATTATGTCTTGTTTTCAGATAGATGCATCATTTTCTTCCTAAAACAAGAACATTTCTGTCGGTTAGAATAAGGTTTTCTGAACACAACGTGTGACAGGACCATGAGGGCAGTGGCACAAGGAAAAGCAAAGGGGGGGACTGAGGAGGACTCAGAGACAAAGGAGACGACAGATAGAGACTTGAAGGCCCCAGTGCATGAAAGTGAGAGTGCTGTCACTCTCGACTGCCCCTGCCAGCCCTGCCCCCATCCCTCCCAACCACCCCACCACCACCACCTGCGAGCGATTGCGATGCATGTTCTAGTCACTCATGCAGGAGAAGCAATACACAAGTTCAGTGTACAGCCACTTTAAAAGCTCATCAGGCGCATACTCTGCTTGTAGGAAATACCTTATTCATGACGGACCCGGCTGCGGCCTAGGTAATTACTTGAATCAAGGTGGCCTCGGAAATGTTTAAATCTACAAGGACTGGGAGAATGCATGAATAATGCAAAATAATTTGCATCTAAATTTTTTAAGTGTGCTTTATTCGAAAAAACTAAAACGCGGGCTTCGATTAAACTTTGATGAGTGAAAGCTGAGCGCTGCGTACATGCATGCGTGCGGGCGTGCATGCTTGCAGCAGAGAAAACCTCCTCATTTGTAGAAATTATTTAGAAAGGCGATAAAGGGGACAGAGGAGGCGAGAGGAGAGGCGAGGAGAGCCAGAGGTAGTGCCAATAAATAATAATTAAGAGAGAGAGGTATTACAGCGGCCGGGTGTCTGGAGGACGGTGTGAACAGCATCTACTGCGTCAAACAGGTTGCAACTGCGCTCTTACATTTACGCCACCACTGAGCATCTTGTTTGGTGAGTTTTTTTTCCTCATACACACGTTTTTACAGCTCCACTTGTATTCAACTCTTTGAATATTTATGAGAACGTGTTGTTCACAAAGCAATATTTCCCTCTTCGTTATGGCTTAGGAATTCAGTGGGGCTTAGGCTAGATGGCCAGGTTTGAATGTACACCACCATCAGTATGTGTATTATGTGAGATGATGGGTTTTGCAGTGGTGTAAGGAAGTAATACAGGTGCAGTTTACACATTGTAGCATGCATCAAGAGCTGGAGTGCTTACCTGCTTTGGAGTGAAGAGGCATGTGGAGGAGATGGACCAGTACCGAAAAGAGAAAGAGAAAAAGAAAACTGATTAATAAACGAACAGTTTTATTAACATCTTTCAACCTCCAATCTTTATCCTGTGACCCATCAGAGGGTCTCTAACCCCAGGCTGGGAACCCCTGATTTAGACTCGTGTGAGGCAGATTCTCAGCAAGCATTTTGATGTCCAATGGGAGGTTTTCCCATCCTAACATGACAAAAAAATCCTGATAAAACACTGAATAATTGTATTTTTTTTGACTACGGTGAAACACAAATATTTAGTGTCTGCAAAAAATACCATCCATCTGCAGTTTGAGCCTAAAAATGTGAGTATCTGTCTCCATGATTCCATATCTGACTGATAAAACAAATCTGTCACTTCAGATGAAAATAACCTGAATGAATGTTGAGTCAAACCAAAACACTGACACACACACACACACACACACACACACACACACACACACACACACCTCTCCCTTTGTTAAACAAACCATATATCACTGCTTTTCTCTCTGCTTGGCCTGGACTGGCAGGGCCGGGGAGGTGATAGAGGAGTGGGGGATGAGGAGGAGGAGGAGAAGGAGGAGGTGCACGCTGGGTATTTTTAAACCGAGGCTGGAAACAAAGGCCCCTCCTGAGGCCGGCCCCCTGCCCGGAGGATCACCTAGTCCCAGGCTACGCTGCTCCACTTTTCCCACGCTAACCTCCGGCCTCATTTGCATCCCCTGCTGCCCCTCGTAGCGATTATTTTCAGGTGAGCTGCTCTGTATAGAGGGCCTAGCTTGAGTATGTGTGTGAGCGTCCCCGTATATGTCTACGTGCATGTGTGTATTTATGTGATTTTATGTCCTTAGGTCTATCAGTGTGCATGTGTAACGGTGTGTATGTGTGCGCCCACCCCCTGATCCTGCTCTTAATTACGACTGACTGGCACCAGACACAATCGCCCCCTTGATTCGTCAGTTTGCGCCCCCCTCCCCGACAGCCCGGGGTGACCCGAATTATCTCCCAGCAGCTGGAGGAGGAAAACATCGTCTGCACACGATGACGACCACAGACAGAGATAGTTGAAACAGAGTTGTGCTTGTGGTCTTTCTCCTTCAATAAGGCACTGCTTAGACTGTCACTACCATTATACAGGGTTTCTATAGGTTACAACAGTGCTCTGTGTGTTACTGTATCATCTCAGCACAGCAGGAATGAAGCAGCAGCAGTGCTGTCCTGTTCATTCATTAACACTGCCGTCATGGATGTTAACCAGATTCACCAGTCAACTGTTACATATTAACACTATAGACTACAATATGGTAATATAATAACTAGTATAACATGTACTATAGGTTCCAACAGATACCTCAGGATTCTACACTGTGCTTGGTTACTTGGTTGAATAAGCTTGATAACTTACAACAGTTTGAATATAGACTAGACAAAAAAAATTTACTTGAGTATGTGTCCTGATGAAGACCATGAGATATGGTTGAGAGCTCTGGGAACAGCTAGTAGGTGGGCTTTGAGTTGAGTTGAATTAGACTAGACCAGAAAATGAATTGTAAATTAGTGTGCAATCAGAACTTATGCTTCATGATATGGTACCAGTTATTGCTAACTGGTGAAGCTATCCTCACCATGGGGTCGCTGCTTACAGACAAACTTTCTTTGTTTATATAGTCTCAGTTTGATAATGTACTGTCTATTATTTCTCAATATATGGTGCTAGTACACAATTAGAGGGCAGACACATCATCATTTTTTCTGCAATAAATTTATGTAAAAATGTTCACTTCTTAAGCATTGTTCTCCCAAATAGACCTGAACTCTGTCACCCCGGCTGTGTTAGTGCCTTGTTCTTCCCACTGAGCAACACATACAGTAAACCCACTGATCTCTGCCACAGCAGTTCTTCATAGACATCGCAAACAGACAAAAACAATTTTTGTCCTGCAACAGCCGCAAGCCGCACACATTACTACACCTTATTATTTCATATCATGAGCTCCGGACTAACTCTTTCAGCTGTGGCAAGGGGAAAGGTAGCTACGAGGCAATGTACAGGGATTTACACACACACACACACACACACACACACACAAACAAACACACACATCCCTAATATAATTGTCAGCGTCTGTCCCTCCCCGTCTCAGAGTGAAGCCCCAGCGTTCACAGAGAAGGGTAATTATCGTGTATCCGAAAGGGAGGATGCAACCATCTCTGGCTCTGATTAGAGGGGACAGGAGAGGAGTGTCGCCTCCCTTTTGCAAGCCAGCGTTTACAGGGAGGCGCACCTTTCACTGTCCAAACAATGTCTGTCAGCCACTATCAATAGCTGCCGTGGGAGGAAACAGTAGCCAAGGTGCCTAGACTGCCATACAGACTGAGAAATGGATATAAATTGGGTGAAAAGTGCATTACAAGGCTCTGGTAACTCCACAAATCCCTGTATGGAGGTGGAGCATAGCAGCCATCGTCCCAGAACATGTCTTACAACGTCCCTTTGCACTTATACTAGTTTCTATCATGAATCAGTGTGTCAGACTGTATAAACTAAGATTATTTTGTACCTGGCAGCTCTAGTGATTGCAATCTCTGGATGGATGTAACAGAAATATAATCATATTTCTCTTGCATGAGGAAGGACTCTGTCAAAATTGGTCTTGTCAGAGGTTTTTAGTTGGCCCGTGTGTCACGCTACCTTCCTCTTTCCTCCTCCTGCTTCACTCCCTTCACCTCATTTCTCGTCCCCAGAGGTTACCGTCTGCACCCCTCCCCACCCCCACACCCCCCTTCTCCTCCTCCTCCTCCTCCTCAGCACAGTTAAGCCTCATCTTGTACTTTGTACTCTCCTGTTTCTATCTCTGGCCTCCCGTAGCTGTGTTTCGGCAGTTTGACTTTTCTTGACTGATTTTCTAATCGGTTTTTGATGAAATGTACCATCTCCCACCTTTTTTCCCTTCGCATTTGAAAATATCACTGAAGGGAAACTGTGCCCGTTATCCAACACACACACACACACACACACAAAAATGGAAGAAACTGCAAACTTAATGTGCCGACTGCCTTTGAAGTTCAAGGGAAGGAAGTTAGCTGCCACTTGAGATGTCATAGCTAATTGTCCATTGCGAATACATGTATGATCATACAGCAAAGTGAAAGCGGATAATGACAAAACAGGGAGAGTGAAAGAGTGAGGGAACATATGCAGAGGCCTCATTTAGTAAATAAATGAGCTAAAAAGGGGAAAAAAAGAAGGAGACAGTAAAAGAAAGCAAGAAAAGAAATCGGTCTTCCCTGCTCCCTTTACACACAGCCTGAGTTAACGCATCGTGGAAGATGATCGTCTCGACTCAATTTCTGAAAATTGCCACTGCTGCTGCAACCCTCCCTCCACCCCCAGAGAGAGAGAGAGGGGAGAAAGAAAGAAAGAAAAAAACTTATCAGCGGTTACTCCTCCTTCATTTTATTTCATTTATGAATTACAAGGAAAGATGCCATTATATATTATTAATTCTCTGCTGTTGCTTTGGCTCTGGCTGCTGCAGCGGTGAGCTGCGGATGTCGGCGGCGGTGTAATTACGTTCTAGCCGGGCAGCCATCCGTTTCCTTTCAAAAATTTACAGGATTCTTAATCACGTTGCTCATTTGGGTGCACGGTGGCGGGGATGGCGAAACACAAACAGGGGCACGTCTGTTTGCACGGGAACACCTGCTTAGCATTGATAGCAGATGTCAGTCAGTGAACTGAACAAAAAAAAAGTGCAGGGAGGGGAGGGGGTGGAATTAAAAATGCAAGCATCACCAACTTCTTATTATTTACTTACTCCAAAAATGAACTACTGGAATGGGAGAAGGAAAATCCTGGCAAACGCCGGGGAAGCTGGGCCTCGTAATTGTGCTGCTGCCTCCCTCCCTAACTCTTCTACTACTTCCCCCTCCTTCTCTCTTTCTCTCCTCCTTCCTGTCCATCTCTTTCTCTCTTTAAGAAATCTAGAAGAAAATCTAGAATCTAGAATACAAGAAGCAGTGAACATCAAGAGGTTTTTTTTAACCTTTTCCCTTTTCTTTCCTCCCACTTTTTTCCCTCTCATTCTCAACCTATCGAGCGATGGAGTCTTATATTTCTATCCGTTTGCATCAGTCTTTGCTGCATTATTCATTTGCATTATAGCACTGGATGGTAATTAAATCTTGCCTGCGATGCCGTTGTATTTAAATGAAACGTGAATATTTTAGTGAGGGAAATACAGAATGTTTAATCTGCCCCCCCACCCACTCTCTCTCCCTGTTTTTGCCTTTTAAAAGCTTGAATATTGGCCGAGCTTTGAAACTGTTTATTGTGCTCGCTGCTCTTTCTAAACGGCTTCTTCTTAAGAATAATAGTGTTGAGTCAACAGCCGCATTGACAAACATATTTCAGCTGATGCATTTGCCTGGACAGGGATATTTGATACCTTTGACACACATACACACACCCACACACACACTTGGCTTCTCCTTCTACACACACACACAGACACACATGCACATGTATGGATGCAAACACATATAAAACCTCACCAACAAAATGGCCACTGAGCACCTTTGTCTCACAAACACAGAGAGAGCGAGAGAGCGAGAGAGCGAGAGAGAGAGAGCTTGATAACGTACACATAGTAGTAAGAGACAGTAAGAGAGAGAGAGAGAGAGAGGGAGGAAGGAAGAGAGACAAATTAGCGAGGGAGAGACAGAAAGATAACAGGAGAGAAAAATGACAGAGGGAAAGAGACAAGAAGACAGTGAGAGAGGGTGGGAGACCTTTGTTATTCAGACAGAGAGAGAAAAGAAGAGAGAGAGTGAGGCAGAAAGAAGAATAAAAATCAAAGACAAAGAAAGAAGAGAAAAGTAAGTAAGACTGTGGGGGGAAAAAAGCCCCGTGTCCACACTGGCATGACTTTTTTGACAAAAGAAAACAGAACTTTTCCAGTGTGGATACAGAAAACTCAGCAATGAGCAGTAACCCTGCTGAGGGGCTGCACAGCATTAAAGGTAGGACGCCTGCAGGCCTCTCAGGAGTGACTGTTCACCTGGTTAACAGGTAGTTACTTTTAAGTAACTATCAGATCACCCTTTGTCTGTGCAGTTGTGTGACAACAGTGTCTGTGACACTGCTGAGTAGATGTTGGCTTCGATTTACTTTTTATCATTTGGCAACCGAAAGATATACTGAGAAAATCTTTTGGTGTTTTCCTGTTGTTCAGGTGTTTCATCTGTCGTTCGGTCGACCTAGTGTGGACGACAGTGGGAGAGAGACTGAGAGAGAAACAATAAAACACAGAGGGCGAGAGAGGGCAACAGACCTTTGTCACACATCATTTGCAGAGAGTGAGGAAGGAGAACAATAGAGACAGAAAGAGAGAAAGATGCAGAAAAAAATGAAAAAGAGAAAAAAAGCAGAAGAAAGACAGTGATAGAGAGACCCTGTGAACGGGATGACAGAAGAGAGAGAGAGGTTGAGAAGCAGAGGGATGAGCTGTGCCTTTAATGCCCATCTGGCCCGGAGATGTAATAAAATTGACATATTGATTCCTTTGAATTTACGAATGCCTGTTTCATAAACTCCATTTCCAAAGCCGAGGCCTCTTTAGAGCCCTGTCATTTTTCCCCCAAATGGATCAATTATGTGCCCACGTAATCCTGTTACCTGAGAAACCCACGCATACTTCTCCCATTTGTGGCGCTTCACCGGGCGCACAGACTCGCATTATGTGCACATAAACAAACTCGAGGTTTTTTTTTTTTGTGTGTGTGTGTGTGTGTGAGAGAGTCTGTGTGTGTCTTCACCCCCTCCTCCTCCTCTCCTCCTAATATTAGCGATTGTTTTCTCCCCCCTGGTGTCATCGTACGAGTCTCTCCCGGAGGGTTTTAGGGAGGCTTTTCCTCTGCTTCGCTCTGGCTTGTTTTTGAAGTTGGAGAAATCCCTTTCACCCCTATAAACTGTAATTCTACCACCTCTACATCAACACAAACATCACATCATATCCTTGTTATAAGAGCCCTATAAGCATAAATTCCACTTTCAGCAGAAAAAAATTACCTCTTTACAAAAAAACATAAATCACAAGGAGAGTCAGTTACAAGCTACAGGAGGATTTTCTCTGATAAATACATCATCTCCTCCCAACTACACTTTAAGTAATAAACACTGGATGGTGTGCAGTACTACACACAGGAGGTTTCCCAATCTGCTTTAAGATAAATACTGTTGTGTGGCTCTGAGTACCTGGTTATGAAGAGCAAGGCAACTCAACTCAATCAGACTTTGGAGGTTCATTTCCCTATGTGGTCACCTGTACTAAAAGCACAGGCATGTCTAGTACAAGAAGGCTGAGTTGGATAAAAATGCGCACAAAAATCAGCACATTCACCAAAACCTCGTCTTAAAATCCTTGTTTTCTTACAACAGAAACACAGTGATTATTTGTTGGAAACAGACTGAAATGTTCATGCTCGACAATACACAAAAATGAATGCAAAAACAAAACAAAAAAAAAAATCTATCAAGTAGTTTCTGTCTAAAACATATTACTAATGAAAAAAGGGAAAGAATCTGCCACTGCAGTAAAATTGTTTCCAGAAAAAAAAATCTACTTGTTTCAAGAATTTCCCAGAAATCTGTGTATGTATCTCATTACAATCAAGGAAAATGAATCTAACTATTGGAAACTGGCAGAAATATTCTCATTTTTTGCATTTTTGTTTTCTTACATGGTGAGTCAACTCCTCTGTATCTACTGGGATTTCCTCAGTGAGCACTCATGATTTAGTGGAGTCCATAAAATGACCAGAAGCATGAGTTGGTTTCAAGGAATAACCAGAAACAGAACTAGAATGTGTCTTGGTGTCACTGGTGCAGAAATGTGTCGACAACTTAAAGAGTTTCTGACCCGTGCTGGCAGCACAGGGATGGCTCACATTCATAACCTGGGTGAAAACAGAGGAGTCAGTATGGCTAGTGTCTGGGCGGTAATAGCATAATAGGCGGCTACAAGTGGTCACGGGTCAAACCGGTGCGAGTGTAAATGTTGGAGTAATACAGCGGGCTGTCAGGTGGAACGGAAATGTATGAAGAGCGACAGCAACGGTGGCGCACGGGAGCTCTCACTGAGCCACTAGATATCTATTTTACTATCTCACATTGTTGTAAAACCAAGAGAGAGACAGAGAGGGAGGAAGAAGGGAGGGAGGGAGTGGGAGAAAAAAAAAAATCAGTCCTCGATCTTATTTTCCACACTCCGGCGAGCTACAAGCGGCTCAGTTACACTACACTTGCACCGAACAATCAGTCTGGCAAAGGTTCACAAAACGACGAAATACCTTGTCACTTACTGCCTGACCTGTTCAGCGGAGTGACTCGGAGGGAGGAAAAAGAAGGAAGAAGGAAAAGGATGTAGAGGAGAGGGGGAAAATCATGAAATAAAATAATCATAAAGGAGCTCTGCTGTGGCTGACATGCCTGAGAGATTCTGGACAAATTCTTTATGTTTGCATTCTTGTTTGGTGCCGTAAACATGTGACACATTTATAAAACATTCACTCCAGCTTTTCCTTTAGATATAATCTGTATCATCTTCTTCAAACTCGTCAAAAGGCTGTATGATGATTACACTTAGTAAAGCACTCAAACCCAAGACTTTTTTTTACAAAGCTATCAAATGGAAATGTTCCAGATGTCTTGTGCATCATTTTGCACATATTTCCTCTAAAGTTATCTTGACACATTTGGTATCTCTGAACACTTTAGGATCTCCACTAGAATTTGAGATAAAGTGCTGTGGGACTGAAAAATGTTTGGCTGCACAGCACGACTTCGTAATAGCTGACCCTTTGGCAGGTCAGTGGGGTTTATGAGGTTATTGTGTGTTGAGTGAAGTCTCGTACACTTATCATCAAAAGCAACCTGATTTCTTTGGATGCTTGTTTTTCGTCCAAATCCACAGAGGAAGTGGGGTGGGTGAGTGGGAGAGGGGCGGAGGAGTTATCCCCTCCAAACCTCAAACCGACCAAACAATAACCACCGAGGGGCTTTAAAGCCATACTGGTGCATGTTTGACTTTGAGAAAGAAAACAAGACGACTCAGGTTTTTGGGATGACAAAACTCCAATGAACGCAGCAGCACAACAAGCAGCTTGGATGTCGTATGCAGGGGGGAGGAAGGGTGTAAAGTACATGATTTGTCACATAACAGCTGTAGAAAGTTAGGGAAGCTTTGAGTCTGAGTGAGAGAGGCGATTGTTAAAAAGTGAAGAGGAGGAGGAGGTGGGGGGGTTGGGCTTAACGGGCTGACAGGCGGCCGGGTTCTGCTCACTGGACTTAATCTAAAAGAAAAAGGCCCCAGTTATGATGAAAGGTCGGCAGAGTATGTCTCAGCAAATTGGCTTTTTTTTGCTCCTTTTTTTTTTTTTTTACTTTGTGCTGGCTGATGCTTCCACTCCACTGCTGTGGAAGCCTAATGACCTACGGCCTGCTAGCTCAACCCTTCCTCCCACCTGTCCACCACCCCACCCTCGGAGACAACCAATTTCTGTGAAAACTTTGGCTGCCAGTGTCAGTGTCATCTCCACTGAAGTTTTTCCAAAACCAACGCTGGTGACAAATCAGGAAAGGTCAACCATCAATCTAACTTTTTGGGGCCTTGACTTTTTTGGTCACATTTTGGTCTCAGCAGGCCACTTTGCCTCCTTTAGGAGACAATAAATCACAGATGAACCACTAACAGGAGAATCTAATCTCATGCAAAGTTTGACACATTTCAAGATAGACAGATAAACATGATAGATTAGGTAGATCATTGGGGGAATTCAGAAAGAGTAGCGACCTGGTTGCGGCCAAGTTCATAACATGATGGAACAGTTTGGCTCTGTCTTGTTCCAGGCCTGACATTTCTCCAAGGCCAACTATAATGATGGACAATGACAGGTAATTACTAGGGGGAGCGTACATGAGCACTCAAGATCAGCAGTATCTGTGAAGTTTCTGGAAACTCTGAGCGGGACAGAGGACGGCGGCCAACATCCTGAGCGGCGGGTTCCGCTCCAATCGGAGTCCAATAGGAAAAAACCACGACACCGCAATTTTGATGTTGTGTTTTCCCTAACTTGAACTGAAAAGTTTACAACCGCCGCTTGTGTGCTGAGCTAGCTGCTTGACCCTGAAAGCTCCTACAACCAAAACGACAAGGCTGTCGATGAGGACAGAACTACTTTGTTATCATTAATTTTTTTGTCTCACAGATGTGTGGCTTTTCTCCAAAAACAGCAGAAGATGCATTGGATGGCGGCAGAGTCGAATGTATGTTTTTACACCTGGAAAAACCTCCACTTCCTAATGGCTTACATGCATTTCCTTATTCCTCATCCTGGCGCTTGCTAGTGCTTTTCCTGGTTGTCTTTATCTTTGCGAAGGAAAAGGAGTGTGTGTGTGTGTTTGTGTGAGCGTAATGCCCTAATATGTCATTATTTAGTCTTGGGTGTTTACTCTAGCTGTTGTGAGGGCACAGATGAACTCCTAACGAAGACGGAATACCAAATAGCTTCAATATTTTGCAAACAGCTTCACCTGCACGCTGGGAAAGCAGGGATACGGAGGGGGGAGGCAGAGAAGGGGGAGTCGGTGTTGCAATCTCTCGTGTTGCACAGACTCCTCGGCGCTCCCCCTTTATAAATTACCTCATCAGTGACTGAAATTAACACCGATTCTTGCAGGCAATTTCTCAATTTCCATTGCTAATTAGCTTTTTCTCTTTACTTTTAAATTCTGTAGCACCTGTTTAGGGGGAAGACATCTTAGGCAGTGCAGGCGCATTTAATCACAATTTTAATTAACCATCCCCGTAGATGTGAAAGAGAAGCAATTATAATGCAGATGAATGATGATTTTTTCCACATTAAATTGTTTTGTTTCTTCGTTATGTTGATTGCATAAATACTGGCGCTGCTCAATTTTTATCTACTGTAATTTTGTAATTGTTTTGCAAAAAAAAAAGAAAAAGAAAAAAAAAGGGAAAACCAGCAGCAGAAAGGGTTTGGATAGACAGAGTTTGTCTGTTGACAAATTGTTTCATTTAGTTAACCCGTTAATCGCCACAGCAACATGGAGAGGATTTGGCAGGAAGTGTCTTATTTGCTTTCTTTCCCCCGAAACAACTGTCGTCAACCATCCCGCTTGTCAATCATCCTGAGGTTTTAGGGCTTGTTGTTGGGGGGGATTACAGTCTTCTTATCTCTTTTGACCTTAACAAACTATTTAACCAAATGAAAGTCATCCCCTTTCTTTCCTCAGCCTCCCCTTTAACTACTGAGCATATAGTCACAAATGAAAGCACAGATGGGTGCTACTGGAATGGACTCATAATCTTTATGTGCTCGTGAAAATATCATTGGGTTCGATGACGGCGCTTTCGACTGTGTTTATTGCCCCTTGTTCGCTGAAACTTTGCTTTTATGTTAATGTCAGAGTGACTGTCGCAGTAAAAACAAAAACACACCGCTGTGGCAGATTTCCTTAAAATGCCGCTGCCTTCTTCAGCTGTTAATGGGACATGTTTTCCATAAAAAGCTTACGTTGGCTTTGCGTCGCACCTTTTATTCACAGGGCAAGCCTGTTAAATTAGAGAGTGAGCCTGTTTGAATAGGACAAAATTATCTGTCTATTAGTCACATGTCGTGGGTAAAAAGTTTGAACCAATGTTGCATCATTTCAATTCTTAAATGTCTGATGCCAAACATGTTGGACATACTGGGAATAGAGCTGAAAAAGTTGAGGTTAAAATGCTGCTAAATTAAATTTCTTGAGGCTGTCTCTGATTTTATTTCCAGAACTGTTCCATCAGGATTGATCAGGACTGAGCGTTTTTAGATGCACATACTGTACACACCCCTTTGGAAACAGTTAAACAGTCACTGTTGGTGTATTTTTATTTATTTATTTATTTTTCTTCTATAGAAAACCTATGGAGATCACTGCAAAGGACCTGCTGTAGGGCAGGAAAAACTCCCAGAATCCTCCTGTGCTCTGTCCTCCGCCCTCAGCCACCCCCAGCAACACTCATTCTCTAATCCCACTGAGCACTGCTTTCAGTTTGCCCAAAGACCATGCAGGGGAACTCCAATGGACCAGACACACGCACTCACACACACAAACACACACTCTTTTGCTCTCTCTGTATGTTGCGCGCGCACACACACACACTTGTTTGTCATATCTCTCTCCCAGTCACAGTGACAGACACTTACTGAGGGGACTTTGCTGTCTAAAATTGGTCCGGTCATCTTTAACACAACTACGGACACAGAGGTTTTACTAAAGTCTTTGCAGCTCAGCGTCCGATGGTTAGTGGCATCATCTGAATTTTTAATGTTGAACAGAAAGTTTCTGAGACAAAATGAGATAGGTAGCTCTTGTACATTGTTTGTTTGGAACGTATACAAACAGTTAAGAGTTAGTTGCTTCGATATAAGATGTCTGGGATTTGAGAAAAATAAAATATAAATTAAAAAAAGTCACGATTTACACAACTAAAGGCCTTGGTTGATATTTTTGATATTTTATTTTAAGGATACTAAACTATCAACTTGCATTTTTTGTTTTCTATAAATGTGTGTACTGTATGACACAGAGAGAAAACAGCCAAGAGTGTTTTCAGCTTTGCCGCTCTGACTCTCTCTGAATCACTCCTCTATGAGCAAAGCTGGGGTTTTTTTATGGATCTATCTTAAATCATCCTGAGGTGCGTCTAAAAGGAAGAAGCTCCTCTTTGAATATTAGTGGCGATTGGCTGGAGGTAAACAGAGCATTAAATCCTGCAAAACTGTGGCAAGGCCAATATGGGCGCGGGACAATGGCTTGGCCCGGCATCTCCAAGCCTTTGTTCTCGGCTTAACAAAACTCTGCCGTCACACCGTTTTACCTCAATGCTGCCCTGTCGAAACGGCCATCAGCCCATCAGAGCACATGCATAGCTGAGGACAGGGAGGGAGGGAGAAGAGAAGGAATAAAACGGGGGAAAAGGGAAAAAAAAATAAGGGCGGGGAGAGAAGGGAGGGAAAAGAGAGATTAAGACAGAAGGAGAGAAAAAGAAGAAGGTGGCACAGGAAGAAAGAAAGTAGAAAGAGGGAAGGCAGATGATGCAAGCAGAGAAAGAAAAGATAAAGGAGAGGATAGGTGTCATGAAAGTGAAGAAAAAGAGACTTAAGTGTCAAAATCCTCTAAGGCCATTAAAGGGTCAAGAGCAGCTGAAATATACGTCTGTGGATAGTCATAAGGGAAAAAGAAATGAATAAAAACACAATAATACTCACCTCTCCCACACAACCTTAATAAGAATATATGGCAGCTGTGAGGAAAGGTTGGGAGGTGGGGTGGAGGGGGAGGACGCAGCGTTTTGAGCTTAGTGACGTGGCGGCGACAGAACTGGAGCAGCGAGATTCACTAAAAGTTTCATTACAAAGTCACTTATCTGCTTCCCTCCGCGGGCCACGGCGAGGTTCAGGAGGAAAAACAAAAAGAAAAGAAAGAAACGGCACATCTGCGTCTGCTGTGACCTGTCTGTCTGCCAATTAGCATGTGTGTGAGTGTGCGTGAAGTGTGTGTGGCGCATGTGTACATCTGTGTATGATGTATGTGCCGGGCTATGTGTTTTTGTGTGCACATGTGCATATGTCTGTACATTTGAGTGTGTGTGCGTGTGTGTGACGCCAACTTGGGCATGTGTTTGTCTGCGACACTGCGTGTGTCCGTGTCCATGTGTGTGCAGATGTGCACTTGCCTGGTGAACATGTGTGAGTGTTTGCTGGTGTCAGCCATTTTCAAATCGATGGCACATAATTGCTCACTTGTAGCCCAACCCCCCCCACCACCACCGTCCAGTGCCCTCTTAAAAAATTAAAAGCTTGGAAAAATATGATGCAAACTCCAAAATAAAAGCTGTCTAAGTTCTTTCACTTACTTTTTTACCAGCTGGTAATTAACATTCATGATGATTATCTCATAAAAGCCACTTTTGTTGGACGCAATCTTAAGAATTCCTCATACTGTATTTTCTAAAATGTACATGTCATGGACCCTCGCTAGTACATAGTGGGAGAAAAACTGTTCATGTCAGCCCCACAGTGATTATGATGATAAGCATCAAAGAAAATGTGGGAATTTTTGGCAGTTTGTGATTCGGCTTCTAAATTGCAAATATGGTCAAGGAATCCACAGATGTTGGCGGGCAATAAAAATGTAAACCATCAGTTATATTCCCACTAATATGATTCAGTCTACCTGGGAAAAAAAAGCAAACAGTATTTTCTCTAGTTCAATTAGGGTTGATTTTAAACTGATTTATTAGCACTTAACCCCAAAACTTGACCTGACGATCACCATCTTGGATGTAGTTCAGGCCTCTAGTGCCGCGATTTGCCTGCTCTCAGTTGCCTTCTCCCTCCCTCTCTCTCTCCTCCACTGTCAGGTTCTGGCCTGCCAATTTCCACTTGAAGCTTGACTGGGCCTGATTTGATGCAAACTACCTCGGGGTGAGGTGGGGAGTTGGAGGGAGAGAAGAAGGGGGGGTAGGAGAGGGACTGAAACTGATGAACAGTTATGTCAAGTCGATTTTGCACCGTTGGGGAAAGGTAACCTCTCCTTCGGGGAGGAGATGGCGGGGGAGGAGGAGATAAAGGTAACAAAAAAAAGGGGCAAAAAAAGACAAGGTTGGTGGAGTGGAGGTTGCTTGGGGAGGAAGGTGGGGTCTGAGGGGGGGGTGGCAGAGGGGGCGTGTAATCGCACCAGGGTGCACCCACTCTCTGCCGCTTCACCTCACCTCCCTCTGCTTACCGCCCCGCGCAAAACACTAACTGTCAGTGCGAGTACTAATTGCAGATGTGCCAGTCTGCCATCATAATAAAATCAGAGGCAGGGCGGACATTAAGCATGGCTGGCTCATTTGTGAGACTGCTGAAAAGGTAGCATAAATGAATATTTCATTACCTTAATTACTAAGGAATACTCCTTTCCGCCAGTCGTGGAATGAGTGTTGCTGTAACTAATTATGAAAAGTAATAACATTAGGGATACTGTGATTGCCAGTTTATAAGGCGGCGTCTGCTTGCTGTTGAGGTATAAACCATGTTGGGAAACATGCGGCGCGGAACGGAAGGAAGGAAGGAAACGAGGGCTCGGTTTCGATCAAACCCACACATCTGCAAAAAAGTGGGGTTTGCAGGGATGAATGGAGCACTGATTATTTACCCAGGGATGCTTGTGTGTGTTTGAAATTGCCAAGTGGAGGTTTTAACAGGTATGAAGGGGCTAAAAGGTTGTGAAACTCACTTGGCGTGTAAATGACAGCTTTTTGGCAACACGGGGAGCCCTTTGATACGTTTTTGATGAATACAAACACAGAGTATGAAAGGACGTGCATGCTACAGCTACCTGGACCGCAAAGTGCAATTTGATGAATCCTTTACCACGCAGCCCTGAAGTACCTGCACGTCCAAAAAGGCCAGACTACAGTAAAGCCCCGCGAGCTGCACATTTGCATCGCTTCATCATCCCTCAGAGTCTTTGATGTCAGACACATGGCTCGATACCTTTGTCCGTTATTCACCTCTGCAGCCCGTGGGCACGTCCCATGCCCGGCTGTAATGTATGACCACTGATAAGGTCGTGAGGGGGGTTGTGAGAAAAAAGGCAGAGTACAAGGTCTGCTTTGATGGCCATGCTAATTCCAATACCCCTAAGTAGTAAGAATAACAAAGTGGTGGGGAATTTATCTCAGGAATGCCGGAGCAAGACGGCCGGGCGATAAGGAAGTAGCTTCCCTTGGGTGGGGGAGAAGTAATTAGAGTGGGCTGACTGGTTACATGACTGACTGGCTGGCTGGTGGGATGGATGGATATAAAGGTGGGGGAAATGGACTGGAGGGCCACACAAAAGGCAAAGTTTGAGGCAGAAAGTGTGTCAATTGTCAATTTTCTAAAATATGACTTGTTGCTTAACTACACAACAACTCCCTCTGGTTAATCATGTTTACATTTTGGGCATCTAAGTAACAGCTTGATGGAACAACAGATAAATCCTGTTTTACAACACAGAAATGCAAGAAAAAAAAAAGCTGAGACACATCCTTGACTTTATAACCACTCCCTAGAGATGTTTGTAAGGCCACAACAAAAATCACTAAGAATACACAAAACATTTAAACCCTCACTGATGTTAGAAAAAAAAACAAACAACCTCAGGCCTGCAAGTTACAAAGCCTTGACCTAACCAAAGACAGGGCTGTGCCTCAGGATGAGTCACAGGGCCAAGTCTGAGATCAAGTCTCCATATCTGAACCAATCTTAGTCGTCTTACACAAGGTTTCTAGGTCAGGAAATACCCGTCCTACCCTCTGCTGCCAGGCCTTTACTTCAGCGATTCAGCCTGAATAGCAGCCATGACCAAATTCAGTCATAGCTTCTGTCCCATCAGTCATCTTTAGGCCAATAAATAAGGCGCCAATAGCAAATTACAGCCACAACCACACAAACCTCAGTTTTATCACCTCATCATGACTTAAAAGTAGATAATAATCATACAGCATCTGTCCCCAAAATTCCCGTTCAATGCCTTTTCCAAAACCCAAACCAAATCCTGGATTGCTGTGTTACCCAAACCAAAACTACAACCACATCCACAGAGAGCCCTCCCCTGTCAAACTCCAACCTCCAGCCCTCACAACGTTTAATTTACTGTCATGTATTAAACACACTTCAACTAAATCCTTGACCTTCTGCTTGACCACCTCGCCCCAAAACCCAGACCCAAACTGCAGCCTGAAACCACCGAAAGCTCCTCTCCGCTGCAGCCTTAGCCCCCGTTCGCCCTGCGTGTCAGAAAGGCTGAGGACAGGCCTGTCGGTGTGATTATCCCCCCGCTACCTGAGGAGGTGTTTGTTTGACATTCGCGTTTGACAGCGACGGGACACGAGGCGTTCAGGGGAGGGGGCTCCCTCTCCAGTCACAACCCATTAACACGTGAATTCACCTCTCAGAGTTTTTAACAGGGCCGACTTTGCTACACATGTCCATTGACTGCACCACAGATCACAACACCCACCCCTTTCCATGTTTTAGCTGTCCTTGACTCACTCTTGCCAAAGGTTAAATGTATGTTTGAATAAAAAGGAGGCCGGAGTGTAATTTCTGACCATTTCCTCTTTTCTCTGCAACCTCCGGTTAAGAAGGTGCTTGATCAACGCTGAGATGAAAGCGTGGAAGTGAGTGAAATTTGTGCAACCGCAAAATG
Organism: Lates calcarifer; assembly: GCF_001640805.2. NCBI lineage: Eukaryota > Metazoa > Chordata > Actinopteri > Centropomidae > Lates > Lates calcarifer. The sequence continues at coordinate 1,991,043 of NC_066854.1, forward strand.
ACCTAATTTCTTCCTAATCTCGTTTGGCAATCAGCTGCAATTAAATTGAGATAACACATCTGAATTTACTTCCACGCGAGACGAGGGAAACCGGAGCACAAACGAAAGCAGACACATCCTCGTTAACAAAAAAAGGAAAAAAAGGTAACGAGAGGGTTGCACTTACAGTAGGTGGCAGAGAAGCAGGACACGTTCTGAATAATGAACTACAGTAAGAGAGTGAGCCCTGATCAAATAGCATGTTCTATTATCCCGAGTTAAAGGTAGGATGGTGTGCTGCAAAATGTGTTGAGTCGTATGTGGAAAAGGCCTAGATTTCCAGATGTCACCATGCCTTAATCTGGTGATCTGTTATTGATTGTTCCACGCGGCCGTGACCTTGCCAGAAGAGCTCTTCCACCCGACAATCAAACATACATCAAAGAATGTGTGTGTGTTTCCCTAAATGTGTGTGTGTGTGTGTGTGTGCACATGTGGCAGCGAGCATCGCTTGCAGATCAGCGGTGCCGACATCAGAGCAGAAAACTGGAGGCTGCTTTCAACACTTGTTTGCACAAAGGTGTCATCTCTGAAGCAGCTGCCGCAAAAAAGGAAAAAAAAAATATGGGCGAAAAAAATCATTTTAATGGGCAATTGAGGTGATTACTTTTTTTTTCTCCTTTTCCTCAGAAACGTCATGAAGCTGTGCCCTGCTTTATGGCTGACAGCAGTGATAAGTCACACACACACACACTCACATAGACACACACACACACACACACACAGCAGGAAAGCATTCACACAAGAGCTTCAACCAGCTGTGATGCATTTGTTCTTTTGATTTAATCTATATTTGTTCCTTTGCTGCGCTTTTAAGACACAATCCTGTTTGTTAAAATCAGACTTGATTGAACAGGTCACTCCTCATTATGATCAATATTACAGAAAACAACATAGACCATGACAAATAACATGCGATACAGAAAAAAAGTGGGACATTTTACGCTAATTCATCCAAAAACATAAACGTCTACAAACCCAAACTAAAAACAGTAAAATTCTGAAGAGTACAACAGTAAATCTGCACACTGCAAGAGGCAAATCTACAAGGTATGCTTGGCTTGAAGCTACAGTGCAAAGTACATCTAATTTGGTGGAAGAGATGCCATCCAAACTCCTCATGTGCATCTTCGTCTGGATGCACATAGCATTGTTAGGAAAAAGAAGGTGTTTTTGAAGTTGTTTTTTGCCCCCCCCTGCCATTTAATTATGAAACCTAAATGTTAGTTTACACCTGCTCAGCAACCTGTCGTCTGTCTCGCCCAGACTCCCTCGCAAATCAGAAAAGTCGACGCGTGGAAAATGTCGAAAATCACAGGCGAGACGCGGTGCAACAACTGAATAAGTGCAAACAGCAGGACGAGACGGAACGGATGGGCCAAATAAAGACTTTGCATTTTCACTTGAGAAAGACTCAAATGAGGCATGATATTTCAAAATGCATTTTCCTCCTACGCAATGCATAAAACATGCCGGCTTAGGGTAAAGAGTGTACACACGTAAATGAAAAGTCCAAATGCATGCAATTATTTGCCAGACCACTGAAGTTTCAATTTCTGTGTTTGCTTTTTGTCAAAATCGCAAAGGGTGAGAGGAGAAAACAGAGAAAACAAAGGGATGAGAGCAAGACGCTCAGAGAAAAAAAAAAAAGAGAAAACAAGCAAAAAGGCATGAAATAAAGTCAGGGAAGCAGGAGAAAGACATCTGACTGCATTGCAACTTTACTTAGAGCAGCGTGTCGCAGAACAGGCGTACATCAACATAAAGGGGGGAGCTGATACGAGCTGTCAAATCCTGAGAAACAGAAAAAGAATGGATGGAGGGAGGTGGGTCAGAGCTCGACAGGCAGAACGCCGCCGCCAGAAACACCTTTAAGTCTGTCACCTTTGCTCCATCACTCTCCATCTCTGCTTCCTTCACACCGTCCTGAGTTGTCGATGTCCGGGCGACCCTGGCTTCTGACAACCGCCGAGCCACCAAGACAGATCTCAGCTTATTTTCAACCCACTTATATGATGCAGCAGCAAACGCAAACTACACTCATCCCAAACTGTCACACAGCAGAGCCAAATTAGCACAATTTAACTCACAACTTTAATATCTCAAGTAGATACAGCAGTGCACTCGCTATAGTTTCAAGTATCAAAAAGGCGAGAAAACCTGTTTTTTTGAGGCAATTCCTTCTGGGGAAGAGACAGAAGTTCAGCAACAGTTCAGCTGCCATGCACTAAAAACTGGGACTTGCTTACATGTAAAAGACCCTTCTTTTTTTTTAACAATGCATAAACAAAATGCAAGAGATTAAGGCCAAAAGCATGCAGGGAATGCCACGTTGCTGCCTGTGTCACCACATTGTTTTGGACGATACATCATTATTGCCGTTTAAACATAAAGGGAAGTCACAGGGGCAGAGTTGGCTCACTATTGGCTGATTCATGCCTCGGTGTTAGTCAGGCAACGGATCCCAGCCACTGCTCTCGCTTTCATCGTTCTTGGCAGTGGCAGTTGCTGTGTATGTGTGTGTGATTTTGTGTGTGTGAGTGTGCATCACCCCAAATACACTGTAACTTCTGCAGCTCTGCTTTTCCAAACCAATATGTCCCATCACAAAAATCACAGGGATTTTACGTTACCAAAACAAGCACAAGCAATACAGCTTGAAGCTGTTTTCACAAAGACAAGAGACGGAGGGATGGTCACAGAACATGCTGAGGGAATGCACGCACAGCAAAGAGCTGTCATACAAAGAGTTAACCCCCTCCCCTCCCAACACCACCGCCGCCACCCCATTTCTCCAAAGCATGGGTTAATATCATGGCTGCCTGGTAAGGCATTATCCAGAACCTCTCCGAACAAAAGGCCCCTTTTGCAAACAGACTCCTACTTTCCCCCAGTGTCCAAAGGTGTTTGCTGAAGTAAATCTGCCTAAATCCTGCGCAGCTTGGCCAGGAGGAGGAGGGAGGGAAGGTGTACCGATAATCCTTCTTCTTAACCAAAAAGAAAAAAAAGTTCTGGGTAAGGAAAAGAAAGAGAAAGGGAAGAAAGAAAAACTGGAATCCATATCACATGATGCCATTTAAAGAGCTGTGATACCCCCTCCCTCTCATCTCCCCATCTTTGCTTAAGATTTGCATACATCCAGCCTGGGAATCACTTGATAAAGATATCCTGCAAATCATTTTGATTAAACAACAGATAAACTACATTGTGCATGTTTACATAAGTGAACATAGCGGATGTAAAGTAATTTATTTTCCCTCACTTTAAAATGATGGATCGTAAATTGCTCATTTTGACCACACCTGCTCTCAAAAATTTTAAAAAGCACTACAAAACTGTGCTGGCAAATTTATTTTTTTTGACATTCAAAGATGCTCTGAAGTTTGAGAGGCAGATTGTTGCCAAACAGACAAGGACAGAAAAATAAAAGCGCATCGTTAAGACACCTGCTCGTGACCCTTATCGCCTTCTTTAAGCACAATCCAATCAGTCGGATTTTTTTCTTCTGCTTAAGTGTGACTGGCCACGAATAGTGTGGGCATGCCATCTCGTAACACTATCTGTCTGTCAGGAGGGGCCCGGGTCCCTGCTAGAGTAGGGAGGCTATAAAAGGCTTGTAACCAGGGGACGACCAACAAACAACCACAAACACCCTAGTTATTCCTCTCCACCATCCACCCACCCCCTTTCTGCCTCTCTCCCTATTTTCTCCCTTCCTCTTCTTCTTTTTTTCCTCCTCTCCTCTCTTGCTCTCATTTTTTTCGCCCCCCTTTTCATCTCAGGCCCTTTTCTGATGCTGAATGCAAATGTGTAGCCCTGCTGCTGGCGGCGAAAGGGGCTGAATTGTGATTAAGAGGGAGAAGAAGAAGAAGAGGAGCTCCTTTCTTTGTTCTCCCCCCGGGGGATGTTTACCAGGAGAGACACGGCGGATCAGATATGAAAGGCATTCAGGTCAGCATTGATGTGAGCGAAAGTGAAATCGTACCTAAGGCATTCCAAAGACCCGCGGTGTCAGGGGTCCGGGCTCGCGGTGCCTCTGCAAGTGTGTGTTCTCTGGCCGCCAGGCGAAAAATATCTTCACACAAGCAGGGCGGTCGAAGAAGGAAGAATAAAAAAAAAAAAGGAATAATAAAAAAAAAAGGGGAGAAAATGTGTCAAAAATGTTTTTTGGCTATTTTTTGGGAAGAGGAGGAGGGATGGATGAAAGTTTTCTGTCCAGTGTCCAGGATGGAGTTGAGATGATCATTAGTTTTCTTTTCTTTTCTTTTTTTTTTTTGGTGTGTGTGTGTGTGTGTGTGTGTGTTGGGGGGTGTACAGCCACAAGCCATGCTATTTGCTTTTATCTGCCTTATCAAAGCATCAAAAAAACTGTGCTTATGTGTTGCTGTTGTGTGTGTGTGTGTGTGTGTGTGTGTGGAAATGCTGTTGCTCAGCTACATTCCTGATTTAATTCCTTGTGGAAAGCACATATTAGAGGATTTGTTGAATAACATATCAGCTTGAAAGCCGAAGATATCACACTGCGATGACTGTATCTCTGTGACACACACACACACAATAAAATAAAATAAAATCATGTGAATTACAATAACTGCAAATACTCCGGGCCCTTTGACAAACTGATCCCATGAAAAAATGTTTCCTTTCAAAACTGACACCGTTAACCAAAGGGAACATCCTTTTGCTCCTATATACCAACGCTTCGCTTGAAATCACAATGATCTCGTAAGGCAAGTCCATTCATTTTTATGTGCTTGGCTATATACACTTGACTCACACACTTTGAGCAGATGGATATATTTAGCTCGTGTCGACTGCAGCCGAGGGAGAGGGAGTTAAAAAAAAAAAAAATCAAGTGATGCAAAAAGCTACCGTACGCTCCGGAAAATAATAAGGCCTCACGCAGTGCGCCAAAGTGCAATGTGTAGTTGTGACAGGACAAATATGCCTTCTTATTAGCCTGCATTGAGGGAAACCTGCTAGCCGTTTTACATTGGGTAATTGGAATGTGTCTATTTTGATTCAACCACAAGGCCGACGTTATAAAAATACTCCAGTAAGAATCATCGGCTATCTGTGGGTCTGTGCACCACAACACTCAGAGCCCAACAGACCCCCCCCCCCTGCTGCAGACTGATTCCTGCCGGCCCCTGTAATATCTCACAGTAATTATTTCACTTGCTTAAACAAAATAATCCCTCACTTCCCTCAACATGAATGCACTGCAAAACACGTTTCACTGCTTCTTCCTACAGAAAAAAAATCCATCAGGAGTGTAAGGTGTCTGCTTTGGCTGCTCCACACAATTGCCAACCCGTATGGGAATGGCAGCAGTGAATGGCTCGGTGGACAACCCCCTGCCACTATTGACGGTATAAACATGTAAATGAAACACATTACCACTGACAATCAATTGTCCGCGAGCGCCCTGCGAAACCTGCCCTCCTCCTCCCCTCCTTTTTTTCCTTCTTACCCCCTGTTTTGCTCAGTGACGATGGCAAAAAAACTGCCCCTACCTTGAGGAGGGAAAATCTGGGAGAGGAAGGAGGAGGAGGGAGGGAGGGGGGTTGGTGGATGGGACAAGGGAGGAAAGAGGAGGGGGGGTGAGAGAAGAAGGCAAAAAAGAAGAGGAAGAAAGGGAGCACCTTGTCTTACCCCCCTCCTTCCCATTCTCTACTGCGGGAGCTGCGAACACAACTTTAAAAAGGCAGAGGAATAATAGAGATGGACAAATTGTTTAGACTGGCAGAAATCTGGCATTGTCTGGGTCTGAAAGCAAGGCTACCCCTCTCCCACACATACACACACACACACACACACACACTTTTCCCTATTTTTTCCGCAGCTTACGCGTGAATCTGTGATAGCCTTAATAACCACATTCAGACTATTATATCAAACTCCAGCAGCCAGAGACGCAGAGAGAAAAGGGGAGATTGGCCTCGTCTTTCTGCTTCTTCTTCTGCTGCTGCTGCTTCAGATTATGTAATCAGCGCATTTCCGAGGGTATGTCCTGACATCGAAATGTCATCTGGGGTGCGGAGAAAAATCAAAAACGGTTTGAAAACTGAGTGACGTGGAATCAAACGTTTGCCAGAAAAGCACCCTGAGAAAAATAATGCCAACATCTGTATTTCCTCTTTCATCTTCTCCTTAGACAAAAGCTGCCACAGTTTGATGCAAAGAGTCTGTGTAAAATCCAAATCAAAAACAACATGATTACAAAGCCGAAAGATTTTTTTTTCTAAAAAAAAAGGCATGTTTTGATTCTTGTGTCGGTTGAGTAATAAGAAAATAAGGACAGGTGTGCGAGTGCTTTTCTGTTGGGCGCTCACAGCTGGATGTGACAAGCAACACCTGGCGAGGGCCAAACTCTCTAACACTTCACGCTGCCGAGATCAAGTTTCACACCAGGAGAGGAGAAGGGGTTTTTTAGTGGTTTAACAGTGGGGAACTGGATGATAAAAAAATGTAATTTCTCAGGTTTTGTTGCTTTTAAATATTGGTGCCATTTCAGTCTATCAGCTGTAAGACAGGGGCTTCACAGCGGCGTGCAAGAGGTTTGGATGAGGAGGGGATAAGTCATGAACTGTGGTTAAATACCACATGACAGACTGGGCAGTGAGTGAGTAAAGCTACAGTAGCACCTCCAACCCTGAAGGCCGACAGTCATCTGGATGAGAATGTCATTGGTTAGACAACTTAGTGAGCAAATGCCTCATTAATACTAATTGGCACAAATGCTGAAATGTCCCTTCCTTTTTTTTTTTTTTTGAACAGCAGAAAAAATAATCCTAACAATTCCAGTTATTCTATCTGTGTGAGGATGCATTAGATCAAAATTTAGACGCTTGATTAAAAGATAAAAACTAAACCAGATGTAAAACATTTAGCATTTTTAAACAAAAATAATGACAGGTGGCAAGCAGATTATAATTTACATCAAAACATGCTCGCTTACACACCAACACCTCTGAAAGCCGTTCAGTGAAATTAGCTGTAATTGTACATATTTCATATTTGTGTATATTCATCTGATTTGTTAGTTAAGGGAAGAAAGATTGAGTCTGGGTGCAACCGCCCTCCATCTGGTAAAAAATTTAGAAAAACACCTCTGTGTGTGTGTGTATGCGCGCTGCATTTTTTTCCCTTTTTTTCTCTCATTTTTTTTTGGTGCATTCAAGGCGTTTTGTTAGTTACTGCTGGAGGAGTCAGAGTCTGTCCTGCCGGCTGTCACACGCTTCGCCCTGCCCTACCATCCCTCCACAGAGCCAGGCAGGAAGAGGACAGAGAGACAGGCAGAGAGACAGAGAGAGAGAGAGAGAGAGAGGGAGGGAGAGAGGGGAGAGTGGCCAAGCCTCAATAAGCCTCTGCATTCCCAGGGGGGAGGATTGGGGGTGAGGAGGGGTGGGGTGGGTGGGGAGGGGTTGAGGGGGGGTCATCAGACAGAGCTAGTTGTTATGGAAGAAAGAGAAAAAGGGGGAGATTCACATATCAAATTTTAAAACTAGACTGATATTAAATGTATTTTCTTTAAATGTACATTCTCCTGGATGAACGAGTGACTACATTTTTATAAGAGATATAAATATTCTTTACACACACTGCCAAAGCTTGCCGTCTCTTGTCAGGTTTAAGGGTGTGAAAATTATATTTGCTTTGCTGATATTATTTTATCAAATGCTACATTTGGTACAAAAGCCAAGACTGGTTTTCTCCCTCTCACTCCCCCCTTTACAAAACAGGTGGCCAGAGCTAAACAGCCTGTCATATCTCTAAATGTGTCTTATTATTCTATTTTTCTTTTAAGTATGAACACTGTAAATGTACATATATATTGGAAATCTCCAGCTCCACTGTTGTGCTCTTGTGCTATTTAGTGTGGAACAAAATGCTTGTCTGCTATTGATTGTATGAAATCAATAAATGAAATCTGATCTAGATAAATAACCTGTGGGGGCAGAGATTAAAAAACTGTTGTGGAGAAAGCAAATAAAAGCTTCGTCTGAGCAACTGAATCACAGCCTCGATATTTTACACACACACTCACTGCTTCAGTTCGCCAGTGTGTTTCGAGCCTATATGGAATAATCAGGAATAACGGGGCCAGGAAATGTCACTGCAGATTTGCCTCTTGTGGGAAAGTGTGCAGTCAAATGGAGAAAGAAAACCAACAAATCTCCACCTCCAGCACTCCAGTCCAGACCCAATTAATGTCCAGCATTTATCGGACATGTCATCCTATTTATATATGATTATGAAACTCCAATAAACTTACTGATAAAGGTAAACAAAAACGCACAGGTTTACAAATTGAGCCAACAACCAACTGCCATCTCCTGTGAATTATTTCAGCACTCAGCTCGTCCCGGAAAACAGCGACAGTGTGGGGTAAATTACTTGAAAATGTGCTTTACAGAGGAGATGTAAAGGCCCATGTAAAGAGAAAAACATCACGGCTAACGCATGCCAGCGCGTGGATTAAAGCAAATCAAAACTCAAATCACAAGACTGGACTTTTACACCGAGCAGCGTGAGTCTGCTCCAGCCACCGATGCTCTGAGTGACCGCCACACAGTCCCCCATGGCGGATTCTGTCCCGGCGAGAAACCAGCCGGCACCGCTTCACTCCCAACTTTCCAACATCCACAAGTTTCCAACTAACCTCCTCATACCCTTCTTTAAAATAATCTCCTGAAAATACACATTTAAAACCGATATTTTTAAGACTCCAAAGGGCTCGAGTGAGGCTGCAACACGGACGCATTTACGCACAGTTTCTCCCCCGGATAGCGGTCCCTTTATCCCTGCGTAAAAGGGGAAGGCAGATATGCGCACCAGCCGCGGACCTTAACACATCCCCGACCCGCAGTGGAAACCTTCAAACCAGGCTTGCATCCAAAGATATCCCCCCCGACTGCTTGGTTTGTCTCCCCCGTGATTTTCTTACCGTTTTTCCGTCTCGGGTTGGCTTGTTTTCGCCTCTTACACCTGGGGCCATCCGCCATGATCTCTTGCTTCATTGATAAGTGTGTGTGGGATCAGATGGCAGCTCGCATGGACTCGATTCCTTGATTTCAGCTTGATATCTGACGGGAAACACACACAGCACCAACAATGTGGGGTGTTAGCATGGAGGTCCACTTGCACCGGACGCGGACAAGAAACTGCAAATGGAACTTGGATGGAGGAACAGATTGTAAAAAAGAAAAAGAGCCGTGGGTGAAAGTATGAGAAGGAGCGGCGAGGGGATCCGTGTCCATCTAATTTTGATTTTCAGCTGATCGGCTGTCAGCTTAGTGGCATTAACAGCAAAGCAAACAGCAGGAGGAGGAAGGGAATTAGAATTTCTCTTAATAGGAAAACCACAATTCATTTCGCCAACGAGAACTGCAGCGAAAACATGACACTCTTATCCTTATTTCATTCAGAAAAGTTTCACAACCCGGTTTGTATTTTTCTTCACTTTTACGAGAATAAATCTTTTTCTACTTATTTTTATTCAAACTGACAGGATCTGTTCACGTTTTGCGCTCTCAGCCCGGGTTTGGCACAGGAGGCGAAACAGGTTAATAAATCAAATTTCTGTCAAATTTTAGGGTCAGATCCAGAGCTTACGCGTTAAAGACGGCAAAAGCGAGAATGAGCCTCAGCTTGGAATAAGCCTTAACTGTGTGGTCTGATTAAAAGTCATAGAACTTCAATAAACACTTGGGTTCGCCTGAGAAAATTGCACTTCTAGGTTTAATAAACTAAATCCAAACCCTCTAGTCAACAGTTAATAAATAACAGATGGGAAATAATTGTTAAAATGTGCCAACTGACTCCGCACTATAAGAAAAAATCTTTAAGGCACAAATGGCGCATAAACAAAAGCGATAAGACTCAAATCGCCTGTGTGGGATGTTCGGTTCGCCAGCTAATTTATCAGCGCAAATACCGTTATTAGGGTAAGTGAATATTGACAAGAGGTTTTGTTTGTTGTGGGCACTTGGGCGTTTAGCTGAATGATACAAACAGACACTAATATAATACAGGCTGAAGAGACTCAGAGGGAAAACGGGATGCATATCGCCTTTTTTTTCCTCCAAAGGATAGCGGTGTTGTGCAGCGCCAAACGCCCCGCAAAAAGCACACTTTCCCCGGCTGTCAGGAGCTTGCAGGACGCCTCTACACCACGGACGTGAAAAAAGGAAAACAAAACGAAACAAACGCACCTATTTCCACCTGTGCAGGTAAGGCAAAGTTGAGCTCCAACTCTGACGCGGGCGCACGGAAGTTTGTTATCCAACCTTTCTCCGAAAAAAAGACTATAAATAAAAAGAGACGAGGCACATACCTGTTTTTTAGGGGTGTAAAGAGGTGTCTTGTGGATAGGAGTTGCGAGGAGGGATGATACCGGAGCGCGTCGGTGAGCGGATCCTTTTCCACCGGTGATAATAAAGCCTTAGAAATAAAGCCTTAGAAATAGTTGGGAGGAGGGAGGGACCGCTATTCCTGCTAGGGCAGGTTTACAACTGATGTCTTACACCCACTCCAGGAAACAAACCTGGGTAGGGACTGACGTGTTACGCCTCTTCTAATGACATTTTTTTTCTTTCCACCTCCTTTTCTTTGCCGTGTAACACAGAGGAGAAGCCCCCTGAAACGCACGCCACCTATCTTCACGGGAGGGGATAATTGAGGAGAGCCAAACGTGAGCATCTTCTGGGTTGAACGTGAAGTTTTTTTCCTCCCTCTCTCCTTTCTCCCCCTCTTCCTCCTCTTTTCTTTCCCTCACTCTCCTCTCTCTTTCTCCATCTCTTCTCTTTTTGAGTGAAACCAACTATGTCGGGCTTCGACGCGGAGCAAAGAACAGGCGACAGTGTGTTTTTTCTTTCTTCGTGTGAATGTGTGTGTATGTGTGTGTGTGTAGAAGGGGGGAGAAACTTGGAGCGCGTCCACGCCGGCCGCAATCATGTAAGGATTATTTTTTTTATTTCTATTTCCACTCCGTTTAATTTGCAGAAATGGCAGGGTTGATACGGCAGGATGCAGGAGTTGGGGTGGGGAGGCAATTCCACATATTCTTCATTATTGTAATTGGCTGCGACTGCAAAAGGTTTGGGGATGTTCGGCTTTTATCTACGCTGCAAAAAATGTCCGCCAGGACCTTGTCATTTAGTGGAAAACACTGTTCTTTTTGCTAAAAGTGTGGTGACAGTTGCATTAGTTTTCATTACAAATAAATGTTTTCTTATATTGAGCATAATTTACTCAGAGTCAGGGTTTATTTTCTCGCGTTATTATGATTTAACTTGTTTTTTAGAAAATTATTGAAGAAAACTGAAAACGTTTTGGAAACAAGTGGAGTTTCTCAGCGTCTTTAGCAGAATTTGTGTTTTGATTTTTTGTGAAAAATGAGATTGAAAAGGTTAAAAACAGCGGGTTAACCACTAAAGGTGGATGTTTTTATAAAACAATTGTTTTATTACCTGTGATGTACCTGCAGCATCAGTGAGACTGCAGGTACATCACTGTCTGTGTGTATTATGTGAATACATGTAAACTCCACATACGGTCACACTCTGGAGGGAGGAAATAATCATTTCTCATTTTTGCCTCTGCTTATTTGCATTTTCCAATTGCTCCCCCTAACGAAAATGAACCAAAGTGGGTCCAAAATAAATCTGTGATATTATACAACTATGACTGTACAAACTGTAACAGAGCAGTGACAGAGATGACTGCAGCCTCTGTAGGAATATTCTGATGATACTAAAGGAGCTGAAAAATACCATAAAGTACAATAAAGTGACTGTAAAGTCACCGCAGAGAGCCGCAGACACACTGCGAGTCCATGCAGGAATATTAGAAGAATATCATAGGAGTAGTCCGACATTATAAGAGTGATTTTTCGTTCTGGACGCCACTTAATAGGATGAAACCGCATTTATTAAAGAAGTCAACCATCGCAGCCATGTCTGAGTTGCAACAGAGAGAGAGAGAGAGAGAGAGAGAGAAAGAGAGGGGGGGGGGAGAGAGAGAGGGAGAGAGGAAGCTCCACCTTTGCAGCGCCGTGATTGGTTATGTAAATAAAGTATTATTTTGTGTCCTGTCCTCCTGCAGTTCGCCACTGTATGGCTAATTAAATCATCAATCAAGGGGCTGAACTGGTTGATGCCCCCCCCAAATACCCTTCTTCCACCCCCCCATCCTAAAAAAACAATCAGATGCAGGCAAAGAGAAATCACCCATTAAAAGAGTCTTAACTTCTGATAGGAATTTTATATATAGACAGTTTTTACTCTGTTTTCTGAGGAATACCACTTGTATTATTATTACTGTATTATTTTTATTAGAAATACCTTAATAGCCTTTCTCTCCAACTTGTCTGCATGGACCAGAGGGACTCAAATGCCAAATTGAAATTTTGGTAAGTTTACCTTATTCTCTTAAGTGTTTTAAATAATTTCCATCATGAAATCATTTTTTCCTTCTTCTTATCCAAAAAGAAGGAGGGCAGAGGTGGGTAAAACAGATCGGGGTGAAGCTGCTTTGCCTCCCGTTTTTCTCGGGTCGAAAGTGGATCCGGTCCTGGGTGAATTATTGTCATGCGTAATTTACTGCCACGGTGCTTGCATGTAAACGAAGCAGTCCAGCTCCCTCTCGCTCACTCCCTGTCTCTGTCTCTCTCTCTCTTTCACACACACACACGCGCGGGCACACACACACACACACACACACACACACACACACACACACACACACACTTGAACCGTAGCTCCAGCCCTGTGTCCCATTCATTCATGCGAGCCTGGAGTGGCACCTCTCGCCTTTTTACGCACACAGGCTCTCCTACGTGGGGCCGCATATTCACCGTGAAAACGGATTACAGTCGGTGTGTGACCTATAGGGGGACCTTGTGTTTAATGAATATATTGATTTAAATGAGGGGAGGGGGCACAAAAACCAGCATATGCGTGTATTCAGAATTTTTGCTCGATCTTTTTGACTGTTAATTTCAGATTAAAGATGCAAACATGTTGTGCATGTTGTCAGTGTGATTTAATTAATTATGAGGAAAAATGACTGTTTATAATGTTTTGGAGAATTGTTATTGATGAGGTGAACTGTCAAATTAAAAAGGAAGATTTGTAATTATTTACAAATAATTTCTAATGAATTGTGGTTATTTTTAACTGTACTGTTGATCTGTCCTCTGTATTTTCTCTCTAAATAAAAAAAAAATGAAGCTTTTGCAGCACATTATCCGCTGTGGCTTATTTTCTGAAGTTGAAATGTTGCCCCAGAAAAATCAATAAGTGGAAATTCACTTGGGTTTAATGGTTTTTAATGTCCAACACCTAAATTGGAGCTCTGCAGTTCTGCAGCTGTCTGCCTCAGGCATGACTGCTGATTACCAAGATTATAATCCTAATTTTCTCTCCCTCTCTCTCCTCCTGAGTGTGTGTGAGGAGAGGCCCACTTTTAGTTTTTGACAGCGTAAACACATAAACACAGTGGTGCAGTGGGGTTGTAGGAATGTTTCGCAGTATTTAGAGGATCTGTCAGTCTAATTACCACTTCTGTTTGTATGTTCAATAGAGTAGTCGGGTTACACTCACACTACTATATTGTATGTACTTTGTCAGCTGCTCTTACGTGACTGAATGTCTCACCAGCCTTCAAAGTTTATGCGACGAGAGAGACACAGTGACAAAGATCACAGTTTTAGCTTTCTGGATATTCAGACTAATAACAATCCCTTTATACTGCAGTTGTTCAGCTGATCATATTCTTGATCATGTACAAGCTTTAAGTACAAGATCAACATTACAAGCGTGCAGAAGTGAAGAGGTCAGAGGTCACTGCAGCATGACAGTATCCTTTCAAAAAGGCTTGAGTTGTATGTTTTTGCAGGTTTATGTCAAATTCTTCAGTAAATATTAAGATAAAACAACAACAAAACCGTACTGTTCAGGTTTCTCTTCTAGTCAGTGGTAAAGCAGGAAATCCTCTGCAACAGACCGTAGATCAACACGAGACACTAAAACTGTCCACTGAAAACTAAAACCTGGACTAGCAGCAGGTTTCATTGCAGAGTGAAATCAGATCCCCACTTAAATCATATCGGCAGTCGACATCACTGACCATCTGAAATGTGATACTTATTAAAGAGAACATCGGCCCACTGATGCGTTCATCCAACCCAAAGATCACATAAACGACACCCTGGTCTTATTCAGTACAATTAATACTTTTTACATCATTTGTATTTGCAGCCGTTTCTGGTATACAATATAAAATAAGACCAGAGAGACACAGTGAGAGAAAGGGATGCCACAGCAGAACATGCCTCGAGACTGAAACACAGTTGCATGTACATGTTGTGCATTCAACAACTCAGCCGCCAGGCGTCCCTGATTATTGGCCTAATTTAGATCTGTGAGAGTCACATGACACTGTGGTGCATCCAGTGATGAATCTATGCCCAGTCCTGCTCTCAAGAAAAAAAAAAAAAACACTCGGCAGCTCAACCAAACCTCCTACAATATGTAGCATTGTGATACTTTGTGCTGGATGACCTGGGACACTGAATTCAGGACTTTTTCATTCATTTTAAGGCCATAGGATGTAGTCAGAATAAAATATGACTGATCAAAAGCACATATTCAGGCACCTTTTTAATGTCCTTAATTAAAACTAACCTTACCTGGATCTGCCAGATGTGGTATCCATGATGCCTGCATTCCTCCTCCTGCTGCTGCAGGTGGTCATCAGAATATGACGGTTGTAGAGTACACTTCCTCAAGGATTTTCAAGGATTACGTGGACGAGATTTTGCTGTTTCAAGGGCAGTTACAAGCGAGAGAGAGAGAGAGAGAAGGATCATAATTTAAAAAAAAAACATTTTGTTTTTACAAATACAGATAATATTTATATTCAGACAAATTAATCTTAACTCTAACTGTAGTTTAGGTTTAAGCTCCTGTCAACAGAGAAGAGTTCAAAGGTCAGAGTAACACAGAGCTGGACTGATGTGGAGACAAGTTCTGCGATGCTAACACTGATGTTTTTGGCCTGAAGCTGCTGATTCTTGATAGTTTGTGCCAACAGTTAATCCTTTCAATGTTGGCACAAACAAATCTGACACGTTTCCAAGCGAAATAATGATTCAGCTTTTCCCCCAGAGTTTTATTCTTATCAGGTAAGAAAATCATCTGGAACAGAGACTTGTCCAGCATGGGAAACCTAAACCCTCCTTAGTAATCCATAGTGAGTTCATAGCTCTGTGAGGTGGGTTTCACTAATGGCCTATTAAAGCACATACATTCCTGTCATATAAATATAAAATATCCATGCATAATCCTGTCGTAAATGGAACTGGATCAAAATCCTACATTAACATAAAGTTGGCTAACACCTTTGAACAGATAATAGTTGTGGCTTTAACTCAGTTATGAACATTTTACAACAAAATCAGCCCTGAATGATACGGACTGGGGAAAATCTGAGTTTTAATAAAGTGCCTAAATGTTTTGGTTGAACTTCAGCAACAAGCGTCCCAGAGCAAACACATATACAGAGCAGTTTCCTGTGAGGTGAAGGTTTCATGGTCAAATTTGGTCCCATTTTCAGTTACACTTATATAATATAATCACAGAGCCTGACAGTAACACGTACCAGTCCTATAGTGCCTTGTCCTCAAGTGTTGGGTGGTGTTGTTTTTGTCAGCAGTTGCATCATGCATGAATTTGACATATGACATGTCTCAGACATGAAGTAAGAGGGGATTTTTTTTAAAGATTATTTTCAAGTGAAATACGTAATCATGATGATTCAGATTTACCCACAGCAATAATTCTGGAGAAATGAAACTATCACCAACCAAACTTATACCTCTACTTTATACTGATTAGACCAGTAGATGCTGAGTTAAGTAGCTAAGTAACATTATAAAAGCGATATTTATCTTTTATTAATTAGGATAGAGTGTATAGAGAAAGACAACGGTTGTGTGCAAGTTTTAACAATCTGCCTTGAGCTGAAGGAGTTGGTGTAAATACAATTATAACCACTTCATGTGATGTAGAAAATCAAACAAAGCTGGTCTGACCAGAAAGTGGGTCTACAAAAAAGAGGAGGGACATTTTGAAAATTCACTTCTACAATTCAAAACAGCTGTCAAGTGACTGCAGCTCGGCCTCTTGAGTGTTAAACCCTCAGCATACAGTTTGTGCTTCAGCCCTGAAAGCAAGTTTTGCCGCTTTTTAATTAAAATAACGGTCGGTGTAGTGTTCAGAGGTTTTGAATGCATGACAGAGAAGCCATAGTATCCTAGATCACATCTCCTCTCTTGGCTCCTCTCTGTGCCTGTTTGTGGCTCTTCCAGCTCTGCAACATCAAACTCAACATCTCTCGACGGGGTTTGGCTCTGTGATAGCCACCGCAAGAGCCTCAACACCACAACAACTCCAGAGATTGACGGACAATTAAAGACTGAGAGGCGAAGGCTTGAGCGTGTGATCTGCGAGAACTCCTCAAACATGCAAAAAGAATTTAGTTTACATTTGCCATGAGCAAGAAAAGAGTGGGAAAAAACCTCTTCTTTTCTCAGCATTTCTGATCTCTCTCAGTTGGACAAGAAAGCTCACGGAGAGAACAAGATCGCTGCATAGCAGATTGCTGCAGAAACAAATGCTTACACCAAAAAAGTATTGATTTTTTTATGTTGTTCTTGTTAGCTGAAAACTGAGCGGAGGCTTCTACAAATGACCACTTATTCAACTGAGACTCTCACGAGAAAAAGACAAACAAAATATCATGTGTTAGCCATCTTTTTTTTCTGTTCCTGTGGAAAGAGGTCAGATGTTTTGTGGCTCCCAAAAACAACAGGTTGGGAAAGAAAAGATGAATACAAACTCAAAACTTTTCTTTTTATTTAAGCACCTTCTACCTTATTCGTTGTTATTCTTCAGAATTTTGCTCATGCACACTGTATGTAGTTTGCATTGCTTATTTTTATCTTGATTTTTTTACTTTTTGGGCACATAACATCAGTGTTTTTCCTCAATAAAAAACATGATGAAGACAGTGAAATAGAGTTGAAAGCCCCAGAAAAAAGGTAAGTTGACCTAGAGTCACATTACTATTTCCAGTCATGCACAATTAATATGTTATATATTCAAATTCATGTGAAATACGTGTACATGTATAAATGTATTTGTGAATACATGTGAATGTATAACATGAACTGTGGTAAATTTCATTTCAACAGATGTAATTAGGCTTGTGCAGTTATCACTAGACTGGCTGCACATTCAAAGACCTGAATTATTATGAGAAAAGCATCGAGGAGTTATAAAAAAAAAAAAAAAAAAACTCTTTCACTCATTGATTTGCTGGCATGAAAGTGAAGCTTGTTATGTATCAGTATTAAAGTTTGGAGTCATCTTAACATTAGATAGATTTTTTACTGAGGGTTGAAATATTTCTAATGAACCCTCAGCTCCTATTTTTTTTTCCAAAGCAGACACTGCATACACTTAGGTGCCAGTTTATTAGGTTTATTAGCTAATACAGGTGCTGTTGCATTGTATTGGACTACACTGAAATGTATTTCTAATATTCTAATATTTTGTCAGCCTTACTCTCAGACTTTTCTTACTTTTTAACTTTGTTAGGACTCTGTTGATGTTGATGTTTATTAATGATTGATCTTTTTGGATTTTTTTCAGCTTTTACATGACAGCTTTGATTGTATAGAGGGAGAGGGAGGGAGGTGGGTGAGAGAGCAACAAAGGTCAAAGGTCTCCAGCTAAAATCAAACCAGTGATGTTGCTGTGGTAGGCGGCTTTAACCATTAGTAGAAATGGTCTTAGTGTCTTGGAACCAGACAGTGCACATTTATGTAATGTGATACGTACAGTCTGACTGTCTACTGCCTGATCCAATTGCAGTCTCTGTTCCAGCGCCACCAAAACAAATCCAGCACATTTACTGTACTTGACAAATGAAATGGTTTTGATTGGGATTCTGATAGATCCCACAAGAAAACTTTTTACTCTGAGAAGAAAAAAAGCCTACTTATTGCTCGCTGAAATGAATAATTGACAGCGTCTCCGATGAATAATTAATCAAACATTTGAATAATTGTTGTAGCTCTAATCTTGACAGACATTTGCATATCAGCATGCTCTTAATATCTGCCTCTGTATATGAAATTACATCCTCTCAGGACACAAAGATAGAATTAAAAGATCTAACTTACATCTGCAGAAACCTTGTCCGGCTCTCAGAGATTTTCCACTCATTCAGATCTCCTGACATGAACCAAGCATCAGCTGGTATGATACACTGCAAAGAGAGGAAAATAGCTAATAAAGTTACTGTATTTTGATTGGGGGAGGAAAAATAAGATCTGCAATCACATGTAGTGCTGCAACACTACAACATGGATACTGCGTACACACACACAAATATACCAAAACTCCGCAGTAAGACGTAAGAATTATTCTCCGTTACTAAGGTATGCATGATAGAATGATGATCTGACTGATGCACTGTTTCTGTTTAAAGGTAAATTCTCACAATTTGACATTTCATAGCCTGAATGGCAGCAACAAATGACTCAGCTCTGAGGACTTCATCACCCAGAAATCATGTAACAAGACTTGCAACTCTCAAGAGATGTATTTCCTTTTTAAGGGAAGGAAAATTTAGAACAGCTGAACTGTTGACAACCACAGAGTACAGGCAGACAGATTCAAGGCTAAAATGATTTAATGACCAACATTTAGGTACTGGATATAAAATGGGTGAGTCCTGGGTGGATATATAATATCTCCCTTTAAGGTCGGATGTTTTCACTTGTTAGCATGACATCCAAAAATATAAACACATTGGGCTGAAAATTGGACAAATGTCGATGTTTGATGTGAAACCAAAAGCGAGTAAAGAGATCAAAGATAAATTGAATTTGCAAATGTTATTAGTAATATGAAAGATCCATTCTAGAAAATAAGTTTGCTTTGTCAAATTGATTTCAGAGGGATTTTAATTGCTGCTTGGATTATGTTCACGGGTGGAAGGTGGTTGCATATGGAGATGTAGTCAGATTGCTCAGACTTTGACACTGGAGACTAGAGACTTTGTGACCTGCGGCCCATGTTTTGTTAGATTTAGAGTAATGAAACACTTGCTTTAAGTTTAGGGAAAGATTGTGGTTTTGGTTAAATATTGAAAAAAAAAAAATCAATGCATCTTGTCAGAGCTGACTTTTTGGTATTTAACCACAACCACAATCTTTCCCTAAGCTTAACCAAATGCTTTGAATTGCCTTAGCAAACCCATAAAAACCTTAATCATGTTTTAGTTGCCAGGGTTGGATAGTATTGTTGATGCAGGATATTAACAATGTGCAGTCTGCAAATATGTCCATTATAAATATTTAATTTGATATATATACACAGAATTATATTTCTTACAAAACATATCTGCTAATGGAAACTAGTATGTAAGAAAAAGAGAGACTTGGTTGCTGAAAGCTGCATCTGAAGGAGCTCCCTGGTTAACTAGAAATGTAAGGTATGCACTGTGAAGTCCCTGTTCCAAATTCAGCCACAGTGTCATCCACTCCACAATCTAAAAAAAACACATTATTCCATACAAATTATCAGCACATAGTACAGTAAAACAAACTGGCTTCCAAGACTTCGCCTACGATTGTCCAAACTTACTATCACTCAATGTAGTGCCTCCAAACATGGCTGTGTTTGTGTGTCTGCACAAAAAAAATCACTAACTATAAACTAGATGCCAGCAAACTAATGTTTTTTCAGCAAGTGCGGCAGAACTTTGCAGACAAGTCAGCTTTGAACCCTTGGCCTCTTCGATAAGACTCCAGAGTTTGCAGTCTGCTCGTTTGCGCTTTCAAAAGGTTTGCATTATTTTTCAGTGCTGGCTCAGACAAACATCTGTTTCATCCTCCGCTAAAGTTTATGGCCCTGTAGGACTTGAAGAAAAGTCAGTTCACGGTCTGCTGGATGCACTGTATACCTCCACTGCTCATTTTAGACACACCATCCTTTCCTGCATTGTCATCCGTGGCGTTTGTTATCTTGACGCTCAAAGGATTTTGGACAATGTTGATATAAGCTGGTGTAGGAAGCAAATTGCTGTTGTGTTCTCCACTTCCTGCCATCTTTCTATCCTTGCCGAGTAAAGCTATCACTCTCACCTCTCCCTTTTGACCATTTTTCCTTGCAGTGTGTGTTAGTGTGTGTTAGGAGGGAGTCGATGATTCGTCTTTTGATCCTGGCGTGCTTGTTGTCAAAAGCTGCCCGGATTGAAGTGACTGTTGGCCACAATTGACTGTGACAATTAGGGCACGATCACAGTCCCCGAGTGGAGCACTTAAAGGCTAATTTACATGTCACTTTGCCGAATTAAAAAAAGAAAAAAAAAATTGTGAGAGAAAAGATATTCTGCTTTTGCTCACCCTCCCTCCCACCTTCTCTTTTTCTGTCTATCTGCTCTTTCTATTTTTTTTTATTCCTCCATGCCTTGTAAACTGTAATTTGTACACTGCTTAGGGGAACCTGGCAGAAGAGAGGCGACCGGCATTTCCATTTGAAAAGAGGCAATCACCAGGCCACTGCTGAGCCTATTGTCCGGTGGTGGTGGTGGGGGGGTGGTGGCAATTTACAGGCAGTGAAGTTAACCTTCTGGTGAGGTACATTACACACTAGGTTCACACCGGTATGTATGTAGATCTCCTTGTGTTTGCTGATATACTAGTCTGATATTGTTCTTTTTAAAACCTGGGTATGTGTCAGTCAGGTTGGGCAGGATTGTTATCTTGTTGCTCCTCCTGCTGTGAGACGGTTACCGTGCCAGAATTTTACCGCCCTCACACAGTCCTGACCCTGTTTGGGATGTCCCGATTTGTATGAAACATAATTCACCTCTGTACTCCAGCCCACATTTCAGATTTACTAAGCAGTTCAAATAGGATCTGTGTTTTGCTGTTTGATACAAAACAATGGCAACAACAAAATAAAAAAAAAGCAAAAAAACAAAAAACTCATATCAGCTTATACATCAATAGCTCCTTTTACACAGCCTGTTCAAGGCGGGAATGAATTCTATGTAAAGGAGAACCGGCATAGCGGAACAGACGCCAACTGACGCCGGGGCTGTTGTGTTAAACGTCACGCCTCTGATTCCACGATGCCAGCATGCTGTATAAAATCTAACACTGGGGAAGCATTATGCTGGCTTTGTGTGGTTCATTGTGGACAAGAAAAGGTGATGTAATCAAGGGTCTTCTTCACAATACAGCACGATCTCTGCGTAGAAGGGACTAATAAGAGTTCTGTTCCCTTGACATATTTTGACTGACATGACAAGTATTACCTCATCCTACCAAATAAAAATGACTGTCAATCATTTCATCATCTTAACAGCTCACTGATTGGTCCAGTTTAACTTCAGCATATATGAGCTATTAGAAATTTTAGTGACATAATTTTTGAGGATTTCTAAGTACTGAAGTCTTCAAAAATTACTGTCTAAATTTGGCTTCTGCAGCTTTAAAAACAATTTTGGCACAAAGTATCTTTAATCAGTTCAGTTTAATCAGTTATGGTCTTAAAAATCTCATCTGAGCTCAGACACCCATCCCTCAGCTCTTCCTCGTGGCTGAAGTTTCTTTTCTCCTGTTCTGACAGGCTGTTTGTGACAGGTGCAGAGTGTGTGTGTGCATTAAATGTGTGTGTGTGTGTTTGGGTGTGTGAAAGGACTCCCCCCCACATCCATCTCTCTCTCTCTCTCTCTCTCACACACACACACTCCTGCTGTCCTTTCAAAGAGAACATAGAGGGGACAGAGTGTGTACAGAAACAGCAGGTTGATGGGATAATGCCCATCATCTGTTGCACCGTGTCATTTCTGTGCTGCCGTAACCTGCTTTTGTAACGGCCCTGAACACACACAAACACACACACTCACACACGTGTGTGTATTTGCATGTGTTCCTACATGTGAATGAGCAAAATAATAGAATATAAAGGACAGAACTAAATTTAATAGAACTGAATAGGAATAGATGCTTCATTTATAAGGTGGGATATTTATCTAACAGGCAAAGGATGGAGAAACACTTAAACGCTCTTGAAATATAAAAATGAACAAAAGCCCATGTGTGCATATGTGTAGGTGTGTGTGTGTGTGAGAGGTGTTCACCATACGCCAGCCTGGACAGGGATTGTTGTGCAGCTCAGCCTGCTCACAGTAATCATTGGTATAAATTCCTTCCTCTGCTGTGAATGACCTAATCCAGATTTGATGGTCATTATATCAGACCTGTTTCATTATGCCGTAAACATACAGCAGAGATAATCTTAATCTCTGTAATGCCACTGTAAACGAGAAAAGCACTGCTGTTGCACTAAACCCACCTCTGGTTGTTGTGTTTCTGTCTCGATTTCCTGGCAACAATTCAAAGTTAACACTCATTTTGACAGTTTCATGATATTTGAAGCCTTTCTTCCCCTAAATCCTTGAAAACATACATTTTGTGGATACTTGAGTTACTAATATGAGTATCAGGTTGAATGTAGGTTACTAATCCCAGCGATTGAGCCTTTAATTAATTGCGCAGTTTTGTAATAAGGCTGGGGGGATTAGTGTGTGGACAGGTGGGCAGATTTAAACCTCACTGGGCTGGACACATGTTGAGACTGAAGAGAAGCCATCATCCCAAACAAAGAGGGATTTTTTATTCTGTGGAAATACTCCAAATATCTGTACATGCAACACAAAACAATTCTCTTGCATGAAAGCTTGAATGTAAGCTCGGACAATCCACGTGCTGCTGTAAAGCACTGTTTAACAAAAGGCTTCCAAGGGTTCGAAACAGGACCTTCATGGTGTTTCAACAACATAACATAGCGTACACAGAAAACACAGAACACAGAAGTCTCCTGGATAATTTAACATAATCTATATTTATGTTATGGCCACCCATTTTTAAATATTTCAGCTTTTACTCATCAGTCGGCACAGCGAATCAAAGAATGCTTGGTCACTGCGAATGGAAAGAAAACATCCTGCTGTAGTAGGTGAACTAATCTCACTGTGACCCAGAATTTGAATGTAAACTGTTTTCAACTGCTGAATGTTTTATCAGGTTTCTGGAAAGTGCAATCTTTAGCCTCTGCTCGCTGTCAGCAGAACACACAGCTGAATTTAAAGCTTTGTGATTCTTACCAAAATGATCCATGGGAGTCGTAGTATTTTGCATTGATTGTTTGACCAGGAGAGTCCCATGCCCGTCCAAGCCTCAGAAGTTATCTGGTCAGTCTCCTAACAGAAAAGGAACAGGACTCTTACTTTCACATCTGAAATGCACCTTTATAAACCAAACATTTCAAAATCAATTGCAGTGTCACCAGGCTGACACTTGGTTGACATTTGGGACACATATTAAGTACTTTTCATAAAACTGTGTATCCTAACAGAGTTTAAACCAGGAACTGAACATAACAAGCTTCACCAAAACTGCTATTTTATACATTTGCATATAAAAACTGTAGTTATTATATTTTTGTACTATACCACTACTATTCTCAGTGTTTATATTATATAGATAGAGTTTAACTAAAGGCTTAATTCAGTCTGTTAACAACTTTATAAAATGTTTATTATTAGTAGTAGTAGTATACTAATAGTAGTAGTACTATTACTAACCTACCTACGCAGCTCTTTATACTGTGCATGGAGAGATATGCACATGCTGTAGCCCATCACCCCACATCTCTCACACACACACATAACCTCTGCAGTGAACAGCCCACACATACAAACACACACACACTGAAAGGCAAACATACTGAACACATCCCAGCACATTTACCTGTGTTTTATCTCCTTTCCATCCGGAGCTGTGGAGATGTGATGCAACCTGCTGAGCATCTCCATGGGAGGGAAGGAAGCAGATATTACTGAGAGAAAAAAGAGAAAGGGACATGACTGAGTCAACCCTCGCTTTGTCTACACACACAGAGAAGTGGGAGAGGTGCAGTATAGAAAGAGAATGAGAGGAGAAAATAAAGGAGAAGTTATACAGTTATATTTCACCCTTTTTTTCCTCTCCAAATTATACTACCTCCAGTTAGAGAAGCTGAATAGGAACAAATGACAAAAATATTTCCTGTAATATTGCAAAAACAATTTTAAGTTCAGCACGATAAATAGTGCTTGAATTGGCAAATGAATTGGGGAATACTGGCAAATAAATGATGATGCTGGCTGGACACGATTCACCTGATGAATGGTGAAAAATCAGTTTGGAGCAGCTTGTATGAAAAGAAATATCAATGAACCTCTGTCTTAAAGGAGTAGTAACAACTCTGGAAACAAATCAGCTTTTGAGAGTGAAATCAAAGAAGAAATCTTTATGGTAAGAGTGTGATTAGTCTAGTTTAGCATGAAGACAGGGGTAAACACCTGCAAACATCTCTACAGCTCAATCTCTAAACTTTGTGCTCACTGACAGTATTTATGTTAAGAAAAGCTAACCATGTTCTGAGTCCATTTGCCAAAATGTTGAACTGTTCCTTTAAAAGCTTCACCATAATACAGCAGTTAATTTGAGCTGGAATTCTATAATCAACCTTGCAGATTCATATGGGATAAAATGACCAACAAACACTGCACTCACGACAAACACCAGACTCATATTCCAAACATTCATTCCAATATTTCATTCTTAAAACCTTTTCTGGTGAGAATTACTATTGAAACGACTGCAACAAGACGCTTTAATGTGATTTTACTTTCATGCCAGTCATCACTTTCTAAGAAGAGGTGTTAATTTTGCTAAATAGTGAATGTCTCATTTTGGAATGAAACTCTTCATTTATCTCCAAATGTCAATTAAATTCAAATATAATCAAATATATCTCAATGAATAAAACATTGTGGGTAGCACGTTGGATGAGCTTTCACTGCTCAGAGTGTACAGTGTTTTGGGTTTCTCTCTCTCCCTCTCTCATTATAAGCAGCCTTGAGCAGTATAGCAACTCTCTCTCTCCTTCCCCACGTACACTCATGTTTGCCAAGCTCTGTGCTAGTTGTTAGTGGCCCCAAACGGTTTCACAGTACATTTAGGGTTTGATCTTCTGTTAGAGATACGATGGCACAGCACGGCTGCGCTGCCTGCTGCACATAGTATACACAAACCATAGATACAGACGGAAGGCCACTTAAAGCTGCCCAGAAACTCACCTCTGTGCTGACTGCAGAGGCTAATAAAGAACGTTTTATGCTGAGAAAAGACTTCATGAAGAAGGAAGAAGGAAACTCAGGGGAGAGCAGCATCTGTATTATAAACAACAGGTGTAACCCTTTATCCTATATTAAAAATGTTAGACCCCTGTGAGGAATGTGAACACAAGGTTTTCAAGGATTTCTCACTGTAGGTCTGCCATACTGCTTTGAAGGTGGGGAGACCTGAACTGAGAGAATCACCAAACACATTTGCATCAGCTCAAGTTTAAGATGATGTTTCTCTCTCATTAAATGATTATGGATATGCTGATGTACGTCAATGTGCTCTAAATGCGAGAAGGTAAGGCAAGGTTTGAAGAAAAAACCTAGAACAACCAAACAACAGGTAAATAAAGAGTCAGCTGCAGAAGTGCTTAGGTGATGAAAGCCTATTGAAACAAACATTTCAGAGGAAATGCATCCTCACTGCATTGACTTTTGATGATAAAGCACTTTCATTGTAAATATGTCTACACTTTCAGGCCAGTTTAGAATATGGGACCCCTTTTCTGGAGGAGTAATATTATAATATCGTACTGTTTTTTTCTTTTTAAAATCAAGGTTAAAGGATGATTAAAATACTTTGATTTATGGTTTGTTCGTCCAGTGGAATTCAAATATGGGTTTAATAATTAACCTGTGCTGTTGGTGTTGGAGGTAAATGTTTTGTTCATCCACACTTGTACTTTCCATTACAACTTCCTGCTTCTTGTCACACATTATCTAATGAGGACACACACGTTTTCATTTTCCAGCATCATGCTCATTTAGAGATTTCAGATTTCAGAGTCCGGGTTTCAGGTCTGGATGGATTTAGTATCTCAGTGACAGTTTTTTGGCCTGTGTGTGTTGACGGTGTACTTCATAAAAGTCCACACTCTTTGGCAAATATCGAGACACTGCAATAAACCACCCCTAAAGCCAGAAACTGAACACAGAGCCTCAAACCAGACAGCAGGGGTTTTAGTACCATGCTCCAATCAAGTTTTGTTGCCTATTTTTGGGGGCAAAGGGGGGAAGAGGAGGGAGGAGCGTTTGGGGTTTGGTAGGGTTGTTGGGGTCCGTCTTTACAGAATTGTCTATCAATAGGTGCAGCCAGTGTCAGTAGTCCTTCTCATCAAACCGGGGCCTGACAAAGAAGCGGCGGCGCATGGGAAAGGGGCAGCAAGGTGAAACTAATGCCATGGATGTTTGATTCATCAGGGCCTCATTGTTGGCGGCCACGGCTGATTGTGAAGGTTCAGTCAAGCAAAAGGGGTGCGGAGTAATCAGTCGGATTTATGGTGCCGAGGGCCTCGGAGAGAGAGAGAGAGAGGAAAAAAAAAAAAGAAGCCAGATAGAAGCTGTTTGCAGTGCAGCCAGAACAGGTCTGAAATACACATACCTCATATACAAGAAGCTGTTTTAAGATCTAATTCATTCCTACTTTCTACTGCAATGACAACCTGCTTTGATAAAGTAATTAAATAAAATAGATGGAAACATATAAAACAAGTTTTTTTACATTCTTCATGGGAAATATGAACATATACAAGTAAGTCAAAGCACTGTACTTAGTTACTCTCCTAAACTACTTATTAAAAACTGCTCATAAATGTCTTTCCCATTTTCTTCTACTCGCTTTCCTCGTCGTCTCTCTCTCCTTTCCTCCCTCCTTCCTGCTCCTGTCTTTCTCCCCATCCTCTCCCATTCACTGTCCTCAATCTTTTTCCCATCTCCCCTTCCTTCATAAACTACCTTCCCCCCTTTTTTTTCCTCCTCCCTCCTTTCATCCCTCCATCCACCTTTCTGATTGGTCGCTGCAGAGGGAAGACAGATGTAGGGCGAACAGCAGCTAAGCCGTTGTACTCTTAAGCCTAATGTGGAAGTTTTATATGCAAAGAGGTGAAGCAGAGAGGAGGGGAGGGAGGAGGATGGAGTTTGAACTGATTAGGATAATTCCTGCTTTTAATACAGCTGTCCCTCCAGCTTAAGGTAAACCAAATGTTGCCATCGGAGATTAGTGTACCTTGCCTGGTTATTAGCGACCCCCCCTCCTTCCTGCTCACCCCCTCAGACACATACACACACACGTCAGAAATGTCTCTAAAGCCGCTCTCGCTGGCATTAATTTGTGTAAGAGAGAGGCGGGAAGGAGAAGAGGAGGGGGGAAGAAAAGTGTTGCAACTTGATCCCCTTCTGCACCTGTTGGGAAATGGTGTGTGTTGGGTGGAGGACTGCTTGTGTTCTTGGGTTTGTGCCTTCTGAATTTCCTCAATGGAATTTTAAGGACAATCACCGTAAGTGATGACATTTTGGCTTCATTTTCACTTCAGGATACAACTTTAAGGTTGAGTTACAGAATAAATGCCAGCAATTAAAGTCCTCACAAGTATAGCATTGCAAGTGCCTTTATATACATTTAAGTATTTTTAAATAACAGTTATCTACTGCTTTACAGTCCCTGTAAACTCTTCACTGATTCAGTTGTTTAATTTATTTTTGTCTATTGTTTAAAAGTGAAAATGTCATCACCCTTTCCCTTCTGTTATTTTTTGTTATTAATACATATGTCAAACTCCCATATCCTCTAACTGTGATGATACAACCTAAAAGGAAGGGAAATGAAAAAGAAGGAAAGGAGAGATGTAGCTATGGTACAAGGTGACCTTAAGAAGGGAAATGCTAAAATAATTTATTATCTTGACTGACTTTGTAGCAAAACTAGATTATTATAGATTATAATATAATAAAGTAACAGATCCTAAAAAAATTGGATCCCCATGTAGAACTAATAAAGCAAACAACAAGATATTGTCAAAAAGACAGAGCAGATCCTTCCAAAATCAAGGAATGAAGCACCAAAAGCAAACAAAACACACCATTCTGTGCATGTGGACGCTCCTGTGAGTGTGTGTCTTTGCGTGTGTATACCTGTGCATCTGTTCTGGCCCATCAGTCGACACGATCTTAGCCAGTCCTGCCAGTTGGTTTAATACCTTCACACCCTGAGGAGAACAAAACACACACACACAGTTTCTAACACTTGGCATGCCATGTCAAATATTATGTCACCCGCTCTGAGCCACGACCGTTAACGCAAACATTAGTAACTGAATACAGCAGACTTGGCTCTGGAGTTTTATTTGAAATCCTTTTCAATACTTAGGCTGCTCGGTTGAGTTCAGCTGCAGAGAATTAAGCAGTTTCAGTCCAGAACCACAGTAGAGCAGGAGCATAAACCACCAACGCTCCAGTCCTGGATGTCAGACTTTCTCACAAGCACATAATGGCTAACAATCCAAAACTGTCTGTTGGTAGAAAACCCAGAAATGGCTGCTGACCAAAAAAGTGATCTCTTAACTCAGTATACTTTCTGGGATATCTTATGCATAATTAGGAATAGGAAAATTATTATTTTTTTCATAGACTTTCCAGTGTTTTATTTTGTCAAAAAAGGTGAGGGATTATTTTCATGTTCTCTCTGTTGCCAAATTTGATTTCTTTCCGGGGCATTCTTCAGGGCAGTCTGGACACCACAGTGAGTCAGTATCAGAAAAGGGTGGAGACATGCAGATCAAAAATAAACAAATATTCATATTAATTAAACAAGCTAACAACTTCTAATTTCTACTATGTAGCGCACAATTAGCCGTTCACTGAGCTGCTCCAGCACGGCTGACAAAAGACTGTTACATAAACTGAACATCTGCAGCTTTAATATTATTGCAGGTCACTATTCTCCTTCATCAAATGTCAAGTCATTCTTGCAGTAATAATGTAATGTTCATAAAATCAAACACAACTTCCTTGAATAGTTGTTCACCACCATCCAAAAAACGTCAGATTACCCAGACCTTTAACAGAAACCCATGATGTGCTTTACACCCAGAGTGGCTTTGATTTTTCTGTCTAATTTGGAATAAAGCCCTTCAGTTACAGGAGTTGATGGAACAACTGAGAGGCACTCTCCTAACACACTAGGTGGGCATGAATAACCTCTTTAAGCACTGGTAAGTAAGTATTCTAAATACTATGTGACCTAGTTCTCATACGTGTACTGTAGCTGTCACAGAATCAACCCTAATTTCTAAAGCAAGCTACTTCTGACAAAAAGGGAGGAGAAATCCTTTGCCTGGAGCACTTGACGTGAACATGTGAAGATTTCCTCCCAAACGAGATATCCACTGACAAGTGAAGCAACATCAAAAAGTACTAAATTAAAACAAATGATGGCAATTTTCCATGGACAGTAGGTGTGTCTTAGCACTTGAGCTGACAAAATGTTTTATATGCTTTGGGCTTCAGACATATTACCTGATATCTTTAACTCCTGCTGGATGCAAAGCAGGTTTTCACTGAAATGTCTTATTAGATAATTAAAGCTCCCTGTAACTATACAGAGCTATACAATCTCCTCAACACAAGGAATGAGTTCTAACAAATGCAATAAAACAATCAGACCAAAAACCTGGTAATTTGTCGTGTGAAGCTTTGATATGGTTATAGGTATGTATGGGTCCGGGTCTCTACTAAAAATAATAATAAAGTCTTTCAGCCAGTGATCAGGGGAAAAAAATCCATCTGATATGATGTTTCATAAATATAAACATTAAACAGAATTTTAACATGGAAAAACTGAATTTAAATTGCAATCCTCAAGCTACATCCTAATGTATAATGATTACAATGAAGTTCAAATCACTGCATTAGTGTTTTACCTTTATTATTGAAATTATTCTTTTTAGCAAGGGCTCAGATAACTGGAGTGCAACTACTAAACTCTTCCACAGAGGATTTTGGAGCTATTAAGAATCTACAGGACTAAATGGCCCAAGCAAAGCACAAAAGCACAAAATGTCAAGACACAACGTGTGTTTTTACTGGAGTAGTGAGGCCTGTAGCCAACAGAGATCAACACTGTCACATTCAGGAAGTCACCAGATAAATAAAGGTTAAAAAAAAAAAAAAAAAAGTGTGCTCACACACATGCAGAGGCAGCAACGCTTCAATGACACCCTGAATCACAAAGAAGTGAACACTCAGTCAGAGGAAGCCATCAGAGGTGATAACACCGCTCATTTCTGCCTCCCTGACATGTGAAAAGATGGTTCATTGGCTAATGCTCAACAATAATACACCACTACACACACACACACACACACACACACATACACTACATGAAGGTCAGAGGGCAGAAGAAGAGAGAAATCATTACAGACACTGACCCACACAAACAGATGATTACCACCACGAAGGGCCTGCGTGGATCGATGTGGAACAATTCGCTCTATTACCAGGGTTGGGTAGTTAGACAACATACTATGTGTTAAATAACCAGACTGTAGTGGTTGTTATTATAGCTGCCATGAGGGGAAACATCACAGACAAAGAGGAAGGACACAGAAACATTAATAAACTGAAAACAAAGATGAATGTTGAAGAGTAAAGAGGTTAAAGCACCTACTGCAACAGAAAACTATGGGCACACAACTTCAGTAAGTCACCAGTCCTGGCCATAGCTACCACTGAAGACACTGTTTGAGCCACAGTACCTGGTTTTAGACTTGAAAAATAACACAGTCTGATTACAGTGTTTTTGGCAACAAATAATTTTGAGCAGGGGACAAACAGCATGGATTAAAGACATGCTTCAACTATTCACATACACACACATTAACACACAGGAGCTGTGGCCCCGTTCCCTGAAATCTGGGATGTACTTTTCCCATTTGCTGTTCTCATTACTCTTTGTTTCACCATGTCCTTGTTTACATCCTAATAAGTAAATCTGACTTGACTTGAACACAGCTCCAGTTGAGCTGAGAGGGAGCAGAGGCGTGATGGCTACAGGCGGGTCAGCGGGTTAATCACACTTGACTCGGAGCTCATTGCGATTGTCTGGACCACTTTAGACGTCGAGCACAGACCTTTCAGTGGAAATCCCATTAACCTGGCGAAAAGACCATTTAAACACGGTGACTGGAGAACCGATTAGGTTCAATTTGAGATTCCCACTAAGCAGCACATGGCGCTCAGCCACAGCGAGCGCTGAGAAACGGTGAAATTCAACGTGTGTGAACATCACCCAGGCCAGAAAGGTAACTCATCAGGAAGACTATGAACACTCTGAGCACTGAAACACGTTACAAGGGTATGCTCCTATCTTCCGTTTGATTAAATAATGATTTCCTGTGAGTTTTTGTTGTCGGCACCGTTTTAAATGTGGAGGATCTTTTAAAAAAAAAAAAAAAAAGTGTCTACAGAGACAAAAAAGAGCTCATGTACCTTGAAAGGTACCATCAAGCATTTGTAAATTAAGTGGAAGAAGAACAAGACATCACCTCGTGCTGCTTAGCAATAATTCATACCATCCTCCTTGCTGAAGGATATGTCTATGAGTTCAAACGTTATCTAAAGCTCAAAGTTTGCACCACTGCACTGCTGCTCATTGCATTATGGGTACAGAGATGAAGGTAAGTGGGAGGGAGACCTCATGCGCTTTCTTACACTACAATAATCACACAGCATCGATTTGACACGGAAAAATGGCAAACAAAGGTGGGCTCGTATGCTAATATACTAGAACCTCTTTCACCCTTACTGTACAAAACAAGCTGCACTCTGACTCACTAGCTTGGTAGATGACACACAGTCCTGAATCATTCACAGAGCTGGAGGATAAAGCTGAGTTTGAGCGATAAAGGGTTTTAGAAAGGGTTTTAGAAATGCAAAGGTTTCTCAGAAGTGTAAATAATTGCACCTATTGTTTTAAAACTTTTTAAATCTTCCTCATTTGGCATAAACAGTGTTTCAGTTTATTTGGCTGCAGGTGATAAAGGCCATATCAATATGGAGAGAGAGAAAAACAAAAAACTAAGATAACACACAATCTAAGACATCAAAAAGACAAAAAAAATCCTCCACAGTCATGTGAGACTCTATGCTCTATTCCAAAAATAAGTCCAAGAAGAACAAAGTGCAGGCAAACTTTTTGCTATCAAATCTTTACAAGTCAGTTGATGCTTCAGAGGGCGCAGGGTCCCTCGTTCATTTTGCACTGATGCTGAATGACTAATTTAGATACTTGCTCTGGCCTACTTCATCAAAAGACTGAAGGGTTATGGGGTTATGAGTGTTAAGAGATAAAATGGTCAGATATTCAAAGATTGAAAAGAAGTGACATCTGCAGTGCTCTTACAAAATCATCAACTTTCTGTTTCAGACACTGAAATTCACTAATTTTAAAAAGACATTTGCTGCTTTTGATTGTGACTTGGAAATAACTGTATACGCACTTGTGCAAAATGGATCTGTATAAATGGATTTAGGTATTACAGTCACAACATAGACTGAGATAACGTTTAGATCATGATAGGAGACCACAACTATCAAGCAGGATCCTGAGCTTCTAACCTATGTTAACAAGATCAGATTTCCCCTCAAAGAATGAAACAAAAAAAAAAAACAACAAAAAAGAGAACCTTGGAAATTAAATTAAAGCTGGTGTAGGCTACAATGCTGAGAGACGGCTGAGCTGGGAGACCAGATAGACATGTGACCTTCACCAAAATTTATTTGTCCAGAACCATACAGATCAAATTCCACGTGAGAGAGACAAAGTGCATTCATGTGAGCTTTGTCTAATTTGCAATTAGCAAGCTGATAATCTGTGAGATTTTTCTTTAAATGCATGATACACTGAAGTGGGCCTTTAAAACTTTGTCACACAGAAGTTTAGACCTAGCTCATGCCTTCATTTTAAAAGAGCAAATGACCATTTGCAGAGGATGTAACACTGAGAATACATCTAGGAAACACTAGCATTGTCCTTTCAGGTGTTACAGCTGAAAACAGTCATCATCCTAATGAAAACCATGGCTGAAGAGTTCACTAAAAACATGACTTTACCTGAATATATACAGTTAAATGGACAATGAAAGCATCCTCCTCTCTCTTCATAATCAAACCTAAGTGGGTGTGGGGGGTGGGGGATGCAGGGGCCGGTCTGTATGTGAGGCTCTGACAGCCTCGACAGTTGGGATGGGCGACTGCCAAGCTGCTGCTAAATATACACAGGGGTCAGTCTCTGGCAGTTCCTCAGCTTTGTCAGAGCCGCGCTTCAGGTTTTCTGATAAAAGGGGTCTCTGCTCGCTGAAGTCAAGAGACAGTTGTGACAGGGGAGAGGTCGCGGGTTGGGGACCTCTGCGTATATGTACGTGAGGACCTGACCTGTCGGAGGTTGATAGGCACTAGGCGATGGAGGGGGTAGGAGTTGTCACAGAGGTCCCCAGATATCAAGCCAAAAGGACTGAAGTTGTCTGGTTCTTTCCTGCCTGGGATTCGTGGTATTTTTGTGTGAATGTGCGTTACAGCTACACTATAAAAAGTATGTGCTGAGTTAACCACTTAGTCAATTGAAAGAACATGTACTGACAACTAAATTGGTATCGATTAATTCAAATGCCACTTTGTGACTGACAATTTTCATATTTTTTGAATTAAATAATTAATTAGTTTAATAGAAAAAAAATATATGTATCAACTCTAAAAATAATTACTTGGAGCCCTGTGTTAAAAGCAAAAGAGTCATTTAAGTAATCCTGTTAGTTTTTAAATATAGTGAAACTTAAGATTTTATGAAATAAGCAGCAAATAGACATATCTCTGTTAGATTGAAACATATACAAATATCAATTTTGTCAGTATGCTCTCACTATATATATTACTCTATAACACAACCTACAATATCCTATCACCCAATATCAGCTGGGATTGGCTTCAGCCCCCCCCCCCAACGAACCTCAAAAGGTAAGGGGTGTAGACAATGGATGGATATCCATAGGACGTTTCTATTTTTCTAATATTTCTAATGGCATGAGCAATGTCTGCCGACACTGCAGACTGACAGGTGATTCACTGAATGACTTTATAAAAACAAGTATCTCACAGATTAACATTTTTTGCAGTGTGCCTGTGTGTGCATGCATTTCCCTGTGTGTGTGTGTGTGTGAGAGAGAGAGTCTGTGTGTGTGTGTCAGCAGAGCATTGATGAACTCAGCACAATGTTGAATGGGACTGTTTTGGCAGCTGAGACAGCGGGGCCAAACCTGCGGGTCAGAGATAAACGCCCCTCGCCGCTCTGAGCTGTGGAGAGGACGTCCCATCAGAGATGGGGAGAAAGCACAGGAAAACAGCTCGCTGAGGGGGCAGCGATGGACGAGAGGTTAGACATACGGGCTTGTGAGTGGAAGGTTGCTGGTTGAAATCCCAGGGCAACCATGACAACATATTTCTTGGAGAATTGACAGCTTTTTTTATGTTACAATATTCAGTCTCTTTTAATTAGCGCAATAAAATTCCAGGTAGGCCTGATTTTCACAGAACTGGTTTCAGACATTTTGAAATTAGCATATAGCCAGACAAATTACACTTGCAAACCGGTACCCCTGCAGCTGAAAATCATCACCTGTTGTCAATATCTCCTCCTAACTGGATCCCAAACCATCCCAAAATATAAATTAGAAGAAGAACTGTTTGGCTAAGTTGCAAACAAGAAGCCAATTAACAGCTGGCATGACTGCAGACAGAGTCCAGCTTTCCAAAGATACGCAGCAGGTACTTGTGCGCCATGATGAAGGAATTTCAAAGGTCATGCATGACCTCCCAGATACACGAATAAAACAAAATGGCAGAGGAGAAAAAAAAATATATATATATATACATGCAAAAAACCATAGGTCCACTTACTTGTGGATTTACAGATGTAACAGATTACAAACTGTTGGAGGGAAACAGCCAATTAAAGCCATGTTTACTTTTAAAGTTCATCATTTTGATCTTTTTCTTCAAAGTAGGCATCACTTCATGACTCAACAAAGGTTGAAAATTGCTCAAGACCACAGAGAACATAATGGAACTTGAACCTGTGATCCAGTCACCAGGAAGCGGCCTAATCACAGCGAGGAAATGATAAGGTCGGTGCTTGATGTTTGCAGCAGGAAGCCGGGCGGAGGTGACCGCTCCATTTAAACATGCAAACCTGCCAAGATTCAATCTACTCTTGTTTTTTCTCGTGAGTGGCCTTCTCGAGATCAGAAAAAAGGCCTTGGAGAATCACTGACTGGAAGCTTGAAGCTGCATTTAGGAAGGAAGTGAGTAAACGGTGTGATGCGCAGACAAAGGTTCTTACTCCAATGTAAAACTGGAGGCTGTCTGATTAGGGAGAGGCTTTGCTCAGAATGACTGAGCTCAGCAAACCCTCAGATAGTAAGCTGACGTGAAGCAAAGAGGCACTGTGTTTCTACAGCTTCAACTGTCACTTCCAAAACTACTTCGTCTTTTCTGCTACATCCTTGACCAAGACAGCTGCAAGGTTGCTGTTCTGCAGCTGTGCATAACCTCTGTCCTCTCTTTAAGTGGGACACATGAAGGGAAATTCTACTGCGGGAGTCAGTCAGATTATTACCAAATGTCTTGTTATAGTTGAATTTTGCAAAGACAGCAAAGTTTGTTGATGTCTTCATTCCTCTTATGAGCTTTTGATGACACAGTAGTTGTAGACACGACTGGCCAGATCTGAATAACAAGCATCACTCTTATCCACCTTGCATTTGACAGGCAGAGATCCTGTTCATGAAAAGAGGAAGCAGAGAAACGTGACAAAGGTGAGAAGTTCAAAACCTGCTGCTCCAACAAGGTTGTTGTCCACATTTTTCCACTGTGAACACAGACTGAGACACTGCAGCACACTGTCTGACAGGTCACTGATAGTGAATCTGAAAGAAAAGGCAGCTTCAGTTTTGTAAAAACAAAACAGAGAAGCAGCAGAATACTAGCTGTGCCTGAGTCAGAAAAAACCTGATGGAAAAATGGCCACAAATGGCAGCAAGCATGGATGCATTTGACACAGCTGTACAGGATGTTGAAAGATGACTTTTAGACATAACTCTCAACTTGTCATATTACTTAGATAAATATTACAAACATTACATTAACTGATCTTATAAATTACTACTGCAGTTTCTGTGTAGACTGCCATGGACACATGATTTGTTAGGGCAAATTAACCCCCATCACAAACAGCTAATGATAGTGAGTGATAATAATAGTGATAATCAGAGAAATCAGCTAAAGGACATGAAAACTTCTCTAAGCAACAGCATCTTCAGAGCTGTGTAGCACGAGGCTGGAGTTTAAAAGAGCAGCTCTGAGGTACAAATTAATGTGAGTGTGTAACAGGGCGCTGCTGAAAAACTGCATACCTGCACAGCAAATCTGTCCTCTGTAAATAACATTTAGAAAAAGCCAAACCCAGTGTGCAGCAAATAAAGAACCACAAACATGTTTGGAGAAATAATCTGACTGCCACGGAGGCTGCATTACACCTTTCATCTCCACGTTAGAGAGAGTGGATTTGGTCTTCCATCACGAGGACAACACAAACTAACGTGGCGAGAATGGAGCGAGGGTTTGATCTTCCCCGTGGAGAGAGGCTGCATCCGCGCAGTTAGCAAAATGAATTGAATCAGCGGGATTAACGGCACCTGTAAAGACCTGTCAGGTAGATTTACAGGCCCCGCTGATAAGCCAGCGGCGAGGGATAAATACGCCTGGTGTCCCGTCGGCTGCCAGCCAGTCAAAGGAAACCGTCCACCCCTCCCACCTCCTCTATCCTGGCCTCTCTCTTTCGTTTTCCCCTGGAGCTGCAGACACCTCCACCTTTGATAAGGTAATAACATCAGTCTTGACTCCGGCTGCAGAAGTGAAAGCTGACGGCAGGATGGTGGAGACATGCTTTCAGGGTGATGAATGCAGTCAAAAACAGGCGGACTGTGTGTGTTGACGCCTGTTTGGATATCAAAGGTGAACACACCCTTGCTGTCAGGTGCAAATCTTGTATTATGGAAATGACAGCGCTTCAGAGGCCTAAAAAACTTGTTTGTAACAAACAATTTTGTATTTTTGAGTTTCTCTGATGGTATTTTTAGAGGATATTACAAGACTAACACATTGTAAACCCATCAAGGAGCAGGTAGTCACTGCTATGCTCCTAAATTCTGAAAATGGGAGATAAAATCCAGGCTGAAGACAAAAGGTCATGTCTGCAGTCAAAGTCTGAACAATAGTCTAGGCTGTAAAACTTCAAATAACATCCAAGCTCGGGGTGGAGGTGAGGGGTTTATCTTGGCTCCGTCTTTCTGTGTCGTGATGCAGTACAGTGGACATTTGTACCACGGTTTCAGTCTTGGTTTAAGAATTGTTATACTCCTAGTATATGTAAAAGTGAGGTGACAGCTGGCCTGATCCGTGGGGAAAAGCACAAAAAACCAGGAAGGGAAAAGAAACTGCAGTGTTTGGTGAGAACTGGCTCCATTAGTGCCCAGAGCAGGACAAGAAAGCATAAGTCATCTCAGCAGCGAGGCTACTTTAAATCACTTTGACCAAAAGAACAAATTGGGTGAAGAGAGGTCAGACATTCAGAAAAGTAATGAGAATTGGTGTTTGGAAAAAAAAGGTCTGTATTTGTCCGTAAATTCCATTTGGGCAAAACTGTACAGATCTTGATTACAGAACTGCTCTACCCTCCAAACAAAAACTAAAACCACAAAGTTGTTCCCCTCTGAATGTATTACGCTCAACTGTGAAGAACAGAACAGACCCACCTCTGCATAAAATATGAAACATCGAGCTGCGTGCTCCTGAAGTGCATGACATTTAGAAGTGACTTTAACTTTTCATAGACCGAACACCAGCTCTGTCAAAAGACAACTCCCGCTGTAGCAGTCGCTCTGAGGTCATGTGAATCAGTGACAGGCTGCAGAGAAAACTCTGCACCGTGAAACTCAGGGGTGTTTCTCCTCCCTGCTCACTATCCCCTCTTCATAGATTAGAGATTTTAGAGATGGAGAAAGTGGAACTCAAACCCTACATTTCTAGACAGGTTTTTGCTTTATTTTTAGTTTCTAATCATTAGGCTGTCAGTCCCCTGTAAAACACTTGGACCTGCACCGACCTGTAGAAAAGTGCTACACAAAATTTGATTTAACTTATTTAGGACAGTTTTGTGTATAATATTTGGTAATATTATACACAAAAGAATGATTCAGCTACTACCTGCTGTAATTAGCAGTGAGTGCTGGACTACAGCAGCATGTCTCTGAGTTCATTTCACATGTGCAGGAGTATCCTCCCAAAGCTAACATCAAACCTTCACCTCCTCTCACAGCTGGACCTGTTCTTGTGTGGCCGACCTCGGTGCCTTCACCTCACAGAGCGTTTTTCTTCACAGCAACTCAAGAGATACGACTCGATGAAAACTTATTAAGGTTGGTTTATGCATCAAGGGTAGAAACTCACCTCTGAGTCGACTTTAATTGAAAACATCAGTTCACTACATTTACAAGAAGACTGTAAAAAGCTCTCCTGGCTGTGGACTTAACGCAGCACAGGAGGATAGCATATCCTGTCTGTTTGTTTAAGTGTGTGAAAGCAGTTTATGATGGTCAGTTACTGAGTCCACTTACTCCATCTGATTTATGTCCCGGTGCGGTGGAGCTTCCTGCAGGAGGGATTGAGATGCGACAAGCTGCATCCATCCAGGGCGACCTGGGACAGAGTCCAGTGTCGGCATGTAGGCCACGTCCCTGGTGAACATGTTCTCATGGTGAGGTAATCCATGATGTCACCGCTGTGAGCTGCAGGTGGAGAACGGACAGGGGACCAAAAAGAGCATGAGTCTGACTTTTTTTTTTTTTGCATGTGTTTGCTCTCAAACCAAAGCACAGAGAACTGGCTCACAACAGTGACTGTTCAAAAAAAAAAAAAAAAAAAAAATTTTTACTGCTGTCAGGTTTGCTGTGTGACTGAAGGTTTACATGGTTGTTGGGCGTCTTTTCCGGTTGGACAAATACCAACTCATCGCTGCCGGCCAAATTGTGATGTTTTGTTTTTCCTTGGGATTTTAAAGTGAAGGTGATGTCTCATAAGTTTCTGATTTATCTCCACTTTATTGATGGAGACAGGCAATTTAGTTCACTGAAACTTCAGAATAAGTGTTAATGTTAGAATAATTCACCATATGGCCAAAAGCTTCATGGGCTCTTTTTTTGGCACTTTTTTGGCTCTTTAAGCCCAATTAATGTGATAAAAACTCACTGCATTTTTTTCAAACATAAAGCAGTCTCTATAATTCCTTACATTTTTAACTTTTGAAGCACCATGGTTTCCACTAATGGCAACAGAAAAAGGCTTTTTTTTTTTTTTTTTGTACTTTTCAGCACTGCGCCCTGTGGATTCCTCCCAAAATAATCACAAAATGAAATAAAACTTGTATTTTCATGACATGCTGTATGTCATGTAAATTAAACAGCCATACTAACAATCCAGTGGCTTGGATTTCATCTGAAGCCGCATGACGAGTACCTGTGTGCAAGCTAAGTTTCCTCAAAGGACCATTACGTGGATACTGGGGTAGTTCCACCAGAGCATCGCTGGCAAGGCTGCGCTCTTCTCAGAGCTATACAGTTTAATGTTTACCCATATTCCCCACTGGTCTGGAATACTATATATCTGTGAGAGGTAATGTTTTTCAAAGCCATGACCAAATGTGTTTGGATTGGCTGTAGAAAGCTCCTTTAGATTTAACACAGGCTATAGAGGCTGATAGCTTGTCCAAAAAAATATATTCCATGAGCAATGCGGCTCTCAATAAAGAAGTAAATTTAATGAATATTTACATAAGGCTGGATACATGTCAAACTTAAGGGAATTCACAGGGTTGGGACACAGATCACTCACTAAGCTCTATGCAGAGGTACTGTATTATGTTATGGAGCCACAGCTGAACAACTCGCCAAATCAAAAAGGTTTGAACCCTTTATTTCAGCAGGTACTCCCATCATGCATTATTAGCAGAGACACTCGCAGCCAAACATATAAACACAGACATGACTGAAAGAGAAATAAAGGAGGATTAAACAGCTTCATTGCACAAATTGAACTTTTGAAGTATTAGGGGGGTTGATAAATACCAATGAATGACTGATTACCTGACCTGAGATTTCTGGAGTGAACTGTGTCAGGACATTTCAGCTGTGAAAACAGCTTGCTCTCAGTGAAAAAGGGAAAATGTAAAGCCTGTCTTCACACAGTGATCTGTTATTTTACTGTTGTATCTCTGCTCTGATTCACTGCTAAACTGTCCCACACAAAAAGAAACTTTATTGTTTCCAACAACAATGCAAACAATAAAGTTTCAGAGGATGGGAGAGGCTGAACCTATGACACAAGTTGTTGCAGTTCCCTTGGGTCATTTATGGACACCATAGCTTATTCACTTCAAACATACCTAGTACAAAAGCAAACTTCAGGCACTCACCTGTGTAGAAGACATGTCAAAGCTAATGAAAAGCCATCATTGCAGAATGAATAGCAGGTCTTTACCGGGGTTCAAAACAGGAACAAATGCACATCACCTACCGCAGGTGTGTCTGTCTGAATAATTGGCAACAGGTGGATGATAATGAGTCTCAGCCAAAGTCACCTTCCACAAGCACACAAACTAGAAAGGAACAGAAAGCAGACAACAGTGAGCAAACAAGTTATCAACACAAATGACACACAGAATGTTTCATTAAAGAGGGACACAAATCAGTTTCTCTATTCAGACCTTAATGTTACATTCAGTAGTTCATATAGATTACTACCTGCACAACATAACATGCAAATTCAAAGTCCACAACCTGATTGCAAAATCATAGGCCAACCAATGGATCAAAGGTTTGCCTGGCTCAAAAACTGGAGCTCCTGTGGAGGTTTTGTAACTGTACAGTCATTGTTGTAAAAGATCAGGGGCGCCCAGTTGTTTTTGTTCATAGATACATCCAGGAAACCAAATAAAATAAATCAGGGGAAAAGCTTCATCAGAACCAGCAATCTCCAAAGATGCTGAGAGCCGAGCGCCTGTGCTGACGAGACGGGGAAGCTTTGAAATGCAGATGGCGAAGCCTATCGACTGTCACCTGTATGAAGCACTTTAACTCCTGTCGCTGAAATGAGCCTTTTCAAGAGGCGCATTGTGATGTGTATCGGCCGACAAGGCAGATTGGTGATGATTGCTCTATTGTAGCTGTCAGCTAGTGAGAACAAGGTATTCATCCTTTGTCAGAGCGACGTCTCCTCTCTCATCTCACCAATGAGAGCCCCCCACCCCACCCCCCTCCTCTCTCCCCCACCACCATCACCCCACCCTCTTAACCTCTTGTCTTGATTTGGAATTACTGTTCAAAGGCATGGTTTACTGGTGCAGCCTGCTACCATTACTGTCAATGAGGAGAGATGCAGCAGCCATTGTGTTTACTTCCATGTAGCTATTAGACTGCTGCTTTTTGAGTAATCATGATTGTATGTTTGTGTGCAAATTTTACAGTGTGTTTGCCATGATGCACGATGCAACTGGATTCTTGTCGCACTGGAAAAGCCTAAGATACGTTCCTTTAATAAATTACTGTAGCAGAGTTCTTAATTCACCTGTCCAGCTGTAGGCAAGGCTGGGAAAACAAAACTCCATTAATATGCCCCCTAAGAGGTTTTTCTTTTCTTCTTCTTATTTAAGAAAAATAATTTTAAAAATCTTAGATTTGTGATGAAATTTTGACAAATTATGAAAGCAAGACTAAGAAAATAAAAAATGTCTGTGGAAAATTGGCGTTCCCAGCTGAAAGCTCTGACACCTAATTTTGTCTTTGGACTCACTAAATTAGATGTATGTTGTTTGGCAATACAATGTCCAAACTTAGAGGTGTTAGTTTGACAAAGTGTAAGTCACACAGCAGCTTTAATATCACCCTGTCCAGAATAAATGCACACACTTATAGTTTCTATAGTGCTTCATTTATTTCTTGACAGTAATGCTGCACACTGTGTCCGTGTTGTGTGTCTCTGCTTTATTTTCCCCCCTTTTCTCCCATAATTCAAAGTGAAATACTTCCAGCCATTTGACACAATTAGGCGCTCTCTTCCCACCACATTGCATCCCACTGGATGGCCCTCATTATCACGAGCCCTTGCCTTTTAGATAACTTATAATGAGGCCGAAAATGTTTCACATTTTGCTTTTTCTGCTACACCGTCGGTTCAAAGAGACCTACTTCAACCTAATTAGGAGTTCCAACCGCTGCAGTCAAATGCTTTTCTTGTTTCTTATGGGGTTAACAGCGGTGAGATGTAGATTTCCACAAGACAGGGTCTAAAGCCATTATGTTGAATCTGTGACAGATATCAGTGATGTCCAAGTCCTACAAGTGGTCTACAGTATTCAGATCTGTGCAGTGTGAAGTTACGGAGCTGATGGTGAGGATGTTGTCAGTCAGATAATGTGGGGTTTTTGCTTTTTATCCCCCAGATCAACTTACACTTTGAGTACATCTGCAGATCTGGGACTTGAATTGAAAATTACAGCAATAAAAAGACAAGAAAACCTGTTCTCCTCCTTTGGTATGTTGCTGGATGAACAGCTGAGCCCCAAATGTTCCTGAATAATCCACCAAGGACCATAGATCAACATTGTGTCCGTTTAATTGTCTTCCCATTTGTATTGAGCACCTGGTCAGAAATCTTCTGCATACACTCCCTCTTGGAGTCTTTTGGATGCCAAGCAGAAAATGGAAAGCATGTGCTAATTCCCATTTTGAAAAACTGTAAAAGTGGACCTGACTGAATTGAAAACAATGCACAGAACCTTTTCCCAGACATCTGCATATTCAATTCATAGTTCATGCATTTACAATCTACTTCTACCCATTAACCATTGAAAGTTAATTCTTTACATTTGGGTGAGATTATATTTATGCTCAAAGCTGCATGACTGCACTTCATGGGTGTCGTTTGGTGATGTTTTTTTCTGGCTGTTTTCTTTTATACTATTAGAGATTTTAAATGTAATGTCAACTGGTTTAAATCAGTTCCTGTGCTGCATTTCTAACCTGACCTCACATCAGGAAGTTTGATCAACCAATCAGATTGTTTGATGTGCACAGCAGCACAATGTTGCTAAGGTTTAACGGGTGTGATGTTCAGCTCTTCAGTAAGAAACCTACAGACATCCTTCTCTGTATGTGTATCTGTATGTGTATCTTTAAACAAGTATAATTTCCACATGAGAACTTCTACTGCAGTAAGTGTAAACATACTGTCCATGCATCTGCTAACTGTGATGAACAAAGACAAACTTCAGAGGATCAATTTACTAAAAGCTAAGAGATGAAGCTCCACAGCACACGCCTGGTTTAAAGTCACTCTGAAAAATCTTTTCCAAAACACACTCTGTCCAGCTCTCAGGACTCGGCTGTCCACTCAGATAATTACAGCCACGGACCTGACCCCTTCCACCTCTCTTGACCCTCAACAATTCAGCTTTCCACTTGAGTAAGTTGTAGGTGTATTACTGGGCGCCAGCTTGTTCCTGTTAATAATATGAGCGCTGAACCTTGGACCTCACCTGACTATACTATCTGGGACAATAGCCAGCTGAGTGTGTCAGTGTGCGTGTGTATTTCCTTTCCCATAATCTTGTTCCCCTTGCCGAGCCACAGAACCTATAAAGCTGTCAGTGAACATGTAGAACACGTCACCTTTGCCGGGGTTTCTCACACACACACACACACACACATGCAGAGCTGCTGCATTATCGCACACACACGCTGAACAAGCCACTGTTACACATGCACAAAGGTATGCACATGAGAACACACAAGAAAAACAAAAGATGCTCACTTAACACCCTGAAAAACACACATACAGTCAGTGCTACACACTGAAAAGCACACACATCAGATTCACACACTGCAGGAAGGGCCAGATAAACACACAGTATTAACCTCTGCAGATTACTGTGGTTGCCTGTAATACGTTAAATTGGAAGCCTGACAGTTTAAAGAGTCATTCAGTGTATTAAGAATCACCAGTGTTTACACACTGCAGCTATCGGGCGTTATGTCACGGAGTAAACACCCAGACAGATGAATCAATGATGAGCCTGCTTTTTTTTCTTCCTGAAAATATACTGCCGCTACAGCTGGAAATGAATTTTACTTTTCTTTCTGTTTTTTCTTTTAACTTTTATTGAAAGAACAGATGTAATGTTTGACTTGAATCTTACACAGACACTGGTATCTTCCCGCTTTTCAAAATACAAGTTGAGTGAAGGAAGAAACAAAAGTACAACTGTATATGACATGAAGGATTGATTGGCATCCCCTGTCTGAGAGCTGCAATAATCACTGGTATTTATATATCTGCAAAT
This sequence comes from Lates calcarifer, assembly GCF_001640805.2. NCBI lineage: Eukaryota > Metazoa > Chordata > Actinopteri > Centropomidae > Lates > Lates calcarifer. The sequence goes on from NC_066854.1 coordinate 2,035,678, forward strand.
TTTAAATTCCATCTTTGCTGCTCTGGTGCTCTGGCCAATACATATTCCTCTATAGGGACTTGTTGATGCTTCAGGAGCCCCAAAACAAAGGACCCCCAAAGACTTAAAAAAAACTGAATGATCTGCATCATAAAAGCACTCAAATACATGCAGGTCCCACATTTTTATCCAAGCCTCTAATGTATGGTGAAGACATGGATGTGTGCCAAAGTCTAGCTTTAGGATCAATGTAAACTGGGCAGCCACTCGAGAAAAAGAGTGAAATCAGGAGACAATCCAAGTAAAGGAGTGGAAAAATGTCAGAGTTAAGGTGTTGACTGTGTGGCTCTAGCAGTGTGTGTGTGCGTGTGTGTGTGTCAGTCTGTGGATGTGAATGTGGTTGTGTATGTGCATTATACATGTGCATGAATATCCATGTGAATGTGTGGCCGTGTGTATGTGATATGACTGCACATGTGAATGTGTGTGCTGTCCAGGCCCGGTGTGTATGTGGGGGGCCAGCCAGCTCCCGGTCTGACAGGAGGATTATGGGAAACAGATGACTTACGCTTCTAATTTGCGGCCTTAAATTGCAAACAGAGTTTCAGGAGTCCAGGAGAGTTATAAATGGTGCAAGAAAGGTGTGTGTGTATGTGTGTGTGTGGTGGGTGAGTTATGCCACACACACAGCCAGATCACTACATGTTGACTGCAGGTTCACCCAAACACAGGACGACAGGTTATACATTTATATTTCATTTTACCTTTCAGAGTTTTCATGCAGAGTGATGACAGCAGCAGGAGGATGAATATTAACACCTCCAGTGTCAACATAAGAGAAAACAGTGAAGAGTGTGAAGGTCAAAGCTTTAGAGTTCTGGCAGGAGATATTCCTAAGATGTCTCAACTGGTGTGACAGGTTTTTATTTAATTTATTCTTTATATTGTCGAAAAATAAGAACAAAGAAACTGACTTTAGAGCTCTCTCATCTTGGTTGAAAAAAAAAAAAATTAATTATTATAAATTTAATTATTTTCATCACATGCAGGTAGACACAGTTTGATCTTAATCTTTTTTTTTCAATTAAATTCTGATGAAATTCTGTTTAAACCAACAAAAATAGACTTTACTAGGTATCAAAGTTTTGGAGTAACAGGTCTAAAGCAAGATGGACTTCAGATGTGTTTACATTTTTTTTTGTCGTGTATGTCTTGGGGCTTGAAAATGGTCAATATACATATTTTGTGAAAACCCTAATGACCAAAAATGAGCCACAAAATCACTTAATTGTTTTATAAATGTGCTGAAAATGTCCTACGTTCCTGTTTTCAATCATAATTTTAGTTAAATTTAAAATAGTGAAAAATTCCTCTCAAAATTGTCAAAAACATATATACACATAATTGCCGTATGATAAGAGAGATATTTTATTTGCTAATCTCATTGGTCTGATGTGTGCATGAGTAATACATTTTCTTTTTCTTTTTTTTTAAGCAGCATTAAATCTTTGTATAATGTGTGGTCAGTTGTCTACATCATGCAGGAGGGACAAAAATCCCAGCGTGACAAAGCCCTGTTCCTGCAGCACATTTGCCGTGAAGGTAAACAGCTGAGCCAGCAGCACATAAACCTGCACCTGTTGGTGATTAACCTTTTCAGCTAAGGTAGGGAGAGCAGCATGCGGCTCCTGTGGCGAGGAGGAATGCAGTGCTGGGACATCGGAGACAGACTTGAGATTCCTGACCAATGAGAGCTTAGGGAGAGGAAATACCCATGAGACCACTGGGGAGGTTTCACCTGGCACCTGTTGAGCAACCAGAGGACTTGCCAGAGACTGTTGCTGCGGCTGCTTAGAGCAGAGTGTGGCTGTCAGTCATTGTGAGCATGAGTAAATCTGTTGTGAATCATCACCACATGGGTCTCCAGAGATTTCTGTTCCTTTTTTTTCTCATAGATAAAGTTTTACTGTTGTTTCAACTTGGGCCTTATTTTGTAGTTCTGGCCATTATTTTTTATCAATTATGATGTACTCACCAAAGTAAGAGTGAGATAGTCAGACAGTAGTTAAATAGCCAATACTACAGCCAGACTATTTAAACCACTTCATTTGGAGGTCAAACTAAAAGTGAGCTCAACTGAAATATGTGTAATAATCCTTCACTAAACAGGAAAAACTGTGTGTGAATGACAATAGCAAGCACAGTAGGTCGAAACTGAACCAAGGACTTTGTCTGTAAACTGCAATTTTACTATTCCCTTGGTTATCTTTTCTAAGTGTGGCTTACCCAGGGGTTTGTTTACAACCTGTCTGCTTGTCTGACTGCTCGTGTTTCTGTTTCTGCCCTGTTGCACTTCCTCTCAGGGATGTCGCAGTGTTTCTAGATCTCAGCAATTAACTATGATATCATTATTACTGACAATGAGGACAGTCCAAGTTACAAAAATAAGTTGTACAAAACCAGAATTTTGCTTCAACAATAAACTACAGATAAAGCATTTGTTGTAAATACGGTATCTATTGTGTTTTGGAGATCAACTCAAAAAAGATGTGGCATTATCAATTCAAAACTGAACAGGCTTCTCTCTTAGAAGACCAGTGAGGGGAAATAAGTGTGTGAGAGGCAGGAGTCATCTTGTTATGTGCTTGGAAAGAAGAGTTAACGTGTATGTGTGTGTCTGTGTGTGAGCAGAGCGGTTGTGGGTCAGGTCAGTGAAACTGTCTGGACAGATTTGACACTCGTTTTCATGCCATCACACTGACATCACATGTGACAATAGATTTCTTTGCCTTTATTTCCACACTGTGCTCCTCCACAGTGAAGGTATCATCCACTGTAGCATACTTGAATATATGTTTTATGCATGACTTGAGTTATAGTATTTTGCACAACAATACAACAGATCTACACCAAGTCTGAAAGTGGTTGACAGTTACAAAACAATCTCCCATTGATGCTCTGGATGTTGAAAATGAATAAAGCTATGATTTATCACTGTACATAATCAATTTAAAGTCCATAACTATGGCAGGAAATGCAAAGAAGTCTGAGGGGAACTCCACCGATCAAGATCAGCTTACTGTGGAAACAGTTGAAAAAATTCTTCTGTGACTCACAAGGAGGTCTGAGAAAGTAAGCCTGATGGCATCACTATGAGCTCTGAGCTTTGGGATCACAGATATTTAACAGAGAGATAGTACTACAAACTAGGGAGTCTGAGAGATGCGGGTGTGTGCCAGACAGGAAGGGTCTGACTGAAGGATACTGTTGAGATGCATAATGGGAAATGTAACATCCAACATTTGTTGGAGACTGACCCATTCTAAGGACTGAAACTCAGGCCTTCTCTGCCTCCGATGGATCAGTTTGTCTTACAAGTCCTCCTACTCTTAGAAACCCTTATGAAACCATGATAAAAGCCATGCATTTCAACTGAGACAAGTCATTTGTATATTGCACTGTTCAGAACATAAACTCTGCACTGTTCTCATTCAGTTTTTTAGGTGACAACAATGCCATTCAAACCCATATAAAACAGCATAATGGCACCATGATGGCTGAAAAAGTCTCATTCCTCTAAAGGGAGAACCATGATGTGGTCTGTTAGATGTTAAAATGTAATCCAAACCAAGTACAGGAAACAACTCAAGGGATTATGGGTAGAGGGAGACAGAAGCAGCTCCGCCTGCTTGGAAAGCCAAGGAGAACAAAGTCAGCCATTTCTTTATGTGGATTTAATTTGAGCTCCACCTCTGCTGCCAACATCTCTAACCTACATGACTTTTATTTACAATTCGTGGTTGCCTTGTTATTGGGCAGCGTGAAACTAAACTCAAATTAAATTTTCCATTCTGGTTTGGACCAAAGAAAACAAACTGTAGGTGTGATTGTAGCTTTACTTAAGATAAGAGCAGAATGCCACTGAAATAATCCAAGTTTTTCATGGGCCATTTCCTTTCTTTTCCTTGTGTGCATCAATATGTGGCCAGTTCGGATTGTGTGTGTAAACATGGGAAAATTCTTTGGTCTGGAAAGGAAGCCCACCTAAAACTTAAAAGATCTTAATCTAAACCAGTTTGGTGTGAAGGAGGAGAGCTAGATTGTGATGAAAAAGGCAAAAAATACGTGTTATCATGAACAATATACAGTCAGAGGAGTAGTGCTCGGTGTAAAACAGAAAATGAATTAAAATGAAAAGGAAAAGCAAATGTGTGAAGTACAGCAGGCACACATGCACTCAGCATTACAGAGAAAATGCAATTTCACAGAGTGGTATACTTTATAAACCCAGTGTCAGTGGAGCTCTTTTTACAGTGTTTGCAGCAATTCCTTGAAAAACATCCAAACACTGTGAAAGATATCAGGCCTTTTTCCCATGGTGCATACAGTATATCATAGCACAGAACAACAAAACCCCCCCATTAATGTCGGGGTAAATAAAAGACCATGTCAAAGTTTTTTGTGTCTTATTTATGTTGAGCTACTTGCTGAAAACAGAGGCGATATATTTCACGAAGCCACATACAATATAAAGCAGAACAAAGGTCAGCGTCATCTGTCTTTGGAATGTAACACATTACGGTGAAAGATCTTTTCATTCAAACATGAATGGATTACTCGGGCTGCAAAGGTCCCAACCGTAAATAGATTTGGATGTGGACAACAAAAGGAAACGCACTTGATGTCCGGACTCATTTGAAGAGGTGACGACAGACAAGACAGTGACAGCCAATAGGGCGAGAGAAGGGGCAGACCAGCTGGCCACACGCAGTCAACAGTCTCTTCCTATACAGGTACAGTTCTTTGGCATCATATAATCAGACTTAATGGTCTCTACTCGGTGATGGAACAAAAACTCTCCACCCACTGGACTTTTATTTCCACATCTTAATGAAACAGGTGATGGTGGAGGCTGAATGTACCAGTAGTGAGTGCTCGCAGGTCGTGGGACACAGCTCACATGGCAGTTTCCTTGGTTTTAGACTGTAAGCATGAACCAAACGTGCTAAATCTGTTATACAGTTTACTGAGAGACACCTAGACAACGGTACAAATATAAAATAAACTCTAATTCAAGCTTTTTAAATGTGAAGATTTGCTCCTTTTCAAAATTTAATATCATTATGAATTGAACATCTTTGGTTTTGGACTGGAAATGTCATCTTGGGCTCTGGGAACTTTTGATGATAATTTACAGACTTATCAGAGGTGGGCCCAAGGCTGCACTAGTCAAGCCACAGATCTAATCATTGTTTGTGTCATGCATGCACAAGACAAGAAGGGATTTGCACTGTATTATCCTCTGTAGCTTGTCCCTTCCTTGTTTTGCAGAGTGGAAAAAGAACTGACACATTAGACTGAGAGCGAGATCATTGTTAACAACCTAAAAAACTCATAAAATAAATCTTTTTTATGAAGGCAGAGCTCACGTCCCTATCAAGGCTCCTTTTGTGTTATGTATAATCATCTACTGCTTGCATGATCTGCTCTACATGTGAGGCCCCGCTGTGCCAGGATGCACTTATCTAACCAGTGTCAACACAACAAATTCCTGTACAACAAAAACGGCAGCGGTCCACACTGTACTTGAAACTGGGAGAGGAGGACTGTAGTGGGAGGGAGGGGGGAGCACTGAAGCCTGGGTTTCTGGCTTGGCATTGCAGTCCATTTAGCAGCCCATGCAAAGTGTTTACAATACGTCTGTCTGTGGCTTCATTGTCTCATAAATGAGGACAGCGAATCACCTGGTGAGGGGGAAAAGGTCCCGAAGTGGAAAGGCTTTTGTTTGGTGGATGGTGAACCTTTCCCCGTTGCCTTCCCAGGGAGGAGAGGTAGTTTTTTTCTTCTTTTTTGTTGTTAAACCCACAGTCATTAGTCGGCTACAGTGGGGGGAGACGAAGAAGAGGGAGGAGGAAAGAAAAAAAACAAAACGTGAGGCCCTTTGCGGGACCTGAACCTTTTCAAATGCGAGCGCGCCTTTTGTTTTTGCAACCCTGTCAAGAACGGTCACCTAATTAGACCTGATATCTCTGGCCAAAGAGAACCCGTTTGTTAATGGCTCTTTACGGAATTTTCTTAATGAGTTTAGATGGCCATTGTGTGGCAGGGAGCTCCTCTAAGACAAGAGCATTTTCCAGCAAACACATACACACACACACACGGGGACACACACATTACAAAAAAGGAAGCGGAATGAGGGCGAAGATTGAGCAATGGGAGAAGAGAGCTGACATGACTGTGGGCTAAATAGGCAAGGTGTAGCGAGAGCTGCGAGCATTATGGATGGAATCAAGGCAGGGTCATTAAGGCGGAACAAAAGCGAGCGAGAGCGTACCCAGGGGCCTGGTTCCTATCTGGCTGTGCATTGTGTCGGGCCTTGACGGTGTTGGACATTTTCAGACACAAGCAGCACACAACACCTTGATCACATCTAGTCACTGACACCGTTTTCTTCAGCAAACTCCAGCGGCTTCTTCCTTTTAGGAGGGGGGAGCATTTCTTTTTATTTTATTATTTTTTTGTCTTATACCCTCTCCTCTAACACCCAACCTCGACACCAACCCCCTCGTCCTCCTTTTTTTTTGTGCTTTTGTTCATGTCTCAAGGCTTTCCCTTTCTTCTCAGCTCTATGGAGAGGGAACAAGCTTGTTAGCTGGCATGGATATTTTGACTGGAGATATACTTTGGCCACTTGCCTATGGAAACAGTGTCAAAGCACAACCTGGCTTAATTGTCACATCGGCAGTCCTGGGAGAGGTCTTTGGTGAGGTCCAGGCCTAATAAATATCAAAAGCTCCTCTCATCTCTCTCTGCTCTTTCTCTTCTCACCCCCCTCACACACACACATACACACCCCTTCTTTTTTTTTGCCAGTGAGGGAAAACTTGTAAATTAATCTTAGTGTCAAAACAAGACTTTCTCTTCTTGCCTCAGAATCTCTAGTTATTTTTCTGTTTTTGTCCCAGAAGTTTTCATCAAAGGGTAGCGCTGTCTGAGACCTAGTGTAAGACCATCCGTGCAATTTATAGATTTGATGTTTATAGAGGCTTGCAGTTCCTCAGTTGATTTAATGAGAGTCTAAAGCTTCAGCAAAATACACAGCAGCAAAAAAGAGAAAAAAAAATATCAACAACAAACAGAAGCTGTTCAGGAGTAGAACATTTACAGCAGTTGGGGAAGTGGAAGGGGAATGGCATTCGGGGAACTCCAATTTGATGTAACTCGAGGTTTTCCAAATGGGTCACTACACTGTTGCATAGCGATATGGTGGCATGAAGTATTGATTCTTGATTATACGCAAAATGTGCTGTGTAACATTTCAACTAACACTGTGTACATTCAAAGAATCTTTTTGAGCATATATTTAGCAAAACATCTGATGTAACTTTCTCCATTTGCTTTGATGCTCTGAGGTTGGATGTAGCATCAGATTTTGAACCTTCATAATTCATCGCACTGTGACTGATGTTAAAAATACTCATTTTATAGCTGCAGAATACTTGCAAAACTTTGACATATTAATGAGTTTATGCCTGCATTTATAAAAAAGTTTTAACAATCAACATGAAAATTATTAAATCTAATACATCACAAGTTAGTGAGGTAAGCACTAGTTTATTAGTGCTTGTTCCTGTGATGTGCTCCCCAAAGATCACTTGTTACATATGCTGTATGAGTGGGACAATAGTGTGCTTTAATCTGGATTGTCTCTTGAAGTTTGAATTTCTCTTTGTCATGCTCTGGTCTTTGAATATTCAGCCATAGTGAGCATCAATTCTTGTGCTACCTCGTTTGTTTTTCTTAAGAATCAGAACCACAAATTATGTGACTTCTTATAAGACAGAGAAGCACCACAGAATGAACTGAACTGAAATGAGCTTGCACAGGAATTTGTCTTGGAGTCAGCTGGGCAAAGACATCCTGACACTATATAGAGAAACAATCATGTTTTGGTGTCAAAAAATAGTTTATGTGCATTTTTACTCGGGACTGCAATTGCAACAAAGTATTGTAATATTATGTAAGTATTTTATATGAGCAGTGATTGAGAAACATTTGCCCCTCCCCATTACAGCCACAGAGATGCCCTTCAGCGTGGCCTTTGACTCCAATGAAGCTGTTCTGTGGCCAACAGATCAGACTGTGGTTATAATGAGCAGCTAACAAGTGTGAATGTTTGTAACTGTGTGAGTGTGATGAAGAGAGCACTACTCTCTGTGAAACTTCCTTAAACAGATGAAGGTAACAAATAAAGATTTTCTATAGCGTGAAGGAAAAGTGAAAACCATTTGACAGACAGAAGATAAAACATTGGTCCACATTCAGCCTTCAGACTGGATGTACATTCAGGCAATATGGCTGCATAATGGTCAGCTATAAAATGTCTTTCTGTCATTGTAACATTAGTGATGGATGATGTCATATGTGTCCAAGACACATAGGGGCTTTATTTCTAATGATTAATAAACCACAGCTTCATATCTGTACTAATTCATATCACTATCACACTGCCTTAAAGAGCTGCAAACCCTGAAAGAATTTAGAGTTTCATAGGCTTTTCCACCCGAAGGAATAATATCCTCAGGGAAATATTATATACTTCAGTACAATGCCAGAGATATCTGCTTTGAATATCAGCACAAAACGTGCTATTGGCAGTTTTAAACATATCCCTGCATAATGTTCTTCTAACATGCTTTTTGTTTCTCTATATGTTGTCAGTACGTCTTTGCCCAGCTGCCTCCAAGACAAATTCCTGTGCATTTATGCTACATGGTGCATTAAGTGATTCTGGGTCTGATTATAAAGGGACAATTCACCCATTTTTTGTAAACACACTGCTGCAGGGTTGAAGTGTCTCGCTCAGCCACGACTGATGCACTCAGACAGTCGCAGCCGCCTCGTAAAAAAGGGGAATTTAGGCTTTTATCTTTCCCCGTCCATTTTAATAAGCACACTTTGTGACAGCTTAGGTTTCCCCAGCATCTTAGGTGATACGCAACTGAGGCGGAGACTTCCAATTAAGGGGGGGTGAGGGGGTGAGGAATGACACAGAGGAAGGTGATGAGAGATAAAATGTGCATGAGAAAGAAAAACAAGGCTGGTAAGGTTTAGAAAAGGTTTAGATCTGCATGGCCCTTTTTTTTTATAACCCCACTCTTGTCTGTGCCCTTGCCTTTGTTAACTGAGTTAGGCCTGTTACATTAGCCGCTGGAATGCTTTATGTACTTGTACCAATTCAATTATTTGTTTCTGCGACTCAGCTGCGGCAGGAAGCAAGGAGAGAGGCACTCACATAAATTCTAGCTGTTAATTTCCAAGTAATGCAGTGGCCGTGATCATTTAAGACAAGACAATTGATACCACTGTCAGGAAAGAGACATCTCTGAAGGATGCTTTTTTTGTTGTTTTTTCTCTCTGCTTGCAGAACATCTCAGTTCAGATGAGTGTCCCAGAAGCCCTTTGATTAATGTAATACAATAAGAGAAATGGGAGGCTAAAATGCCCGCGCACGTCTCTGATCTGAATATTTGACTCAACAAATGAAATTCTCTCTGTCTGTCTCCTCCTGCCCCTCTGTCGAGGACCTCTCAATCGTTTTCTTTGTCATCAATCAATAGACATGACAGTGACAAACACTCTGAGGTCCCAGTCTCCCTCTTTTTTCTTGCTTTATTGCTTTATGGCTCCTCATTGTCAGGCTTGCCGACACATGTATTTCCATGTCATCTTTTGGAGGTGTCAAAAAGATGACAGAGGGAAACGCAGGGGAGGGAAGGTGGGGGTGGGGGAGTGGGGGTCATGAGCAGGAAGCAATGCCAGTTCATTTATGTCAGTCTTGGATGGAGACGGTGATCATAAATTCATACGTTAGCATACACAGTGCCGCAGGTCACTCAGCTCCGCGGCATAAAAATTTAGATTAAGTGTACCTACTCTGCTCATATAGACAGCTTTTTAAAATTTACACTCTGCAGATCGGAATCACTTCATCATTTACCAAGTACAATGAATGGACAGAGATTAGTCTTGCAGGTGCTGGTGTAGAGCCATACTGACAGCTTACAAAGGCATTGGTTTTGGAGGCTTGTGCTACAATCTTTCTACTAAAGATCCAACTGGAAAGTGTTTTCAGTTGCTCACGTGGTCGTGCGTCACAATATTAACCTGTTACAGGCCCTAAAAGGCAAAAATGATTTTCTTAGCCTCCTAAAGTACCCTGATCCTCCCGCTCACACTGCAATGTGTACAGTTTATTCTATGCAGGAAATGAATTTGATTAAACACAAATTCAGGAAAAGCACAAAGTGACACAAGATGATATATTCATCATAAATACAACAGGACCTCATATTCACCTACAGGAGCTGCTCACATGCACCTAAAACCACCTTTAGCCTTCAAATGTTGCTCCAACAGTATAATTTGTCTGAGAAATCATTCACCACTGCTGCTTGTCACTAAAAAACATGGAAGTGGTCTTTGTCCTGCACCTTAACCAGAGATGCAGCCACAGAGAAACTGAAGTGCCACTGAACTGAAACCTGAGGTAAACTAGAATAAATTAGTTGACATCCCGGGAATGTTTTCTGCCACACAGTCGACCTTGTGACGATGATATGCAACACATTTGAATGTAAAAACATCATACCACACATTCTGCATTCACAAGCCTCTTTCATCTTGGTCAGTGTAGTACCTCCAGGCTTTGTACAGTATGGCAGCACAAATTAGAGCACTGGTGCTCTGGATTCAAAGAAGCAGTTCCTGTCTACAGACCTTGATTGGCCTGTCCTTGATCAAAGTGATAATGAATAAAAGTGCTTAAATCAAGTGGTGTTTTCCTTTAATGCTACAAATGACAACTTTATCTCTAAAAGGCTGTCTCTCTGGTGTAAGGAAGAAAAGACATCAGCTCTCAGAAGGCTGAAAAAGTATGAGGACAGGATTTGGTGTTTTCTAGGTGAATATATATCAAAACATTCATACTACACTGATTTACATTCAATACCACAGCCCTTCATGAAGGTGTTGATTCTGTAATAAAAAGTTATCAAACTAGGCTGAGTTGACCCCACATGCTGTGTACTTAAGATGTCATCATTTTTATGGAAAACAAGGTTAGAGCTTTTGACACCTGACTGCTCCTCAAACATGTTTTGTTAATGATTGCACCATTACCTGTTAGCAATCAGGACAAAGTCAAGCATCAGTTACCTTTTTCAACGTGAGGCCAGGTGAAACTCACCTGTTCATGAAATCAAAACATATAAAGGTTGGAGGAGATGTCTCTTTCATGCTGGAAAAGTTAATTATTTGTGCACTTTTTTGAGATACACCTCAGGTTCATCTGTTAAATTCTGCCCTGTTTCCACAGACAACGGTTCAGGGTTCAACCAGTTGATTAGACCACCTCAACAGGTTTGCCATTTTGAGAAGACGAAAAGAAAATTACACCTTTTCACTAATGGAATGATTGCAGATGCAATGCAAGAAACACTGTGAAAGTTATCAGGCCATTGACAATCTACTGTGTGGGCTTTGTTAGCCAGAGGGACTTTGGATGGAGCTATGAGGATATGGTTTGGATTTTACCTGTTAAACACAATGATGTGTTATCTCTGACATCCCTTAAACATATGCTAAATGTTGTATGTAGTGTTTAATTGTATGTATGTACGTGTTAAAAATAAAAAGAAATTACCCTAAATGTTCCCTCAGTTCCTCTGTATGTGTATCACTAATGTATGTGCAGTGTATTTGTTGTGCTTGTGGATTAAAGTAATTTTAATTTTCTTCAAAACAAAAAAGAAATCATATTTCGCTGCATTTGCTCACCATCAATTAAATGAAAAAAGACATCCTGATACACTCCTTCACCATCCCCGACACCTTTGCTTAATCCACTTACAATATTTGAGCTGCTTCGCAAACAAATTGATATCATCAATTGTGATGTTGGCAAATACCACAGCCAATCTGCTCATGAATGTTTATCTCCTCTAACACTCACCCACCTGCTAAGAGGTGCCACGCTTTAATGAAATTGTTTGGACTACCGGCGCCCGTTGCTAAGGAACTGTGTGTCTCCTGGTTTTTTGCCTGCAGATTTCTGTCATCAAATAATGATTAGAGATGAGCACACCTCAAGGTGCTCAAGCCAGTGAAGGGTGTATTCAGAGCTAGATTGGCAAACAGCTCCAGGGCGAGAAGAGACACTGAAAAATGAGCCTTTGTATGTGATGCCTTTGCTGGCATCGACTCCAGTTGTGGCCCTTTCAAAAGAAACATCGATGGTTTCAGAACTTAATGCGATTGGAGACGCATCGATGTTTACGTTTTGAAGGTAGGATGACCAGGAATTCGGCAGTCTGTGGAATTACACGGCTCAGTCTTCTGCTCCTCTGTACCTCTGAAAGGTGTCGGTAAAAACCTGTTTTCACAACAACACCACCTCTTCTCACCGATTAAGGATTGTCACAGTCAACTTTCGATGCTGCTCCTTTCATCCCTGTTTGATGTCTGATTTCTTCTCCTTTCATATTTTTCAAACTACACATCAGCACACAGACACTGTCAGACATAGGTGACATGAAAAGAGTCTAAGATCAGGTGTTTCATGAATATGTTTACACGTAGCTGTCTTTCACTGACAAATTATTCCTCACTTTTCTGCTATAAAGAGGGTTTTGCAAAATGCATCTGGAGGGCCCATGTCTGACTTGATTTGTGCTACTTCATGCTAAACAGAGACACTAACTCTCCTTCAGGAGTCTGTATGTTTTCAGAGCTTAGTGCTATGGTGTTTAACCTTTATGTACAGAAGATTTGTGCTTCATATTCATATATATCCACTCACTGTGGGAGCTGCCCAGTATGACCACAAACTGCCATGGTCCAAAAACATCTGGATATTAGCATTTAAAATTGCACTTCCAGGCTTTGAGCACTACACTTTCCAAGCATACAGAACACCACACAACTGTAAAGACTGAATCTTTCTGTTACTGCTGACAATCACAATCTACTATCATCACACAAATTATTCAGAAGTGCACAAAGTTAACCTTTCGTCCCGCATCCTGACAACACCCAGTCCGTCACTACTAAGAGGACCTAATGATGCAAATCTGTTTCCATTCTCCCTGATTGAGCAGCAGTCTAACCCAGCAGCTCTGAAATCATGAAGAGTGGGCTGACCCCTCTAACAGATCATAAACCTGTAAACCACATCTCACGACCAAAACCCTAACAAATTAATAGAAACATTTGACTGAAATACTGGTGATATAACATCCAATACAGCGATAATGTGGGGGAACAGGGCCTATCTAAAGGAAAAGTGGTAGAACTTGTTAACAGGCTGTGTACAGTTTACTGAAGTCAGGATTTCTGGGCACTTGAGCTCTCAAAATCTAAACACCCCCCCTTGCTTCTTTTGTGTCATGTTCAGCTTCGAGATCCACTTTGCCAAACATATCCCTCCCCCCTCTGGAGATCTGAACTGGCAGGAAATCAAAAAACATGCTCCTCTACCCACCATAGTGCCACTGCCCCCTCCTGCACTCTCTTTACCCCCACTTGGTGACTGTAGGTGAGCATCTGGACAATGGCATACGGTTACTAGAGTCTCTCCACAGGCCCTCTGCATGGTATTCAATCAGGTTGAGGCAGGAGGGCCTCTAGATTGTATAGATCCAGAGGGCCAATCCATAGGGGTGCTCAGCCTGTGCAACTTCACTCTCTTAAAACCACCTCCTTTTAAGGTAGTGCTATTGGCCCATTCACCACATGTTTAGATCAATTGTATCCCTGTTAATGGAAAATAATTGAAGTTTTTCCGAACCTGCTGCTGCTGCACAGCTTTGTACAAAGAGATGACCTGTGAAGGATGTTTTTAATTCAAAACCCCGCGCTAACAGGGGGAGCAGGGCCTAAATTGACATCTCTGTTCCCTGACGAGTAAAAATGTTTTTTTTTCTCTGTAGTGAGGCTAGGAGGCATCCTCGTGATAATTACTAATGCTGCGGAACAGAGAGAGAATAAGAAAGCTTTCTATAGAAGCTCTCTATAGAAAAAAAGGAAAAAAAACGTGGCAGTGAAATGCAGACACATCAAGAGTCACGCCGAAATGGTTCCCCTTCCATGCATTAATGGCCATATCAATTGAATGGCATCTAAAGTGCTTTGAAAGGAGGTCTGTGTGAGATACACACACACACACACATACATACACGGCTCATACATACAGTCAGCACATCTTGTGATCTCCATCGCTAATGTAAACTTGGTGAGTGTGGAGGGGGGTAAAGATGTTAACTGTGAAAAATAAATGTCATCATTGGTCTCTCCTTCAAGATGGTTTCCTCAGATAAAAATTCTATGGTCGAACTCGGCAACTCGAATCAATCGGCACAATTAGGGCCCGCGGGCCATTACACTGTGCACACATCTTCCCATTCGTTACACTGAATGCTCTCCACTCTCATTGTGCACGGCAAGGCGTTTGTGAGGAGACTCAATAGAGAGAGTGGAAGTGGAGTCTTAAGAGACTCTCTTTGTGATCAGGGTAAATATAGCTCAAGGTAAATGTATATGTATATGTTAAGTAAAAGAGGGTCTCAACCTGGGGGCTGGGAACCTCCATGCAGGTCAGGACATGGGCTTGTGTGGCCATTAGGCCAAACACTGTATATGCTATGAACAGAGTACTTCATGTTCTATCTGTGTGACCTGTTTCTTGTTTATATATGGGATACTGTTAAACAATCTGCATATCTCGGCCAGATTACAGGTATGCACTCCAAACAATTTCCTCTCAATAACTAATTTCAATCCTGAAAGACTTAAATCAAGTACACAAAATCTACCCGCAGATGTATAAGTCAGTTCTTCTGTCTTTATCAGGACAAACAAGAATGAAAGAAATGTAAACTTGCTGTTGAAATAGTATGTGTACAAACAAACTGATTTGCTATACATATAGTTATATAGTTCCACTTAAAGCATAAACTACAACTAGCTGTACATTTTTGCCTTAATGCTTCAGAATAGTTTACCTGTCACTATTTACCTGGCTTCAAAATTCAGTATTTAATTACTCATATAGTAATTGACTGTGATGTGGTCATTGTTGTTGTGATGTGAGCAACCTGTATCTTCTCTGCAGAGGTTGTGACATGTAAATTTACTCCAAGCCAAGGCTCTCGCTCGATGGAGTGTAATCAAAACCCTGTTGCCACATGCCAGGGCTTCAATCTTTAAAAGGGCCCCTCTGAGCTTCTCCCTAACAGGCTTGCTTGGCACACTCCGGTCGTCTCCAGACTTGAGACGCCCTCACCTAAATCAGCGGACGGCCTGTCCCCGATTAGCGTTAATTGCAAGCTTTGTGAGCGAGCCAGGCCTGCCGTGGATCGGCACCAGCGTCTTCTATTTTAATTTTATTTAATTTTTATTCAATCGGGAAGGTCAATTATAAGAGCAGAAATTCTGATTAGCAGCGATGGTCTGGCAGCTCATCTGAACCGGCGGGTTGATGTAAGCGGCACCATGTTGAGATTGCCTGGTGTTACCTCATCCGCTGTGCACCATGGCTACGTTCAGATCTGAACTAGGTACGGAGGAAGGAGAGCATGGAGGATGCATGGAGGGACCTCTGGGAATGATGAAACAGACCTCTCACGTAGTGGAGGCGCGAGCTCGTCTGTCGAGTGTAAACCAGGCAGTCAAAACGTTTCTCTCCTTTTCTGGCCCTTAGACTGGGTATAATCATTGTGAAATGATATGGCCTGTGCAGGGGTATCTCTGTTTAAACAGTGGTAATTACCATCTTATGTGGACTATACTCAAAACATCTACCGCATCTGACAGATTGACTGAGCAAGACTGATAGTTAATCGTTAATATTTCTTTGAATTTCACCATTTTGATGAAAAAAACACAAAAGGATCAGAATGTTCTTTTTTCTTTTCAGACCCTTTAGACTTACATCATTTGGCCAAAAGTTTGTGTTGTCACCAGCTGTCTTTTTCAGTTTCAACATGGCAGTGACCCAGTATACAAATCCATAAAGAAATCTGGTTGGGATGAGGTGAGGTGAGGAGGAAGCTGACTGGCCTGAACAGAGCCCTGACGTCAACCCTATCCAACACCTTTGGATCAACATCAAACTGACAGAGCCTAGCTTTTATTTTGATTGTGACAATACTCAACAAACAATTGGAAAATACTATCAAATGGCTAGTATTTACTGGCCATCAAATGGTGGACACAGCCTAACATTCTCTTCTGAGATCCAAATAAACTAATCCTATTCCCTAAATACAAAAAATAGATAGTTTTTGAATAAGAAAAACATGCATAAAATGTTCAGAGAAACTGATTTTGTCAACATTCTTTTCCATTTTGTAGCTGTGGTAAGAGAGACACTTCCATTTTCACAGACATGCAGCACAAGAATGGCTTGATGTCGGTTTATAACGGTCAGTATCAGTGTCACCTCTGTTAGGTATGTATTGTTGAGTGACGACTGTGTCTAGGATCCCCTTTGTGAGGTTATATTATTCATCTGCTTCAATTATATCATTTGTGCAATTATACCAGCATGTGAGTGGTGAAATCCCAGCAAGTATCTGACGAGACAGGATTACATCAGGAAGTAACAAACTGGCACTGAAATTTCCTATTCTGACACGACAGAAAAGTAGAGGAAATATGAATTTAAAGGGTTTTATTTTTAGTCAGAAAGGAATTCAGGTCACATAATGATGTAGGTAAATAATGTTTCAACATTATTGTGCAGAGAATGTGCTGTTTTATAAACATCTAGTCAATATTAAAATGTTTTATGGGCATTTTTGCATCACTATCCTGGTAAAACTAAATTAAGCAGTTCTATTTAAAGTCTGAACATGCCTGTCTCTCTATACTGTATGTGAAATGTGAGCTGTACAGGTAAGGCCTTGCCGACAGGCAGGTGAGGGGTTACGAGGCCCGGCTCTGTCAAAAGGCTAATAATTAATGATCAAATGTTAACGGCGGTGGCGGTGCTGCCGGGCTCCACTGATGCCATTAATTCAGCTCAGTGGAGCTCAGGCCTTTTGCTCGAGACCTGCTGCAGCTGTCACCGTGCGTGCTTAATTATCCCCTCACCCCCGTCTCACCCCCCCCCCACCCCTCCAGCCCGCGGCCGCCGTGAGGCTGCTGCCTCCACCCCTCCCCAACCCTCCACCCCCCTTTCCATCCTTTCCTGGGGTCTGCAATAATGCCCAGGGCAAAAAACAAAGAGGTTAAAGTGGGTGAGTGAGTTTAGTCCTCCTCTCTATGTTCACTGTTACTCATGGTGCACAGATATAATATCTGTGCTCATGTTCATCTGCAACATAACTGTGTATATTGATGTCACATACATTGAAAAGTGATACCATGTTGCTACTTTAAGCTCACTAATGGGTGACTGCATGTTAACCCAGACACCAAACAAAGGGATTGGTAATTAATTATATTTTTGAGGTGTCTGCATCCACTTACACCTAGCTGGAGCAACACTATTTTTAAAATATATATTATCTGCATTTTTCTTTTATATTTTTATTATGGCTTCAGCTGTAGATTTCTTGCAGAAATGTCAAATTTTCTTACTTGTTTTTGTGGGCTATTTAAAGGACTCTACATTGTTTTCCTTGTTTTGAGTTGTGGTCTACAGTGTGCTTCAGCTGCAAATGTCTGCAGCACGTAGGGTAAGAGGTAAATATCAATGCACAGCACAGTTCCAAACAAATACTAAGGGTGTATTCCTGCAAACATTTGTACTCCCTCATCAACACTGAAACTCCTCTGCAAACAGAGCTTTCTCACAATGATGTCAATAATGGGCACATTCAATCAAGACAATGAGTTACACCTCTGCTTTTCCTGCTATGACAAGTCAACATGTAGCAGTAAAATCAAAGTGTTGAGTTTCCAGCTCATCTATTTTAGCTGTACACACTGATATTACACTGTATTTTGTAATACTGCTCAAAACAACTTCTGCTGTTTTAATTGCCTATTTAATATTAACATGGCTCTTTCCTGGATGTCTTTATCCATTATTCTTACTCTTAAAATTGCAATATTAGCTTCACATTGGATATTAGGAGAAGATTGCAACTTTTCACACTGTGCAGCATGTGTATATAGATTTGAGTTACAGTGTATCTGTACAGACCTCTTGTACAGGAGTACTGAAGAAGACTATGTACACGTAGGAAATCATCCTAGATCAAATAAAAGTAAAAAGGATTTATGCTGTTTGAAAGTAAAGGAGACTGTGGGTCTGTAAAATCAGCTTACCTGCCCCTTGGCTAGTACACACTTCCATGTAATATTTACCAGTGTCAGATATCTCAACCTGTCTACTCTGAAAGGGAAGTTAAGTTTACCTGCTTGGCTCAGCACAGGAGACATTCGAGGAGCACACTCTCACGCTAACCAATAACCTTTAATATTTCATCTGGCCTGGGTGATATGTTTAGAGACCTCTCTGCACTTCCAAGTTGTTCTGAAACCGGCGGAGGCAGAGAGATGGGGGGGGTATATCCACTCTCACTTTGCTGAAGGATTATTTCCGTACCTGTTCAAACATGCTCTGGTGAATTATTTATCCCTCTGAGCCCCTGCACTGTGCACTTGTACGGCAAGTATAAAACATCTTACCCATGCTTTTACCTCTCTGTGGTGAAAATGTACCTTAGGACACAGGGCGGACAAAAAGGGGACACATCAGAGCAGGAATTTCTAGCTTGGGGGAAAGGGGAAAACAACACTGCTCGCGGCAAAACAAATGCAACACACGCTGGTTAACCTGAGTTCTGAGTCGAGGGTTACGCTCCTTTCTGAATTATAGATTAGCCCTCAAAGTGGATCACTCGAAGGTCTACATGTTGCGCCTTTCCAGTGAAGTAGTTTCATACCTTCCCATATAATGAAAGACAAGAGGAAATCTGCCTGAGTGGAAAGTTTCAGGTGAGTCGTGCTTTAGCCCAAAACAATTTTTCAGTAAAGTCGATTAACTTATTTCCTGTGGGCGTAGCCAGCAGTGAGAAAAGGCATGGCTACTGATGCATTGCAGCCATGTCGGGAGGAGAGGAAGAGCCGGGAAAATTATTCTAAACATTGCTAGCTTTGATAAACGAAAACAAATAGTAAATGAGCTAATATTATCATCTTACGGTGAAGATACAACAAATACTACAGAATGAACTAGTAGTTAAGTGTAACACTATACAAAAGTGGGTGAAGATGCATTGCTACAATAATATCTGCCCCATTTTCAAGCACAAGACAGCACTGTCTCTATGGGCTGACTATGCAGCTTCACAGGTCAAAGTTGAACCAAGTTACACTCTGACCTAAGAGTCACTGCCCCCAACAAAACAGACGATGCATTATTGAACTGATGGTGTGAATATCTGCAGTTTAAGTGTAACTGCATCTATACAATAAGCCTCCTGTCTTGACTTCTGTTGGAGCTCAACACCAAAAATACAAATAAAACTTCAAGAGCGAGCCATAGCTGTGAGGTAAGAGAAAAAGCTACCTTGTCAGGATTTGCTTAGACAGAGAATGCATGGATTTTATGCATATCAGTTTGTAAAATGATGTACTGCAGGCTGGTATCTTTTAGTGGACCAGTGGAAGCACTCTAATTACAAAATGAGAAGTGATTCTTTAATGACTATGGTGTAGGCCTCTTCAATTTAGTATAATCACACAAGAGAGTGTCTCAAGATGAAAGATTATCAAAGGAGCTGTGTGCGATAGCTCAAAAAATTAATATTATCAAATAGCCCCAATCTTCACTTATCAAGAACACTGCATGATAATTAAATCCAAAAAGCACAAGTTGCTCAGTTTTTTCCATTCAAATGAAAATTACTGTGATAGTGATAGTTAACCTAAATGAAACGTTTCATCTTCTGTGACAATCAGGGGGATTATGATCTTAGATTTAAGTACTGGACTTTTTTCTGTTTTCAAGATCTGACCATGATGCACAAGACTGCATAACAGTCACTGATGCTAAATGACTCAAAGCTAATAGAAGCTAATAGAAGATACAGTAGGGATTCAGTGGCCTTTATTGCACTGTTCACCTGGTTCAATTTCAATTCCATATCACAGAGAATTGACCAGTTTTGAAACTGGTGCACACCACCTGTTTCTGAATACTTACAGACTTCAACATTACAAAACCACAACAACACAGAGAAACTAACCATCAAATAAAAGTGATGTACAGCCACTCTTATTTAAAGGTACCCTGTGGAATGTTTGACCTGGTAGTGCTATGGAACAACTTTCTTATGAATGGGTCCAATGTAAACTATGCAGGATTTCAAATCGACTCTACAAATGTTTATTAGCCCAAAGAGAAGCAGCCCAGTGCTAAAAAAAAAAATCAAAACCGCCAAATAAGAATGATATTTGACAATTCTGCAAATCCCCTGACTACATTTAAAGTTAACTCTCTATTACATCCAGTATCAATGTTTTTAAAATCTTTCTATAACTTTCTATAACATTCCTACATAGCAACTACAGTATTCTGCCTCAAAGTCACATGTTCTATACCCCAACCTGCACTACAGATAATAATAGTGTGGTTTCTTCTCATTGTAAATCACAGAAGGTTGCATATTTTCTAAAGAGATGATGGAACAATTTGACATAAACACTTTTGTACTGTTAGATGCAGCTGATCTTTAATTCTTTGTGAAAGCTGGAGTCCTTAATGTTTGTTGCCAAAGGATGGAAAGAGACTCAATTGACTTAGAAAAGGAATAACATTAAATTGCTATGAGCTTGGCCTTGTAATGACAGAAAAAGTCCCTGGAATTACACACAAATGTTGATAGAGATCAAGCCTATCAAAGCTCTTGCACCATGGCACGTAAGATGGAAGAAAATTTCCTCCTCTTCAACTGCACAAAAGCAATAAGGAGGGTTCTTCTTCCCGTCTCTCCCTCCATGCACCGGGGGCGGCTTTCTGCATCAGAAGAATTCCTGGCAAATTAATGCACTACCTCTTGGGCTAATTAAATTAGAGGGGATCAAAACTACAGAGCGGCTTTTGTGGTGGACACAATGTTGTGCTTCATGCGCTCTTTGCTCTGGGGGGAATTTCTGCCATTTAGCCTCCTCTCTGCCTGCAGCTCCATGCTGGACTTGCTCTAACACAGTCAAGTTTCTCTAATTTGCTTGAATGAGAAAGAATTATTAACTGATAATAAGAAACCAAGAGAGAGAGAGCGAGAGAGCGTCGGAGGGCTGCAGGCAAGGATGAGTGGGAAAAGGGTGAACTCTGCGGCACCTGAAGCTCATGAGATTTTTTTATTATTAATTCCTCCCTAAAACGAGGCATTCAGGAGTAAAATTGCTGTGCAAATGACAAGAACGATTATGGTTGTAATTCCTCTTCTTTGGGAAATGTGTGCAGCTTTGTTGCAGCTCTAACTGGATCAGGCTGCTAACAAGCTACCGCTAACCACGTAGCATTAAGCATGACCTCTGCAATGCATGATGGTTCATACTAAGGTTATTCTGCTTTTACAGGGGACGCAGACACAGGCATTACTGACATTATTCTGTAGCAGAAATGCCAACTACAACATTGTTCAGCAGATAAAAGGCTTGAGAGGGTGTAGTGAATATCATTAGAAACAGCAAAATATAATTTGAATGTGATCAAATTGTGTGTGTGTTTTACAGGATGCAGTTGCTGTAGTAACCACTAACTACAGATATACATGCAATTAATTTTACAGAGATGAGGGCATGGTGGAGATGACTGGCCACACTTAGAACTGTGAAATTGTTTCGTGTTGTATTTTCTCCATTTGCCTCAGACTGAAACATTTTCCATAAACTATTGCTTCCTGGCCCCTTAGTGTCTGCTCTGAAGAGTGAGAGCACGAGACCCCTTGATAAGAGTTGACTTATACTTTGACAAGTTTCCCATCAGATCTGACAAGACAGCTCACAGGGTCAGACACACTTTAGAAGCTGCTGGCAAGTGATGGAAAAACGTACATTAAGTAATGTGACATCCCTGTTTTGCTGGGACAAGTTTGAAGAAGTTTTGAATTAACTTTAACACTTGAGACCTTTGTTCTGACCAAAAGCCAATGGTATCATTCATGTGGTAGTTTTAGTTGCTTAAACTAGTTTTAGTTGCCTACAATAAAACTACTAAACTGAACCTCTGGGGTCACTGATCACAGGAAGGATTAATAGGAATAAGTGATTTGTAAAAGCAATCCTCTGGTTTTCAGATTGTACACTAAAGTTTCACAACCTGTCAACCAAAAAATAATAATGGCCTATGAATAATCTATAGAACAAGAGTTACAGAATACAAAGTCCTCATTAAATATGCATTAGTATAAGGCAGAGCCTCTCATTTTAATGCTGTGGCTGGTTTAGGTACAGCTAACATAATTACTTTATTTACTGATGGCTTCCTTATTGTGTAAAATATGAAGTACATGTTAAGTATGTAAAATCTTCATCAGACAAGTAACAAGTAAGTATTATTGTTAATTATAGAGAAGTAGAAGTATTAAGCAGAATTAAATGGAAATGAATAATTATAAGTATCCTCATATTGTGCTCTGTATAGTGCATTCCACCAGAGCAGTCTACTTTGCTGCTGATGTATGAGGCCTTTTTAATTTTCTAGGAATGGGTACAAATACTACACATCTCCAAAATTAAATTAGGGATAAAATGACAGAAAACATGAAAAACAAACCCAGTAAAGGCAAATAAAAAGCTACACATTGGTGGAGTTTAAAAAATAAGCTTTTCCTTTTAAACTTTATGGCTAAACTTGCGTCCACACTACTGCGTTTGGCAGCCTTTTTTTCTCCCATGCAATACGCTTCTTGAGATAGTCACACATTATGACCAATTTACAGCAGAATTAATCAATTGAAAGAAGTCGCCCGTACGTAGCTGTGAGGCACAATGTCTGAGAGGAACAAGAAAAAAAAGCTGATTTGGATCAGCAACAGAAGTCTTGAGTGTGTTTTGCATGCCTTCAGGAAATCTCTCAGAAGTCAAAGGAAGTAAACCCCCACACCCACTCGCCCCACCCAATATGTCCTGTTCCGTGTTGGCAGCGCCGTGCCAACAGATTAAGAATTAATTCAGCCATCAAAGCCTGCTTACCTTGACATTAAGGTGGGGTTCCCCCTCCCTAACAGCTGATAAAAAAGACATCTGCATTCTGTGTTTCGTCCTGCCTCTGCAATTACAAAGTGACTGCTGCAATCCTCTGCAACACGTGAGGAAGGTTAATCATTCAGGTTGATATAACCGCTGCTCATTTCCATCAGAGGGAGAGCTTAATACAATGACACAACCTGAAATCACTGGCATGGGTTTGCACAGTATGTGTGTGCATGCCTCTCCATGTTTATTACATGAATACATCTGCATCGTTTGATTTATCTCAGATGAAAACATGTTTACCAGCCTTCTCCCGCTGTAAATATTGAGAACAAAGCCACCAGAGAAAGGTTACTTCTATTATTATTGCAGAAAAGGCACCTTAGCAGTAATATAATTTCCATTTTTCCTGACAAACAGCATATTATATCATGAGCTATCAACTCTGCAGGCAAAAGCATGGGTTGTATTTCTTTCCATTTACAAGGAGGTTGAGGCGTTTTGTTGTGCTACTCTTTTTACACCTGGTTTACTGTCAAATATTCATAGACACACACACTCGAGCATACACAGACACACAAAGCATGCTTCTCTCCTCTAGAGACAATGATGCTACAGTGGTTCAGAGACTTGCTGAAGGATCCTTCAGCTGGAGGACACTTATGGCCATCAGACTCACGACCTTCCAGCTATGATGGTCTCTTTAATCACTGGGCTTCTAGCAGATGACTTTAGTTAACATTATCTCCATCATGCAGCATGTGCTAATATTAGTGAATGTTTTTACACAATGAAAGGAGTATGACTAACCGCCATCTTTTGGTATGCATTGCCTGAGTTGTAGCATCTAAATTATTACATCATTTTTCATTCTGCATACCTTTTTCTTTCTATATATATATATTTCTTATTATTTTTAACGTGTGAATCCACCTGCCTCATGCTAATGCAATGTGTGAGAATCTTTCAAAATGGTAAAAAACTAAAAAACAAAACAACAACAACAAAAAAAAAACATAATTCCAAAAGATTGTAGTGATTGTTTTGTATGGTTTTATCACTGTACAGGTGGTGTCATTCACATTATTCACATTACTGAACACCAGGAAGTTTCCCCTGCTAAATGCTGAAGAGTCCTTAACCAAGTCACTTAGCCATCACCTTAACACAATAGGTCTCAACCTTTTTGTCTCATGACCCCTTTAAATGATGCATTGTCCACTTGCATCCCCTAAAGACATGCTGCATGTATCAAACAGTTGTGAGTTCTACTAAAGACAGATTTTCTGACTGATCACCTCCCAGCCTAGACTCTCAGACTCCAGGTTGGGGACCACTGTCCTAACATAAACACAATATGTTCCCTACCTACAGAGCGTTTAATGTTAATATAGTTGAAAGAAATGTGACATATGCAAAAGGAAATGCTCACAGTGCTGTATGTTTTACCTACATGAACAACACTCTGCACAATTTACCACAATTTGCTAATGTGACTGTGTGCTAAAAGTATCAGAAAATTTACTAAAGTGAAGAAATAAAGGTGGCAAGAATATTTAATGAATATTGATTTACAATACGCTTTACGCTCTTAACTGTGCAGAGTGGAGTTCTTTGTTTGTTTAGTGCATGTTAAAGGAAAACTCATCAAACAGATGAATTATCTGATTCAGAACTTGATGTGACAAACAGGTCTGTCACATCAAGTTCATCCAGTGTTTCTGACCTATGAAACACTGGTATATCACGCATGTCATGACATCACTGGCCAATCAGAGTTGACCTCTAAACACCCACCATGCAATAATGAAAAATTAAGCATTACTCCACATCACAGGAATCAGAGTGGACATGGCAAACAGGAGTTTTACAAGCTAGCAGCTGTCTAAATTGCAACTTGCTCTCTAATCCAGAGAGAATTAGGGCCCTTCCTGTGTACAAGGCCCTCTCCCGGTCAGGGCCCCTGTCCTGTTTAGATTTGTGAGCTTGATAAACCTCGACGGCCAACAGGTCTGTTATGAGTGGGAAACGGCAAAGCAAGGGAGGGGGGGCACATTTTCTCATAGCCAAAGTCAACCAGGGGATAATACCTCAATCCTAATGGGGCTCAGCACGGGCATTATCTGGCCTCCAATGTTTTTTTCCCCCCACTTCCTCTTTGTCCGTGTGGAAGTTGAGTTTATCCAGACTCCCCTCCCTCCCTCCCCACCACCAGACCACGAGCACCAACCTGTTTTGGTTTGGTTTCAGGTAGATGTTCACCCCAGCAACTGAGGGAGCGTGAACTCAATCAGGATATGAGACAAAGCTCTCAGTAAAGTCCCCCTCTTCCTCTCCTGTCATATCCGTGCGCTGAGAGATAAGCCCTGGTTTTGCCTTTTCCCATGATAGCACTGCAGGGACGAGGCAGCAGCAGCCATGGTGGCCTTGGTCTAGTGATTACAGCCTCAATATGAGCTGACATTGTCGGGAAAGAGCTGTTTGGTGGCTGAGATTAAGTAATGATTCTTGTTGAGAAGAATTAAGGGTGGGGAGTGTCGTGAACAGTGGCACCGTGGCACACACCTCAAGAGCCACATTGCCATTTGAAGTGATTACAAGGTCATTATACAGTGGAGAAGCTAATGACGCACATTTCAACTTGTCTATCACCAAAAAGAGAAATCATAGTTGTGGTTTTCCTGAGCAACATGTTCACTCTTCTTCCTAATGGTGCCATCCGTGAAGGAAGAGGGGAAAAAAAAAGGCGCCTCTTCTTAATGCAATCATTTTCACATCAAGAAAAACGTGCCAAAATATTTTCCCGCGAAAGCCGGTCGTATTTGTCAAATTCTCCACAGACTAATCTCGCAATATTGCACGATGAATATTCTTATAAAAAATGGGGGTGACGGAGGGTGATGGTGGTGGTGGGAGGGCGGGTGGTTACGCTGGGGGTTTTTAATAAGGACAGTTTATCTTGTGTCGACAAAAAATAAAATTAAGACAGTTGTCAGGCTCTCTCCATCTCGCCGTTCTCCTCGCAGGTGATGGAATATGCACAGAGACAGAGGCTAATGACGGCACGGCCAGTTTAGGTGAACAGATGGTGATGAGGCCTGTTGCTAGGCTGAAGGGTCTGAAGAATTTAGTTTTTAATTCCAGATTATTTGCCTCGCTGCTATAGGTTTCCACAGAGAAGAAAACACAAAGGAGGCATGGCTGTGGTGGTTGTAAAGAGACCTGGACTGGGTCAACATTGAGAGGTTGTGGGATAGAGCACCTGGGTTTGAGAGGCAAAGCAGGATGGGAGATTTGGTTTGCCAGTAGCTGAAGAGTCGTGATGCCTCAGACAGCGTGAAGAAGAAACAAGGCTGATATGATACTGCTACTTTCGGGTGAGAAATTACTGTCCATTATCTTTAAACTGGAATATTTTCATTGCAAAAAAGCCTGAAAATCAGTGTTTAAACTAATAAAATAAACTGAAACACTAATAAAAACACATCACTGGCAAAATAAATGACAACTAATGACTATTAAATCACCACCAAATTAATCACAATGCACAACCATCAGTAAACAACCAAAGAGATCAAAACAAAGCAAACAATGATTGTAATCACTTAACATTAAATTAGGTTAAAGTAATTTAAATTAAAAAAAATTTGGTTTATGATAAATTAACCAAAGTTTAGCATCATACAGAACCATGTCTAATCTACATTGTGGGATAGTATTGATCAGTTAATACAATAAACTGGTAAATGATTACACTGCATTATGTTGAAGGAGGACACTTCAGAGTGCACAAACACAGGAATTTATACATATGTGCATGACTGCATACAAGCACACATAATATGGTTGTATTTAAGCAAATGTATCATACATCTAAATGACTCTCTACAGTTGTGATATGGATATAGAAATGTTTTATCTATTATCAGCTTGCTGTGGTCATTAAAGTTCTCTGCCTATAATTTTCCAAAGTATGAACAGGACCTTTTGAGCTCAGTTCATTTCAAGCATTTTATTAATGTCTGTTAAAAAAAAATCAAAATGAGAAGTGACAGTAATAGAACTGTTTTTTAGTTTTCATTCCTCCTAAAGTATTCACATATGTTTCTGTTGTACATGCCTTTCTCAGAGTGATCCTGGCTGTTCAGAAGTTGTTGTACTTGTAATCCACTCTGAGTACCGTCTGAACGCCTAAAATATAAACTCAAAAATCAAACATGATAGTGACGCAGGAGTTCACCCATTTTTATCACCGCCAAAGAATTTATGCTCGCTGTTATCGTACAACACGGTACAAGATTTTCTCCAAAGCAGGCCACTTCAGAGGATGTTGGAAAAGCTTCTCCCCACTAGGTAAACAATCAGGCCTGAGAACAGACTCTCTCTCTGCTCCGTCTCCAACAATCACACCAACTCCAACCGCAGAGGACTTTTCCCCCTCTTCGCCTCTTCTCCTACCTTCCCTCACTTCTTTCTTTCCCTCTACAACATAGACCCCCACCCAAAAAAAGAAAAAAAAATCGTCAGCTTTCAGCACACACTACCACCCTATCTCTCTGTATACAGGACCCTGTCGGCCCGTTTCCTCTGTCAAACACCCCCAGCCTCCCCTCCTTTTTTTCTTTTTGTTTGCTTTACTGTAATCATTTCGCTGGCCCAGAAACGTGTGGGTGTGCTGGCAGCGGTACAAAAACGAGAGACAGAGAGAAAGAGAAGTTACATGGGAACTGAGTTAAGGTTGAATATTTATTAGAAGAAGCCATCTGGCGTCGCAATGTCTGTACAAAGAGGGCTTGCTCTCTCCTTGTAATAGTCCTCCTCCTTCTCCTTCCCTGACTTTATCTCTCTCATTCTCTCTCCCATTTTCTTCATTTCCCCCTGTGTCCCAGAGAAAATATTCAGCTCCAACCACATGCTCGCAGAGCCTTTCACATAATCACAGCGTTATACCATTTCAAAGACTCGCTAATCAAAGGAAAGAGCACAGAGATATTTTACCCTAAATGGTTTACTTTGCTGCAGGGGGGGGGGGGATTGTGACATTCAGTCATCACACACCTCATGTTTGTTGTAGCCACTTCACAGAACAAACTGGAAGTTTCCTAATTCAGATTTTTTTCTGTCTTACATACAAGACAGATTTTATGTTTTCTAATCAAAGCCAACAGCAAATAACAAGCATGTGTTGGATCCTGAGCTAGCACTCAAAACCTAAAGTAAATCTTTACCTGACACATGGCATCTTTGTGGCAGATGCTGAGCAGCTGAAGTATGGAGGTAAAAAAGATGCTTAAGATGGAAAAAAGTAGTGTCCAGAGATTCAATAAAGTCTACACTGTACAAAACTATAATACACAACATAATAGAAATATGTTAAAATGATTTGTTGTGTCTGTTGTAAATGTGCATTTTCTTTTAAACATGTAAACAACACACATCTGTATTCCTTCATAACCATGTCTGAGAGCATGTGTGTTTTCATATGAGAATGTACTGTATGCATGTGTGTGTGTTCTTTTACAGTATGTGCATGATTGATCGCATACAAGTGTGTTTGCATGCCTAAACACATGCAAACAAGCAACTATCTCTCTGTGTAGAAGCTGACTTCCTGGATGGAGCTGCAGCGGGAGTCCAGAGGGAATGTCAGGACGAAGTGGCCGCATTTCACCCAGCAAATCTCTCGGGAGTGTTCGGAGTTCCCGCAAGAATGAAACCCCCTCTCAGGGAATTCTCCATGGAAATACATCAGCATGCAATGATACTCGCTCCTCTAAAAGTGTGTCTGTGCTGCTCTCTGTGCAGCTCAGCAGTCATTCACTCAAAAGGTTTCGGGACAAGACAATAAAATCCCAGACTCTTAAACACACACACTACCGGAGAAATAATGCTGAAGACTGAGGCTACTTTTAAACTTGTTACAAACTTAATTTCATATAAAAAGTGACTTTAAGATTTACAGCTACTACCAGCAGAATCTAAAACACGATGATTTTGGAAGCTCATCGAGTTGCAGCTTTTCCATCAGCTGTCACAAAGAGATGCAGAGCTATTTTGGGCTTGATATCTTTTCTAAAAAAGAAATAAAGTTGGATAAGGAGACTCTAAATAAACATAGCTATGGAAAGTAAGGGCATCCAGCTAAATCGGTGATGAAATAGTGACCAAAATTAGCTTTCTAATAACTGGATTTAGGGCATTTTTCATGCTTGTGAACAAATCAAGTCAAATAAAAACTATTTATTTTGAGGCCATTTTAGACCCATATGTGGAAATAAAGGGGGTAAAAAGGGAAAAAAATATTTTAAAATGTTGCCAGTAATTTGTAAACAAATGCTAATTTAATTTCTGTTTTGTCCTGAGTAGATATTTAGGATGGTTATGGTAACAATGATTAGAGATATAGTGCTATGATTCATTTGATGCTGAGTTAAATATTATTGAGGTTTTTAGCTGAAGGGGTTATATACAAAAGATATGTCTCCAAGTCAGTGAAACACATTCATTGTGGTTCTTGAAGAATGTATTTATCTGAATACCAAAGTCAATAAATTGGACATGTAATCAACTCAAGTGTGTCATTAGCGCCTTCAAAGCATCAATAAAGTTTGATTCATAGATCCCACAGCAGTTTGTTTGAAACTGTTGCCACGATGGTTCAATACAGTGTTGAGAAAGAGTATGTTGCACCACCACAAACAAATGAGCCTTATCCTTAATTTAACTTCAGCATTAATTCTCCACTTGGAAAACATGCGTGTCTTTATTGCCAAATTTGGTCTTAAGTCCAACATGATTTTGGTCTGGTTTTTGTCTCGAATCAGTTTGACTGGATTTGGTCTCGCAGTCGACTTTGTTTTGGGAGAAAGACAAACAAGTTAAACTTTGTGTGCGAACCACTGTAATGATAAAGACATGATGACGATGAGTCGAAAACAGAGGATGATGATTTTCTTTGACCAAAAAACAAACAATTATCTGAAATATAATATTTACCAGAAGAAGCGTGTGTTTATATTCTGTTTACATCTTATTAAACCAAATCCCACAGCATAGTCTGCCTTTACTTGCAATATATCTTCTAAAGTCTGAAAAAAGCCAACCCAGAATAAACTGCATCAACTTTAGAATTTACTGTATTAATTGAAAGGATTTTTCCACATTATGAGTGCTATTACTGAGGGCAATATAGTTGCATTAGAATCAAATAAATGAGTTGGGGATGTTTATGGAATGTCTTCTAGTTTGCAGGTACACACCATGCATCCCAATTATGGCAGAATAAAGCAAAATGAAATTTCCATCTCCATTCAGGAATATGAATGTGCAATTTTATGAGGGAAAAAAGGTGCCAAAGAGGTAAGTACCTTGCCAGCACCATGAAAAATGGCACCAATTAAAGCTTAACTTGCTTGTTTTCTCATAACATACATGTTTTCATAACTCTGAAATCAAATAATTGCTACTCTTTATATTGTGCACAATAAAACTGAAAATATGGCGGCTGGAGGATGCTCCTGAATATTTTAGTGGAATTTCTGAGGGGCTCTGAAAAAAGGGTCGGCAGAAAATGTGGCAAAGTGAGATGCATATGCGAGGGTCCTTCAAGAAATCTGAGAGGAAAACTGCCTCGTTTATCTTTTCAGGCTTGGAAAGTGCACATGATTTCATTTTTGTGATTATATGCCAAAAGCAGCACACTGGTCCCTCACAGATTATATGAAAACAGTGTGTTTATTTCTGAAAAAAAAAAAAAAAAAAAGGGTTTGTTTTGCCTGAAGCTGTGCAACTTCTTACTGCTGTCTCTCCGTCCAGCAGGTTTCCACAAGGCTTCAGACTGTGTCCAATCAGCTGCATTTTTTAAGCAACACCAAGTCAATTAAATTTAATTTATAGGTTATTGTAATTATCGCTGCACTGAAGTACAATTGGTGGTTTATTACTTCAGTAGCTGTTTATATTACTCCACCCCCAACACCAACACACACACACACACACACACACACACACACAAATACACATACACACACACGCTAGATTGATGTTAATCAATTTGGAGAACTGCCCGGATTGTTTAAACTGTCATCACCACCCATCAGTCTCCTGCACTCTCACAGGAATTTGAATATCTCGAGGGTGAGGCGTTCTTCCAATACACCAACACACAGAAACACATTCATGGACTCTCACACACAAGCACATAGACACTCAGACTTCTGGGATGAT
This sequence comes from Lates calcarifer, assembly GCF_001640805.2. NCBI lineage: Eukaryota > Metazoa > Chordata > Actinopteri > Centropomidae > Lates > Lates calcarifer. Next base: position 2,067,094 of record NC_066854.1, read on the forward strand.
CACATCACACAGGACTGAAAGTAACTCCCTCCTGTTACAACTAGTTTTCCTAAACAAATCCATCATTATTTTTCAACAGGACATCAGTCAGACTTACGTACAGCACACGTTATTATTATTACTACTGCATAGTATTTGCATCGTATAGAGTTGGGTTAGCAGATCAACAGAAGACTGAAGTGAATTGGAATGTGTGTCTGATCCAGATCAAGGAATCAGTTTTTCATCTGGATCTCTTTACGCTAAATTCAAAAACATTGCAGGGGTTGGTGAAGGCAAAGAGTTTTATTTGTGATGAATATTAGCGTTTTTGTTCTTTGAGTGGAAACAGACAATCTTTAAACTCTCCTGCCTAGTGCTTCTAAGTGGTATAATTGTAGGTGCTGCTGCAGCAAAGTCTGCCAAGAGCCTAGCTACAGGTATCATTAGCAACATGGCTCCGCTGTCAGCCTGACGACTGTCCAAAGCAAAAAAACAGAACTAGAACTGGCAGGTGTCATTACCTATGGATCTGGCACAAATAACTGAGTGTCAGTTTTGGATCCTCTCAGTTCCCGAAGCCTTCTCCATCAACTGAACATCAGTCTGAGGTTCACTCCTGTTTTACCTCGGTTTCAATCACTCTCCATCTTCTTAGTGTAGTTGTTCCATCTGTCTAGCTCTGCATGTGTATATGAAACACAGTGGAAGATTTACATTTTTGAAAGACAACTGAGACTAATAACTTTTGTGCAAGATGAGATGTCTTATTGTAGGCACAAAAAGACACTGACCACATTTATACACACAGAAATGCTGCAGCTGTAATTTTTAACTATTGTTTGTATTTATTTTATTCCTTTTTTTACAGTTACCTCAACATATAATCTTATATCTCATTTTCCTCCTTTTTTTTAATCGTGTGCATTTGTGTCCCATTTTTGACAGTTTATATTTTTCTCTATTAGTCACCTGTAATGCACCTTAAACAACACTAACCTGTATAGAAGGTGTGATACAAATCAAGTTTGATTGACTGACTGATTGATGTTCCTGTAAACTGAAGTTAAACGCTGTAACTTATATGAAATTCTCACATTTTTCTGGCATTAACAAGGTGCAGTCACACTCTGCACACACCTAGACTGTACTGCTCTAAGTGTGATCGAGCTGCATGATGTATAATTGCAGATATAGCTCATGTATTTTTCCAGTTTCTCTTTAAATTTCCACATGTCAACAGACTCATTAGAGAAGACATCACTTTATGGAATCACATAAATGGCTTAATTGTGCCATTTTATTACATTGAACTTGGAAAATTGCTCCCTGCATAACAGCAATGTCAGTTTTAAAAAATCTAGGTTGAGTTCATGTGTCTGTGGCTTTTTTCAAAGGCCCGGAGGTTAAGTAACTCTAGCCTTCTATGTCTTCTTCGACTAAATTGAAGGCAGAGCTCAGAGGAGTGTGGATTAATTGCAAATAAAGAGGTTATTCTCCAAAGAAATAGGCCACAATTCCCTCTTCATCTGCTCAAAGAGGAATCTGAAAAATAAATGTCTGCAAAGACTGACACGCTGCAGGTCACAGGTGCCATATCGTGGATGCTTACAATGATGTGAGTGTATTCTGGTTCTACCATGACCTCAACTCATTTCTTCAAATGCACAGGGATGATTTTTTTAGGTCACCAAGAATTAAAATGTCCAAAAATCTGAGCTTGAATTGAGACAATCTCCAAGCTGCAGTGACCAAACCTCAGTAAGTGCAGGGTTAAATGCCACAAACAACGTGAAAGTCATGTTTTCAAAGCAATCACCTCTTATTCTGTCAACCAAAGCAGATAAATTTGAGGTTTGACAAAGGAGGCATTAGAGGAACATTGCTCTGATGCGAGACGGGCATCAGTGTCTTGTTTATTCTAGGTGAAACCGCGCGCGAGGCCAAAATAATTGGGCAGTTCGTGGCTTCTGCGGTCACGCAGCACACATCGCATTGCCCAGTGAATTTCTGAAATGGCTGTAAATGTCTGCACGGTGACACATCTCACTGCTGCAGCACGAACGCTCACAAAGAAGCTGTTAGGAGGAAATGGGTCAAGATCAAAGTTGCTCGTCTCCTAAGTTGTGAAAGGGATCAAAGAGACGAGGGGTGAAAAAATGGTTTCATTTTGCATTTACATTTCAGGCATTTAGCTGACACATTCTGTCCAGATACCCATAAGCAACATGAGAATAAGCTTCCAGATCAGCTCCATAACAAGTGAATATTACATTAAAAGTAACTGGAAGTGGCAGGAGGAGAAATAAACACAAAAGCTGCCGAGAGTTACAAGGGATTTTGTTTCACTGCGTGAATTACAGGCAGATTAGAAGCCAATTGGAACAAAGAAACTTCCTTAAAATCTAATCTTCAAGCAAACATCTGAGAATTTCATTATATTTAACATCACATCATTTCCCTTTCTCTAACTCAGAGCGGTTACAGTGGGCCTACGATGCATTAAATCATCTAATGAAAACAACCTCAATGCAAATTTTACAGATTTTTGATGTCTAATGAAAATACTAGCAAGTAGAGGAGGGACACACGGGAAACAGGAAGTGTTTCAGTGGTGTAAACTGTTAGTTTAGTGTCAGTCAGTGGGAAGGTCAACAGAGTCTCATTTTTGTAGCGCAAGAGGTCTTTAGTCAGTCTGGGTCACAGTTTATGGTTCGGCCTCCTCATGCAACTGCAGGAGAAGTATGAGCTAATAATGAGATGTGCACAATAAAGACGCAATCTGTCATTTAAGCTAGCTTATCACCAAAGCTTTTTGTCTGCCTGACGCCGACGCTTCAGCCAAAGCCACAGAAAAATTGCTTTAATGACAAGATTTTTCCTCCCCAAATAAGAAACAAATAAAAGAAAAAAAGCCAAGCAAAGACAAAAATCTTTTTGAACCCCACAATGGGAGTGGGTGTGAGTCGTGTCACTTCTATCTCAGCTTTTGATGATCTTTGGCGCCACACTATTCTTTTCTTCTCCTTCCTTTCAAGTTATTTGGTCTGCTTTTCCCCAGCAATTCTACAGAAGTGTGCTGCAGTTAACACAAATTCTGCCCCAGCTGTAAATTATTCATTTCATCCGTGGCAGGGCCCTGTCCTCACAACTCTGAAATATACGTCATTTGATCACTGGCGTGGGCCCTCGCTCGGTTTGGCCGTGCCAGAGCGGAGATCCACCCTCCCCTAATTACCAACGTAATTGTTCAGGCATCTCCTTACCGCTGGAAAGGCACAAGGCTCTCACGCTGAAACTCTGCAGCCAGAAATGAGTGCCATGTGGGGAGAGACTGTACCCGACCACAGCAGAGAATTTGAGGTGGCGCCTTGACGCCTGGAGCCCGCCGCCGTGCCCCCAGGCTGCCAGAACGACCACGATTCAAATGTTAGATTTTGTTAGATTTAAGAGTGCTCTGCCTCTAAGCCTCTCCTCCTCCTCTCCTCTCTGATCCTGGCACTGATTTATATCTAGGAAATGTTGATGACAACTTTCTGATGTATAACAGGATGAATAAATGCTGTGGGAACCAAATATTGTTTTGGTCTTCTTTTGTGGAGCTGCATATGGGAAGACTGTTTTTGTGTCTCAGCAGGGACATCAGTCTCCTTTCTTCTCTGTTCGCTTTGCCAATATTGGCTTTTTAATCAAAATCAAATATTTGCCAGCGAACCATGTTCACCGCTGATATGATGGTGGTGATTAAGTGATTCTGCTCAACTAACGTCACCAGTGTCAGTCTGTAAAATCTGCAGTGAATCCTGCCTCACCCTGATTTAAAGAGTTCCTGACCATAAAAGAAGTTCATTAGTCTCATAATGGTCTAGTTGCTGCTTTAGAGGATTTTCCACCCTGGAAATTGTTACTTTTTGGGAAGGTATTTGTGTATTCTCTTTTTGTTTCATGAAAATAAAACTCAGAGACACTGGTACAAAAACATAAATCCAAAAACTGTCACTGGCAGTGAAACTATATATCCCTTGCAGATTCAAATTAGGTTAAATAACCAATGTAACTGGTTTTAATTTACTTTATGAATTTCACATTTGTTTTTATTTAAAGGATAAGTCTGGTTATTTTCTATATTTTTCTTACTGTCAACACATCCCATGAAAAGACCAAAACCTTGCATGTGCATTCAAAGTCTGATATATCACATTCCCCTGTGCCTTAGAGCTCCATTGTTGGTCAAAAACTATTATAAACACATCAGTGAGCCACACTGTTACACTGGGTGACATGTTTCTTCATTACACAGTGGAGTTTATTTTGACTCAGATCCACATACACCGTCTTACTGTTGAAATATACACCAGAGCACCAAATGTGGGTGAAAACAGTCTCCAACATATGCACTGTTTTCTCCTGTTTGCTAAAAATTACAGTGACCAGCTGTTTTAAAAAGTTACTGATTCTAAACGCTATATTTGGGAGCTGTTTTTAAAGGTTGACATCCTCAGTAGACACCAGTAGTCTCGGGGGTGAGAGCCACAGACAGGGTAGAGAAGTCAGAGAGTACTGAGGGACGGACTAACACATTGTTGGTTTTGTGGTCTGCTGGTTTTGGTCTTTTCATGGGATTTGTTAACAATAACAATAAACATAGAATATCTCCAGCCCTCTCCTTTAGGTATTTACGTAAGCAAGCACTGCTAAGCAAATTAATTGCATGATTTTTTGGAAGCACTAGTACAATAATTTTTTAATTATTTCCCACAAAGAAGTGCTTACTAAATGTGGGGGGAAAAGCAATAATTAGACTGGCTTTCATGAAAGGAGGGACTGCAGGCCACCAAACACAAAAACAAACACCTGAGGGAATTTGTGCATCCTGACACAGCAGCCTGTCCAGACATCACAAGTGATGGAAATTAGGTCGAGGTAACCTCACATGGAGGAGGACATTAATGTCACCAGTTTGCTGAGAGGACTGAGGGAGGCTGAGCTAATTCAGCTGGGTGTTATGTTCAAGAACATCTGAACTGATCTGATAACACAGCAGAGAGACACTTTAAAGTGAAATGTAAAAGAAACAAAGGTGTTTGTACAAGTTCTTGCAAAAAGACTGAAGTCTCTTTGTCCCTCTTGTCTGCATCTCTTTCTCTCACTATCCATCTCTTCTTTAGGATTGTCCATTATTGTTGTCTCTCTCAGTATCTAAATGCAGTGCTGTCACTTCCCAGTTTCAATGCTCATTCCTTGCCAGTCAGATCTTATTTTTTGCAGTTTCTGTACATCAGCCACACTTAATTGCAGCTGCCATCATTCAGAAACCATCCCAAATGCTGCTTTGTATCAAATCCAACCCAAAAACTGTGAGTCAAAATGTCCGTTCTTTCACCTAAGCTTATCTGCAGCATAAGCCAACATCCCCCGCTGTTTGATACCATGATTTGGAGAAGAAAAATTTTCATTTTCACTTAGGAAAAGATTTGTCTTAGGGCAAATGTGGTGTGGTGCCAAAATGAAGATGAGGGAGGAATCATGAGTTAGGAGGCGCATATCTCTGGGCCGAGATCAGGAGCTCACTAAATATAGGCCACATCCAGTTGAATTTATTGCAATATAATGAGAAAAGGATGTTCCTCTAAAGTGGATGTGAGGCGTTCATTCATTATGAGGAAGTTTAGTGTCCTCTCACTTTTCTCATGTGAAAGTTGGAGAAACTGCCCTACCAGAGCGCCAAAAGAGGTCCTGTTCTTGTCTTGAAAGCACCCTTATGTGTTCAGGATTTCAAATTTCATTCCTGCAGGGAAAAAATATCAAATGTGCTTCAATTCAATCCAGTCCTAACAGAGGAAGATGGTGCTTTGTGATATAGATTTTTCCAACTGACCGTCTCCTTTTCCTCATCACTTTCAGCACGCACCTTTTCTCCAGATTTACTCTCGTCTATTTTCCGAGACGCCTGCTCTAATAAGAAAGAAACATTGTGACGCGTATGTGGGGGTTAAAAGGAAAATCCAATTGCGGAACACATAAAGGCATGAGTGACACATCTGACAGGAGGCATCCGATTTTATCTATCCACTCCTCCATCCACTCCCATCCCCTCCTCTCCTGCTGGTGTCATTAGGCGACAAGATTTCCCAAACATGTCCAGAATTATTTCACACTGCATCTTTTGCAACTGTGTTTCCTCCCCACCCCCCTAACCTCCACTCTTCTTCACAGTATGGCATGCAACATTAACCATTAACATGTCACTTTGTGGACAAGGCTCTGTCTCTAAGAAGGGGAGTGAATAACCTTTAAGGACCAGGCGACGACTCCGATAATGAACTCTGCTTTCTTAGCATGGCTGTCAAGACTGTCAACAGATTTTACAATCTGTTGCTTAAAGGAGGAAGGCGAAGAAGGAGGAAAAAAATGTGTCCTTCAAAAGAGAGAGGTGTAAGGTGGATACTGCACCTCGACACTGGATTAATTTAATTTGGACATATTCAAGCAGAAAATGAGTGATGAAATGGAATTATTAGCAGATTGGTACATTGGTGGAGAAGGCGGTGTTGCAGTGTTTTGTCACAAATTGGGAATGAAAAGTGTCACAACAGACTCAGCTGATGGAAATGGATGTGACACATGGGTTTGCTGATGATGCAGGAAGGAGTTGAACCTCAAAAACCACAGATTTGAAAAAAGTGGGGGAGATGCTATCTTTGATAAAAAGAAAAGTTACAGCTGGTGTTGCTGGAGAGGAGAGATTTCTAGGTTAAAATTAAATTTGGATGAAAAGTTATGCTGTTTAGAGATCTGGGTGAAATGTAATATCTATGCCTATTTTGACCAGTCAATGACAGTTATACATAACCTACACATCTAAAAAAAATATTTCAACCAAGATGTCTGCAAATCACCTGGAATTCAGCAAATTAGAGTTTACTGTGGTTCTAACAAATACTGTAGATTTTAAATGCAAGGAATCCTGACAGTTCCTGCAACCTCATTGCATTTCACAATCAACATGCATGTATGGAATACAGCTTCTAAATCTGATTATCTGCTTACAATTTGTGTTTTCCAGAAAACAGAGCATAGCTACGTTTTTGGTTCACTTTTCTCAATTGTTTCTGTTTCAACTGAATTTCGAGTTAAACTCAGTAGATAGTAGATAACTTGACGTGCTTCCAAACAATGCCACTTGGCTTCCGTTATTGTTGAAAACAAACAAAATCTGAGTGACATGAACTTCCTCTGATCTATAAAACAGGCTTTCTAGATCAAATCTAAGTTCATATATCTTATTTTCCCCTCATTGAATTATGTCACTTTGTATGAGCGAGCATTCACTCTTTGTTGTGAATCTTTTTGTGTAACTGTCACATTGTGAGGAAACTTCTGTGTGGTCCACATTCAGATTAAACTACACTCCTGAAAAACTGGGTGCAAGCAGCCAAGATCCATTTTCATTTCGACACCATTTACAACCCCCTGACACGTCACCCCCACCAAGCATTGCTCAAAGCGTAAAAGTCCTCGCGTCCTCGCTCACTTGAAGGCCTGCTCTTCAGAGGAGCACATTCAGTAGGAGTGCGCCAGGGAAATATTTGCTTTGAATCATCAGAGGACATGATTTCATTTAAAGAGCTCTTTGATGGAGGGGCGCACTCCTTCCTCGCCTGTGATGTGGCTCAGCTGAGAGCAAAATCATTCAGAGCGCTGAAGGAGTGATACCGGTGTTTTTGTGTGTGAGTGAGTGTGTGTGTGTGTGTGTGTGTGTGCAGGCTCAGGCTGGTTAGTGTGTGTGAAATAAAGAGAGAGACAGAGAGGGAAACTAACTCATGTAGATATTTGTGGGAATGTGTACATGCTCTTGCATTTGCGTTTGCTTTTATTAGCATGCATTTGTACAGTATGTACATGGATTCATTTTTAGGCACATGTGAGCCACATTAGCACATGCATATTTGTGCATTTGTTCTTGAAATTGTACTTGAAGTTGGACATTCACTACATGTTGGTAAAGGTTCCAGTAGCTGATTCTGGAGCAGATTCCATTGGGATCTTGTTCCAGGTTGGAAAAATACCTAAAATCATTTGCTTCTTATCTACTCTCTCTTTTCAATTCATAAAAATTAATGTGCAAAAATGTGCAAAAACATTTAGATGATCAGCTCATTTATGCAATTATCCAGGCAAAGCTTGTAGATGTCAGAATATTCATTTCAGAATTTCAGAGTTTCAACTTCTATATATTACTTTAGATTATAATTGCAGAAAGGTAAATCCAAAGCTGAATCCAAGTTTTTCCTTAAATCAATCAAAACTTCAGACCTCAAAGTCTCTCAGCATGCCTCTAGGGGCTGAGTTTTTTCAGATACTTTGTTATTACTGTTTCCTCTATAGTTATACATGCAACCAGCCCCCTGACAAGAGTTGGTTCACTGAGTAAGCTCGCTTGATGCCCAGGTGTTGTTGACGGAGATGTGTGCATCAGTGGTATGTATGTGGCAGACATAAAAGCATGGAGTACTACTGTATATATGTAAAAAGATGTATAAAGCCCTCTTCATCCTGTGGGTAATGCAGGTACTGGATTTTGACAAGGAAGAGCAATTGAGTGCAATGTTAAAACGGTGATGTACTCCTGTAAAGAGATAATGAAATAGACTCTAAAGTAAACTCTTAAGCTAAACCTAAATAGATTTGATAAGGGATTCAAAAGGATTTGGATTTCATATGTGGATTAGATTCTGTATTCAGAAAATACGATCCAACTGAAACCCGAACTGTAGCGCTGTAAATGCATTTGCAGGCTTATGTACCTGTATCAGTCAGTTTGACTTTTTGTGAGTCAGACTTTGTGCCTCCACGTACTCCACATGCTTTCATGTGTCTGTGTGTGAGGTTTGTGTTTGTCTCTTGTGCCTTTCGATGGATTTTCGATGGCACACCCCGGCTGTTAGCAGAGTCGACAGCCCACTGATCTCCCATCAAACCGAGCAGCGCTGCAGGTACAGCGTGTAAAGGCTTTGCTTTGAGACTACCTGTCATCACACATCAGGAGATTATGGCGCCTTGCTCTCTCACTCTCTCTCTCTCTCCCTGCACTGAACACACAGCAGCTACTACACCATCTGTAAAACGTTACATCAATGAGGTACATATCTCAACACGGAGCCACAGATAATCTTTGGCATTTCAAACACAGAGGCACGGTCGCATCATCGTGCAGCAGGCCTCTCCACTGAGTCGGCCGCCATGTACTTGAACGCACAGATAATGCCAGATGCCGGTGCCATATGGGAAGCTAAATTTATCATCTGTTTTTTAAGAGTAGCAACGTCTTCGTTTTCAATTTCAGATTGTACTGTCACACCATCAATTCAGGCCCCTGACACATGAGAAGATAAAGGTGGTGATTATGTTTATCGAATCTCACATTAAAAGATGAATAACATACTGTGATTGTGAGTGATTTGTGAAATGTGTTACTTTTACTTGAGTCTAAACTTTTTAGTCAATATGCCATCAAAACAAATTAATGTACATTTCACTTCACAGCATTTTGCATTTTTCTTTAATCCCTGCGCTGTATTTCTCATGTCTATGACTGAAGGCAAAACAGGAAGTATGAAGCCATTATTGTAACCAGCGTGTTAATATATTAAGACCCAGAATAGAATAAAACGTAAATGATCATTCCTGCAATAATCCTCAGTGACCCGTGAGGACAGCGCATCTTCCCCCCTGGGCCAGTCTTAATGCGCTCTGGTGTCTCTTTGCTCGGTGCACCGAGGTGACATCTGCAACTACATAAATCTGATTTAGAGGGTTTGCGCACTGAATAAGCAAATACATGAGCGCAGCATCACCTCGCATCAGAATGGGAAGGATGAGGCGGAAGGTGGTTACTACCAGAAACAATCAAGGAAAGTGGTCGCGGAAAAAAATGTACATGTTCTCTATTTTGGATTTGTAGAAAACAAAAACAAACTGTGCATTTAAAGGTGTAGATCTGACAGTATATTGTCATGGCTCACTGGGGATTTAGGAGTTCAGAGAAATCAAGATACAATCATACAGGGCAGCATTTTAAATTTTAAATCTTTTCCTGATTGGTGCCATTCAAAAGCCTCTACTACTGCATCCAGTTACCCAGTAACCACTGATATGATGATCTGCAGTTCAAACAGTGTCCTTTAGGGTTGAAAAAGGAATATTTTTTACAGATAATCATTTCAGCAGCATCTTAATGCCTATATTTAAACAGGCTTCACTTTGAAACATAGCAATTGCAAGATTGTTAAATCAGTGGTTTTGTGTAGTCTAGAGGGCAGAAAGAGAAACTTTTCAATCACATTTATCCCAGTATTCCTCACACTATCTATCATTAACCTGCAAATCACAGAGGTTGGTGCTTACTAAGACAGGAGCAGGGAAGACATTGCATACTAGGAGAAACAAACAAAAACAAGATATCACGAGACCTGGTATGTGTTCTCCAAAATCAAGGAGGCGATGTAAAGTAATCTGAATTACAGCCTTACATTACAGTCTCTTGATCTCTCAGAAATATGAAAAATCAATTCTCACACTCAATGCAGTTGCAAGTTGTCACATTTGAGACGCTGGCACTTTGCTGGATAAATTACTGAAACAGTTAACTGATCATCAAAATTGCTGTTGATTCAACAATCATTTAGGACCAGTGTTAAAAGACAGTGCAGCACATCTCAGCTTAATAAAGACAAAAGATAGAAAAACAAATTCAACTGAGCAGCTGAACAGGCTGTCATTAAGACACTGGTTTGTTTCATGTTACGCTCAGTATCAAAACCACACTTGAACCTGACATTACTGCACCAAATTGTCACAGGAGAAGTTATGTGATGACTTGAAGACTCACATCACTTCCCCACCAACACACTGACACAACTCTAAATGATGACGCTGATTAAGTTCTACAACCTCTCTGCTGTTTTTGCTTGTTGCAGGCAGAATTGATGTTATTGCTCAAATGCGGTTGCACTGCTCCTGCACAAGGCTCTGCTCTTTTAATCATCTTGTCCACTTACTGCATGTGCTCAGCTTTGTTGTGAATATCTGGTTGCCATGTATTTGTTTTAACAGGATTTCACCCTTATGGGACGACGCAGACTTGAACTAAATTAAACACGACTGGGTGCCAGGAACAGGACTGAGTTAGGCAACAGGGAGAACATGTAAAAAGGCCAGACGGGTTTTTATTTGGAGACGCCGACTGGGTCAGACAATTGGTGCTAGTTGGAGAAGTGAGCAAATGTGAAATGAAATTATTTTGCATAATGGCAGCGGTGGTGAAAGTGGCTGAAAGTTGCAGAGACAGGCTTGTGACAGGAAGGTCAGCGGTTTGAAATGAAATGCCTGCTGAGAAAATGTGACAAAGCTCTCCTCTTTCTCAAACTTTATGGTTAGTGAGCCCCGGGAGCAAGTCACTTTGCACAACTGGAGCTGCTCAGTAGCACAAAGGTTGTGGTGAGCAGGTCACTGGTAAAATAAATAAATAAATAAATAAACATGGTATGAAAGTGAAGCAGTGTGTTGTTGGAAAAGAGTCTCAGGAAAAAAAACATCCATGTATAAAAAAGTGTGAAAACAGGAATGTGTCAGTGTGTGCACCCTGTCAAGAAAAAATACACCAGAAGTAACATCTCACCAAACACATGAAGGTACTAACATTAAAAAACAAAACATGACAATGAGGATGCATGTGCTCTTCATACTTAAGGGTGATGTTCACACCAAATGGCATATGTAAATCCTCTGTGAAACATGCTCATACTGACTCGAGCAGAGGAAAATGCAGATATAAGACGACTAGAAATAAGGGCTTTACTGCTTAAGATGGATTTAAAGAGTCCTGTCTGTTCCATTTGTTCTTGAATTTATCATACCATCTTTAATCTTTTACCTACATAAAATGTTCATCTAATACACTGATTATTTAGGAATCTAAAGGTGCTTCATGTCCACAAATAATTACTGTTAATTTGGAGATATAAAAAGTCAGCCTCTTCCCTGCAGTGTTGATTTTGTCAACTCTAAGTGTGATTACAATTACGCACTAACTTTTCTTTCCTTTTATAAAGATGAGCTGTCATCAAGTCAAACTTAATATTACAAATTAGAAACTGTGACTAATATTTTTAGTTTTACTGATGCAAGAGCAGATGAAAATAGATAACTGAGAGTAAATCTCTTACAGCTTAAATGATACTTTGTGTCCCCAGAGCCACAAGGGTTTGCATGATCTGGCTGTGTCTGTGAGGGTGCGTGTGCAAGCCAAAATTTATGACACTGACTGCACGTGTAAACATGTCTATGCTCCCAGTGCAGTATAAACACAAACATTTGGAATTCATGTCTGTTTGGGAAAATATTAATATATAAAGAGACTCTTTATATTAAAAAGAAGGAGAGAAAGGCTGACATACTACTTCAGGGAGGTCAACAGGGAATAGGAGCACGGAGCTGCTGGGAAATGTAGTTCTCATTTTAAGAACAGCTTGTACTGACAACCTCAATGATGGGAGAAAAAAGTAACTCATCATTTTCCACCATGGACTCAGAATTGAAATAACATTGTTTTTAAAGTCTGAGCATAGCAATGTTACGTTTTTTTCCTGCATTAGGATCATTTTAAATTACTTAGAATACGTGCAGTTTGTTTTAATGTTATCACTTCAGTTTCATCACCTTCCCTGAGTTTTACATGACATTTATGAGAGAGTTTGATGGGTTTAAATGTCATATATATGCAGGAACTAGAATAAACTGTAGTTAAGATTCAATAAACTCAAGCAATTATTCGGACAATTGTGTGGTGTTGTAGTGTTTAAACACTGGGGCAAAGTGTAGCAGTGCAGAGCAGACAGGCATGTTGCTGTAGTTGATTCAGTGTTGGTTTGGTTAACATTGGCTCTATTTTTAGCCTGACATCTGAAGTATCCATGGAGTCTAAATGTGGGAAAAGCCTGTCCTCCTTCCTCCCTGGGTGTCTGATGTTTCCCAGCAAGCCCTGCTGCAGCCCTCTGTGTGTGTGTATGTGGAAGAGAGAGTGAATCAGTGTGTGTCTGTAAGTGAGAAAGTCTGTGTGTGACTGGAGAGTCGGGGTGTGTCAGTGTGCGTGTGCACACAAATGTGCCTTTTGACTGTGTGGGAGAGTTGTACATGTGGGTGTGAGAATGTGTGTGTGTGTGCGTGTACATGCCTATGTGTCTGTATCAGAGTAGAGGTGTGTGTGTGTGTTTAGCCGTGCATGGAGGCCAGAGGACTGTGGGAGGACTTCCTCTGTGGATCCTCTCTGTTTTCTTTTCAAAGAATGACATTCCTAAGCTGTTTCACTTTTCAGGCAGGAAGTGGAAACTGGCCAAAAATGATTAAAACCAGGAACAGCAACATAACAGCTCGAGCACTGCCACAGAGTTTGGAGTGTTGACACAAAGTCAAACAGTCATGAGATATTGTTTAATAAATCTGAATAACTGGAGGAATAGCACATTTAAGCCTGGGAAAGTAGATCACAGCTTTTGGGAAATGTGGATACTCTGCAAAATTAGTCTGGCAAATTATTGTGGAATATCCAGATTCTGTTGGTCAAAATGCTTCTCTTTTTGTCTCTGGTGACAGGCCTGATGGTCAACTCACAGAGTAAAAATAAGCCCTTTGTCCCCGGTGGTGTTTAATCACACAACTTTTGGATTCATTATTAAAGAATGAGGTTGTTTACAGCTGACATACCCAAGGTTAGTGTTGGACCTGACAACCATGAACAGTATACAGTGATTTTTAGCTGGGAACAGGCTATTGTCACCAACCATTTTCCTTCCTAACAGGTAAAACTGTTTTACGAGTTACTTCTGTATCATATGTGTGTGATTTTTACTCCTATATCGTCCTGAAACAGCCAGAATTATCAGCATATTAAGTTATATGACCAACTCTCTTGCCAAACACAACACTGTAGTTGGATGGCTTTGCAAAACCTCAGTTCAATGCACGTTCACTGCCACAGTTTTTATGATATATGATCTACTAAAATATCCACACATTGCAGCCACAGAATGCATGGATGGATTACCAAACAGGCCTGCCAGGTACAGGCCCGGGGCCCAAGGGGTCAGAGGTCCACTAGACCAGAACCCCTGTTTGATGTGACTGTTTCTTTATGGAAACCATCTAATATAAATGTCATAAATGTCAAGACAGACTTGAAGATGCTTCATTATGGCAGCATCATTTATTCATAAAAAATAAATAAATCTGCTGGTTTATAGAGATTAACCTGTAACAGTCACATCTGCCAATGACTCATTCAGCAACACATGCAGGCTAACCCTGAATTCAAGACATCTTCCACTGCAGCTCCTCTTTAAACTCTGAACTGCCCTCTTTGGCAATCTGAATGCACAAGCTGTATGTGTGGGCCTGTATGAAGCAAATTTATGCATTAAAAAATACATAAATTTCAAATTATGTCTTTTCTTTCCATTGTAGGTATTAGCTGATGACAGCCGCTCTCACAGGAGTGAGAGCGGCTTTAATTACTAATTGGCAACATTACAAGAATCCAACAGTTCAGAGGGCTAAAGGGCAGAACTGAATCACCTAATCTACAGATGTTAAATACTCAAATACAAATACACTTATACAAATATTCATGAGGCTTTGGAATGATCATGTATGTTGGAGAAATGCACAACAAAGAAACAAGAGGCAAAGCTCAGAGTCATAATCGCATCCATCAAGAAGTTGTTACTCGCTCTACCTCGCTCCCAGCTCACCCACGTCGGTGTCAGTTTTACGAGGCTACGCCGGATCAACAGTAAAGACATATATAGGGGGTTATTTTTAGACAAAACACAGTGAGCCACCTCTCCCTCTGCAAAGTATTTTTCCTTAAAAAATGCATGAACGGTGGTGGTGGGGGTTCAAAATGCAGCTCTCATGCATTGTTAACGAGGCTCCATAACCCTTCTCATGACTCCAGGTCGAGATAAGTGCAACCTATCCTTGTTTTCAAAACTTACACTGAAACACTGTCTCAGATTTGTGAATTATTGACCAGCACACAGATGTTGCCTGATGAGGACTGTACTGTATGTGTTTCTCTGTTGAGTTCTGCACATGATAAACACAATGACTAAGGACTCCACATTGTATTTGGTTTATTTTTGCTTAATTTTAATGTTTCTGACGTGTTTTTTAAAGAGTTCCTTGCTTTGTTTTTTCTTAATTCTGACTTGATGTGACTTAGATATGCCAGATCATTTTTGTTCATCTGAGAAAAAATTCAGTGTTTGAATTGGACCAGATTTCATAAATAAATAATAATTTCAAGAGATGTAGTGTACAGTGAAATTTGAACATCTATATGTTCATGCAGGAAATAATGAAAGGACATTTAGATAGGCTTCCTCAGTGTAAAATCTTCCTCAGCATCATTACATTATGATGCATAACACCAGACTACAGTCCATTTATGAGAGAAAAAGTGTTTGTTAAAGTACAGAGATAACAAATTTAACATTAAAGTGAAGTATTTTTCTCAGATTGTGGGAGTTTTAAACAGGCAGAGATTTGGCAACTGAAACTCCTCATGTGAGTGATTCCAGTTGAGTGGAAGCCTGAGTCTCTGTAAGCTGAGGTGATTTATCTGCCTCTCCCTCTTCAGGTCTCTTCCTTCTCCTTCTTCTCCTTCTTCTTCTTCTTCTCTCTTTTCTCCACACAGGGGGAAGGAGGAGGTGGTGGAGGTGGGGGGCTGCTGAATGAGGTAGTTATGATGAACCGTCACTCAGATCCTGACAGCAGCTTTCTCAGCCACTCGTGCTCGGACAAGTCCAATTGATTACACGACTCCGTCAATGTCACGGCGTCACATGGCCCTGTTTAAATGCACTCCCGGTGCTGTCGGATAAATCACATCCAACATCACTAACAGATACCCCCTTTCCCTCCTTTGTCTGTAATTGCGGTATTCCTGTCCTCCCGTAGATGTTCAATCCCTCAATCCCTCAACCAATTGGCTCTGACAAGGGGGGAAGCAGTTCCTGTCAAAACTGTTAAAGGGGAGGATGATATTAAAGAGGTGCACTGGATAACAGATATCTATCACCTCTCTGTAAGCCTACATCATTTCTTAAGGATTGCTTGATCAAGATGTCTTTCCTCTACTGCTTCCCTGGCTGAAAGTAAAGTTATTACTCCACCAAGATGATTCCATGCTTCTTTGGTGAGAGGGAATGTGACAGGTAGAGAGCAGGGACGTGTGAGGCAGATATGCCTGAGGAACATGAATAAGTAAGGGGGAAGGGGGGTATTAAATATTCATTCTACTGATATCGCTCTTTGTCACATCCTCTTTAACAACAATGAGGACGGGCAGAGGAGGAGGAGGGAGGTGGGTCCTTAAACTGGCGCTGGCTAGACATGTCATGCAGCATCAAGTCACAACTGGGTATTTAACCTGAGGCAAAGAGGATTTGCAGCTAACTCATACCGTTTGTTTTAACCTGTGTGCAGTAACAGATGGGCGGGGTCTCGCTGCCTGGGAGGAGAGAGCAGCGAGAGCCAGGGTGTAGACTGTGTCTGCAGGTTTTCACTTCAACTGAACACGACAGCAGCTGATTTTACTGATTAGCACACCTTCAACCGGAGGAAGAGCTAATCAGGGAAATTAGCTGCTGAAGTCTTTTGGCTGAGATGAAAGTCTGAAGTCTGTCAGGCCATGATAGCACACGCCTGAGAACAGCTGCTTCACACGATAACAAGAAAGTATGAAGGTACACTTTAGTAACATACAATCTCTGCATGGAGTTTTTTCACACAGGTTTTCTACTACAATCTTTTGGGGACTAACGTGTTACTGTCTAATTGGCAAACCCATCAAAATGATTTTTTTCATCCCTTAACCTTGAAACATTTCTTGCACCTTGGGTTTAAAACCATATTTCCTTTGAGAACCATCTACAAAGTTTAGAAAATGCAAGATGCATTTTCTGCTTTAGTGTTATCTTTCTTAGCACTACTGACTTATATTTTTATTAGTTGAAACACATAATGCCTCCAAAATTCCTGCTAAAGCTACATGAGAGACAAAACTAGTAAAAGTTTATTGACAGAAGTGGATCAAAGGGTAACGACTAACTGAACAACTCTTCGGGCAACACGGTAGGGCAACATTACCCCAACAGATGTCTCAACATTCAACGCAGTGATTCCATGGCAACCTCACGCACAGATCATCTCTGGTCTATATTTTGCCATTTGCTGTTGATGCTGGCAAACATGTTGACCTGTCATGTTGCTCCAAAAGAAGCCTTAAGAGTCACATCAAGTTTGAAAACACTTTGATTACAAGTGAATCATATTATACCTTAAATAACTGAAAAGTGATATTAAAGAACCAGATGATACCGGTAAACTGATAAACAACAGACTACTAGTTTATTCATTCTGTTGTATATTGCCATGTTTCTAACTTCAGGTCCTTGAAGTCCTGAGCAGGAAGTTGCGTTTCCCTGGAATGTTGCCCGGTAATCTGCCTGATTCACTGTTGGGCCACAGTCTCCTTTCACTGGAAAACAGGTGGCTCATATGCAGGACAGCTTAGCTGGGTAATAGTACTGAACAGATGTTGCAAAACTCACTGCATTGATCCCAAATGGTAACACACATCAGCCTATGTTTTAGCCAATTTTCCCATTACTCTGTAGTGATCCCTATGAATTAGAAAAACAAAGAGCCTGCATACTGTGGGGTTTTTGTCTGTTGAGACAGACATCTGACCTTTACCTTGCTTGACCACAGGTTTCTGATCATGTGGAGCACCAGCTGGATACAAAAAAAAATGTAAATACTGCCATCTGAGTCTGTTTTCTGATACCAATGAGTAATCTCTTCCACAGCAGACAACTGAGATGAAGACAACACTACCAGTGCCAAATGGATACCTCATAGGTGCTGATTCATGGCAAAGCATTTCTATAGCTACAACAAATACAAATGCACATCTCTCAACTTCAACAAATAGCTCACGGCTACATTAACGAGCTGCATTTGGTCATGAAATATGTCTGAGTAAAGGAGAAGTACGCAGGATAAATCCAGTGGGCAGCGCTGGCCTGCCAAGACCTGGAAAAGCTTATTCTCATATGGCGACAGTTGCCATCCACCACAGGAGCAACACCAGAGCCAAACTTCATAATATTACAATGTAAATCAAAAAGTCAACGGGAGAAGGGGGCGGGGAGGGAGGAAGGGAGGAAAATCATAATGCTTACAGTAAATCCTAAAATCAAAACTCAGCATCCTTTGGTTTCTAAATGCACTGCTGTCATAAAAGCATTTCCATCGACAAATGAGTCTGCGGGAAAGGTCAATAGTTAATTGAATAATCTATCACCTTGGGATGGACAGAGTGTACCATGCTATGCAATCAATGACAGGCGCATTAAAAGGTCAGCCACAGACTTCCATGATAAGTCACCTGGCTAATGTTTTCTTTGGTTATACACAGCTCGAGGGTCGCTGGAGAGCAGCTAACAGGCCACTTTGGCTGTGAGCCAGGCGCATTCAACAAACTCTGGTCAAATACCAGGTACAAAAGAGTAATGAGGAGTTCTGTTTAGTTTTTTTAATCTATCTATATACGGTATATCATTCATTCAGTAAATACGATGTGAGCAGGAGGAAAAGTAGTCTTGGAAAAGGGTTCACTCATGGTTTTCTCTACTGCTGAAGTGAGTAGTCGATCAACAGAACATTAATCCACAACAATCCAAGTCATTTATCAGGCAATTTTTCCCAGGTTTCAGCTTCTCAAATGCAACAATTAGCTTCTTCTTCTCTGGTTTATATCACTGGAAACTGACTTCCTTTTGGTCAAACAAAATAAATATTTTGATAGTTGCAGCCCGAGTTCTCCTTGGAGAAAGTAGGTAAAACTATGTTAAGGGACACAATTAATGATTTAGATTTCAAAATATATATTTCCATTTTCATATATAAATACAATTAACTACTTATCTAGTTGATGGCGCGCTGCAGGTCAAATGCAGTGAAAAGGGGAAAACAGTCAACTATTTTCTCTAATCTCAAAGCAATAATTAAAAGCGGTCTCCATCTCTGATGATGTATGAGGTAACATTAGTTGCACCTTGCCTCCCTAATTCCTCAAATGAGAGAGAAGAATTAAAATCACTTGGCAAAATCCACTGCTGCTGAGCATTACCACTGCAACAGGAATACTCATTTAGAGTAATAGTGGTGCATTTGCAGCAATATCATTGTGTGACTGTGACCACCCTATTAATTATAAATGAAGAGCATTTCCTTATACTGCCAATTTATTCCCATTCATGTGTGTACTTTTGCAGGAAGGTACGGTGCTACTATTTGAAACAAAGAAAAGGACTGCAATGTTAACAGATGCTTCCAAGAAAAAAAAAACAATAATTATGCAAATCTGAGACAGAATAATTATGGATGTATTCATTATTTATAGGTTTGGTTTTGCTTTGTGCTATCATAAACTAACTGAGCTGAATGCACGATTGTAGCTTTCTCCTTTAATTGTGTGTACATAGAATTATGTCATTTATTTCAACCACTGCTAGCGCAATTTCATTATGACCATGGGGTAGAAGGATGGTGATTGCCAATTTGGTTCTGTGAGAAACTTCATATTTTCTTTACTTTCATATGCATACGTTTGTTTTTTCTCCCCACACATCTAAATGTTTACTTTGCTGGGAATATTACATTATGAAATCCATATAAATGAGTAAAATTACTGTTTGAGCTGATGTAATGATGGCCCCTACCGAGGAGAATCTTATTGATGTAATCAGTGAATGGCACAAAGCAGCCATTTTTTCCAGTAATTGGACTTGGTGTTACAGTTGCTCATTTGTCCAGTGATTAGTCTTTGTTTAAAGTAATTGTAACTGAAAAAAAACAGTCTGTTTGTAAGAGTTCCAAAACACATCCAACAGGTTCATGAAGATTGTTTGGGCCTCAGGGAGAGCGTATGTGGAAAGTGAGAAAACTGATCTCAAATATTCTCATTTTCAAAACAATATATTTAAGTTGTATTGCAACTGCAGTGTTGAAGACTATTTTGAGTCTGAGGCCATTATTTCTCACACTGGTGGAAAACGTTTGTCCCTCCACTGTCTGCGAAATGTTTCAGCATTGTTCTTATCTGATGTCTGAAAGTGAGACTGTTTCTGAAAAATCCTTTATTACCACGCCTTCTGAAGGAAGAAGAGCTGAACAGTCTTACACAAGAAACATTACAGCATATTTCTTCTCCTGCAGACACTCAATATATAGTCTTTAGGATGGGTGACTCGAATCAATATGTTATCTAATCACACAGAGCAATCAACAAATGTAGAAATAAAATTTATAGAGTGGTCAGTCATTATCATGACACATTAACATGATGTTAACATCTTGTTTAACACCATGTCACATCTTTGTTTTAACTGTTGTATGTAGAATGTGTGCATGTTATGTTGATTGGATGCATTATTGTTCTTGTAGACTTATTTATTTTCTAAATTAAATGTATACACCTTACATGTAATTTTTACTCCGGTGCTGTATAATGTACATTAATATTCAGAAGTGAATTTCAGTTATATTAATAACAAACACATTTAGTCTTTTATTACTTTGGGATTGCTGTTGTATTCTTTTGTAAACTTTACATAAATGTATGTATCCCATTCTTCTCTACTTTGGCATTTTAATTCTGATTCTGATTTCTACTTCTTATAATGGCCAGAATAGACATGTAGATGTGAAATGAGGTTTGGCTTTAAATGATTTCTCTACACATTCATTTTGAGTCTTGCAGACTTTACTGCTTCTGTCACACAGACAGGGTGGTTTTATTCTAAAAAAAGGCAACTTGTGCTTAAATGTGTATTTGTGGGTTCATAAATAATGAAAACATGGCATCAGATGTTTTTATGTGCAGCTGCCATCTCCTTGCTTCTCATAGATCTTTAGGTAGGTAGACACTAACTTTAACCTGTTACCTGACAAAGTACCATGTCTTGTCAAAAGTTAGTCATAGTCACTTTTTCAAAAAGTAGTTTGTGTTTCATTTCAGAGCAAAAAACTCTCTAAAATCCCCATGAAGCGCAAACAGTATCCCCTAAACACAGCACCACCCCTGCTGAATTCTCTGATAAGACATGGGCACTTGTCATGGAAGATCAGCTTTGTCGTTTTCCGTCTCTCTTGTGTTTTGAAGATGGACCTCTTCACATTGATCCTCTGTGGCGTTTGTTTGTCATCCCGTGAACCATCACTGTCAAACCCAGAGCCGCTCTATTCCCGACGCGCCACTCATCCCAAAGAGGGTTTAGACATACAATTAGCCACGGTTATAGCACCATGGCTGATGCAGCGGCGACTTACAGAGTCCAAATGAACATCCCGTTTATCTCCAAACATTGTCGATCACACACAGCATCTCTCCACTTGAAAAGGATAGAGCAAAGTTTGAGTACAAACTGCCAAACAACTATTATTTTTACTTTCAGTCCTCTGATGTGATGTGACTTTTGAACTTGATTCTTTAATAATTCATCTGCTACATCATGTCATGCTTGTCACTGAAATGCACTTATGATCCCAGCGCTCCACTTATGATCCCAGCCACTTAAATAAGCTTCACACAATTTCATTTATACCTTATACTTTGAGCCATCGCTGTACAGTAGACATCTGATACTCTACATGTGCTTTGCAGCCATTGCTCATAAGCCTCAGAGGCATAAAAAAAGGAAGAGATTTAACAGGAAGAAAAAAAATGAATGAGGAAATACTAACGTCGACAATTCCATTTATATTGTCCATGCTAAGTGTGAGCTCAGTCACTTTGAGAAGTGCCGCTCTTGAAGGCTCTTTGCTGAAAATGTCCATAACTCAATAGAAACTTGGCTGCGTCTCCGGCTGCTTCCTCTCTCCCGCCATCCTTCACGGGAATACTTTATGTGCCATCACCTCCCTGTGATGGAGAGCAAAGCAAAAGTAATGTCTGTTTCCTGTCCAGGAGATTCCCTTCAGCAGCAGCAGAGACCTTTCTCCTGCAGTGGATCTGTGTACTGATAAAAGTTCTGCCGCTGATGGGCTGATTGTCTCTCTCTGGACATTGTTTTTGGAACTTTGCCAGGCTGCATCATTGGCAGAACATCGAATTTGAACCATTTGAGCTTGTGTTGATTTCCATGACAAATTTAATGATGGATGGCGTGGTAGACCCTAATAGCTTTTCATCAATTAAGCATGTCACTGAATGTAGCCACAACCGGCCTTTTCCAACAGTAATGGCTCCTTTCAAAATAACTCACTGTTTTTTTGACTCTGTTTCCTGTCTCTGATTTGCTTGATACTGAAATATTGCTGAAATGGGTTTTTGCAAGTTTATGCCAATACTGGTACTTAGATCTGCTCTCAAATATCTTTTAATACAAATATTAAGTTTACTCAGATGGTATTGTTTATCGAGGGAAATGGTGAAAAGCACATTTACTCACTACTCTACATAAGTAGAATGAGATACATGTACTGTACTTTGTATTTCCATTTTATGCTACCTTAAACTTCTGCTCCACTACATTTCAGAGGCAAATATTGTTCTTTTTACCCCAGAATACTGCTTTGACAAGTATATTTTTTACAAATGTCTTGCTTTTGTGTTTTATTGGACAGCACACAGTAGAGAGAGGTATGATATTAAGGGAGAGAGACATGGGGAACACAGCCAACACCCCCAGCTTTATTCAAACCAGGGATGTTGCAACTACATGATCAATGACTTAAACCCCTAGGCCACTAGAACACACCATATGATGCATTTTCATAGATTACACAACTAGTACACAGCATACATCAGTAATGGTTTATCGATGCTCCAGGGGCAATTCTGTATTTTAAAACTTTTTTAAAACCAATTTCAAAACCAAGATTGAATCAAAACTTGGGATATTGTGATATACCAATATTTTGTCCATCCTCACTTGAAACACAGATGACAACTGTTTTTCCCTCACATTTGTCATATTTCTCTGCTCCTATGTCACAAAGGTGGCATCCATTCTTCTAGTGTTGGTACAGTTTGGGTGTTAGAAAAGGACACCATGGTCGTATCAGCTGGCCTTGATCACAACATTACTCAGGTTAACACCACATCTCCACCTCTGCTGTTAGTTTTGCTCTGATCTCAGCCTCCTAATGCATCACATTTCCCATCCTATTGAACATCCTCCTTTTACACGAAAAAAGGCAGAAAGAATGGAAGGAAAAACAATCACTAAAAGAGATACAAAGGCTGATTTCATCCATCTTACACCCTGAAGTAAATCTTTTCGAAGGGAGCGGAGATCTACGCTCCTCTCCTCTCTCTATTTCAGAATTGCCTCGGAGCTCATCCATAACGGCTTTGCGGGCCCCCGGGTGCTCAGAGGGCCGGTCAGAGCAAACAGGGAATTGAATGAGGCGAAGGTAGACAGAGAGGAGACAGAAATGTCTCCTTGGAGGTCATGCCGGCAAAATTGAAAGTCTCAGGTATAGTGGGGCCTGTCGGTTTAATAAAATGGATAGAATTTCCATTTACCCTCGGCACCCCCCTCCTTAATGCATTGTTCTTGTAAGGGAGGGGTGCGAATGAGTCAGGAGCCGAGGAATACACTTTATAGACACAAATAATCGTAAATTGGGAATGTCACCTTTAAGCCGAGGCATTTTTATTATTGTTAGTGGTGCTGCTGAGTGGGTTTGATGCTTTATTCTCGCAGGGATCTTGTGTACCAGCACAGACGCCCTCCCCAACATCTCTTCCCCACCTCCCCGCCATCTTTATCGGGCTCCTGGCGAAAGACGACGAAGAACAGAAGAACAACGAAGAGGGGGACTTTAAGCTAACTCACTTCTCCACTACCCGATACTTCTGGGTGATTGATGGCAGATGGCATGCTTTAAAATAAACCTATCCATTAACAGTGCTCACTGTTCTTTACCCTCAGCATTTACAGCTGTCTGCAGGCCAGCAGAGTGCATCCTATCAGGGCACCGCCGGAGGACCTGGCCTTCGCCGTACAGGTGTAAGCTCTTTATTTACTGCTATTATTTGGATGTTACAAACGCTGCTCTCTGGTTTATGGCAGAGACTTTATAGATCCTTCCTTCTGCTGGAATATTAACTGTCTCTCCATGATTCAATATGAGAGTACAAGGGCTCCTGGGAGCTGTAGACTAGAGCGGCGGATACAGGTACTTGTCTAATTGAAGTCCCCTGAGCTTTGAGGGTATAGAACATATAAATTGGACAGCTACCAAATGCACAAAGTATTGACAAACATCTTACAGTGCCTTTTTCACCATCCCTCTGACTGTTGGGCAGCAACACTAAACAGCATCATTTCCTATTCAACAGGGATGTGATGCGGCCGAGCCAAGTTCAGGGAAATGGACAAAGCAAAACATTCATATATTTAAATTAGATTTGCAACACTTGACTGACTCGCGCGTGTGTGGAGAAGTCAGACAGAGACCTGTTTACTCCCCTTCTGTTTTGCATTATATGTGAGTGCCTGTGCAAATTAACGAAGGAGGCCCTCTGTATTTTCGGCTCCATGTTAATTGCAAGAAATAATATTAAGGATGTGTGATTCTTATGCCTGAGCATATTGCATTATAATAAGTTCAGGAACATTACCAGGGAACACAGCTTATTAAGGAGAAGCAAGGTAGAGGCTGGATAGAGATAGATTTAACTGTAATATACCTAATCCTGAATATATTATAAATTTGCATGCAAAACCTTATACAAGATTTGAATATTAATTGAAATATGCAGATGATGTATAGGGTTGTAATTATTGCTGATTTAGAAGTATAATTGGATGAAAACTTTTTTTTTTTTTTTGGTGGACTGTTCTGGCAATGTGCTGTGGTGAGAGATTAATATGCATATTCATGGTTGAATCTGTTGAACTCCTATTACTGACAATTGGTTTAGAGAATACGTTTGTGAGGCCGGGTTGAAAGGCTGCAGGAAGACAATAGCAAATGGAGAGCATGCAGAGAAATAAATGTTTCACTGAGCATTGAGGCAAACTGAAATTAAAAAACAAAGACCTCTGAGCAGGCTGGAGATAAAGGAAGAACTATGTTTTTAAGTTTTAACTTCCTCTTAGCAAATAGCTCGGTGACCATTTTTAAATGCATTCTATAGCATTTTATATTTTTCATTCATTTATTTATTTATTTTCCTACCATAACTGCTGGTTTCCATTCCTTTTTAATAAAATATAAAAATCTATGTGAGGAATGAGCAATGTGAGGTTAAAAAATCTGATCTGTGTTACTGTGATTGTTTTACTCAACCATGTTTTAATAATCTGTTAATACTTCACTTCATTTACAGAAACAAATGGAAAGAGGTTTACACCAAGAATGAGAAAAAAATCAGAGCGTCTGTATGATTTTATAAACCAGGTGCCTTTCCTTACTACCTCTTCATTTATGACAACAGGTGGCCCCTTTTTAAAAATGCTGGATATATCTTCTTCTCCTCTACCTTGCTGCTTGTAATGTCACACCAGAGGTAGAAGAATAAGTTATCATGTGCTTATAGGCTGATAAATGGATAAAAGATGGCTACACCAGCGCAGAGCCAGCTGCCGTTGGCTGCTTACCATCTCCTCTGCAAATCAACCTCCTGTGAATCTCCATCCCTCACACAGCAGCTCTGAACTACATGCAATAGGTAATAAGATTCATGTCCTTCACAGGATTAAGTACATGTTGGGTCACATGTAGAGCCACTTCACCTTTCACCTGCCTCACCTTCCATAACTGCTGGAAACATGCATTTTTATCCCATTCATCTGCCGTCTTTCTTCTTGGCTGCAAACTTCATGAGTCATGACAGGCAGGTTGGCATTAATGCGACCCACCGGAAACCACTCCCGCGACCTCGGCTGTCTTGAGCTGCCGAACAGCCCTCCCTGCCCGCCTCCCCTTGTCACACAAAAGAGAAACGCTGAAGGACCTCCGCTAACTCTTGTCAGAGCTGTCACGCACTCTGCAGCCGCCTCGGTCTTGACAAGCAGTTGGTTGAAATACCCACCGAGACCTGTCGCCCTGCTCCCCCTCCCTTCCACTACCATCATTACCTCCTTATTTTATATGCTGATTTATTTCATTTCACCGCCTTTTCCTCCCTTCCTTTTCTCTTTCAAACTCTTCTCAGAGCTCAAGACAGAAGCCTTTTTTCTCTTAAATGCCTGAAAACACAATTAAAAGCTGTGACCCAGATTGCAGTGCTGACCGTAACGTAACCCTGGTCATCCCTTGTGGCATCCAAACCCGACCCCCACCGGATGATCCCACCGTCACAACCCCCTCACCCCACATATCTACTCCTGCTTCTGCATGCAGATGATAAGGAAGAGGAAGAAGAAGTAGTCATCACAGCAGAGAGACTTACAGAGTCCCTCATCAAGTCAGAGCACTGAGACCTGCTCTCAGCCACCCGGGGGCTCATACACGAATGCTTTTGATATTCAGGCCATATGCGCGCACACACACACGCTCAGATACACACACAGACACACATGCTGGGAGCATGAAAGTAAGTAAAAAGCTCCAGATGAAGTTTGAATGCACACATTCTGAATGACTGGTGATATAACGTACAGGTCACATGACTTATGTGGGACATATGCAATCATGACGCACATACACAGAAGCATCCGATTCCTTGAAAGCATCAAAGGCTTTGCAAATTTGACAAAGGTCGAAGGTCAGATATGAAAGCATGGCTATCTGAGAGTATTGCTGTGGCCTAAATACATACTAAACACCAATTCTAAGCAAGTTTTGAGCTGTTGATTGACACTCTCCCAAGGAGGATATCAGAAAATCAAATATAAAGTACTGAATCTTTGGAAATCAGTTTTCTTTTTCTTTTTTTAAGTTTCATGCCAGTGGCAGTTCAAAGTCAGGGTTCGATTCATTGATTGATTGTGCCATAAAAGTATGCGGCTGTTACAGCAACAGGCTATGGTTTGGTGTATATTACATATAATGAACATTTCTAAAATGTAGTATGGAATTTGGACTCAGATTTTCTTGTCTTCCTTTTCTCTGCTTTTGCTGTTGTTGCCACCACCAGCATCACCTTGATATTCATAACAAGCTCACTGCCAACCACGCCCATGTGGTCCGCCCACAGGAAATGGTTAACGCCTCAAAATGTCCTCAATAACATTGAAAGCACCACTTCAAGGAAATGGTGGGTTTCAGCCCAAACACAGAGACTAGCATTGTAGATTACATCTTGTTTATTTATCACACTAATGTGAAAGAGTTGCATCTCACAGCTTCAAGCACAGGCTCTGCACAACACCACTTCTGCCTTATTGACAGTTTGGGTTTCAGGCTACTTTCAGTGACATGGCAGTGTCTGTGTGTGTGTGTGTGTGTGTTTACTGTTGTTTTTCGCATGTATGTTGGTATAAGAGACGTGGGAGCTCAGTATTTGTTTAGTCGGTCTGGCGGCCACGCCGATTTCATGATAAATATTAACGCTCAAATATGTGAGTAGGGCATTTATTGAAAGTGATCACTCCAAACATTGTTTGTTTGTCTGCAAAATTGCAGCAGCCTCTTTTCGTTGAGCGGGTTATGAGAAATTTCTCTCCAAAACAGCCCAAATGTAACCAATTCAATTCGTGTTTGTTTTTTGCCTTTTTGAGACTGTTTGTCAATGTTTAGAAGTGCTTGTGTGTAAGTGTGTGTTTGTGTGTGTGTTGGGGTTGGGGGTGGGGGGCGGGGGGCCACATGTGCGTAATGATGATAGCTACACTACACTCGGGAAAAACAAACACCTCAAGAGACCCATATATATCCACTCGCAGGGAAGTTTTATAAACCAGAGTGCAGTACATTTATCCACCCACTCCATTTTTTTCTGCATGGGATTACAAGGTGGTCAGGCTCTGCCAAGAATCCTCTAGGTGCAGCGCAAAGGGAGTGAGAGCAATGTGTGTGAGAAAAAAAGCCAAAATACTTGACTTTGGAGTCAAACGGGTAGGGGCTGGGAAGGAGAGGGAGAGGGGGGTCTTGAAGTCTAGAGGCCGGAAATGGAGAGAGAGACCAAGGAGCAGTGGGAGACTGACCTTTTACAAGACAGCTGTTCTCTCTCAGGTGCTTGTTCTCAGCATATCTTCAGCCCTTTTTTGCATTAGTCATTATTTGGTCCCACAGGATCAGGAACAGGCTCGGGTGAGTGTTTAATGTGGCAGGAAGCGAAACTACACTCTTACAAAAGCATGTGATCCATTCAGGAAAGTACACAGCTGATACATAAACGTACTGCATTTTTAATCCAACAATTGTTGAGCTTTTTCTCCAATACAATATGAATTAATTAATAGGTGCCACTACAAGGATGTTATTGGTTTGAGACTAGAGGTTTATTTGTTTCTATTTTACAAAGTTTTGGGGCATGTTATGTCTTGAGGGTTGACAGGAAATGAGGGGAGAGAGAGAGAGATGAGAAACAACAGGGTTAAGAGGGTCCCACAGTCATTATGTTTCATGCTACCTCTGCTAATTAATTATTCTTCCCTTTTCAGGTGATGCAAGAAACCCACAGGGTTACAGAAACTAGTGGAAAACAGAGCAGGATGCTGTATTGGCCTTTAAACTGGGGTATTTTTCTATTTTTTGTGGTGAAATGGTGTAACTACTGTTTCGCTCGTGAATGACAGAGGAGAGTTTTAGTTTCCAGTGAAACCTAAATGTTGGATGACTCACTTCATTTCAGCTCAAAAAAGGTCAAATGTCAAGATACTGATTACTGCCGCAAAATATGACACAGAGATCAGCCTCAGAAAGCCATACCAGTACATACCAGTACCATAACTGTAGTTTTGAAATATAAACTGCATTGAAAATTGCCACAAATGTGTGTTGTAGAACCAGAGAGACAGATGTATTTCAAGTATTTCTCTTTTATGAGTGTACTAAAGGAGTCAGAGGGGGTTTGTTGAGTGCAAGGAAAAGGCATTAGGTGATACGGCGCACCTCATCTCCGCCAAGCTCTCCAGGTTACAACAGCGAAGGGAGGGGAAGGGGATTTTTTTTTCCCCCTGCGAAAGTCTTCAATCTTGTGAAGCCTGAGGGGCTGAGTAGGTGTTTAATTATTAAAGGTGTTTGAACAAAAGGCTATTCTAAGCCTGCTGGAGCCACCAACTGGACATTCTCCTCAGTGTTTGATGGATGAGTACCTTCAGAAATAGTCCGTTTCCCCTCACTGTGTTTGTGTTAAATTACCCCAAAAGACTCCCAGAGACCTGTGCTGTCTTTTCTTCTTGTTAAAGAAGGATGTCCTCACATTTATGGTGTTTCACAGATGCAGCAACATGCTGTGTTTACTACAAAAGACGAACACAATGATTAATCAACTTAAAAGTTAAAGCTTGTCTGTGCAGTGCTTTACAAAGTTTAGTTTATGGTGTGGCTTTAATGCTGGCTGAATAAAACTTTAGAGGAAAGTAGAATCACTGGAATTTTGACACTGAACTGGTGGCCATTATGAGGACTCTCTCTCTTAGTGTATTCATGTTGCATATGTCCTGCATTAACGTTAAGGAGAATCATCATTTCTTAAATTACACAGCTGGATGAAATTAGTATTGTACAGTGGTGGAAACAACATGAAAAACTTGATCCTCAATTTAAACTTTTACTCAAGCAAAATTACAGAAATGTTACGCTCATTATGAATAATCTGTTCTTTTAACATGATAAAATTATAAATGCAATAATAGCTAAGCATTTTGTTCATATATCATATATGTGTAGTTTAAAATGAATAATATGGCAGCTTTAAAACTACGACCATTAAGTATTTATAGAAGAGAAAAAGCTGTCTTCTTGTGAAAATTTACTAGAATAAATGTATAAATTCTCTAAAAATGTACGTGAAAAAGTACTTGGGTGAACACACTGATTTTTCTAAAGAACTCCTTTTGGATTTGAGCTGCAATCACAAGTGCAGCAGCACTTCAGCAAACAAGCAGTAAAAAAGTGAGACTTTATTAAAGAGTAATGTAAGCAAAGCAAGAAACATAAAAGCACAGCAAGAAACATAAAAGCATCACATAAAAAGAGGGACGTCAGGAAAGATTAATAAAACATCAACACATAAACGCGGGTCTATAAAAGTGAGATTCAGAAATGATTTAAAAGATGATACTGGTTTAGTCGACCAAATCTCGCTGTTCAGGAGCTCCAACAGCAAACACTTGCATTTTGTTTTGTTTTTTTAATTCCATTAAGAACCAAAGGATTCAGTTAGTTTCCACTGAAAACAGAAATTTGTTCTCCAGAGATCAAATCACACGAGGCACAATGTGTCTATGTAATTTAGTGGTCTGCAGCAGGTTTGTTTCGGTCAGTAAAACTTCAGGACATCAGTGTCACGGGCCTGTTCAAAGAACCAGACTTATTCTAATTATATGGAAAATGTGGTTACACCTAGAATACGCTCAAATCTGACACATCAAGAATATGGATCCACTGGGCAAAGAAAGCAACTGCACCAGACCGCCATTGGGCACTGGAAGCCCCACAATTACTGTCAACTGGTTTTTGGCGATTTGATTAATGGTAAAATTCATCAGGAAATTTACACTGTTAAAGTACAATAGAAGAGGAGGAATTTTACTAAAACCTGTTTTGGCTACTTCACTGTTTTGGATCATACTTAAAAGAACCCAGTCATATGATCCTGTTGCACTGACTTAACAAATCAGATATAGAACTTACATTTCACCAAATATGCACTGACGTGCTCTTAGATGAAACACAGGTTGTGTAACCCTGAAGAAACCCTAGTTGAAGAACAGACACTCCAAGAATCTGGTGTTTTCTGGGCAGTTCCTGATGAAATAAATGAGTTGTTTGAATTACCACTTAATAACAGGGTTAGGGCAGATTGCTGGAGACGATGTTCCCTCGTGGTTACTGGACTATAGGTTCAGACTGATGTTTCCACAAATTAAAAATCCACCCGAAACCTTGTGAAATCAGGCTGTGGTGCGCCAATACCTGCTCAGTCAGGACTCCTGGGTCAGTAAAATTCCAGGTCGGAAAAATGTTAACAGAGCCTTCAACACTTTCTGGTTTTAAAAAATGAGGGAGTCCAAGGGAGCAGCATTTGAGGGTTACGGTTAATTTTCCTCCCTCTGAGAAATACAGTTATTAAAGGAAAATGTTATCTCGCCCACTGTCTGTGTTGCTCAGGGAGCCAAGCATTTCATATTTGACTTTTATATACGCACTGACACCAAGTGACAGAAGGCTATGGATTATAAATCTATGTTAAAGATATCTAACTTTTATTCCTGTGACCTCTGTACAAGTACACAATTGTCACTGATGTTGGCCTGATAAATCTGCATTCCTTAAATGTAGATTTTGAAGGATAATAAGACAAAAAAATTTGGTTGCAGTACATTTTGGATTTCATTTTTTGTGGTAAATATCCTAAAATGTATATTAATCATGTATACTGTGACATATTTTACATCTCATGCTTGTATGATGTAATTCTGGCAGGACATATTAATCTCATTCATTTATGGCTCTTAGTTTTGGTCCAGTTCAGAATGTACTCAGCTCAGTTTCTTATTTGGTTTATTGGGAAGATGCCTCAGACCTGTTCTGATATATTTAACCATTATGAAAGGAAAATTCTTTTTTCACAGTTTGGGTCTTCAATGTTGGGCTATTATTTGTTGGTTATGATAATTGTGTACTCCTCAAAGTGTTTGCTAAGATCTAGGAACATGACAACATCACTACACTTTTGTCTAAGGAGGCAAGAAACATGAGCAGGTTGAACAGAAGCCATCAAAATTGTCAACAAACATTAGTGGAGGCAAAGCCAAATGTGATTATACCTGAGATATTGGTAATCTCTCAATGCACATGAAAACTGTTCACATAACTATGGTAAATACAGCAGGTCAAGTTGAAGCAGGAAGCTGGTCTGTAAACTGACAGATATTTATAACGGACAGCTTGCCAGGTCACTTGGTCCCAGATCTCAGCAGGATCTGGTGGAGTAGAGTGCTACTATTACTGACAGGAGTCATGGCCAAAATCATGAAATAAGACCTAAGTTACATGAAACCAAAATTTCCCCAGAAATACTGTTGAATCAGAAGTACGGCCTGAAGGGGACTATCATAGTTTGGAAGGAAATGTCTTAGTGGCTTTAAATTCTATTTAAAATAGTTTGTGCAGCAACATTTTTGAGAATTTGTCCAAAGTTAGGATAATTTTTGAAACTATTTAACAGTCTAGACAACATTGTTCTGCAGTATTCTCCATCTTATTATTTGAGGAGCATGAAAAAACATCCTACCCTTTATGCAGCATGTGGTTGTGTGTGCTTCTAACTGAGGCTGTTAATCCTGTACTTAAAGCAGGTCTCCTGCCTGTGACCGTGCCGTGCCAAGCAGGCCACCGTTCCCTGTTAATCGACTCTGAAAGCTTCAGTGGAAAACTTCAGCTCTGACCCAGTGACACCAGCACTCGCACCACAACAGCGAGCCTCAGGAGAGAACCTAGCATCAAATTACCTCTCTGCCCGGACCTGTACTTTCTCCGTGTGTGTTTCTGAGAGACAGTATGTGTTTGGAGGTTGGGGGGCTGGTGTGGGGTTTGGGGTCGTACTTGCCTTGACCACGGGCTGACTGCTCGCCCCGGGCCCCTGGCGTCAGTGTCAGGGAGAGGTGAATCGGACTATCTCCACTTGCAAATCTATCCCCCGAGACCCCGGAGCCCTTGCACCATCCCCACCTCCTCTCCCACCTCTCGCAAAACATCCTTTTAGAGGGGGTCCATCGGCCATTATGTCCCTCCTCACCTCTCTCACCACTCCAGCAGGGCGCTATCTGAGGGGAGGAGAGGTGCGACCACGCCACTAATCTCTTTCTCTGAGTCGCTTTGCCCTACCCATGTCACTCTCCTCCACTGCTCTCCAAGGACAGCTACCTCCACGGTCAAGGTGACACAGAGTTTACTTTTTCCTGCAGCCAGCATGGACACAGACCTGGACTACCAGGCTTTATGAATTACAGGCCTTGCTTAAGTGGTAATTTAGGCAGGAATTAAGGGATAACGTGTATTTTAAGAGAGGAAATCCTTTGAGTTTCCTTTTATAATAGAGCACCTACCTCACAGTGGGTAATTGGAGCCAGATGTTGCTCCATGCAGCATTAAACGCACCGGCCTTTCTTTTTTTCCTCTCAGCTACGTGAAACATCTTGAAATTCTGTCATCATACCGGCTTTTGTGTGCTTGTGCGCTTGCATATACTCCTGTGTCTGTGCCACATAATCACATTAGTTAGATTTAATCTAAGAAGAGGCAAATTATGTGCTTTTCCCATCAAATTTAGCTGCATGACGAGCAGCGTGCAGAATCAGTGAGTACAACCTATCCCAGAGTGCTTTGCATGGATGGCACAGGACTGGAAAAAGAGACGGAGAGGAGAGAGTGAGGCACAGGATGAAAGGGAAACGCTAATAATGTCTCACATGTGTACTGGCAAATTGTCTGCTAACACCGGCAAGCAACACACTCGCTAGCTGGGAACGTGGCAGCGGCCTCCTAATAAGCAGCATGCACTATTTATGATCATAAACCAAGGGCAGGGAGGGTGAGTGCTGTCAAAATAAAAAAACATGTCAATCTTAGTTCCCCACTGTTGCCTGAGCTCGTTGCCTGTCTGTTAATGCACTTTTTTCCATGTTTGCCTATGATGTACAAAGGCGGGAAAAATCACATCAAACCCACAGATTTCTTAAACTTCTACTAAAAAGGGAGGGTGGGGGGGGCTACTGGAAATCAAACGGAATATCAAAGTTAGGAGAAGTACGGGAATACGTCTGTGAAAAAGTAAATATTTTGTCCTAATGGTTTGTGTGTTTGAGAAAAGCACATGTGATGAAAACCAGGGATATACATGTCGGTGCAGTCAGCAGAGAGCTAGGTGGGGAAGTATGGTTAGGTGAAAAAAAAAAAAAAAAAAAAAAATGAGGCCAAGCTTCGTTTTAATACTTCATAGGGCATTGAAAATTCCCTCTGAATTTCCCTAACTTCTCCTCGCTCTTTGCAATTATGCATGTTTATTCGTTTTGATTAACGGTGATGAAAAGTCATGTCCGCCGTGCGCCTGATACACGAACATTTGTGCCGCTGAATGAGTGACAGTCAATCAGAGACACATGAAAGACAAAACTTCCTACTCTTCTCTGCTTTATACCTACTAAAACAGCAGGTAGCTGAAATAGTTTGAATATTTTACAGGTCTCACAGGACAACATTCAAAGACGACGGAGGAATATCTACGGGCTTCAAGAAAAGTTGATTTAAGTCGGTGTGACACAAGTAATACGTTGATTAGTTGCCTTGGGCCCTGAATTCTCTTCACTTCTAACAACTACTCGACTTCTCTCTTCTCACGAGCCCTCTCTCTGAATCTACCGGCCACTGGAGGAATACAAGAGGGAATTATGGAGGAAAGAAAGAAGGAGCAATAGAAAAGATAATTACTGTCAGGTTAAAACCTTCAAAAATGTTTAAAAAGACAGAGTATAATGACCTGAGAAAAAGAGTTACGTGTTCTAAATATTTGTCAAATGTGCTTGTTGTTCACACTGCAGTGCAAAACATCTCCATCTTACCAAGTAATTTAATTGATAATATTTCAACCTGTTTCTACAGCTTTCCAAAATTTACCAGATACAAGAGCATAACGAGAGAACATTACTGCACCAGAATTTAACCGCTCGTTGGAAGAAAATAGGGGACTCCATCAGAGACAATATGACTTAAGAAAAGAATTCATTTATAAAATACTGGGCTACAACATAGTGTATGTTTTACATACTGAACAAAGGTCTGAATTTAAGTGGCCATATTAGGAACCAAACAAACCTCCCCCACCTTTAGAGGAAGAAGTATATAACAGCACAGCCCAGCTACAGCAAAAGACAGGGCTCTTGCAATAACTGCAGTGACAAAGTTTCTCCAAAACAGCAACAGTATGAGGAGAGACAAAACAAAGGTGAGAAAAAGCTCAGAAGTTCCAGAAAGAAAACAGCAAACATTTCCAGTGATGTAACAGGGCTACGGCTCGCAGTGTGGGAGACGAGACTGGAGCGAGGGAGGAGGGATGTTAGAAGAGACCACGGCAGCTTTGGAGTATAATAATATAAAAAAGAAAAGA
The DNA here is from genome assembly GCF_001640805.2 of Lates calcarifer. Taxonomy (NCBI): domain Eukaryota; kingdom Metazoa; phylum Chordata; class Actinopteri; family Centropomidae; genus Lates; species Lates calcarifer. The sequence continues at coordinate 2,102,429 of NC_066854.1, forward strand.
AACACCAATTTCCTTCCAACAGCTGAGCACCTACAGGTCATTATTTCCTCTGCTGGGCTGTAATGTGAAAGTACTAAGCCCCGGTCTGGAAAACTTGCCTGTGTAAATAATGACTTGGTCAGAAACAGACTTATTCCTCCACCTTAACCTCTAGCAAGAAGGCAACAACAGACTGTGAACAGAGATGTCTGATCACTACAGACATCCTCCATAAAGTCAATTATACTGAACATTATTACAGAATTATTGAATGGTTTGTGATTCGAGGGCTTAATAGACATAAACTAGGCATGAAAATGCAGTACCTACACAGGCACAGACGTGCATATGTAGAGGCATTCATAATTGATAACAAATGCATCAATTTCCTGAGCGAATTAGGCCTTATGACAGTGTGACAACGAAGAGGACTGTGGGATACAGTTGAAGAACGTCTAAATAAGCAGACCTTACATTTAAAATATTTACCACAAAGATTATTCCTCTTTCCCTCTGTTTAAAAACCCTTAACCCTCCCCTCTTGGCTTCAGCAGTGAAGTGCTGTGATCCCCTGAACATGTTTAACCCCTGGCTGCAAACCAAATTTCCTTCAGGATAATAACAGTAATGATAAATCTGAAGTAAATAAAATCATACATTTTACTTTTCTGAGGTTCTGGATAATGTATGTTGTCCAAACAATCATTGCTGTTTTTGCTCATAGTTTATAATCAGACTCTTTTTTTCTACTGATACCGCCATAGTTAACTTGTACAGCGCAAACATAATGCATCTACAGCATGTACCATAAAGTAATGAACAAGAAAGTATACCACTTCCTTCCATGTTTCATGCTGTCTTGCATTTTAGAGAAACTTTGCAGGATTCTAAAGAGCCTTTCCAACATCCTCACCAGGATAAACACATGTATATTTAATCTACTTGGTGATTATAGTAATTCTAATGTGACATACATGAATTTATTACAGCAGATGACCCCACCTAGAAAAAACATCTCTCAGTGGAGGGAAAAAGGAGAGAAAAAACAGGGAAGAAAAATGATAGGAGAGGAATGATAACAACATGTAAACACTCTGACTCTCGAGGCCGGGCTAATGAACGTGCGAGGACAGGAATAGAGAGTGAAAGAGCCAGGGCCGCCTTCCAAAATATCCACTCCCACATAGGTCAGTGGACTTTTGGCTACATCCTGAGCAGCGTAGGGGAGGGAGGGAGCAGTTTAAATGCCTGGGATCTGAGGAAAGAATTCGGCAGGGCATGGGAATGGCAGTGTCACGGCAGTCGCCAGAGAATGCTCTTAAAACGCCGCCACGACAGACAGGCCTGCTTAAAAACACTGTCACTCCTGCACAGTCTCAGATTCTTCCATTTTTATGACTTTGTTTTCTGAGGACAAGAACCCTATTTTCTCAAGATGTTCTCAAAACAAATGAAGTGAGAATAAAGAGGATTATTTGCTGGTGTCAGTTTAGACTCTGATTTGGGTAATTCTTCATCTAGAGGAGACGATTAGGACACAGACCAGCTGTCATACGTTTTCTGGAATATTCTTACTATTAAAGGGCTCAAGATCTCTTCTGCAAAACTGACCTGACTACAGCACAGAAAACAAGGACGGGGGAAGACATTAGTCAGAAACAATCACAGACAGAGTCTACAACATAACAACATGACAGTACGGTATCAACAGACACAGCTCCTTCATAACCTAATCTTTTCATTCTTGTGATAGCTTCCAAGTATAATGGGGGTCAACAGGGGCCTGACAACAAATTTTTGCCCTGTGGCCCTTCAAGCAGGTAAATCCAACCATGGATCTGGTCTTGTGAATAGTAGTTGAGAAGGACTGAATGGACTGAATCCAAACACATCAAAGGTGACGTGTTTGGATTTCTCTTGTCCAAGCTGCTGCCCAAAACCCAAAGATATCTGATTTGTAATGAATATTAAAGAAAGAAATTATGTAAATCCTTACACATCAAAGACCGGAATCAAAGAGATCAAAATTGTTTTCTGTCAATCGATTAATCCACTACATACATTAAGTACATAATGTGCATGCAAGTATGTGTGTAGAGGAATGTGAATCTCTATTTCGCAACGACTAAATTCCATTTGCAACTTTGAAGGTACACTCTGAACATGAAGGGAAGTGTGCGTGTTGTTCAAGTGAGTGTGTGCGTATGTGTATGTGTGTGTGTGGATTATTTATTTATGTTTTGAGACTAAATCTGGGTCACTGGAACCTCGTTGTCGTCCTCCTCCTCCTCCCTGAATCCCTCCGTTCCCTGAGAGAGAGGGAGGTGCTGTTAACTAACCACAGATAACAACAATGCTGTGCTCTTGTAATTTATTTCAATTACTGCCAGGCCTAAAGAGGACGCCGCTCTTTTCTCTATCAGCGAGACGGGGTATACACCGGACTCCCGCTGAGAGGAGTGCTGGTCAGATTATAAACTAGACAACACAAAGACTACAAAATATATGAACAAACTTCCTCGTATAATAATGATCCCATTCTGGTTTTACACAATCCAATTCTCAGTGGACTGGAGTAGTAAACTGGGAAATAATCTTTTCTATTTTCTATTCTATCTCCATCCTTTGCCGTCTCATTCCTTTCTTCCCTTCCCTCTTTATTTCCTGGGTTTCTCTAGGTGGTCACTTTGCTTGTCGGTATCAGCTGCAGCTCATTTGAATACTCCGGTCTTCTTCTTTTTATTCTAAACAAACAATAAGCATAAAAGCAGGAAATGAGCTGCCAGATAAAGACAGAATCCAATGGCTGGATCCAGAGTCCAGTACTGAGCCCTTTACAGACTTTAATTGGCATCACCTGTGTGATCAACATACACTAAGTGGCTTAGTGCAGGAATGTGTAATAGCTGAGAAATGGGACAGCAATTTGTATAATTTCACAACCCTGAGTTCTCAAGGACTTAACAGGAGCAGTCTGTGAGCATGAACACTGTAGCCAGACCCTGATTTCTGAATTTTCCCACAGACTCTGTGGGTCTGAGGGTGCATACCTGTGAAGTCCAGTGGGGTGTCTAATACATCAAGTTCACAGCAACAGTTTCGGTCTTCTACCATAGTGCACATTATCTCTATTGTGGCCCAGCACCTTCAGAAACTCGATGTGATAATGCTGAGCACTTCACATCATGTTAGTGTGTCTGACAGTGTCTGTGAGAGTGGACTTCTAGATTCAAACAACAGAAAAATGGGAAACTTTTAATTGACTGGATGCAGTTATCAGAGAGAAAACAAAAGATAGTTAACAGAGAATAAAAGATCATTGCTTTTGTTTGGTTTAATCTAGTCAATCTAATTCAAACTGCACACATTTGTGTATTTGATTCTTGGATATTGCAGTTACTGCATATAGTCAGAGCTTAGATTTCACAATCCTGAAAACAAGTGTGAAAAATCTGCCCTTAAAGGTATGCATTTGTTTATCAGAGCTGGGATTTCAGTGTTCTCAGGTATTTTTACAGCTGTATATGTAATGCTGCATGTCTAATTTAAAGTGTGTGTATTTTCTCCTACAGGAAGGGGAAGATGCATGAAAGCCCCTCAGACAGAAGCTACAAGCTCAAAAGCTCATACAGGATGTTGTAGTACACAGAACACACGCTGTGACAGTAAAGATACCGTGACTCTGGTTAATCGTCATTTCAAAGTGAAATTTTCTGATAAACCCTTTTTTAACCTGCTGGAGCTGTCACTCAAATTAGGTGCTGTTGAAAAAAGAAAACCTCAATATCCTGGGAGTTCACAAATAATTTTGCAGTCATTAGTTTGCAATTATAGCACAACTATCTGCCAGCTTTGCAATTATCACTGTGAATATGCAAATTCAGATTGATTTCATGGCCCGATTTAAGAAAAACAATACAGCAAAGAATCATCATGTGTGTCAAGTTGAAAAGAAAAAGGCAAAAAAAGAGAGAAAAAAGAGCAAAAATGATGCTTCCAAAATGAGAAGGGGTCTTGATATGAGCTGTGTATGAAGAAAGGAGTTAATCAACAAATTGTTAATTGAATACAAGTTCTATAATTGTTGTATTACAAGCACAAACAGCACTTTCCTTAAATATTGTTAATACGTTTTTTTGTTGCACCTATTAGAGATTCTTGTCTCTAAGTTAATTTCATTATGCTAATCTGGCCCTCATCCGTACAGAACCTCCGCTTTGATCCATGTTAGTTGTCGAGATCTTCAAAGACAACGTCACCACTTACTTTAAATGAATTTTACATTTTTTTAAAGGAAATCTTATGGAAATGAGGAGGGGGGGGGGGGTAATTAATTTTTTATGATGTGTCTCTGTGTTTTCAACATGAGAAGAGTCAACGGCATGGGCTGGATTTCATTTCAGTGTTTTAGCAGGAGGAAATGTGGAGGCGGTAAAGGTGGGGGAGAGAGGAAATGGTTCCAGACGCAAAAAGATTAAAGAAGCTGTGAATTCAAGACTTAATTTTGACTGATAAACTTTAGTGTTTAATGTGCTTTTTTGTGCTCTCAGCGTGAAGAAAAGAAACTTTTACCCTTGTCTTCTCATTTCCTCTCTCTCACACCCCCACTGCTCCCAGTCTTCCCATCCTAACTTTCTCTCACGGTGAGCGTTTCCTGTCCGGCTCTGGCCGTTTCAACATCGCTCCGAGGAAGCGGCCTTCTTCAGGAGGAGGGGCGGTGAGACGGACCCCGAGGCGGGGGGCAAACCACCCGCGAACACGCCTGCATTATTAAAACCGGACAGCACTGAGAATCAAAGGCCTAGAATCTGGATTAAAAACCTGGCCTTAGGCAGTACGGCTGATCAAAAATAAAAGAGAGTGAGGCTCCTGTCGATTTGTTTGTTTATTACTCCTGTAACGTTTCTGTGCCATGGAGAGTTTACTCTTTTGCCAAAAAGATGTGGAAAAATCTTTGTGCCAAGTCTGAATCATCTTGTCTGAAAGGTGAAGAACATATAAACTCAAACTCAAAAACCCCAAATACGAGGCACTTACTTTTCTTTAACAAATATATAGTAAACTTTGTCAAATGTTACTTTTTAGCTTGTTTTTGGACAGGTTAACTAAGACCTGAAATGAATTAATCGATTGATGACTGATTAATCATCTTTTATCAAGCAAAAATAACAAAGTGTGTCTGGTTACAGCCTCTCAAATGTGAGGATTTGCTGCTTTATGTTTTTGTAAATTGAAAGAAAATACTTATTTCTGCCTCAAAATGAACCATCAAACCTTTCACAGCAACCTTTCAATACGCACAGTGCACAGTTGTCAGTTGACAGATATTTACAAAGGAAAAAAATAGCTGGGATTATTCAGTATGTTTCCATACTTTGCAGAAACTGCAAGCTGCAATCTTAACAAACCTTAACAAGAAAGTGAACCTAGTGATTCATTGTGATATTTCCTGGACAATAACAACAATACAGTAATATAATCCAGCACACTAAACTCTGAATTTCCTTTGCTGTTTACGTGTCACTGTGTCCTTGTTGGATAATATCACGTAGGTGAACACGACAGATTGTGCTTACCTACTAAATCCGGCATTAGAAACATTTTTAAAAAAGCCTCTTACACGCCAAAAATCAAATCTGTCCCGTCCTGTCTGAGTGCTCAGGCATTCTGCCAGATCTACTCAGGTAATGCAGGCTGGAAGCTGACTGCACAAATCTACCACCGGCTGTGCCTGGGATACCGCAGCTATAATTTTCCATCATCTATCATTTGAAAAACATACTGTGGCATGTGAAGTAATTAATTAGGAAGACAAATACAGGCAGAGAGGGAGGTTTTATGTCGATGGGAGTCGTGTTTTGATGGATTGGACGGCAGGTTTCTGGGGTTGAAATGGAGCATTGGGCTTATACATGTTGATACTGACGTAGGGATAAGCTCTCTCTCTAATTCCCCTGGTCACTGCGGTCAAACTCTCACTCTAACTCTCTTTTTCTCAGTCTCTCCGTCCTTCTCTGTTTCTGCACCACTGTATAGCGCTAATGTGTCTGTGATGTTAGGTGTTTCTCCATTTAAAATACTTAATAGTTGTGATTTTCAGGTTTTAAAACACTGTAATCCTTCCCTAATTCGTAACCCACAAACAGTAATGTATGGAAAAAAAAGAAATGTGTCATCATCACTTCAGTTCAACTTAGAATATACCTTAAATTTATATGGTTTACTTATATCATCTGACCGGATCATATAAGGAGAAGGAGGAGGAGGAGGTCAACACGGAATCACTGCAGCTATGTCCAAGTTGTAGCTTGGAAAGAAACAAATGAAGTTTACTGGAGAAGTTACTCACAGCAGGAAATAATAATAAAGTGCGGACACCTCATGAGACTTCATAGGACACGATGACGGAGACTAGTAAACAGTGACTGTGTAAAGCAGTTCTTATCTCTGACATCAGTGACTGGGGCATGGCCAGAAGAAAGACATGCTGGCACATTACAACCCATACCAATCTAGACTGATGTTTGTTATATATTAGTTATTATCTTGTGAAAATCTTACAATCCTTACAGGGAAAGCGTAATTATCTTTTGCTCTGGGCAGATTTTTCAGGAAAGCATCATATGAAACTGTGCCTTGTGAGGTTGTCTATTTTTTGCAGTGTGCTGCACCTTGCAGACTCCCAACAGGTGCCTGCTGGACTTGGTGGGTGTTGATCCAACGCCAGCTGGCTGTGTTGATGGATGACCAACTACCAGCGTCTTTCTTTTTTCTCTCTTTTTTTCTCGAGCCTGCAACACGAGCTGCCGATCTAGGAGGAGAGAGCGAGGAGAGACTAAGGAGCGGATAGTGATCTGAGAACCGAAAACTGATTGGGTTTCAAAGAGCTTGGCACCGGCCTGCTGCAGGAGGCAACCTGCCAAGAAAAGGTTCCTGTGTACTTTCAGAACGGTAAATGGGAAGTTTAATCAGAGCTATATTGAAATGGTGATTTCCTCCATGGACACGCACGTGCGCACACACACACATACTGATCCAAACTCAGTCATGTATTCCTAAATGCACACATTATATAACTCTACACACACACACACATACTATATTCATGCAGGTGCACCGTGTCAATGAGGTGCTTTTTCACACCCAGAAATTTATGGAGAAACACATGCAGACAGACATGTGCACACACCTGTGTACACACTCACACACAAACTGGCACACAATCAGCATGCACACACACAAAAACACAATACTGATAGATAGATAGATAGATAGATAGATAGATAGATAGATAGATAGATAGATAGATAGATAGATAGATAGACAGACAGACAGAGAGGTATGACCAGAGTTTACTTACATATAAATACTGTTGCTCTTAAATAAAAAAACACCAATTCTGCTGAGAGCCTTACCAGATTACCTCTAAAGGTCTATACATTAACTACACAGCTGGGGTGATCTATAAATATATACGTATGCACTGAGTGATGGCAGATGCACACTCACACACACAAATAACCTTCAACACATTAACATTAGAGGTCAAAGGTCAAATCTGCAACAGTGGATGAGCTAAGCACCTCTGTATCACTGCATGACAGTGAGGTTTTCAGTGAAGAAATAACCAGCATGTGTCTCCGTCTGCCACTGTCCACCTCTGAGCTAGTCATTGTCTGTTTCCCCATATGTACATTTATAAGGAGCTGTGCATTGCTTTATCTTTACCAGCCGTGAGGATTAACAAGCCTCGGCTTCGCGCTGCACCTGACTGAACCTGCCTCTCATCCCTCAGCTGGAGGATAATGCCTCTCCGGCCGGCGCTCTGTCCGACCTCGCCCTCAATTTGCTCGGATTTGAACTCTTGAATTATGGCTTACTAACAGAGTCTAACAGCTGGTACAAGGAGGGCTTCTCCTGCATATTTAATCACATGAATTAAAGATGACCAGGAGGCTGCTTCCCTGGGCCTTTTTCTTCGTCACACCGGCACAATGAGTGAGCAGGAGTCAAGTGTAGAGGTGATCTGCGTTACAAGAGGGCCGAGGCCTTCCACTGCCCCTCACATCAATTTATGTAATCTACTCTTCTCCATATAGAGTGGGACAAAATGTAGGAAATGCCAATGTCCCTCTGCACAGCACACACTGGGTGCTAAGGTCAAAGCGTATAAAAATAAAATAAATAAAAATAAAAACTACAACTAAACTCTAGAATATGGTCTGAGGTTCAGGCCACAGTACATGTGCAAAAAGACAGAAACTATTCATGTAACTAAGAATATCGTGTTCATTTTGAGTGACACAGATCAAGCAAACAAGACGAGCCAACAGCCATGTTAGCAGCTGTGTGAGGTTGTACGCAGGCAAGTCAGTACTTGAGTAATATGCTAACATCAGCATGCTAACAACCTACACAACAGTTGATCAAACGATTAAAAAATCCTACAAAAAGTCCTGTACAGTATCTGCAGCAAAAAGTAATCACATTTTCTTTGCCCCATAAGCACATTGTTCAACACAGTTCAATGAAATTTGATACAAATTTTAAAAATAGCCTGTTAACTAACAAACAAACAAGATGCTGTAAAGATTTTATCTATGTTTTAGGGAGTTCATTTTATTAAAATTATTTATTCATTTATTTTAATTTTTTTTGCTTGTGAAAGAGCAGAGTTCTTTGTTTTTGAGGTAATGTTTTATGTAACAATTTATGTTCTTTATGTCGATCTATTTTCACCACAGCAGCAATATATTTCATGTCTTACAAGCCCATCAGTGCCGGGCACTTGTCTGCGAGGAACAAACAAAACAGACACATAAACAGACAATATTCTTGGAAGAGGTGAAAATATGAATTCATGCAAGCTTTGTGATTAGCAAACATCAGATCTGACAGCCTTGGGACACTCTCAGTTGCATGGTGAATGCATCCTTAGTGCCACAGTCTTCCCACTCAAATACAATTGGAATTCAAACCACAACACACACACACACACACACACACACACACACACACACACACACACCTCACTTGTGCCAGCAGTGGCGCCATGCTGCACCCGTCGAGCTTCAAAGCCTACAGGGGAGAGCAACCACAGCCAAGACCGAGAGTCTCAGGTGCGGTAGGTCTTAGCCAGACGGCAGATGTATAGAAAGCTCCCTCAGCACTGATCCCTGTTAGATCTCCACAATTACCCCACCCGAACCCCCCCAACCCCCCCGACTGCAAACTCTGCTTCAAATTAGCATCTGGCTCCCCGGGGCAGCGAGGGACTCCTGTTAGTTCAGACTGGGGTTAATGTCAGGTAAGCAGGTTGACTGGCGACCGCTGCCGTCCTCGGTGATAATTACGTTTTGACCGTTTGACCTAAGTCATTTAGTACTGGGGGGTAGAGGTGGAGGAAACCACCACTTCCTTTCTTCACCACAAGACTCACCCTTTACTGCCACGACCACACACACACATTCTTTATATTCTCAGATCTCCATTATGATGAGAGGAGCCACTTATGTCCTCTTGTTAAGTACACCAATGACAAGCGGAGAGGAAAGATGTGAAGAAGGGTGGAGGAGGGTGAGAGAAAGAAATCCTCTTTGACGTGATATCCTCACATTCCCTTTCAGCTATCACTGTTTTGTTTTGAATATTGGCAATTAGAGGAGCCTGAGAATCAACTTTTTAGTACAAAAGCAAATCCACACACTGCCATTTTCTCCCATTTCCTAACTAAAGTGATCCAGTCTTATTTCTCCCACTGGGTATGACTCTGCTAATAGACCCTGGTGCATCCGGTGTCAGGTCGGGATCTGAATAATCTCTGTGTAAAGTAATGTCCTCTGTTTACAAGCCATTATCTGTTCCGAGTCCCTCTCTTGTCTCTCTCTTTGTTACTCTCCTCTCTCAGTGGTAGCCTAATTGCGTTATCCAATATGCACTCCCCTCTTTGATCACTTAGCGCCACTTAAGGTGTCTGCTAGAGTTGCTGGAAATTGTCGGAATAAAGCAAAAAAGGGAAGGAAAAAAAAGCAGGGGAGCTGTCGGCGGTGAGAAAAGGCCTCCTTAATTGCGGAGAGCCTTTGTTTTGTTGAGGAGATAGGTGCCACGGGCGGCTCTGACATGGTTTATGTGAACGGTTGACAGTGCTATTCTCTCAAGTTAAAAACATGGGAGACAGATGTCGCCAAGAAGCCGCTCGAGAGCCTTTTCAAGACCATTAAGTGGTGAGGCCAAAGAGGAGGTAATTAATACACAGACATTGATAAAGTTGACAGGTAAAATGTATACATACTGACTTAACTGCGAAGGGAAATCTCCAATCATTACATCATGCCTTCTATACATTCAGAAATATTCTTTTTAACCTTACCAAAACCAAGACCAGATCAACAAGGTATCAGATCTGATTAAGTTAATTAAGGCAAGTATTTAATTGCCTGAATTAAACAATATAACAGTGTTGGTTTGAACAAAAAGTGAATCAAAGACAAGTCATGATTGTTGCCAAGGTTATGTTCACTGGTTAGAGTTTTATAATCAAGACTTAGATGAAAGAATTAATACCACCCTCATGTCCGTGTGCCAAGTATGGAGCTGCTATGAGCAGTGTCTTCACTCAAACCAGCTATCCTGGCTGTGTCAATGGAAAACAAAACCCAATAAGCATCACAGAGTCTACTGATTGTCCGCCAACCTCTCTCTTGCTCACAAAACTCTAATTTTAACTTAAAATCACATCACAAATGTTGCTCTCTGGATTCCACTGCTAACTCCTTTTTAATTTCCAAATAAAAGATAGAAATCAAACATTGTATACAAGATGGAGTTTGATTCACAAGCCATGAGGATAACCAAAAACAGCAGATAATAAAGAGCAGTTTAATTTTCACTTGAGACCAAGCAGATTTGCATTGAATCCCCTACTATCTCTGCACTTTTTGCAAATCGCTGAACATCCCCAGGTGATATTAGTCCTGTGTAAATAAGGCTTTAGACTTTAATGTCCTGCTCTGTTACACTCCTCTCCCACCTCAGTCTCTGTCTCCCTCATTTCCATTCTAGCTAAGTCTATAATTGCATCGTGCATCCACTTTTCTCTCTCTGTTTCTTCCTCTCTCTCTCTCTCTCTCTCTTTGTCTCTCTGTTGACATTCTGTTGCAAAATAAACCCCGGCAAACACACTGTACATACGTGCAGTACGGGCTGTAAAAGAAACCAACAACTGAAAGGTAAATACCACTTTATCTGGCCTGTCACAGCAACAAGCAGCCAAGCACTTTGTTTACCTCGGTGCTGAGTGAAAGTGGCTCAGGCCCTGCTGCTGTTGTGATATGGCCTCTAATTAGCTTCCAGGCAGCCTTTACCTGCCTCTCCCTCAGTGGAAACCGTCAACTCCCTTGTGTTTTTCAATGTTTGTAAAAAAAAAAGGAAAACCCTTCACTCCTCTGCAAGTCCCTCTCTGATGTTGCCCACCACTTACTTCTGACTTTTTTCTCTGTTGTTTTGTGGAAGATTCAGTTGGTTTTCTGTGTCACCCTCTGACATTTTTATGTAAATACAAAGCCTGTTTTACCAACGTGATGCTTATTGCACAACAGTAATTCAATCTGTTTCTACTCATAAAAACTTTTACAGTTGCTCTTCTTAACTCTGTGTCAGAAAAGAGTGTTCCCAGGAAAACTCCCTTGGTACAAAGGAAGTAATGTGTTTAACTGTATGTTTATGAATTTGTAAAACATGAGAGAAACTACATAGTAAGAAAAGACCTAAACCAACAATAAATGTATTGTGTAGACTACTATTCAATTACTCTGTGCTGTAGAGCTTCACTGTTGTCCAAAAACTATTACAGCCACATTAATGAGCTAAAACCTTGCACTGAGTGACATGTTCCTTTATTACCATAAACACACACACACACTATAGTTTATTGTAATCCCACATACACTACATATAGCTTCCATTAACACAGCAAAGGATGTGCATTAATCCTCAGCTGCAAATAGTGCCCAACAACTTCAGCTACACTGCCCAGCTGTTTTATTTCAAAGAACCAATGGGCCACAGACTAGGGAAGTTGGAAAGTTGTGCCTTGCTCAAAGGCAATGGTTGCTCAAAGAGGATTGATTGATGTTCCTCACAGGTGATAGGAAACAAACCAGCAACCTTTAGGTCTGCCTCTAAGAATAATTCAACTAAACCTTTAATCTGCTTCTCCTGCCCTCTTCTCCTTTTCTTTCTCCTCCTCCTTTACTTCCTTCCCTGCTGCCGGTGTGGTTAGCCGCCACGCTCCGCTGAGCCGCTCTTGTTCCCCCAGGAGAAAATTTGTGCATGCATACTGTACATGAACTTTGGATAAATAAATAAACACAGAAAGAGCTGCTAGATAATTGAGCACAAGTGAGATAGAGAGAATCAGAGAGAGTGAGGGGGAGAGAGAGAGGCGGGCAAGCGAAACAATTTCTCCAGGGATGGCGGCAAAGAGATGGCGAGACAGGTATGATTAAAACCACAGTGATTTATGAGAAGGTGCGCCGCCCGCCGTCACGCTCGCTGCGTGTATTAACGTTTTTGTTTTGCATAGAACTCATCTGGAGACATGTGACCCCCACATTCCACTCACATACGAACACACACACACATACACTACCAGAGCAGCCTTTCTGCCTTCATTTTACCTTATTTATGCAAAAACCAGCTGAGATTATAGAGGTTAAAGTGAGAGCCTCACATGGCATCACTTCTTGTTGTTGACCCATGCGTAGGTGTTTGGCTGCCGTCCTGTTATATATTTCCTTAACACTAAAACCTGATTGCCCTTAGACTGTGCTGGGGGAATGTACCCTCACAGGAATGTAGGGTGCTGTGGGAATGTGCTGCTCTTCCTCTGCAAGAGTCAATGACTCCTGTGGCAAAGAAATCATCTCTAATGTATGTGTTTATTATCTGTTGCACATCAGTACTGTATTTGAAGCCACTGTAGTTCCAACTGTGCAACTGTGCATTTGTATTGTAATGTCAAAAAATTAAAAAATGCAAAAAATAAATAAATAAAAAGTCTTGGCAAATTTTAAATATCCATGTCACAAAGAGAAAAACTGTGAAAATCATTCCTTTAGCTGATCTACTGTATGTGTCTTCTCCAGAGACCTCTGGTACAGGAGCTTCCTTTTAATGGCTGCAGGTTTGGTGTGATCCACTACTTTCTGTGATATTGATGTACATCTCTGCAAAAAGCAGCCATGCAAATAATTAAAGTGGAAATACAGTGTATTGTCAACTAGAAATCAATAAGGATGGGAATATTGGTCAATATCCAATAGTGTTCATTCCAAACACCAGAGTCAGCTTATTGTGCAGGAAAAACTGACTGAAGAAACATCATTTCCAATAACAAAGCCTTCATCATTTAAAGGAACAAATACTAAATGGACGTTTGGATCACTTTTGATCACCTAATAGCTGTTTCCTGTGCAGTATTGTGGATCACCTTTCACACACCTCTCACACACACACAGGTTGAGGCTACACAGAGTAATTGGTCACAGCTGCAACAGCAACAGCAGAAAGCATGAAGAAAAGTTTAACAGAGTAATGATAAACATCCAGAGACGGCTTCTTTGGTTACTTTGGCTTCAGGGTCGATGACGGTTTGCCCAACAATGATGACACTGACTCTAAGGTTAGTTTGTCAGTTAGTTATCGAACCTTTTGTTTTACCCAAAAGTAATTTGCTATATTGTAACACATATCTAATATAAACTATGTCCTCATATGTTTTGAAACTGTTTTGAAAAGTTCAGCATTTACTCATCTGTAGATGGCCACAATATCATATCATCATGTTGGATTGTTGTGAATTTGCTCTGTTTTTATGGCTCGTATTTGCTGGTGAAATGCCACTTTCAGCTTCAGATGGACCAGTTTATTCTGTTTCCTCTCTTCACTGAGTACATTCAAGATGAAAATGGTGGGATTAGTAGTTGCAGAATTTAACAATACATACTGATAGGCAGTACAAGGATGGCAGGATTTCACATGCAGCACAAACAAACTCTAAAAACACATGTCTGCAGAGTAAACTATCATTATCAGTCTCATTCATATGTGCACATTACGTGTATACAAATTCATATTCTGCAGAATGAAAAAGTAGATGCAAAGTGTTATTTGAGCTCTAATTGAAAATGCAGTGAGAGCCACTAATGCCAAGAACTAAAGTAAAACCAGGAGCCTGCATGTGTTATGACAATATCTCCACGCTGGTTAAATGATGATAAGGCTCAGGTGGCTCATATTAACCTGAGAAAATAGAGGCGGCATATTTCCTCCCGTTAAAGCGTCGGTGCACGCCGGCGATGGCGGCAGCAGCGGTAGTGGGGGGGTAATTGAATTCTGGGCCGTCATACCTACCTCAGCTATGGGCTTCATTGAGATTAATTACTCACTGAGACCCCACACATACAGCTTCGAGATAGCAGCCATTTTAGCTCGATGGCGTCCAGGACAGCAACCTCAGCAACCTGAAGAAAGAGCGGGTGGCCAGACAAAGGAGGGAACCACACGGGCACTGATGCTATCGCCAGCGTTGTTGTGTTACGATTAATTAATTTCAAGGTGATTATACTTCACTGAGCACACTGTGGCGTTTCCTCCAGAAAAAAAAGGGTATAGGCGGGTTGTGGTGGTGGTGGGGTAGATAAGCAAAACAATGCTTGAGGTGATATTCAAATGTTTCCAGGACAGACTAATAATAAAGGGTAGTAATCTAAATATTCATTTAGGAGCATATGTGTGTTTAATACACCTTGTACTGAGGCATAAAGAACAATAGAATATTGCCCTTAGCTGTGTTTGCAGCTGTGACCTATAAATCCCATATCTGAGCTCACTGCCATGTAGACATTAGCTTTACAGTGCACAGGAAGGGAGGGGACAACCAGCAGCATTCCAAAGGCAATAAGCAGCAATTTTACAACCACGTAGCACAAAATAACCATTATGGATGAACGAGGGAATAACTGACTCCAGATCAAATCCAATGTATCGACAAATTAATTTACAGTTTTCATAAATGACTTTGTAGCATATTGTTAAACAAAAACTAAACTGCATCGAGTTGAGATTGAATATTTTGTAAATATGTTTAGTACGAACATACTCTGACTTGGCAGATATGTTCATTAATGTAAATGTTTCCTATTATGTTTAATATCCATGATTACATTAGGCCACTGTAATCAATGCTGCACATCAAATGAGCAGGACTGATATGGACATCGGATTAACAGGATTTCTTTTTATCACTGTGATGAAATACCTTGATTCCTCAGGTATTTATTTCACTGGATTTGACATTTCCATTTGCTTATTTTATTCTCAAATGATTTGTAAATTCTGAAAAACTATCCATGTTCTGTGCAGTAAATTAAAGTTTCATCTAAGTTGCCCACCCCTACCTCACATAAATGTATGTTTTATGTTAAGGCAAGTAAGAGAATGCAAACAAAACCATATGGTGGAAGGTATTACGTTCATTAAAACATGTAGATACAATAATAATTGCGTTGTTCAATTGATGCTACTGTGACAATATGACTGTGTACTAGCTTAAATAAGCAAGGGATGACAAAAATGCTGCAACTCCTAAACTCCATAATGTGAAGCAAGATGTTGCTGGAACAAAACAGCATCCGTGATCAGCAAACCTTTCCCCTGGTAGATGTAAGGTGAAAATAAAAATAGGGGGGGAGTGGATAGAACTGCTCATTGTTCTGAGTTTTCCTCCAGAGGTCCACAAACAGGTCTGAACTCGGTTCAGGTTTTAGCAGCGTTGTCACACCCCTTTTCCACAGCAACACTTGTGAGTGATAAAACAATACACACCTTTCAGTATCAAACCACACTGCAGCCAGAGGCTCACATCAGTGCAGTCCCACTGGAGCAAGTGGGCTTCAATTATCACCACACACACTTAAACGTTTCCACAAACACGCACACAGATTCACAAACAGCACACACTTCTCATAGCTACTGACACCAACGAGTAAGCAAAGGGACCAAAAATATGTCTTCACATACTCTAAATCAGATTCTGTCTCTCACATGATATGAAGATTTTACTCTAATCAAAGTCAACAGTCACATTTTTCAGTTCTTATCTGAACCACGTGGATGTTTGGAACAAAACTGGATCCCGTGGCATGCATCACACTGTGTGTGACTTGAATCTGAGTGCTCATTCACCGGAGACAGTTGTCATAAATGTTGGCATCTTGAGCCTGTGTTAGCATGGAGGAAAACAAGAGACAACAAAGGAAAGAAAGCCAAATAGCTGTCTTCACTGGTATTTAGGGAGATCCCTCAATTTAGTAAAACAAGCACTGCACAAAATGGATGAGAATCAGAAAAACAGGATTACTCTATTTCATACTCTATTTCTGAAATCTGCGAGAGAATGCAACCTCACATGAATAACGTGCAGTATTAGATCTAATATAGACCAACTACGAATATTTCATACATGTTCTTTGAAAGGTCAGTCAGGTGTCCTTTCAACTATTTTTTCCCCAAGGAAGTATTTGGAATTTCCAACTTAAGGGCCTAAACAATACCAAGACTTCACAGTGTCAGCCTGAAACATAGTTGAGTATTATGCATGACAAATTGTTGCTTCATCCTTCGCAGTGAGTTCAGAGAAACATATTTTGTGTTGAGGACCGCCTCGACAGAAAGGTGGCCGTGTCAGTATATTTGCTGAGCTTCACTTGCCTCTGGACACAGAGGGTCTGGTCATGATGGCTGAGAAAGACTGCTACAAGCCAGGATTGGTCAGGTTTCAATGTGTAGCATAACATTAGTCTTGAGAAGAAATGTAGGGCACTGTGATCAACTATTCTGACATACTCAACCTGTGAAAACACATTAATATCTTTAGCTGTGAGTCTAACTTTGTGTTTTAGCACAACAACAACATGTTAAAGGAAACAACAACAGTTATTGCTCCTTTGCTCCTCTCCTTTACATCATAAAAAAGATGTGAACAGCCCTTCAAAAGAGCCTGATGTGGGCAGGATTGAGCATGAGCTCTAATTATCAAGCACACAACACCCATACACACCATACATCCACAGGCTCTGACACCAGCTAGCATAAAGGTGCATGCATCCTTATATACAAATATACGTGCCTACACAACTCACACAAAAATCTCTTCATGCCTAAGGTGCCAACGCACAAACATGTAAACAGAAGCTCATTAGGCTCATTAGCCCAACACAGGACCAAGCACACAAAAACAACGTGGATGTAGTTGTCTTCCAAAGAACACAAGGAGGTCCACCTTGCCAGTCAATAGTCTTTGTGGCGTGTGGGCGTCCGGTTACAGATACCTCCCTGCTCCGGCCCCTTGCTGAAGGGGATCTGTTTCATAGCTAATCGACAATATTGACAAATATCATATGCTATGAGATCCTAATACGCTGAGCTGCAGTTAACTCTTTGTAATCAAAGAAGGTGCTCAGCATGGGTTATGCTGTATGTGTATACTGAATCTAAGGTGATACTGAATTTATTAAGCTTAACATTATAATAATAATCGATGTGCCAAATTTGGGGAAGAAAATATTAAATATTTAAAATATTCATCTAGCATTTTGGGGAGTTTTATAGTTTTGTATTAATTTTCAGAAAAATATTTTAGAACAAAACACTATTCAAAAGCTTTAAAAATATCTCAAATGTGAGAGAAAATTTTGTTGACGTTCCCCCTTTAAACATCACAATTTAATGTGAATTATTCATATCATGCAGCACTGACTGTATGTTCAGTCAGTTATATTTCCTATTGTAATGTAGGGAATATAATTGACTGGGTGGCAATGCTATATGTGTTAACACATTGACAATAGATAGACAGTATCACAAAAACTGTACTAATGGGCATACAAAAAGGGCTCCACTCCAAGGGGTGCATACATATTTATACCCATGTCCCCTTTCATGTGTTTCTACAAATCTTATCTTGCACATCTCCTCTCAGCTGCTCACTAGCTGAGAAGCTCTTTGTATTAACAGAGACCTGCACTGTTCAGGCTCTATTTGGTTCCAGGGAGCCGGTACCGTCTCATATCAGCGCACAATTTGACCGTGAAGAAAAGGGGATTAGACCTGCAAAAGTGTGACACGCTTTACATCCGACCTGCTAAATCAGTCGACTTATATTCATATCTCGCCCTCACTCCCCACTTCCCCGCACATCCCCTGCTCACTTCCCCTTGGGTCGGCGCAGATAACCTGAGATGAGGATGAAAAAGAAAAAAGGAAGGAGGAGAGGAGCAGCCATGCAGGTCTTGTACGGTACAGTTGGTGCTCGCCGGGGCCCAAAGCAAAGCCAGGTTCTCTGTTTTCCCTCCTAAATCAATAAGAGGGGGTCCTCTGGGGTGCCCTGGCCAGCCATCTGGACTGAAATCCAGGGGCTCAGGTTGTCCCCTGGGCTCCCCCGCCTTCCAACCCCGTACGCACAAGGACCTGGCACTAAGTTAATCGTCCTGCCTCCCCCCTTCCCTTCCCTACCTCCCCCAGTCTCCCCCCCTTCATCATCCTCCTGCCTTCTGTCCCTCTTCGTACACCTTCCATCTAATCTGGCCGGCTGCGACTCAAATGTCAGGCCACCTGGGAAAGGCAGCTGTTGGCCTGCAACGGGAGCCGCCGCGGTGGGCCTGGACCGATCCCAGCATGCACTGCCCTGCGGTGTTCCTGACATGCTACCTCCAGGAAATAAAACAGTTTCCCATCAAAGAGTGTGAGACAAGAAGAAAAATGTGTGATGGTGTGGGATGCATTTTGGGATTAAAGTAAACTTTTCCATTACTCAAAGGTGTCTCACATCCACTGAAGGACCATTCTTTCATTTTAAACAGTTCAGTAAGTGCAGGAAAATTATTAAACAAACAAAAAACATAGTGTGGTAAATACTATCTAATCTGAATAAAAGGCAGCTGATTATTATCACTGATTATTACCCATCTATACTATAAACATCAATGATTTATTTCAGCCTTAAAATAGCTGACGTGCAAAAAGCATCACACGGCTCACCTAAAGTTTGTGTTTGCAAATTTAAAATGTATCATTTTCACAAAAGTGGTCTTTGTTCAACATGTAAATACTCCTCAGTGCTTGCCTATCAAGCCTACCTTATGTATAAAGCACCTTTAATAAAAGAGGTGAGAGTGCATTAGTCTAGAGATGCATGTAGAGAAAGCAAGTGTCATGAAGGTAGAGGAGGAAGGCTGGGTAACTGGGGGCGTTGCCGTTGGTAACAGGGATATACCAGATATGACAGGTTTCACCAGTCAATGGCTTTGAGAGACATGAATTCTTCTTCTTTGTGTTGACAGAGATTAGTGGTGTCCATGCGACCACACATGCATATCCACACATGTACGCTTACGTTTACACACAAAAGAGCACATAGGTGTCCGGCTAATAGCAAAGTGCATAAACACACATCTCCCCACATAATTATTCAGATTCATCAGCTATCATTACTGTCACCATTATCTTCATCCTCACCCTCATCCTCCTCCTGCTCATTCACAATCTGCAGCACAGCAGGTTATAAATCTCAAACTGAAGTACAAATTACAGCAGGTACATGAGTCTATCATTTGCCTGTGGAGGAAGGAAGGAGGGCCAGCAAATGAGAGGAGCGATTTTCATCAATACATCGCCAGATAAAGATCCATCTGGATCCACTGAAAGGAGGAGGGGGGGCAGCTTTTGGCATCAATGCGTGGCCATTGATTGTGCGTCCCATTACCAGTATATGATCCAATCTAAAAAGGGAGAAGAGGAGCGACGCTGCAAGCGGGCCTTTCTGCTGCCCTGCCATCAAATAAGGAAGACATCCCCCCTTTAATCACTCAGGAATGATTTGGGAAGGAATCCAAACATGAACACAGAGCAACGCTCGGGAGAAAAGCCGAGATTTGTTTGGGGGGTATTTAAAAAAAAAGAAAAGAGAAAGAGAGAGAAGAAAGGAAAGAAAACACACTGACAAGGCCTCCCTACAAATACTCGGTCCGCTCCGTGGGGAAATAGGAGCAGAAAGGTAGCAATCAATATTGAAACACAGAAATTAAGCATTTAAATCGGTAATTAGGGAGCAGGCACGTTTTTTCACACCTGTACGCCGCCGAGGCTGCCAACCCCGGCGCATCTGTTTCCCTCCACCTGCCAGACACCTGGTATCATTTCAATGGCGCTTGATTGCATTCAAACGCCGAAGACTCTTTTAAGCTTCTTAGTGATTTCGCCCCCCTCTTTCTCCTCTCCCCCACCGCCACCCCCCCTGCATTATTTTGTATTTATTTGTATCTGTTCATTCCAATGCAGGTGCCTCGCAGTAATACTCAAGTGCGCCATACATGAGTGATTCTTTTATGCCTCAGTTCCTGCATTTGTCATTTTGGCGAAAGCAAGAGGATTAGGGGTTTGGATGTGTACCTCCCTTTTTTCTCCTCTCTCCCTCTCTCTGTCTCTTTCTCTCTCACACTTTTAACAACATCCTTCCCGAATAATTTGCATACCAAATTCTTTAACCCTACGGTGGTCAGAGAGGACTGTCAAATCCTCTCCAGTTAGCTTGCTCTGTGTGTGCATCAGACCTGTGACCGCTGACTTAGTTCCATCACAGTAGATATAAAAACTCAAACATGAAAGAGGTTAATACTAAACTAGCTTTTCTGCCTGTTTCTTCCCCTTTTTTTCTGTCACTCCTTTTCTATACAGTATACAGCATAATCACTCACAAGGACACAACCAAGCAACCAAGTCTCTAAAACCTGATTATAAACCCAAATTAAAGTCGGATGTCCAAACATGGCAGCATTATTTTCTCATGTTCATATAATATGTATTGGTTTGGTGTATATTTTCCTCTTCTTGTCAATAACATGACAAATATAACATGGGCCCTAGTCCCTGAAAATCAAACGATAAGGCCATTTTGCACTAATGTTACAATACAGATACAATATGATTTTCCAGTAGAATAAAATCTTCAGTAAACAACATTGGTCTGCACTCAGTCCTGAAAAAGGTTATGTCACGGTTCTGATGTGGATGATAAATAAATACTGAGAGCAATAACAAACAGTTTATGAGAGTGTTGTTGCATTTCATAGTCTGATAGTGTAATAATGTACAAGACAATGTGGTGGAACACCACTGGATTGAAGACTCTTGCTTATCCAAACACAGTGCATCAGTGTTTCTATTAGCCAACTGTGGCTCCAGCTATAGTATGCAACTTTTTTGAATATCTTTAGTTGAAAGTAGTGAGCCTTGTCTCTCTAACCAACCACAGAAGCAGCTCCAATCAGTTGATTCAAATACTCAGAAACACTTTAGCTGATTCTGTTACAAAAATGCAGGCATTTGATATCTACTGTAATAGTGAAAAGGACATTTTTGGCTGGTTAGCAGGTTACTAAAGTCCGTATCTGATGCCACATTTACATACAGGCATCATTATATGTTGAAAATATCGCTTAATGAAGTTCAGGTAATGGTATGACTTCCTGAAATGGATGCAAAGCGTTACAAATGAGCATTTCATTTGTACACCCATTCTATTTGGATTCTAAGGCCGGAAATAAACCCTGGCCACCTGAGTCACCCCTGACCCCCCCTTTCCCCAGCCACACAAAAATCAGAAAGGCAACCAGGGACTTCAGATGAAACTTGGCCGCCGGCTGCGCCATGTGCAAGTGTTGCAAATTTCCAGAATTCCCTCACTTTTCTCCCCCACCCCACCCCTGGAAACTAATGGGATCATTCTGATTCAGTTACGGAGATTCAACAGTTAGAGAGCCACCATCTGGGTTTCTGTTAACCTGAGTCAGATGTGAGCCTGTCGCTACTGCAAGGTAGAGCAGCTTGGTTAATGATTCTTAATCTTTTCTTTAATTAAATTGTGCAGCCAACCTGAAAAATCTATCTTAATGCAAATGAGGAACTCCTTTTTTTGGCATTTGCTTACCGTAATGCACTAATAAGGTTAATTTAATAAAAATCTGTTCCAGTTTTTAGAGATAATTGTGTGTTTTCTTGATCTATTTTGTACAGAGCGGGCAAAAATGTTTGTTTGTGGAAATTGCTAAGGGAGGGAGAAGGAGCTCACAGGATGAGCCAGAGAAGACAGACCTGCCGTGGATAATAGTATTTGTGTGAACTGAAAATCTATTTTGCTCCACAGCAGTGTTCCACTTCAATCCATGGTGGCAGTTCCTGTCATAAAATTAAAAAAAATCAATGTGTGTTCACTACAAAGGTGTGACGTCAGGATGGTGAACAGGAACGAGAGCAAGTGGAGGTTTCACTTCAACCATCACAAAGGGAAAACTTTGGATCAAAAATACAGTCGTAGCAGTGTCACAAAAGTTTGTATAACACGGGCAGGAAATGTGTGACAATTATGTTCCTGTCAAACTATGAATTGACCGTTTTCACTGTGGTTCACATGAAAATGTTTGCTGGTGGTTCATTTGAGAAACAAAAACAGTTGGACCTAGTCAGACTAAAGAAAATATTCATAATGTCATTTTTGACATGAGTCAAGACATCAGAAAAATTCCTCCAGACATTAACAGGTGTGTTTGTTGTTTGTTTGAAACCATCATGAGGATCAGGTAAATGTGTCAGAGACAACAGCTGATTTACACCAGATGTGTTTGCTGATTGCTCAGTTGCATCTTCTAGGATGCTGAAAATTGCACACCTAGACATTGGTGTTTAGATAACGAGTTACGATTTATTTCATCAGGGAGACAGAGATCAAGATCTGTTTTTCAAGACCAAAGATCCCCAGCACTTAACATTACATAATAACATTGAATTTTTCTAAAGATTCTATAAGGGTTTAATATCTACTAATGGCAAAACCCATACACATAATCAGATAAATGTGTTATCAGAGGATTTCAATTATCACATAAAATCAATCAGTGTCATAATCTGGAGTCACTTTACTCTTATCATGGCAAATAGAACCACTCAACAGGGAAGAAAAGAACAACTAGAAAAATGCTTCTTTTCTTCAAGGTAACCATCAAACATGCTCAGTAAAATGATTCAAAGAACATACTCCATGGGTATAAGGCAGAAATAACTCAGGTTGGGATATAAACCTAATGTTATATCATCCAAGCAATACTCAGTAGTCAAGAAACTAATGTAGCGAAAGAGGGTAAATAAGGTAGTAAACTGGAACGGCCTGATATTGCTTTATGACATATATGAAAGCTCAGGCTAATTTGGCAAAATGCACGTTTTAATGAAATATTCACAGACCTCATGGTTAAGGTACAGAACCTAATCTGAATGTGTTAAATTATTTATATTTACAGCACAACTGATGCCTGAGAGTTGCAGCACGAGGAGCCCCCCTGGCTCTGTGGCTCTATATTAACACTGCTTACTAGTCTTCCAAATACCCCTGGAAATAACTGAGATGCACCAACTATTTGTGAAAATATCTGCTTGGTACAGAATAATGCTTTCATGCACTGAGACGGAGCAGGTAGAATGGGGTCTCCAAATGTATATAAACTTGTTTGTAATCAGGTATCAAAACCTCAGTATTGTTTTATGGAAAGACGGAGCATGTTCCAACTTTAATTATAACGTCAGTCTCCTGATGCAGAGATTAAAGCCTTGTTGAGGTATGGCATGGTTAGAGAATGTGTCTAATGGGAAATTATAAGAGGAGTCATGGATATGGTAGGTCCGGGACACGGCAGAAAGGTAAAGCCTTATTCTCTTATTTTTAGGAGATTTAGGATCCAGGTTCACTTCTTTGCTTGTTTCTGGGTAAATTCCAGGAGCTGTTCATGACTGCTGCCACAAGGAAAAGGCATTTTGATTTTATTCAATTTCATTTGTTATTGGAAGGAAAAAATCTAACTTTTTCATAATATTTGTAGCATTGTTGAGCAAAAAATATTTTTAAAGGTCAATAAAGTAACTTAAATAAAGGCATAAGCTGTAAAACCATGGTGTTAAGAAAATGTTTAATTGGGTTTTCAAATGAACCTATTGGTACAGCATGAAGTGACTGGACAGGTAGCAAAAGAGAAGATGTTCTTTTTGTTTGCTGGCATTTGTTGTTAAATAGGTTAATAATGAACTAGCTTATTTGCAAAGGGTTTGACCAACTCTGTTGATCTCACAATTACAAATTTTTGTGCCTCTATGAAAAACATGGATAGATAGTCTGCAAAGTTCAAGTTTGTAGCAGGCGCAGGGAAAAAAAGTCATTAATTAGATTACATTAGCTGCAAAGGCTTAGGGGGGATTAATGTCGAGAAACGTGTGCACTCAAAAGCAAAAGATAGTGTACCTGGGTGTGCTTCAAACCTGATTAGCTCTCGCGGCAATGAGCTACAAGGGGTTTGACGGCTCACGTCTTGTTGTCTACCTGGCAGTTTGCGAGTAATCTCTCCATTGTGCTTGTGGGAGGAAGGTAGATTTAGACATCGGTGTGTATTTCTCAGCTGTCTGCAGAATAACACACACTTGCTGTCTCTTTTTTTCCCCTTTTTTCATTTCTTTCCTCCTGTCTCGTACATCTGCTCTGTGCACAAGAGGCCTGCCCCCTCTGCTGTTCCTGGCAGCAGCTTATCCAGGAGGTGTGTGTATGTGTGTATGTCACAGTCAAGGTGTGTGTGTGTGACACATTTCCAAAGCCAGTTGTAATAGGTGAATCACTGCAGCGTATCCCAGTATCCTCCCTGGTGGCGGCCCGCACTGGCAATGGCGGCAGGAGGCTTGTGTCAAGAGACGGGAGCTGGAGTAGAGCATGTCAGAGGCTCCTCGTCATCGTCGGCGTTGTCCGGGGCGACAGCTCTCCGGCGGATGGAAGAAGACATCCGTCAACGTCTCCTTGGCGCGTGATTCCTGTGCTGCTGGGAATAAGGATGGCACGCTGAGGCGCGAGTAAATTCTCAAATCAAATAAAAAAATCTCCAGTAGAGGTAAAGAAGGGACTGGAGGGGGCACAGGGCTGAGGGGAATTACAGAGAGAAGAGCAAACCCCTCTTTGCTCAGTGGAAAGGTAAAAATATTATCATACCACGTGTTATAAAGTGCAATCCACACGATAACTTGACGGCCCCGATGTCAGACAGGCTCACTAACAAGTCTGACAATTGAAAGTCGAGGTGAACCTTCTGGGAGATGGAGGGGAAAAAGAAAAGGGCCTGTTGGCTAAGTGTGTTCCTTCCCACCTGCCACACACACATGGAAAGACACACATATGCACACACACGCTCACTCTCTCCTCTTCCTCCTCCTCCTCTTCCTTTAACAGTGAATAAAATTGACTCACTTGCGGTGTGGCAAGCAAAGGTGCGGAAGCCGGTAGCATCACCTAAGCGGAGGCGTGCTGATCACACCTTCTCTTAATGAGCTCCTTAGAAGGTCTAAAATAGCAGACTCCCCCTCATTCTCCCCCAATTCTCCTGTACTTTTACCCGTCTCCTCACTCCCCTCGGTAGCTTGTCAGGTGAAGCCTCACTCATTTGCGGCTCCGGCTGTCATCCAGAGGGAGGAGGTGAAGTGGAGTGAAGGTGGTGGTTGAGTTGGTGCAGAAAAGTTTCAGTTCTAAAGAAGAAGGAAGGTAATTTACTAACGACGGCAGCGTGCTAGAATCCATGGAACACATTTAAGAAGCGGGAAAAAGAAGACGAATGTGCATAACGATAAGCAACTAAAATACACGGTTCAACAATTGATTAATTTTGGCTACATCTCATATATACAATATGTACCAATCAAGCAAGAACCACAATTAGCAATTTACTGCATTCAAAAATCAGAAAGACCTGTCAAGACAGATTCTTAATGACAAGCTGCCAGCACTCTCTGTGGTTGTATGTTGGGACTAAGTGAAAATGAAAACCCACCAAACACAAAGTTGGACACAATAATACAGCAGATAGAAGTTACACATTTAAGTGGAATTGAAACACTAAAGGAAATTGCTATAATGTCAAAATGCATCCAGTATTTTCAAGTGTAATTAAATCTACTGCTAAATGTTTTGCTCAACAACAGGTCATTTCAAGTTTTGACCAGAGTGAATAATAAAACCTTATCACAACTGTGTCCATATTTGTAAATTAAAGTCAAATAAGGTGAGTCTGCTATCTTGTGAGCAACCTATTACAGTTGAGGACAGAATTAACTAAGACTACAACCACAGACATACTGTATACAAACACATACACCCAAATACATTTGGGTATAGCACATAATTCACAGTCTGTCAATAATTAATCCAGGAATACCTGCTCCCAACATGTGTAATCTTCTTAGGATTATATTGGGGGAAAAATGCTGTCGCTGCTATGACAGGTGTTCCTGCATTAGCATCTATTAAAAACAGATTATATGGCAGTTGCTCTCATTTTGGCGGCTGACATGGAAGAAAATGTTGTTGTTGGCGGTGAAGCAGTTGCACAACACATATGCGCCCATCGGAGAAGTGAGCTGCAAACCGCCTCTGTAATCATGGACAGCTATTATCTAGATGTTTTTTTAAACCTTTATTTATCCGAGGAAGGTTTGCTGAGCCTGCACATCCTTATGCAGCGGTGTCCTGCTTTGCATTCAGACGATTACACACATTTAGACTTGCAAGCTGCCCAGAGCAATGGGCCTTTTTGTGTTGGACACTGAGCATTAACAGGTGTACAGCAGTGTAGCTGCAGTCATAGTAAGCCTCCAATAGATATGACACCTATTTATTGAACGATCTTTTCTTCTAGCTGCTTTAACTATTTCTAAGACAGTTATAGATTTTCCAAAATGTGCCTTTGGGCAACAATCTCAGAAGGAACACTATTGTTCTCAATCAAATATGGACATAAGAGCAGAGAGGGATAGTGTAGAGGGATAGTGTTGTTCTTTAATTCAGTTCTACTGACACTAAAACCTGATGTTTAGGTTTTCAGATTGCTGAAAATGTAGCACGTCCTTGGCCATCAAGTCACAACAACATATGTCAGGATAATTATTCATAAGATGGACAATGTACATAAATAAATAGACCCAGAAATGCAAAAATATCATCACTAACTGCTTCTGAGGTCTTAAAATGTTTAAGTTCCTTTCAGCAAACATGCTGCTGATCTGCTGGACCACGCTGGATTTCTACAGTTCTCAAATGCCCTGCTATCATTTGATTTTTCTCGCTATCTCCTCTTTTCATCTTTTTTGTGCCTTTCAAACTTCATTTCCATCTGATCACAAAAACATTACACTACCTCTACTGTCAGTGCATTACATCCCAGTTACCAGCACTAATTGCAAATGATTCTAATGTTTTGAACTAAAGGGGGAAAAAAGCTTTTAGCATTTATTTTCTGCAAATTTGAAGCATATCTGCTCATTGTAAACAGCTCAGAATAAAAGTTTTAGATAAATATATAAAACATAAGCAAGTCAAATCACTGAGACTCTGAATTTAACTGCCTACAAAAGATTGGACCACATGAATCTTGATCAGCCCTCTACCCCCCACCTCTTCCTCCAGCTGCAGTAATGGCTGGCAGGTCACACATGCACATTGGAAAAAAGGAAGTGCTAACGTTCAGTCACAGATGTGAGTCTATATAATGAGGCCCAGTAAGAAGACGCCATAATATCCTTGCTAATAAGGTATAATCGTCTCATTGTAATCAAGTTACGTGCAATTTATGAGGGTTAGGGAATGGACCTTTTGACTCAAGATGTTTTTTTTTTTTCTCCGGATGCTGGTTTGCAGGGCTGCGAGTGAGCATTGTTAAAGGGCTGAAGGAGGTGTTGAAGCTTTTCAGCACAAGAAACTGTTAGTATGAAAATAGGAGTAATAGGTTTAAAACCCTGAATTGCCTTTAAGCACCCTGTCACATTTCCTCCTTATGTTCTGTTCAGTTGTTAAAAAGTCAAAATTCAAAGTCTAAGTATGTTGGTTTTCTACAAGGGAAAGGAAAACAGGGTGGGACTACAGTGCTTGATTATTATGTGGTAACTTAAAAAAAAAAAAAATTAAATAACACACGTGACACACACACACACACACACACACATACAAAATCTCTATTCCTTCAAAAGGAGTATAGTGATGTATCAATATGAATACAGAGTATAAGACTCACTATTTCTTTATGGGATTCTGGGTATTGCAAATTCCAAAGAAGATAAATTGTAGAAAAAATGTATACAGATCTGCCAAGCTTTGCTTAAATGCACACAATGACATTTCTGAATTCCACTAAGTCACATTAAACCTTGTCTATTGTCTGCCACAGTTTACAAAGCCATTCTAACTGTGCTGTAACATTATACTGTAAACAGTTTGTGTATGCTCAGGCTGATATGGTTACACTCGGCCATTTGCTCCTTCTCACATACATCAAACGCCGGCTACAGGAAGAAGCGTATGAAAAAAGTTGCCTGTACCTTATAAGACCTACAGCAAAGTAAACCAGCTCACCTTATTGCACCAAATGTGTTTTCCATGTATGCAGCTCTCCTCGTACCACAGTAATTGCATTCCTGAGCCAAACACCCACCCATCGGTGATTTGACACCGTCTGTTTGATGCACCGCGTGTACGTGTATGCACATAAATGTGTGTTTGTGGTGCCTGGAACATATTACTGTCGGTAAGCCAAACCTGCCTGCGATTGTACTAATAAAGGCTGTGTTGCTTCAGCTCAGCCTCGACGGTAGACAGCACCAATTACATAAAACGAATGGAACGCGAAGGGGTCGTCTTCCACAGCCTCACTGACACCCGCTTTGAACTTCCCCTGACTTCAAAAGGTATTCGCTGAGTGATTACTGGGTAACAGACTGGGTAAGAAAAAGAGGGAAAAGAGGAAAAGAGAAAATGTATCCTTCAAATCACCTATATCCAAACATTGACATTTCAATGCCTTTGAAACACACACCGTTGCCTGAAAACCTGCAGATACAGGATGACAACAACAAAGCGGGCCCATAATCAAAGTCGATAAAAAGCCTCCATGTTAAACCATAGATGTGGTATGATAGACAAGGTAAGCCTCAGAAAATCACCAACATTCAAATGGACACTTTGTACATGTGTAAATTAGGAGCTACTGTATGTTTCCACTGCCAGAGGAGATGTGGATCAGGAGAGTCTTGCACAAAGAGGAAGTTGCCAGTCTGGTGGAGTCTGAGTGGGTGAGCGTCGTGCTGAGACAGCTCATCAATCAGCCCTTCGAACACCTTTCCCCCCCACTTCCTGTAAGTGCTCTGCGATCCGCAGCGGCCGCCAGGAGTCCGCAGGAAGCCACCGGGTGAGGATTCAGCAAACCTATTTTTTCCTTTTAATTTGAGCAATTGCTGCAAGTATTGATTGAGCGAAAGCACAATGCAGTTACAGGAGAGGTGGAGAGAGGAGCGCCGAGGGGGGAGGGCCTGGGCGCCGTTAATGTAGCTCCGACGGGGGAATCAAACGCTCCCTCTTGTTTTAAGCGCTCCTCCACCCCGGCTGCACAAGGCAACGGTGCCGAGTGGGTCGATAGTGCTGATTAAACGGCACATATCCCAGTCATCAATATTATACACACTCTATTTGTGGGACACTGATGTTCAAGTCACACTGCTGGTGAAGCAGACAGATACAGTAGAAACACAGACGGTGTAGTGCAGGGACCTGAAAGTACCCATGATTTCATTGCAAAGATACCTAAGACACACTCAAGAAAAGTTTTAGAGCTGCAACATCTAAGTAATCCTCTGTCTCCTGCTTGTTATTGATCACTGCTCAGATTAAATAAACTGGATCATGATCAGGCATTTAATCACCTGATTCTCTATCACTGACTGTACCTGTACCTGTTACAGTTAGATATGTTATTGTCTGTTGTTGTTTATATAACTGACAAAATGAATTTTCATTTTTTATGATTTCTGTTCATAGTACATCTTATCTGAATAAGGAAAAATGCATGCTAATACCATGTCTGGTAATGTAGCTCACATTAGAATCAGATCTTAGCCAGGTGTAAACACAATCTGCAGTTTGGCCAAAATTCTTTGGGGATAGATCCACCTAACAAGTTGAAAAGTATGAAGTACAAGTTCACTTCCAAGGGTCTGTGATCAGATGTTAGTATCCACATTGCCCATGTTTTATCATGAAAAAGTTACGTGGTGGCAAAGTGTGTATTTATGTTCACATGTGTGTTTGTTAGAGTGGGGTAGAGCCTCTCTCAAAAACCTCCACCACTAGCTGCCACCTCTACGTTAAAATCAGACACATGTACCAAAGCCAGATTAAGTCACAAACCTTAACTGACAATACACATCAAATGTAGTAGCATAGGAAGTAGATTTCAATCTGAGCACTTACGGTTCAATAGACATATTTCAAATATTAGATTAATTCATGACTGTGTGTCTGTGATGTGTAACAGCAAAAGATGAATCTGCAGTTGCAGAAGGCACTGCTACACTTCACCAAGTACAAACACAAACCTAGCCCCCGACACAGACACACATTCATACACACACACATGCAAGTGCTGGACAGTCGATAGCACTACCGCATGATAATCGATTGCCATTTGTAACAGCAGGATAGGCAGAGGGGTCCGATCAGTGCAAATTATTGTCACCGCATGCTGTCGTGCTGTGCAGTCAGCCGGTCTGCATAGCGGAGCAAGATAAATGACAAAAGAGTCGCGGGAGCAAGATAGCAGTTAGTCATACCTGGTAGGGCAGGGGACTCGACAGGGGGGCGCACATCAATACGACAGGGGAGGGCGGAGGGGTGGGAGGGGAGGGCAGGGGAGGGGGGGAAAGAGGATAAGGGGAAGAACCAGGGACAAATTAAAATACAGTAAACGACATATTTCATGACATTCAGAGCAAGTAATGCTTTGCTAGTATGCTTTTTTCCTCCTTTCACTGTGTGAGCGTAGGATATGTGTGTCAGAGATACACAAACACACACTTCAGACAATTTACATTTTCTTTTAAACACACTTGATCTTACTGTTTTGGTCCCCTGCAATTAAGAAAACAAATACAGTGCAGCCTCTTACATATTGTACTGATACTTCTTGAAAAGATGCTCACACTTTACTTACACTTTAAATCTATTTTATATGAGTAAAATTCTTTGTATTCATACACATACCTTGCTAATAAAACAGTCTTGACTCATTCCTGATTCCATCTAAACCCCCAGACATTGTACTTGTCTTGGAAAAAAATAAAATATACATGTCTCTACTTTCATTATTTATGTATTTTACATACATTTTCTTTGACAGGAAATACATTTGTTCCACCTGTTGTTTCTGACACATACACTCATTAATTTCCTGTACTGATGGATTTATGAATCTCAGTTGATTCCAGTGTTGCACTTACTGCAGGTTCCTCTAAAGGCCTGGACTATAAATTCTGTATGCCACAGATGTATTTGTGTAACTCCAAAGCTGCATTTATTCCAATACCTCAAAATAAAAAAAATTAAAAAGGGCACAATCAAAATCCAAGTTAAGTGCAACAATTGTTGTGCAGTGCGGCGATGAAGACACCTCTCAAGAAGTCAGCAGTGTTGCATCAAGCAGCTCCATTGATTTCAAAACGGGGAAATGGAAGGCTCTCATTGATTGGAGATGCTCGGGGTCTTATTAAACAACTGTGACTGTCCCTAAAGCAAACGTTGGGGACAACTTACCTAACATCTGACTAGACTCCATTGATTTTTTTCTTCCTAGGTTGTGTTTGCATGTCCCCCGCACTGCTCACTGATGCTGTGGCAGAGTCGGAGCTGAGCGGCGTCGACACAGCAGCTGTAATTTGTGATAGCCGAACAGACGTTCTTCTGGGTCAATACTGTATCTTGTGTGGAAGCTGGCTAATAGGAATAAACATTTCACCTTTGTCTACACAATCGAGTCATGTGAATTCCCCATAGCGCCGCAGGGTCAATGGGTGATGCAGTCGGGTAACGGGGCTCCTGTTTTAAATGGCTCTCATACAGAAAAGCCCATTACAAATCAATGGGGAGTCATTTTTATGGGGGAGGTGGTGTCAGGCGAGGTAACTCAGGTGCAACTTTAATTGTTGCAGTTGGAATAGTCCTAAACAAGAACTGTAGAAATCTATGAAATGTGTGTATTTGTAGCTCTGCTCTGTGGTGTGTATGCTACAGTAAAAAGAAATGGAAACGTGAAGTCATGGCAGAGAAAACTGGTGCCTATGAAAATAACCTATTGCCAGGTATTCATGTTTGATGTACTTTCAAGAGGAAACTTGGTTTTGTTTCATTTTTCTTTATATTTTACAAATTGAGCTCATGGCCATATTCACATTTATACCTTCAGGCTGCAGCACACTGAGTTACACAGTGACTGATTCCTTTTTAACCAAGATTGTTCATTTAAGGTGTTTTAACTGCACTTACAGTAAGTAATCATCACAAAGATTATGAGTAAACAGCAGCACAATGGACAGGGATCAGTGATCACCCTGATAACAGGAAGCTGCATTCTGAGTCTTATAAAGTGCTTGGTAGTGCTGAGACAGAAAACAAAACAGGGTCATCAGTTATCTATACCCTTTCAGGGAAGGATGAGAGTATGACAGATGCCTCATATAGCAAAATCAACAACACTTATACAGACTGAGTTGTGGCTGTGGCAAATTAAAAATGTGGTTAAGGTCTTGTTGTTTGCTTTGTGCTCCCACCCAACCATTGACCTTGCTATGCTATTTGCTGTATCTGGGCAACATTACATAAACTCCAAATATATTAGCGAGTGCAAATTAGTTGCACATGAATTTGATTTCATAGGACACAGGGTTGTACGAGTGACATGACTCCCTGACTCCTGATAAAATTAGACCTATGCCTGAATGGCTCTATGGACACATTGCTCAAGAGTGTGTTGTTTGTACAGTAATTTTTTAAGAGAGGGGAGATCAGTTTATGTTTCCCTTTACTGTACAAAGATTCTTGGGTCAGGATTTAAACAAGCAAAATTAAGGTCCTTTAGGACACTTAAAGGAAAGTCCAGATCGAAGCATATAATTAGAACCAGTCCTATCTGTGTGTAGACCTCCCAATTTCTACATTTTCTTTGATTATCCCAAACACAGAGGCACCACAGAACTTTTCTCAGAGTGTGAGCGATGCAGGGAAAGTGGGCTGGCAACGAAAAGGAGCCAGCTATACTGAGGGAGCACATTTCATCCGAGGGCCAAAGAGTCAGCAGAGAGTGAAATGACTGTTTGACTCTATTCCATCCTTCCCTCTTAAGTCACACAAAGCACAGTGACTCCCAGCCAACTGTGAGGTATTGTATAATCGCCATGTAGCTCTTAAGAGGCCAGGGAAGGAAATCGTTGTGGAAGGAAGTGCAGAGAGTTAGTGTACGTTCAGGGGCACAGTGGGAGACACATTGAGTAGGGGTGGACTGCAGAGCTGTCAGTTAACCAGCACTGTACGCTGAGTCAAAAAACTCAGGTCTCATGTCTTTCTAAGGCACTGCTAACAAGTCGGTTTAAACAAGCAGCGAAACAGCTGAAAAATATAGGTTCAAGTTGCTAACATGAAGGTGCAGTGGTATTATATTCAGGCTGTTAAATTTGCAAGACTAAATAAGAATAAACTGGCAGCTGAGTTTTGGATAATTCATGCAGAAATGACAAGAGTGTGTACTAACAAAGTGCAGTATATAGTATATTGAGCTAAGTGGTGTTCATGGTAGGGTACAGATTAAAGGAAAAGCTTGACAGTGAATCAACGACTTTTGCATGAAACAATAAGACAATTGTACCCACTGTATAAGCATTAAAGCTTGTAACATTTTAGGTATTTCCACCTGCATCAAACAAGCTGAGAGGCAATTTCCATCTGCATTTCTCATCATTAAGCCAGAACTCATCCATCCTCAGCTGAAAAGGTCACACAAACGTTTTACAACCTGGACAATTAAAGTTCAAGTCCTTCTCTGCTCTACCACCTGTATCAAACCCGTTATTAGCCTTGACACTAATGGTGTCAGATCATTCTGTAGCGGAGATAACTCTATCCACGGATGAAATGCTGATTTTAAATAACCGTCTGGTCAAACGTGCCCTCGGGGGTGATCAAAGGTCAGACCAAAGGCTGTGTTTGATGTCCGACCCATGGTCTGTTAAGTTCTCGCAGCCACAAGTGATTCGCAAAATGGGGCCGACTCAAAGGGCAAAGCCAGCGACATGAATACGTTTTATGAGTGACAAATACATTTTAATCTCTGTTTTCACAAGAGCAAATGGCTACGACAACGCATTGCCAATTAGCAGATGAAAATTCATCAGTGGGGGCTGTTGAGCAGGACAGTGGTCATGTTGCCATTGCTCTTCGATGGGTAATGACCAGAAAGTGCATGATCGCTGCCATAGCAACGGCAGTCTTGAAAAGTCCATGAGTGTATAAAGGCAAAGTGCTATAGGCAAAGAAAAAAAAAGGAGAAACTGCCCACTACAGCTCATTAAGCCCTGCTAATTTCCTATTTCAAGAAATGTATAAGTCATGAATCATAATATTTCAAACATTAACATATAAAGTGTGGATTCAGCACCAAAAACACATTTAAAACGTATGAGCTTGCATGTCCCTACAAGTTAAAATTTCTTAAGTTGGTGGCATTTCCATAATTTTACTAAAGAGTCTAAGTTCAAGTCTGATTTACATGTTATATGTTTTTGTAATTTGTACTTCTATACCACACTGTCAGCACATGTGACTTGTAATGCAACAAGCAATGTGCAGCGGCTACATCTATGTACTTTAGAGGACCAGGCTACAGTCTTTTTTCATAATTTACTGCACCACTTCAACTCACTATACTTAAGGAAAACAACATTCTTCAGAGAGTTCATTCCCCATGTTGACTTGGTCTATAAACTTTCACTGGAAACCACATAAGGAGTTTCCTAATTTCAGTTTGTGGATTACTGGACAACCACATCATCTTTTTTTGAAGAGATGAAAGTATTTTGGCCAAGATGGAATCTATGTTTTGACAATTACAAAAATGTGGTTCCAAACGCTGTCAAGGCAGGATCTAAATGACAAAATTATCCTATTCATCTGTTTAGGAGAAATTGTGAAAATGAAAATAAATCTTTAAATTTAAGGCAGGCAGCCCATTTCTTTAGTTGAATCATAAAACATTCCTTACATAAAAGCAGATTTATAAACTCCCCTGCATCCCCTGTGCAGCACCTGTGCCGAGCGTGGAGCAGATAACACCATATTGGATTGATGCACTTGACTTGTTTCGATGCGGCGAAGGTACTTTGAGGACAAACAGTTAAACACACTGATTCATCTCCAGCCGAGCGCGCTGGCACACACAGCTGTGCCGTCCGGCGAGCTTATGGCGTTGTCATCATACTTCAATTATGAAAAGAAACATTAGAAAATGTGTTAAATTGAAAAAGTGCCTGAGGATGTGAACCAGGAGGTCGGGTGGGTTTACTAAATCTTTGACAAACTTAGTATGTAAATGTACAGCCTAAGAAAGATACAGTCAACCTATCTACAGTAGATGTTGATGCAGTTGAAGCATATGACATAGTAACAATTAAAAAAAAAACAATCAGAGCTCTTAACCTTACATATTGGCCCAACAAAACCATCACGATGTGATAAGATCGCAACTATGCTACTAATTATTAGTAAATTGTTGTATTGAGTTATTCAGTAGAATAGAACAGACTCCAGAACACTGGACACACACACATGGGACTAGTATTAATAACTGCAGATGGTATCTGTTCTTATCCCTGCTCTGATGTACTTATGATCTGTCAAGAAAAAATTCCACCACAAATTATCTACCATTACTTACTAAGCCAAGGGTCACCTTCAAGTATTCAATCCCATGCAGATCAGCGTCTCTGAAGCCTTTTTTCTACAAGGATTTGTTTGTTTTAAACAGTTTTTCTTTCTGTTTTGGGTCAAAAATTATTGCCACTGCAGTGGATATTATTACATTTTGGGCACAATTTCAAGATGACCGTGGTACTCAGCATGGGAGAGTTGGAGGAGGAAAAGAGTCAGACACAAACAGGTCCTGTTCCAGTCCGACTCGGCCCACGCCATGATTTTGGCCGACCAAACTCACCCTCTACCTCACTAGTCACCACCATGTTTGGGTGTTGTGCCCCAGAGGTAAGGTGAACAGGAATATTGGGACTCCAAACACAGCACGGCAAGGCTTCATAAATCAAGCGCTCCTGCAGATTCTCATTCACGTATCGCTCCGTCTGGCTGCTTGCTACAAGCTGTAATTACACACCGGCTAGCTGTTGTATGGAGCTGAGGAATGAGCTACAACATAACGCACAATAAAGCCTGTCATATAAAAAATGGTGTAAAATAACTGGATCAACACTGCATTTTATGGTCTCCTAGTAAAATGACACTCAAATGTACAAAGAGAGGGAGTAAAAACACTATTGTAAATGAATGGATGGTACAGACAGGGTTTCCCCCAAATCCCCAGATTTTTTTTTTTTCTAACAAAATGTGTTATCCTCTGTGCTTTGCTCCTGCACCAACCCATCATTACAACTACTGATAATTATTTACAGAATGCAGAGAAGAAAATTGCACCAGAAAATTCAGTGTCTCATCAAGTTGGTTACAGCAGGGCAGTGAATAATGTACAACATTTTTTCTCTTGAAAACCATTCCTGTCTGTTTCTTCATGCTTATTTTGCGGCGTTCATTATATTGAGTGTTAAGCTGAAAACAATCCTTACCACTACAGAAGTCAAATGTGCTGGTGAGATAATGAAACAGATCTAGCAACTGCACAATCGTTTATACTAAAAGGAGTAAATTACAGAATTTTTACCATACACATTACAAATCAAACCACCAGTTATGTCAGCTAGCATGTATCACATCAGTAATTGCATTGTGACAAAAGTTGAGCAAACTTTTTTCCAAGGCTTTATTGCCAGAGCCCTGTTCTTTGGCACACCAATACAGTATTTTTTCATCCAGTGCTAGCAGCTGTCTGCACACAAGCTAAATGCTAAATTAGTATGATGTGGTGTCTCAATTACCCCACTACGTGATGTCAACTGTATAACTCTAGACATAAAAATGCAATATTTAAAAAAAAAAGGGAATGCCCATCAACTTGATCAGATGACTAAAACCTTGAAACACAACACACTGCATGATTTTATCTCCCAACTATCAGCACCAACACACTGTGATGATGTTCACAGACAAGTACAGCTTTTTCATGCTATTTATTACTCTTGTTGTTCTAACCTGCATTATACAGACATAAAGAATGCCCAGTAGAAGCAGGACACAAAGCTGGAGACTCTGAAAACAGAGAGGTTGTAGAGGTTTGACCCAAGCTGTTTAGCTTAAGAGCTGCAAACAGCAGGAAGCAGGGTTAAAGTCAGATCTCAACAGGGGCTTCTGGGGAAACAGCACACTTAAACCTGACTGGGCACTTCCTGCTTTAGAAACAACAGAGGCCACACATGGTAATGCTGTAACTCCTCTGGTGACACAGCTCTTAATGGACCAGGGGAAAGCCTGAGGAGAGCTGGGTCAGGGGATCAATCGGTATCGTGGGAAGCTTTTAAAGACTCAACTCTTATTTGAGATTTAAAAATAGAGCCGGTCTCGCTTCTCCCATAGCAGGGAGCACTCTGTAGGATACATCTGGACTGATGCAACGGGCAGCAGCAGTCCCATAGCTCAAAAGAAATTTCCACTCACTGATGTTCTTTCACCATTACATATCATCAAACTGTGGCGTTCAATGCAGTCCTGGTGGGATTTAGTAAAAGCTCTGTAATTTACTTTTGTAATTAACTTTATTGGTGTATCCACTTTACCTCAACCTACCTCATCTGCTTCTACTTCACTGTAATTTCCTACATTTCATTTGTAAACTTTTTTCTTTCAGCTGTGGTTTGTTATTTGTAGGTGGAGAGAGCAAGAGTGATAGTAGACTGAGAGAATATCCAGTCACTTATTGCAGACTACACTGTATTCTGGTACAGGCTTTTTTGGAGCAAACATGTTTGTAGATACACTGATAATGTCTTGTCACAACCTCACATCACCGAAGACCAGAAGAAGAAAAGGCATTGGGCAACCAAATGTGTCCATGTTAGTGTGTAGTATGCATTTTTCCTCTGACAGTAAAGGCTGCTGCTGAAGAGAAAAGTTTCAAAGTCATTTCAGCCAAATAAAGAGGCAGGTGTCCAGAAAAGCCTTTCTTTGGATAGATAAAAGCATAAATAATATCTCTAGGAACAGTGTGATTCATTACATCACAGGTTTACAGCCCAATAACAGGACCTTTTACAACAACTTGTTCTGAGGTCTGTGAAAAGAGAAGCACTTAAATTAGAGGCACTTTGCTTCCCCCTCTACGGTCGGACAGCTCCGTTTGAAAGATCTCTTGACAAGGAGGAGAAACTTGGTTGTCAAACTGAACATCCCTTCCCAGAGCCCCTCCTTTCCTTTAAATACACAATGGGAATGTCAGAGTCTATGAAGCAGCGAGCCGGTACCTGAATGAATAAATCGCAGAGCGCATGTTGAATTTGCTGTCCTTACCCATGTGTGAACAGCGGCTGAGGGCTTCATGGGTATAATAAGGGAACAGTTGTGCTGCCTTAAAACAATGTCATCTTCGGGGTCGATGCAAGACATACAGCTGCTTCATATAAGGACAAAACATTCCCTAAAGATTTGGGGAATAACTGTATGAATTTACAGTGTCAAACTGAAATTTTGGCCCCAGTACTGACTGCTTTTATGAAGCTTCTCATCCTTTCAGGGACACTACTGGGTAATTGCAGTAAAATCCAGATAATACCACAACAGACACATTAATTTGCAAAAAATTCCTTGAACGCAAAGAACAAACTTCTCTCTCTGAATGAAAGCATTGTCTCCTTCTGGCTTCTTACATGTAAAACACTGTAAACTTGATTAAATATTGGACCACATTCATGCACAATCTCCTTTACTCTTGCCAGAGTTTAGTTTTTCTTCCTTCTGTATCCACTTAAGCATGATTATGATTGTCAAGAGTGTTTTGCCACCAGTAGCTCTGAGAGGCATTGTGGCGCTTTTTCTGTTTGACAAAGGTACGCTTGTTCGGCTGCCTGCTCCAGCCCACCGCCCTGCTCTTGTTCTGGGCTTGGCCTATTATGTTTCATAGCTTGGAAGCACACTCCCTCGACAAAGCGGGG
Organism: Lates calcarifer; assembly: GCF_001640805.2. Taxonomy (NCBI): domain Eukaryota; kingdom Metazoa; phylum Chordata; class Actinopteri; family Centropomidae; genus Lates; species Lates calcarifer. The sequence continues at coordinate 2,141,735 of NC_066854.1, forward strand.
GTAAATGAAGATATTTGTTTCCACTCAGGTAGCGCTGGCACGTGCCCGCTGCTGCCTCAGCTCTCGGAGACAATTAGTCGACACCTGCTCGTAGCAGATTGCTCTGGCAGATTTCTGCTGCTCCTTTGGCCTTCGACACCGCCATCTGGCCCAGGGAAGGTGTTGCACAGGTCGCCTTGCTGTGTGGTGAACCCACCAGCCAGAAGTGACTCGGAAAGGGGGAAAATAGATGCAGAGAGGAGGCAAACAGGAGTGCAGATGTCTTTTTTTCAAATTCTGAGTCTTTGTGTCTGTCTGAACACCTGATCTTTGTTTCTGGGCTAGAATTTAATCAGTATATTAGCAATGATATTCACCATTCAGATTGAAATATTAGTCAGGTGATACATCCTAGGCTGCAATATGTTTTACTCAACACTTTAAGGCTGTCACTCTGTTAAACCCACAGTGAAACCTGCTTCAGTATGTTTGCAAAGTCACAAGTACTGCAGTAAAATGTTCCCACGTCCTATGATGATCTAAATGCTGTCTCAGAGAAATTTCATACAATAAAAGTCAAATATTGACTATCAATGGCTGTGTTGCCTTCACATACCATCTAAAAATATGCTCTTCATTTCTCTTTCTTTCTACTTTCTTGTTGATCTCTGGTTTCGATTCTCTATGAGGGGAGAAGTGATTGGAAACGGTTGGAGGCAGGAGGGAAACATGGACATTAATGCTAATGAGCGCTGCACGCCAACATGCGGCTGTCCTTCTTGTCCTCACCTTTCTCCTCTCTGTCTCTGCACTTGAGGTTGCAATTCACGTGCATTCAAAGACAGAAACTAATAACACAGCAGTGTACAGGGAAAACACAATCATGGGTGGAACTGTGTGATTCCAGCTGCTTGTAATGTTAAAAATGTAGGTTTTAAGGCTGCTTAACATTTTTAACATTCATTAGTTTGCTAATTAATCTGCCAAGTTTTCTTTGACATTCTTCTGATTAGATTTTGACAAAACAATGGATTCTGGCTTTTTCGAAATTACATTATTTATCACAAGGGAGCACTACAATTACATATCAGCACTAACTGACATATTTGTTACTGATTGGCCCTTAGGGAGCCTGCATCATTGGCCAGAAGATGTGTGGGGGTGGGGTACTGTTGCCTTGTTTTACTGTTACAATCACTGAGTCACTCTAGATGAGAGCGTCACCTAAATGCCTCACATGTTCGAGTAAATACTCCTCGTCTCTCCTGCGACGCAAACCCAAACTGACCAGCAGATCACTGGGGATTACGGGCGTGACATATTTACTTCCTCCCATGATCCTAATGTGTTTAATATTCATATTCTAGACAGAGGAGACAAATCCGGCTGATTTATTTGATCATCTCACTTGTATACACTCCACTTCCCATTCCAAAAGGATTCAGGTTGCATGGAAGGAAGGAATAGCTCCAGGCATGGCACACCACACACACACACACACACACACACACCATATACAAGCACATGTACATACATAAATGTAGACTGATTGAAAGATGAAGAAAAAACATGCAAAGAGAAACAACACAAGTGTTTCTGTGAAATCTACACATACAGACAAACACAGGACTCTCTAAATTAGAAAACACATTATTAGAAGAAAACAGTCTCGGAGAACGCACTCAGATTCCTTAATTAAGTAAAAGCTACAAAGATGTAAAAGCACTCATCATTTTACTTTAGTCAAAATACCAAAGTATCATCAGCAAAATGTACTTAATTGAATTAATAATAATGATGCTTTTAATATAAGCAGCATTTTAATGTTGTTGCTGGTTAATTTGGAGCCAATTTTAATATAATGTTTTGTATGTAAATTGTGAGTCTGCAGAGTCACAGTGAACAGTGGCTGTCAGATAAATGTAGCACAGTAAAAAGAACAATATTTCTGAGGCAGAGTACAAGTTCTGTATAAAGCAGCGCTTCAGTGTTACAAAGTATGTGGCTACTGTCTAAGATACAGTAAGTGTCTAGTTCAGCAGTGCCCATCCAGACTTTTCTTTCCATCAGTGTTGTGCACAGAGTCTGGCAGGTGTCAGGAGCTGAACTGAACTGAATCACTATTTTGCAGCACACATTTGAAATTTGTTATATAGTCAACCAGACACATACTGTACACAATAACAGAGTAATTTCAATACACAACAAGCACAACAAATTTACAATCAGAGCTCATGATTCTCCACATTCACACACATTTAATAATGCTCCTACATAAAACTGTAAGGCCACGCACACACACACAAATCTTGTTTCCTCTGTAAAATACACCAACTCACACAGATTTAGTTAAAACACACAAGAATCCTCCTCACACACATCCAAACACACACACAGACACACAGTGCATGCCTCCTGATGCTCGTCTTTCATGCACAGCACTGCACAGCTGCTCACCTTATTGCCAGCAGTGTTCACTTCAACCCCCAACCTTGCCTCCAAGGTACACAGTGGATGTGTGTGGGCTTTGTTTGCCAGTGTGTATGTGTGTCATGTGCCTCTACTGGGTGTGTGTGTCGTTTTTCTATGTTTCTATGTGTATTTAGGTGTGTGTGAATGTGTTTCCATGTATGTCTATGGGTGTACAGTAGATGTCAGTGCTTGTGTGCATGTTCATGCTTGTGCATGTGAGGTATGTACGTCTGTCTGTGTCTGTGTGTGTGTGTGTGCCAAACGTGTGCAGGGTCAGGCCTCAGAGGCCAGGCTCGCTGGCTGCTTTCCTGCATCGAATGTGTGTGTTTTTTCATGTGTGTGTACGCTCAGCCTTCACAACCTCACATGAACACACAGAAACAGGTAGCGGGGGCGCCATGTATTATTCATACAAGGGATGGAGGGGGAGGTGAAGGGGGGTCAGAAGTACAGCGGCTCCTGTTGAGTCGTACAAGTAGGTTTGGATGTGGGCAGGGTGGTCAATGTCGACTTTCATTTCCTGGCAGTGCAGCTTGGGGAAAATAAGAGATACTGTACTTCAAGAGCACTCGCAGTGTGAATTTAATACTGTAAGTGCATTTTACACTGAATTCTCCAGTGTGCTACACAAATGTATAATACACACTATAAGAATATATATGCAAGTATACAGTATCTAACAGTATGTATGTTGCCTAACTAAACTAACTATAAATCAGCTGTTCTGGGGTTCAGTGGAAAGTTTTTTACTTTTACACTGTATACTGATTTTTTTCTAAGCACCTGTCATCTGTGCAAGACTGTTTGTGAACTATATAAGTTCTGTATGAAACAGTCTAAAAAAAGTACATTATTGACTAACATTCACTACAATGAACATTATGACGTTTAACACAGATCTTATTGAATGAGTGACCAGATGGTTCATCAGTGACCACTGACACTGTATTTGCGACTACCATATTGGTGCATATTTCTAATTAATAACATTAATAAAAGGCAGATGCATCATCAAATTTGAAGGGATCAAAAAATAATTAGTATTTTGGACTGAAAAATAACCCAAGTTGGTGGCAGATGGTAGAAAAGCAAAAGTTTGATGGGAAAAAAGTAATCCGGTTTAATGTCTGACTTTTGAGAAACACTACAAGTAACATTAACACAGTTTGAGATACAAGACACCATTTACAGTCATCTCCACCTTTCTCTGATGGTGTAATCACACCAAGGTATCACAATTAATCTGACAATGATATATTGATCGTCACAAATGCCAGGCTACATGTAGCACCTTTACTCTAGCAGTTAGACTCCATCCGTTTCTGCAAAAGCGGGCCAGAGACGAACAAAAAACAAGCAGCAGCATCGCCCACACAGCGTGCAATGGATGCCTGGATTACCCAGCCACTTTTCTTTTCCTTTCGAACATGCCTGTATGGCCTAAGGGGGCAGAGAAGAAGTTAGGCACCTCTTAGCCTTACACCTGGCACAAGATACACAGAGGTAGCCAAAGTTCAATTCCCTCTGCGTATGTGTGGTTGTGTGTGTATGTGCCTGTGTGTGTCTCTATGGGCAAAAATGCAATATGAGGTGCGAAGAGGCGGCAACAGACAGCACAGGAACAGACCTGCATAATGGAGCACAGATCCCCCGTTGGTTCCTTTTTAACACCTCTCAGTAGTCTGAGAGGAGAGTGAGACAGTGAGAGATAGACAGAGAGGGCGACAGCCAGACACAGAGAAAGAAACAACAACTTGTAATTGAGCAGACAGCAGAAGACTGGATGTAACAACAACTCAAGACTTCTGTGAACACTTTTCAGAAGTTGTTGTGCTGTTGTTTGGCCTGGCTTGGAGAAAGTTGTCTGGCGCAGAATCTGTGAAGAAGAGGCCTTTGATTTAAGGTCTGGAAATACCTTGTCTTTGGCTGTTACAAACACATACTTTTCAGGCTTAAGGGGGGTATCGTATCGATTCCAAGTCGGACACAACTATCAGAACTTCACACACCTACATGGGGAGGGGGGGTTTCATGTGCTACCTTTGGTACCTTCAGAAGTTTTCGTCTTTCCCTCGCCCTTACCCAATGAGACAGGGGATCGTAACTACAAAGAAGGAATGGCCCTTTGAAAGGCAAGAATTTCAAGCTTGCTTTGGGCAAACGGGGGGCTTTGAAGCATCCACTCCTCCATTAAAAGGAGACTGGGGTGGAGGGGGAGAGAAAAATCAATGTTGACACAAAAAGGCGTGCTATCTATTGCTGGAAATCCACATGGATGTAAGATTGTAACTTAGAGCGTAGAAATAACTTTGTGAGCTTCAACTTTTTTGAAAGAAGAAGGGGACCTCAGGTTCTGACTGGTCATTTCAATCTGTCCATTCGCCCATAACAACTGCAGTATTAAGAGTCATTTAGATTAGAATTCTATTATTAATTTCAAGATTTGAAATTCGCTATGATTTGAATGTTAAATCAACATTAATGGGATAATTTCCTTACATTATTTACATGAAAACCCCTTGGAAAACATGTTTAGGTTGTAATTTTAGAGGAAGCAACCTCATCACCATCTAAGTAAACATAGACTAGTGGTAAACTAGAAGTAATGTTACTTTGCTGTAGAAATTCAGTGTTGTTTGGAGGAGAGGGCACATCTTCAGGACATCTTCGCTTTGCTATGTTTTGCTGTGTTTATATATAAATCTTGAAAAAAGAGCATATACAGAGCTTTTTAGATTTTCACCAAATCATCAAATCATCAGCTGAGCCTCTGTGAAGCATCAGGCCAATTGGATTGCTCCAAAAATGTAAGCCACACCCACATGAGACCCTCCAGCAGGGAATTACCAAATGCTGAAAGACATGAAACGATAGAAAATATTCCTCTAAAATCTCTGCTACATAGAAATTTAGTCTATTTATCTCTTTAGCACGGGAAGTACAGGAAGTCTGGGGGCGCAACTGCATCTTTAGACACATTTTGGCCTAATTAAAGTATCTCAAATCGTTAGCCATGTGGGGTTGTGCCAAGCCCTGAGTTAGGTGATGCTCTCTGATGGTAAATGGACAAGGATTTGTGACTCCAGTCTTCTCACATCAAAGCTTCAACAACAAGGGGGAAGATGGGGGGAAAAAACATCGCCCTGAACCTTTCCAAGCCCGGAAAAACTCTGTTGTGGGTGTACCGAACCTCCAAGAGAGGTATCAACACAGAGAAAGAAAGAGATGCAGAGAGATGCAGACAAAGAAAAAGAGTTGATACAGAGAAGGAGTTTGACTTCAGAGTATCACGGTGTCCTTTTCGTCGCTGCAAATTAACTAACAGGTGGTAGCTAGGAGGTTTGGAAGTACGGATCTGAGGAGGGGGGAGGTTGGCCAAGAGGTAGAGCCCAGACTGCAGCATCTCCAGCCCTGTGATCTGACTCCAAGCTGGCAGCAACGCTATCAACAACGGAGACTGCAGATGTTGCCGGGTTCCCCCTTTTCCTCCAACATGGCCCTCAGCTTTTTTAACCCCCCTCCCTCCCAGGATCTTGTGTGTGTTTGTGTGTGTGCTGAGTAGGAGGTCCTGTGAGCAAATCCTGATCAAGGCCTCTGACTGTGACAAACAATGTCAGGGCTCATTTCTAAGTAGTTGCTGTTCCTTTCTTGTTTGTGTGTGTGAGAAACAGGGAGAGAGAGTGTGTGTAGGTGCATTTGTGTGGGTGTGTGATTGCAAGTGTGTTGTTTTGTGTGTTTGTATATGCATGTGTGCTTACTGGCATCTTTCTATACCCATTCTCTCTCTTTCTTTCTAGCCTTGTTTCAAAGAACCTATTGTTCCCTTCTGTGTAAGTGTGTGTGTGTACCTTGTGTGTTTTTACAAGGTGCATGAATAGCATCATCTTTCTCTACAGTGTTTTTGTACCTTCCCACTTCTTTCCTTAATGGAAATTCAAGTTTACACTGTGGATCTTATTTTCATAGGTTATAATAACATTGTACTCATTAAGTTAATTGCTGAGATCTGAGAACATAGTGACAATGCCACAACAAATTCCAACAGGGCAACGAGCAGTCAGACAAAACAAACCGAGAGTGTAATTCAGATTATCTAAACTACTCAAACTACAGCAAGTAAGGTACTGAAAACGAGAAAATCCACTGGTACACTGTTATATATGTGTACAATGTATGTTCACCTTCCATCTTTGTTACTTCAGCAAGTAAGTATGGCTAAGCAGGGAGTTTGTTTTAAACCTGTCTCACAGTGTAACAGCTTGTCTTTTTTGCCATGTTTCCAAATCTCTGCAACAGAAACGATGACCAGAAACATCAAAACAACAAAATTACACACAAGTTGAAATCCATCTCAATTATTTTTTAGAAGCTGTTTTTCTTTGTCTTTGTAGGCAAACCTACACCAATACACCGTATTCCAAGCCACATTTAGCAAAACCTAACAACTTATATGTTAAAGGGAAGGTGCGACTCTCTCTAAAGACCAAAATGGAAATGATATTCACAGTACAAAAAGACTGTATTTTGGGCATACAACACCAAATGCTGTATTACAAGCTATAAGTATCTGTTCATGTGTGTAATAATTACAGCTACGTTATGTTGTGTTATCAAGCATTCATACACTACTGATACAGCAGTTAATTGTCCTTCATAGGAAATTAAGCTGTAGCTGTAGATATACATTACTAAAATAATAATACATATAGTGTTTTATAAATAATCTATTAAGTGTTTTTATGGGGTTTATGTTTAAATAGCTGCTGCCATGTTCTTGTTCAAGTCACATACTGTACTGAATATGCGCATGTGTATGTGCACAAACACTAACTTTGAAACATTCTATGAACCCATTTTCTTTCTTAAAATCTCCTAAATGGTTTGCATTCCTTTCTTCTTTACGCTTGTGTGTGTGTATCAGTATGTGTGTTCTCGTGTGGCTTTGATTCCTCTACCCATTCTCCCCCTCTTCCTCATCTCTCTTTTCTCTCCTGTGTGTCTGCGAATGCTGAACAATTGGATGCACAGGTGGTCGGTCCACTTCTCCTCTTCCAAGTGTTAGATTTCATTACAAACAGTGTTGGAGGTGGGTCGAATGTGTGTGTGCGTGCGTGTGTGCGCGGTGGTGTTGGTGGGGGAGTCCTCTCGACATCTGTGGGCTTATTTGAACGGGCGGATGAGACACGAGTCCCTGCCGAGTTCCTCCACGGAGCGGTGAGGCTTCGCCAAGAGACCAACCGGGAGGAGATTGTCAGTTTGAGATCATTTTTTACAATTATTTTTTTATAATTTACTTTGAGGGGCAGAGGAAGGGTGATGGATTTTGTTTTTATTAATGGTGTTAGTTTGAATAGTCACCTGAAGTATTTTTATTTTTATTTTAATAAAGATGCTAGCAAAGTCCAGAAAAGTAACCGCTAACATCAATGACTTAATATGACCTTGATGGCTGATGTTGCACATGTATGCAATGAATGTCTTTACTGAATTTATATTTGTTAAACAAAAAATGGCCTCAGCCTCTTGATGCTGACTTTACCTGTTCTGTATTTATTCAGATTTCTAATTGACTGTTTCACCACTCTCTGGTGTTGCTGAGGGATACGACTGATTCATCTGCAGTTTTCCTGATACTAAAAAGCTTATTAGAATTCAGCAAACAAACTCGATAGTTAAAAGGTGATTTACTATCCCACACTGTGCATTTCGAGACATCCTCCTTCCTCTGTCTCTTTGTTGAAAAAGGTACGTGCTGCAGCCTGCTGCTCCTCTTTGGCTCCTGGCGAAATTGTTCTTGGCAGTCCTGTGAGGCTTCTCCCTGTTATGTGCCATTTGAAAGCATTATGAAATCTGCCATCTTGACTGCGCGAACCAAATAACAACAAGAGTGCATTGTGCGCCACCTGCTCCACACATTTAGGTGGCTTTAAATATGCAGGCCTAATGGCACCTATCCCCCCGGTCTGATGCAACGCAGCTTAGAAGCAGAGGGGGTGACAGGGTAGCGGGGTATTTTAGGGAGTTTGTAGCTTCATTTAAGTCTGCTGGTTAGGCGTTTGTCTTTTTTTCTCCTTTCTTCCATCTTGTTAAAGAACAAACACATGAATGACAAACTCTGGCTTCCCTGAGGCATCCAAGAGGTGTGTTTCTTTCTCTGTGTGTAGTTATGGCTGTGATGAGGCTTTGTCCGGCTCTCTGATGGTGAGAGAGACATAGCCAGAATGGCAGAAAGAAAGACGGAGAGAATTTAAAATATAGAGAATGAAACAGAGAGCTATGGGAGAAAAGGTTGGATATGTGCTTTGGACTGATATTATCAGGCTGATGTTGGCCTTTTAATAAATATCAGGTGTCAGTCGATCAGAGTTGTCCATTTATATGATGGAGGTATCTGATTTTCTTGAGCAACAATCAGAGGTGCCAACCTGCAAATTCATGTGCCAGATACTGCTTTAGGGTGCTGAAGGGGGTGGTGCCAACTTCAATCTGAAAGAAGTGGACTTCAAAAATCTATATCAGTCAAATCCTATTATTGATTGAAACACAAGGAGAGTTAAGGGGAGCAGAGGTAGCCAAATACACAGAGGGAGGGTAGAAAAAGAAAGTCTGTTTTCTGTGAATATCAAACCATCTGTCTGTCCCTGATAGTGCAGCACAGTTCACAAATTACTAACTTGACAGACAAGACATGGTTGTACCTAGTGGATACTAACACATGTTGACAAAGCAGGAGCAACCTGGAAAACTTCAAGTTTGCTCAGTTTTTGGTTTCGTTTATATGGGATTTTATACATTAATTTAGTACAGGGTAAACCCTGTACCATTACAGGATAAGCTTTAAAGGCCACCTTACAAATCCTACTAATCATGGACAATGTGCATCTTTGATGAATACATCTTGGTTCTAAGGAAAATAGTAATAAACTTAAATTAACTGATGAATGGGCATTATCAGTGAGAAATATCCCTATTTACCTCACAAGTTTTTCCTCATTTTTCACTTCTTACAGAGGCCAGTCAAGTAATGTAACACAACAGAGATGCAAGGGGTGGGGTGGGGTGGGGTAAATACATGCGCCAGTGTTATCATAGAGGAAATTCATATATATATCTGGAAGCCTAATCAAATCTATCCTGTGTGACTGACGGTTAAGATGCTGAATCCTGATTTACAGTAAAATCAAGCTGAAGGATCACACTGTACATCAACAGAAGCACTTCCCCCTCCCACAAACCAACAAACAAAACAGTACGGTGCCTTATTAAGCTTGTACCTCAGGTCCTGCGTTGCCATCTCGGTGTGTTAAAGGGAGCAGGGCTGGCAAATTAATGAGAAAATAACTTTTGTGATTTCCCACCTCATGTTAAGGGAGGGGATATTTTTGTCAGTTGTTAATTACTGTCATATGGCTACAGCACCTTTTTCCCTGAAAATGACAGAGAATGGAGGGAGGGTAAGGATGGAGGGGGAGGACGAAAATTAACTCGACTCTGGGAGTGTGATCTTGTCATGTGCCTGATATACAAGGGAACATGTCTTACCCTGCTTTGAGTGAATCTCATTTATTTACGTTTTTCATGCTTTGCAGTTATTTAATTTCAGTGGTTACCGCGTAGCAAGCTCACAGCTTCCAGTCACGAGAGAGGGAGAGGTGACTGAAGCAAAACAGTGATGCTAGAAATGCTTTTAGCCGACCTAACCTTGTTGTATCTCAGAAAAGTACTGGTACCTTCTGATAATGCACGAACACAGGGTTACATGCAGGGTGAAATCACCTCTACAATTCAATCAGTGCCAACAAGCCTGGGATTACAAACCTTGAATGCAGCTTACTATAATATCACACACTCGCTCTGGACCCATTATTTATAATAACAAACTGTAGAGATTTTAAAAAGTCAGGGTTGGTAGGTCATGACTGAAACCCACAGCTATGTTAGCCTCTGATCTCCACCACTACTCTGTCTTGCTATTTTGGCCATTTAAAACTTATAATGGCTCTTAGGTGTAGTAGTACGTGGCACTCGATAGCCGGTGAATGTCCACTTCACACATATCAGCGGTGTAAAGGACAGAACGTTGCTTGGCGCCTGGCTAGGGATTGTCTCCATTTCCTGGTTGACCGCTTCAGCGGCTCCTACCGAGGAGGGAGGGGTCATTACTCCTCCCATCACACACAGCCGACCTCAAACCACGGCCTGCAAACGCTAACCTTTTCTCGCCCCTCTAAAATCAAATCAATAACACTTTGGCCACGAACAGGGAAACACTGTGTTGGCATTAATCACCTGCCCTTCCATGCTTGACTCTGCAGTTTGTTCCTCGATGTCTGGATCTCTGTTTGGTTTGGAGGTAATGGATGGCTGGCTGTGTGAGAGACTGACTGACTGGTTTCCCTGCTGAATAAGTGGCTGTATTTCTGGTTGATGCAGACTGTCATCACTTGCTGCTGACACTGTGGAATGTGTCTTGATGAGCTGCTCTCAGTTTTGTTTAAAGCAAATGACAGATTTAAGGACCGTCTAGAATACGAGTTTAACTGCTAAGTCAAGTAGCCCAGAATCACAAGTTTACAATTTCAGCTCAGACAACTTTGCAGGAGACTATCCTCCCCCAAAAACTGACACCACAGTTTCTGTACAAGCAGCTTATAATGACCCATAATTATGTTTTATAGATAGACCACCTCTAGCAGGCAAAGTCTGCATAGTGGGTTGAAAAAACACAGGACTTTGACAACAACAGAGGTCGAGTGCACCTGCTGCTATCAGGACAGTCTCCTGAGTCGTATCAGAGGGTAAAGACAAAAGGCACAGTTTGGTGTTTATGTTGGAAAACTTATTGCTTTCCAGTCTATACATCATATAATTTGATCCATGTGAGAAAAAGACAAGAGATTCTTCAAAGAGAGCAATAGAAGAGGGATCACTCCTCTAAGACTTCTAAGACTTCTAGTTTAATGAATGTAGTACTAATAGAGATTATTTAGAATAAAGAAGGTTAGGGTCGAGCTACTAAAACACTTAACGTTAGGGAAAGATCATGGTTATGCCAGTGTTTCAGGTCTGTGTTCTCCTGCACCACAGTCTCCACACCCCTACTCTCTACCTTGCTACAAAAAGAATACACCACTTCTGCAAAGGAACTGAATATCAATTCTGAGGTGCAAAATCATCTAATGGACACTGCAGATTACTCCTATGGATACTATACTGTTAATATGACTTAAGGATTGCATACAGGCCAGCTGATGCAGGCCTGTTTTTACACAATAATTGACTCTTGCCACTTTTTCATAGCAAATGGTTGACTGGTTGCCAAGCTGGCTGACTCAGGCAACAACAACATACAGTAGGCTAGTACTTGCCTGCAGAAACAGACAGTAACTGATGTTGTGATACTGGAATGAAATCAGATTTTAAGTATTCACAAAAAGCGGCTTCTACCAATTCCAAGAAGCCAAATGTAAGTAAAAAGTCATACAGGGTCACATTTGCTTTTTTAATTTGTGGAGAATTAGAAAATCTATATAGGTGATCCGCACAAGTCAGTATTTATGCTGGGATAGGTAAGATGAAGGACAGGAAAGCAGAGAACTAAATACTTTTGAATTAATCACACCAACAGATGAGAAATCTCAGCATCTGGACAAATGAATGTTCCTGGACAAATACTCGTAGTCATGTGCATTGTCCCTTTAACCACTTTGCCTCTAAGATTAGCCAACATGCACACCAATCATTTTAATCATCTGAATAGTCATTTCAGGGTCAAAAGATTTCCCGTTTGAGCTTCTTTTGAAAATTCACATCCTGTCTTGATTCGAGTGAATTCACCCCACCGTTGGCTTGCTTCACACTCGTCAAGTGTTCCCTGTCCTTCCTGTGATTGCATTAGCAAAGCCTGATACCAGCCCTGCAGTCCCATCCACATAAATACTCCTCTCGAGGCTCTTGTGTAAGCACATACAGGTGCAGCCATAGAGGGCCTAGCTAGCGTTGGCAGGAAACAGGTGTCTGGCTATTGATAGCGTCCTGATGAGGGTGGGGAAGGGGGGCAACGAAATGCAGGGTATGAAAATCAGGTGGGTTGTTGTGTGGTCCCCGGGTACAGCGACTGCTAATTGTTACCAACGCTTTTGAGTCTATTTTTGTGGCCTGGTGCCAGATGGTTGTGGTTGACGCAGGAAAGAAAGGGAAGGTAGTTGGTGTTTATAACAGGTTGTTGATTCCTGATGAAATGCGACCTCAGGGACCCCTTAACACCTGGCTAATAGAGACGTGAAATTATTAACAGTATGTAAATGTGTGTAGGAACAGTAGGTGTATGTTTTCATGCTTTCCACACACAGTTTCAATGTGAAAATATCAGTTTGGTCCAAGTGTGACTTCCAGGAAAGTTGCATCTTTCTGTTTACTTGTGGTTTAAACTGTATGTTAACAGAAATTATCAGTGCACAAATTCCTGCACAAGAAGTACATTCAGGGTCTTACAGAAGCCTGAAATGCTGATTATTCAAATATTAGAACTCAAGGCAACTTATTTTATTCTAGCCCTTGATTATTTACCAGTCTACCTGAGTTGCTCGTATTCCTACTGTGAAAACAAACCCATGCAAACAAGGGCAGAACATGCCACTTTCAGGGAATTTGAAACTTTCTTCATATGATGTGACAGTGACAAATGATAAAACTAACATAATATTTTAAAAAATATGCTAAAAATATTCATCTACTCTGTCAAAGTAGCATGTCAGCAAACACCTGACGTTATTGTACCTAATCTCATTTACAGGGGTTTATCCATTCACCAACAAAGATATAAAAGGAAGACATTATTAAAATCATCATCCAAGACAAACTAACTCCAGGAAACCAAGTGCAACTGGACATTTTCCTGAAATCGATCAGGCCTGGAACAGCCAGGCAACAGCAACTGAACAAGACAGCCTCCACTCAACAGGTTTATCTTATTTCCACAGGATTTCAGATTTGAAAACAAAACCATGCTTCCTATTCAGTCTGAAGAGTAGCCTCCCAGCAGAGGCATTACTTCACACATAACACAGCACAGCACCGCCAGTGGAGGAAAGCTGCCTCTGCACTCAGTAGAGGAAAAAAAAAAAATAAACAGCCGACATGAAATCGATGCCTAAAACACCTTAATCTTCCAATTAAATCTCCTCAGTGGCTGCGGTGAGATGGTAACTGTGATAAGTGCAGGTTGGAGTGAGGCAGGGAGGAGGAGGAGGGAGGAAGAGGTGGAGAAAGGAGGAGGTGAAACCTACACAGGTACGTCTGTCACGGGTAATTACCTTCTCAGCGCCCTCGGCTCTCCAAGCTGCCAGTCGTCTGTCTGTCAGAGAGATCAGCTTACCTCTCGTCTGGGAGTGTGTGTGTGCTGACAGAGAGCATGTGCGTCTGGCAACAAGGAGATAATTTGTACAAGTTAGAATATGTGTGTGTGGAGAAAGTGGGTGCATACGCAATAAGTGTGCATACAGGTGTGTTGACACGAAGAGTGTTTGCACAAATGAATGTGTGTGCAAAAAAAACTGTGTAGTCTGTGTGCTTCAAAGAGTGCATCCTTAATTGAAAAGACCGTGTGTGTGTGTGTGTGTGTGTGTGTGAGAGAGAGAAAAAAAGTATGTGTGAAAGACGAAGAAAGAACATTAGTGCGTCTATAAAAACTATAAGCATGAAAATGTGCCAAGTAAGACAGCATGTACCTGAGGAGAGAATGAGCAGGGATAAAAAAAATGTGTGTCCTCCACACACACAGTCATGGACACACACACCTTTCTCAATGCCACAAAGCGGCCATTGAGAAGTGAAAAGGTAGCAGGCCGATGGGAGGAATTGTTGTGCAAACAGGCGAACAGAGGAGGTTGGTGTGTGTTAAGAGGCGGTGGGCAGGTAATAGAGCAGACATAATGGGAGCTAAGTACCTGTAATCCTTGGAGATATCACTCCAGACAAGTGGGGGACTCTGGGTAATTCCCTCTGGTTGGTGTAATTGGTCCCTCGCCAGGTTGGAGTGTGTGTGTTGTGGGGGGGAGTGGGTTGTAGGGTGTTTGGGCGAAGTATCAGGTGTGAGAGGCCGTCAGCTGCACTGAGTGCCTTCTATTGATCCAGGAGAGAAATTGTGTGTGGTAGTGTGTATGTGTGTGCTCCTGTGTGTGTGTGTTAGTGTGCACTTCTGACCCAAATTCAGCAGGAGGCATCTGGCAGGGTAAAGGCACCTACCTGATTTAACACTGGGAGGGGAGGCAGGTGCATGAGGGGTGACTGGAAGGATGATGATGATGATGATGACGATGTTCAGTGGTTAGATCAGATGCCACTCACCTATGGACGAGAGGTAGAAAACAGTCAGTACTAAAATATTATATATTTTCTATGAAATGTTTAATACCACGTCTCTGTCTTTAACAGAGTTTCCTAATTGTCTTAAGAGTATCCTCCCAGCACAGTATCACTTCACACACACACACACACACACACACACACAAAAAGTACCTCTGCATTCAGTGAATGAAAAAAAAAAAAAACAGTCTACATGAAATCGATGCCTAAAACACCTTAATCTTCCAATTAAATCTCTTCAGTGGCTGCAGTGAGGTGGGAACTGTGCAGGTTGGAGTGAGGCAGGGAGGAAGAGGAGGTGAAACCTACACAGGTCTGCCTCTCATAGTTGTTCAGTTTTTCAATCAATTGCATGATAACGTACATTCTGTACGTCACATTTAGACAAAACTTATTTTTCTGAATGTTTATGGAGCATTATCAGTCTTAAATAATTACATAAAACAGTTTCAACGTGCTTCTTAAAAAAACAAATCTACAAATGATGACTGATTTGTGTACAATGTATGTGAACAACTGAAAACAACCACACAACATGCTCATGTCTGTTCAGCTGTGATACTGGAGGCATGCAGTTCATGGGACAGCAGACACATCCTCAAATGTCCACCAAGTTACAACAACATGCCAAATAAACGGGGGTGGGGTGGGGTGGGATCTGACAGAGAAGTCACAGCACTGGCCACACTGTTTGAAGGACAGGTGATCGATGCAGAAACAACACAAATGGAGATGAAGACATATCTTAAAGATTTCTACATATCTCACATTTTATTGCTTTGAAAAACACTTGTCCCTTGGAGCTCCTGAAGCATGAGTCGATGTCAATGAGAGAACATGATTAAATCAAGGATATATGTGAAAAAATGTGTGTGTGTGTGTGATTACAATGCTTACACATGCATGCATGCGTGTGTGTGTGTGTCCCATTTCTTCTGGATATCTGCTAATTGTGCATTTCATTTCTGCTCAAGTGACTCTTTTAAAGCAAAACAGATACTGAGAGTTTGAGCGCCGAGAGCGATGGCGAGAGGCGAGGACGAGGGGAGGAGAGACAGAGGCGGAGAGGGAGAGGATAAAAAAAAGAAAAAAAAAGCAGAGATAAGAAACAGGAAAGACAGCTGCTCTTTTCCCTCTCATTTCATCCAGTTATTGGTTAACTCGGTGGAAAGAAAGTAAATGTTCAAGGGATTTCAGGTCGGCCCCTGCCTCCGCCAAGGTAGATGTGCGCTCCACTTGAGGTCTAATTCAACTCTTGTGTAGTATTGATCGTGGCTGCGGCCACAAGGGAGCCCGCCGGTCTTTCCTCGGACCAAGGTAGACAACGGTGAGAGAAAAACGTCTTGTAAAATGCCTCCCTCCCTCAACCACTCCCCTGTTGATATCAGGCTGCTGCTTTTTTTCTTCTCGCTTTACCCACTTTGTGTGCATCTACTTTTCCCCCTCAGGTTTTGCAGCAGAGTGATGGAATACCTTTGGAAAACAGCCGCAGGGACCGCCACTGCTCCGCCACCGTAAATTGGACAAGAACAAAAGGACAGTTGTGTGTTTGTGTATGCAACAGTATGTGTGTATATTTTGACATGCATTTATGTTAGTATATAGGAGTGGTTTGGTTGTGTGTAAGGTGTTTGTTAGTTTGCTAGTTGTCCATGCAGCAGGGGCTGAGAGCTGATTCAGCTGCACTTGGGTAGGGGGAGGTCGGAGGGCGGGGTGGCGGATGGACGAATGCAGTGAGGTGATGGTGGGGTGGACCGGGGGCGGGATGCGGGTAGGGGGTGAGGGGGTCCTGGAAGAAGCAGTACCTGCGATGAGAAAAATATGGATTCCTGTCGGCAAGACAAATTGATCTTCAGTGTGTGGGAGGAGCAGAGAGGCTTCTGAAGGGAAATCTGCTGAGAGGGAGGGCAGGAAAACAAGGAGAAGACACGGCTGGACTTCAGGTTTTCTATGTGTGTGTATGTGTGTGTAGCTACTGAACAAACAAAATCTCACACTCTCACCTAGTCTGCAACTACACTACAGCAGTCAGATACTGTAGTTGAGAACAAATGCAGATGTACATTCTGGCAAATAGCTCTGATCTTTGCAGAAGAAGGAGGCTGATGAGTAACTCTCTTGGCAAGATATTCATTCAATATTTTTGTGATATTGCTGCTAAAGAGCAAAGTTGTTGTGTGCTGCATTTCCACAGAAGAATGGTCAAAACTGATGCAGTAGAGGTTGAGATAAGCTGAAAACACTCCAAAACACTGGATGCTACCCTTTCCATAATGCAACTCAGTCTTTCATTACACAGAGCCAACATGGTAACGTGGTAATCCCCACACCTTTTAAAATTCCCATTTTAAGGTTTTTAATGTAGGTTTTCTGTTCTAACTAACCAACCATGATAACCCTGGAATAATTACTGAGCTGATATAGTGTTTTGTGTCTACACTTCCTGTATCTGTCTATCTGCGTTCTCCATTCTCACCTGCACATGCTCTTTTTAGCGTGTGCACAAATATGTGTAATTTCTGTGTATGTTTGTGCAAATTTATGGTCTGAGTGTGGATACACTACAAGTACATGTAGGTGTGTATGTGTATGTGTCAGTGCCACTTATGGCTCCTGACACCTGTTATTACCCCGCCTGATTCAACCAACCAAAACACATACACACACTGACTCATGTAAACAGGAAGGGGGTAAAGTGAGCAGAAATGCCAACTCTCTCCTTTGGGAAACACTGCAAATTCTCCTGTCATATAGTACACTGGATGCATCATCACTGCATCATAAGTATTTAATTACATTTTCAAATAAATAAATACTGCAATTATGTTTATCAGGATCTGGTGTGATATGATAGTCATATATCCAGTGCATAAAAGACTTGACATGCACTGTTTTAAACACAATCTGGTAGATTCACCAGATACAAGACAACCAAACTTCATTAAATTCAAAGAAGACAATCTAGACAAATCACAGTATCACCTTTACCATTTAAAACAGATTAGATGATAAAGTTTTACTACAGTAGACAGCAGTAGAGACTTGAGTGTTTTGTATCCAAAAGCATCACTGGCTTCATGCATAAACCATGTGACAGCAAAGGTAAATGTCACACAAACACAAGAAAATCCACCCTAGCATTAAACAGGTTATCACTTCATCTCAGAACCCATAAATCAACCACAAAGAATGTAGGAGACACATTTCTGGATTCACACAAATGCAGCAACACCATTGTTATTCCTAAACTACCCGACAACTTCAAATGTTTGGCATCTGTAAAGGCGGCTGCTAAGGTCGCTGCCTCCGAGCGCCGGCTGGGTGACACCGTTATCGTCAGGCACCGCAGATTGGCACCTGTCACGGCGCATTCAAACCCCTGTGAGTAACACTGACAGACAGGTCTGTGCGCTGGACCTGAGGTATTACCCGTGGGTCCCCTGGCCTCCCTGGGTGAGTGGGTGGATGTGAAATGAAAGTAAAAATAAAACACTGTTTTTGTCCTTTCACATGCCTCTTAACTCACTGCTTCATCAGTCGTATACTGTAAGTATCATTTGAATTTAAATTTAACATGTCTTTTCTCTTAAAAAAGTGAATCACTGTGAATAATTACAAGAACATTTAATATTAAACACGAATCATGGGAATTATTTGACCACATATTTGACCACATATACAAAATCACCAATAACAGGATCCTTTATAACTTGAACTCATTCTCTGTTTCTACATGTGCAGAATATGATCAAAGATATGTGCTCATGATGGTGTTACAGTATTATATGGATGCAAAAATTTCAAGTTTCAAATTAGTTGGTGGTAACAGTCATCCCAGATGCATCTCATTTCTGATTGGTCCCTTCACTACTTCCTTTAACTGAACCATATTTGTTTAAAAACTTCATTGAGAGCATTGATCTCATCCTGAGGCAGATAAGATTTGAAAACTACATTAGACTATAAATAGATAAATAAATCTAAAAACATCATGAAATGGTTTGTGGAGAAGAGTTTTTTCTTGCTGTTCAGCATGCCACCATTAAAGGAATTACAAGTTCTTTAAACTGAAGTCCTGGCCGTTTCTTTATTTATTTTTGGTTCAGACATCAGGGTCAAAGCGGCGGAATAAGCACCTCCTTATTGAAGAAGACAAGAGCAATGATCGATGCCAATCGCGTAATCAAGCTTTATTTGAAGGGGGTCGCTGATTCTCAGTCCATCAAGGTTAAGAGTGCGGCACTTGTCACGGTGTGATTTATTATTGCCAGGAGCAGACGAACAACGTCGCATGCCAAAGGGGGGGTGGGAGCGAGGAGACGAAGCCCCATCGTTTGTATTAATAAGTCCAGACGTTACGTGTGAGGCGCATTTTGGAAATTACCCTTGAAAAATTAGCGTGTCACGATCAATCGTCATCAAATGATTCAAGGGGCGTGGCCTGCCCTTATTTAAATGGTATTCATCAACACATGCACAGAGGGTAAACTAATGGATTGTTATTCAGATGTCTTAAGTATAAAAGAGTTATTTCACCCTCTCTTTGTTTTTGATCATCCAAGTGTGTGTGTGTGTGGGGTGGGTGTGTGTGTGTGATGCTGCTGTTGTAAGTAACTCTGATAGGTGATTCAGTTGCTTGCATAAAAATGCAGGATTACTCGTTCCTGTTTTTGTTGAAAATTCATCAATACTAAAAATAACCATAAAGAAAAACTAAGCAGCTAATTAAACTACAAATGTAACTAAAAACAAAGTAAATATTGACATAAATTGCAAGGTATTTGGTCAAAAGTGACATTTAACTACACATAATGATAGTAATGATATGTTTTTCTTGAAGTGAATCCCATCCTGCTGCAGCTTTATCATAATAGCTATGACTAAAAGTGACGTCTCAAAGCTTAAAATGCCAAATGTAAATCTTTCAGTTTGGCTGCTGTGCTGAAGGAACGCCACTGTGAGTGATGCCTATTTACAAACAAAAGTACGCTGGGACATTCCCGCCTGTCCGTGAGAACACAGTGGTATATGGGAGACGAATGGAGCGGAAACTACATTTTTCATCCCGTTCCCCTCTGTTTGTGCTCCCCTTACACACACTACACAACAGGGAACACATGTAATGCATCACGCCGTGATTTCTGACAGCGAGGTGGAGGTAATAACTTTAGGAAGCCCGCTCCCCTTCTTTTCTTCCTCCTTCCCCCTTCCCTCCATTGGCCCCTCTCAGCAGCTCAACGCTCTTATGTCAGCCATCGATCTGGTGACTGGAGACAACTCATTTCATCACCGTGACACACCATGATGGACCGGTGTGCCCTGAACCCCTCGACTTATTCCCGGCCCTGTGCTCCAACACGCCTCCATCAGAGGCAGCGTGTCGGATGCTTGGCGAGTCTATTGATCTGCCACGGGTGGACAGCCAGGGGGGTGCTGATGCCATTCTCTTCTGGCGGTTTCTTTATTTCCGTGGGCCTCGTCATAAGACCACAGCTCTCTGTCACTATATTTGAGATTCTGACACACTTACTGTGTGAATTTACTGTGTATTAAGTTGTGCTAGATGTGACATCACATTTCGATTTAGGTTTCGTCCTTTTGACAAAAACCTGCATCAGTTTTCATCATGTGTCAGTCTAACTTTAATCAAATCGATTAAATGTAATTTAGGTAATACTTTTTTAATTGTAGGTTTTTACAGTTACCTTTCATTGTGCACAAGAACAGGTCTTTTCTGTCCTTCAACAACAGGAAGATTTAATCATTTGCAGGGACATAAAAAATGTTGTCCTTGATCTCACAAGACACTGTTGTTCATCTCTGTGTAAGTGATAAACTTGTGTCTTTGGTTGTTTAAAATTGAATTATAACATGTCTGAGTTACCATCTTTGATCTCAAGAATAGCTACATGACGTATTTCTGTTTACCTGTTCATACAAAGGACTCAATTGTCTATTTCTCTCAAAATCATTTTCTAAATTGAACAAGTGAAATGTTTCATCACAGGCTATCTTTATGTAGTTTCAGAGTCCACCCTTAGCAATGAACCCTCACAGATTTCAAACAATGTCACATCAGAAACAAATAAAGACATTCATAAAATAAAGTCCTAATAAAGCTCTGACTTGCTTTTGTCAGCTCTTTCAGTGTATTGTTTTGTCCTTCACATGTTCTCTGGGATGAAGTTAACACTTTTATTAAGGAAAAGCAATAATTAAAGTCAATTTAGAAGAGAGGGGTTTTTGGTCTATTGAAGAATTGAACCCCCAACCTGTGGAAGAACCTACCTCACCCAGATGCCATTAAGGCCTTCCTCTACCCATGATTCCACCCTGGCAGTGTTAGCGCCGTGCCTCTGTCAGTTTGTTGTGCTTGGTGTTGCAGCCCCGAGGCAGTACAGGTCATCCTGATTTCTGCACAAGTGTTGAACCTAACACCTGACCCCGAGGCTTTACCGGAAAGATCCAAACCCGACATGACACATGACTACAAACGGGCATAAACACTAACGCTTCCCCCCCTTTTGGCTGAATATTGCTTCGCTTAAAAACCCAGAGCTACATATTCATGGTGTCAGACAGAGAACACATGTAAGGTAAAATAAAGAAACCAAGTGCTGATTTTATGCTCATTATGATGAATGAGTACAAGTGTGAGGTAATGTGTTTATGCATGTAATTATGTGTGTGTGTGTCTTTGCATGTATGTTTGTCTGTGTGAAAGCTAGGCTCAAGTCAAGGGCAGTAATGCAAATTGTCCTGTCACTTCATTTACTGCAGGATGGGTAGATGTGTGTGCGCGTGTGTGTGTGTGAGGTGAGAGAAGAGGGGAGGGGGAATCAGGCCGAATGTCCTCACAACACACACACACACACACTTACACACGCACTTTTGTTGGTAGAACCTCGGGGCTAAGCTGAGCCTCAACCTGAACTTGGGAGTTCATTTTGTTTCTGTACGTCTGGAGCAAAAAGAAACAGCCTAGGGATATTTCGACTATTTTTTTGTGTGTGTGTGCATGTGTGTGTTCTTTCCTGCCTGCCTGTTCACTTAATGTTTCAGTAAAACCTCTGGAATTACAGGCAGAAAGGTAATTCGCCAGCGAGGAAGCTTTATTTTCCAGTGCTCCCAATTGTTCTGACAGCCAACCTTGCTCGTGAGATCTTTCCTTTGGCGTATGTGTTTTGTTTCTTTTTCTTTCATTGGTGTGTGTGTGTGTGTGTTTGTGTGCAGCTGGGTGTGGAAGTGTGGAAGGGCGCTAATAAATCAGACAAGGCAAAAGATGAAAATCATGAAAATAAGACCACGAAAAAGGTTAGGGGAAGCTCAAATATCTCCAGCACTGCAGGCATCACAAAAACTACATATCCACTCCCAAAACGGTTTAGCAATCCACCTCTCAATAATAATAACAATAATAATACACTCTTTACATTTGAGTCTCTTTCCTCACAAAAAAAGACAAGCCTGAGGTTGAAGAGAGCTGCAAATTTAAATCATTCCTTTTCCAAATAGAGGACCTACCCCTTAAAACCTCTATTACAGGTATAAAAAAAAACGTTATCGTTGTCTTCGTGGCTTCCAGTGCTTTCGCTACGTGTAAGAGCACGGCCTCTGAGTATTAGCAGAGGCGGTTTAAGAGAAAAAGTTCATTAAATACCTCGGGGATTAGCTGCCAGAGTTGGCCTGGCGTCTCGGCTGGCAACAGTTAAACCTTTCGCACCTGCTTCACCCTGTGCTGACATTCTACTGCTGCTTTTTTTTTCCTTTTTAAAGAGGAGGTTTTGAGAAGCTGCTTTAAGAAGAAATCCAAAAAGAAGAACCTCACACACACACACACATACACACACCCACAATCTTCACCTGAATGGTAATGAAATCAGCCAATTTACTGTAGCCTGAAACATAAAGTTGGGGGGGCTCGGATGGATGGCATCGAAGCATGCACTCAAAAGTGGACTTCAAAGGAGAGAGAGAGGGAGAGAGCGAGCTGCACCCAAGCACGGCGGCGGCAACAGCGGCCGCGTGAGTGGAGAAAGTTCCGGAGAGGTGGGCAAATCTGTAAAGCGCTGGAGCTGAGAGAGAGAGCTAGTCACCTCATCAGGCGTAGATTTTACAGCCCCCGTTGCCCTAATCCTGACAAGCCGACCGCCATTAGGGAAGCTGCACCTCCCTCCTCACCCCCAGCCCCCCAGACACCCCCCTCCTCAACTTCTCTCCCTGTGTGTGTTATCCTCACTCTGGAGAGGGAATTTCATCTCACTATTGAAGATGTCATGCAGAGAATGGGGGGCTTGTGAGCATATTTATTTGATTAAAGATGATGATGATGAGAGGGAAGAGGCCAAGGAGGACATGGTGCAGGGCAAATTATTAGGCCTCTCTTTCTCTTACAAACACACACACACACACACACACACACACACATACACACATGCGCTGTTTCTGTTTGTTTTCTAAGTGGGATCCAAATCAATATTCCAACTCCAGGAGCCTTCAAAGGCAGCCAAAAGTAGCCAAGTGAAAATACTTGTTTGGGAAACAGCAATCGAAGCACAGGAGCATTAGATTTGGTTTGGTCCAAAACAAAAAAATTTGATTATGGAAGCACAGGCAAACACAAACAGACACAAACACACAAACAATGCAATGCAACAGTCCATATTTGGGTTTAATTAATTGCTTAATGCCAATAATATTGCTGTAATGTGATGCTAATTACGGGGTAATTATGTAAACGATGGTTAACTATGATGATCAACGTTCAAATTAGCATTCAAATCATTTCAGCGAAGGGCCCACCTCTCATAATTGCATTAAAAGATGTACACAACTTTGAAATGCAAGCAGAGGAACCTTCTTTTTGTACAGAGGATGTGAAAATGCCCTCCTCCCCCTACACACATATCACCAGGCACACACACACACGTACACTCACACACCCTTTCCTCCACCTCTGTACTTTTTTACAGGCAGAATCCACAGAAACATCTGTTAAGTAGGAGCAAATGTCAGCTAATTATTTCACCAAAGCATGTTTTTAATTGATCAACAGGGGAACAGCTGTAGAGTGGGTTCTCGCGTCACGGCACTCAGCGAATGAAGACAGAGGCGGGGGGAGTGCGAGGAGGAGGGGGAGGACAGGCGGGGGGGTTTCTCTGAGACAAGAGAGCACCGAACCCTCCACCCCCATCCTCCAAACCGTTGAGAGAAGGTTTGACCCACCGCTGTAATTACTTATTTCTGCTGAACCAAAGTGCCAACCTGTGAACGATGCTTTGACAGAGTCAGGGGAGGAGCACTCATGTTAAACCTTGATCAAACAGATATTAACAGGTTCATATTAAATGCAAAGGCCTTTTTTTCCCTGGCAACATATTTTAATATGCTGTGAACAAAGGTCTGCTGATACTCAGTTCAAACTGAATATTTCAGTTCAGCAGATGACTGTTTCTTCTGGTCCTATGCTTAAAACAAGGCACTAACACCACCATGGTTACCAGTTTGATTCCTTGTTTAATTTTGGCTATCCACATCTGTGCACTTCCTAAGGACATTAACACACTAAAAACTAATTTGGAAGATGTATCAGACACTTTGATCAGTGGTATCGCCTCTCTGAATGCGCAAGAAGCAGAAAAGAGTAATGAGCAAGGGTGTTTCTACCCGTACCATCTATCTGTAGGAGGTTTGATAAGGCTGGTAATCGATACCAACGACTCAGTGATGGCTTTGCTGGATGTGGGATGCTGTATTTCTTTCAAAACAGACTTTCAAACCACTGTTTTTGAGTCCATAAGAATTTCAATTTTACCAGTTGCCTTTAAAGCTTCTAATGTAGATTTTTTAAATAAGGGATGGCATGCTACACAACTGCTTGAGAAAATCAGGCTCATATTAAATAAAAAACAACAACAACAAAAGAAAACAATTGGATAAAGTAAAATTCCCAAATGCAAAGCAAAAAACTATTCTTAGCTCTTGAAATGCTACCAGAGGAGATAAAACATATTCACCTGACACAATCTCTGCACCTTTAAAGGTTGCACTCCCTGTGTAGCTCAACAGGTGAAGCAGGAGCTCCATTCTCACAATGCCAAGAAAATAAACACCCCCACAGTACTGGGAGGCAGTTTGGGTAAAGGTGTTGACCAGGTGGCATATGCTCTGAATTTTCATTCAGTAACAACACAAACAGTGACTTAGGCAACCACTTCCAGGTACGTCTGTCTCATTTGTAAAAAGTGCCTGACAGGTTAGAAACGTGTGATTTGTTGTGAGCGGAGCTGTTTTTCAGAGGGCAAAGAGAGTGTTTTTTTGCTGCTCCTATTTCTGTCACATCCAGGTAGAGGGATCAGGGAGAGTCAAAGGCCAGAAAAGACACACGAATCTGGGTTAACCTCTATAGATGCTGTCCCTTGAGGGTGGTTGTGAGCTCTGGAGAATAGTATCTCTCTTATCATGTCAAGTATATGTAGCCTTTTTCTTCAGTCATTAGGAAGAAATCCACAGAAATTTTGTCAATGACAAACCAAAAAGCTGTTCTGTTTTTTACAACCACGTTGATGTGGGCACTTGTGCATCTATTTATTAGGAACATGTGCTCACATTTTACTGCTAATTTGGCTTGAAAGTGGCAATACCTGAGTGTAATTTAAGGGCTGTAAGATGTAAGCAAAAGGGTGATTGGCCACTTCTGTTCCAGTGCTATGTAGCTGTTTCCAGGTGTTATGTTGCTTTGAGGCTGTGGAGGTTTAGTTTCAGACGTGGGAGAAGGAGGTGCAGTGAAGTCAGAGGCTAAATGCTACCCCCTGCATTTGTAAACATTAATAGGTTATTGTGGAAAGGCAAAACATGGGACATCAGCAAATCACTTCAGAAAGCTTAACTGCTCTGAGCAAACAGAATGAAATGAAAATGACTCAGATGAGCATATCAACATTTTGATCAACTCAGAGCTTGTCCCATCTGGATTTTGGTGGCTAGACAGCAAGAGGACAGTGTTCAGAAAGATCTTAGTGAGTAAAACAACCGGAAACTATAAAAGGAAGGAGGCTAATTAATTTTTGACACCTTTCCTACATTACTCTGATCTCCCTTGAGTATTTCCTTAAAAGACTTCTGAGTACTTCTGTGGTCAACTCCTCTGCGGTCCCTCTCAGCCAGGGTGAAAAAGTAGAGAGGAAGAAAGATGAAGAGCGAGAGGAGAGGAAGAAAAGAGAGAAATCTTCCAACTGGCAGCAGTATGGACTAGGGGAAGCTCAAGCATGACTAAAAAGTACATTCACCGCTAGTCAGTGAATTTTGCTCCCTATTTGTCACTGCCACCTTGGAGAGCAGTAAGCATTAATAATACATGGGAGCTGGGGGAATCTATTAGAGGCTACCCTTGCGGAGAGGAATCAGACGGAGGCTGGGCGCTAGAGCTGTTAGGAGAGGAGACTGCGAGGGTTGGGGTGGGAAGACAGAGAGATAGAGAGGAACAGAAAGCCTGGGTGCTCCAACCATGCCCCTCTTATTTATTGAAGAGAGTTTTGGGGGGGCCGGTGGAGGTGTCAGGTGTGGCTCATGTGATGCATCATCAGAGAGAGAAGGAAGGCAAGGAAGAGAGAGCGCCGTGGTGAGAGGAACCTCAGGACATGGCTGTAATTGAGTTCATTGATCAAATAGGGAAGGAGGGGGGGAAGCGAAAAAAAAATATATACTGGACACACTGTTACCTAACCGTGCATTCAAGCAACTCAACAAACTCAAGTCTGTTCATGTTGTTGGACCAGGGAACTGCTGAATTTAACCTCTGCCACCTTATCTTAACCAAGAACTTCCTGGCACATGGGGTTGAAAGTGCTAGTGCTAACACATTATTCTGCTACTTCACCATTCAGCCTTTTTACCATTAAACATCATTTCCTAGTGAATTAACAAAAATGATAGTACTAAAATAAACATATACTGTGTAAGCAAGAAAGCCAGGCACTACTGAAGCACTCAGCCTTGGTTTTGATAACTGCACATTTTTGATGATTTATTTAATTTGATGTAGAGAAGTAAAAGCCGTATTAGAATCAGGTTATACTGATTTTCCTTTTTTCCCCCTCACATTTTTGCTCTATACCAAAAATGTGACTCTATTATGAATAACCACATTAATAGCACTAAGATTCTGTTGTTCTTTACTGTCAGTTTTATGATATTTTGACATGTTTAACAGACGAGAAGACCCTGATGCCTCTCTGTGTTGCCACACACTCTTACCCCTCCTCTTCTATTTTGGCCAGGTCTAACCACTTTGTGGAGGTGGGGGGGGGGGGCACAAAAAGGAAAAAAAAATGAAGAAGAAGGGGAAAAAAAGTGGACCATTTGTTGCTTCAGATGTGCTGCTAATCCTTTGATCGAACCTCTTATGCTCTTCAAACTTGCGACCGGGGCCAAGCTACTAATGAAATTCTGAGGCCGGCAGATAGGCCTCGAGCCGGAGCGTGACAGAGTCCATCTGGTGTGCTAAAGTCCCCCTCTGCTCTCAAACACACTGCTCAATGCAACTCTATGGGAACACTTTGAAGTGTTTTTGCAGTGTTTAAGCTGCTGCACTGGGGCCAGATCTACTCTGCTTCTACCTGAAATTAGACACCACATTAACTATATTTATTATAATATTAATGAGTCATTACCAAATACATTTAGGTAAATTAGAACAAAAGTAAGAACGTTATGATAAGAATGTCAGCCTGTCCAACAGTCTCTACTCTACATTTGTCATCGTGAGCCACCTGCTCAGATTTGGAGGGAAACCTGCTGGACTGCTTTACGGCACAAAACAGGAGGAGGGCGCTGTTATTCCAGAGCAAACGGAGACAAAGATTTTAGAGCTTCTGGTGACAGCAGATGGTGGAGGGAGTGAAAGAGTTCCAACATGGCTGTCCTGTTCAGGAAAAGAAACAGGGACAACAAGCGACAGGGCTTCAATACGTCATCTGAATTATTTATCATTTGAGTGTCAAACTCTCACTTCCTGTAAGCTTTAACGGCGGCTATAAACAGTTCGTAGACACTGACATCTATGGTAAATTCTACAGAATTTGTGGTTCATTTAATTTCATTGTGTTTGGGGCTGAAATTAGTAGTGAATTAATCACTCATTCAACAGAATTAATTGGCAACTACTTTGATCATTTATAAATAATTTGAGTCATTTTTTAAGCAAGCATGTCCAAAATTACCAGCACCTAGCTTCTCAAATCTGATGATTTGTTTGGTGGAACAAAAAAGCACTTTCTCCCGTTATTCAACATTTTACAGACGAAGAGAAGAAAGAGAGAAAATAACCAGCAGATTAGATAGTTGCACCTCAAGTTGTCTTCAGTTATGTCACATGTGATTAGAGCTGGTTATTTTTTTACCAGAATTTAGGTGCAGATATCAAACAATGTATTTTTCGATACCTCACAATGGGGAAAAAAATACTTTTTTATATTGGGGGGTATTGAAAAGAAGCCAAACTTTTCACTTTTAATGTTAAATGCCAAAAACAAGCAGCTCTATGAGAACTATAAGAACTGTCGGCTCATGAAGAAAAGAGTGAACAAGCATTTGATGCCAGCTTTCGGGAAACTTTTTTTGTCTTTGATACTAGGTCCTGCAGACAAATCTTGAAAAAAAAATCAAGGTTTGATACCTGTGATGTGTTGGCAGCTTGGCAGCAAACCTGAAGAACCTGGATACAGATGTGTCATCTGCTCCAAAAAACTCTTATCTCACGCCAAAATTAAGAATAACTTCTGTAGATCACACCATGATGACCACAACCCTGTTCTAAAGAGCAAATCACAACAAACCACTATGATCTCTTAACCTGTTTGGTGTAGGATCCAAACCCAACAAAACCCAGACATAACCATTTTTTCTGTCTTTTTTCATACATTTCCACACTTGACAGACCTGTGTAGGAACCCTGATCTGACTGCTAGCTTGTGTTTGAAAACATGCCTGGTTGCACTGACCCAATCCATACTACACACACACATGCATACACACACACACCTCTCCTCAGTGCCTGAGAGGATGAAACATACACACACACACACACACACACACAGCTTTACATGCAAGGATGCGTGTCGGTGTGTTTTCTAAGACACAGAGCAAAGAATGCAGGGGAGGCTCAGGAACGCACACTCAGAAACTTTTGCATTCTGCACACACAATACACACAACCATACAGTTTCTTATGCCTGTAGGAAAAAGACAAGAAAAAGCAAACCACCTGCTGTGAACTACACATTCATTCTGTTTGTATTTTCTTCAGTTTGCTGAACTCGCTCTATTGATGTACTGTTTGTCTACTTTTCACTTTTCAGACTTACTTCAAAAGCAACGCTCTGACTGCTCTCTCTGTTTGGTTTCCATTAACAAAGCGGTTCTCAACATGAGGATCTAAGCACAAATCAAGTTCTATGAGACGTCTTTCGGCAGTTTGGGGGTCGCAGCATGATTTCTGCAATGATTTTGCAAATATATTTTATTTACTTATCCATTTCAAACGTTTTTATTCTTAGTGGTTAATTTCCTTTATTCTTGTATGACAAGAATACCCAATATGGTAGATACTGCTTGAAGAAAAAAAGGTTGAGAAAGATGTAAAGAACAATATACTCACAAGGTTTATTTTACAAATGAATAATATTCATTCTGTTAGCCTGCTTACTGAAATACCCTGTCTTCTGTTTTTTAAACTGTCTTCAGCTACACTAGCTTCAGGTGAACATAATGTGATATCTTCTCACCTGCCTTGTAAATAAGAAAATTAAATGAAATGTCTAAAATGTAATATATTGTTTTTTTCCTGCTAATCTGTCTGCACGTTATCTTTTTTTGTCTCACATTCTCTTCTGTTCATGTCAGTCAAGGAATAGAATGGATTCCTCTGAATATATTAAAAGAAACATACACACTTTTGAACAGAGTATTTCTTTGATGCAGCGTCAAACAACCATTTTCCTGCAGACATCAGTGACTGCATCACATGGGTACAATCACATCAGCTGGGCTGAACATGATGCAGTATGTGTTTGTCCCGCAATCGTGTGCATGTGTGTGTCTGTTAGCGCCCTGAGGCTCACACTAAATCTGGCCTCTCATTGTTGGAAATTACAAGAATGGTGTCACAGATTGTCAGTTTCAGATATCATCTTATTGACCTGCGAGTGGTGTTCATGTGTGTCTGTGCATGTGCGTGTCCTAAACCACAGCACCACTGTTTAGGAAACACTTTATGAGGGCTGTTACATAATTTGAAAGCCATGAGGCCATAAAGATACCGGTGCAGCATCTGAACACTGATGTGCCATCTGTCTGCAAACCTGATCACCTTCGATGTTGATCAAAATAGAGCAGCATAAACACATCGATACTGTGCCTTTGTTACTTTAGGTCACCAAAGTAAAAGTTCTAGCCCTTTAACGTCTTGCTTTTTACTCCCCTTAATTATGCAGAGAAAATTAATGACACAATAGGAGAGGAGGATGCCTCCCATCACCATCACCACCTCACCTCTCTCCCCCCTCTGTCTCCCTGCGCTGAAGGAGGCGGCAGTGGCCTGAGCCAAGACGGAGTTCACCTAGGGCTGGGATTTAATGAAGGGGGGTAACTGTCTGCAGTCGGATGGTTATGGGGGTTTAGGGAAGTAACGCTAGGGCTGTTTTGGGGCGGGGTGTGTTTTGTGTTTGTTTGGAAGAGGAGGGGGGAGGGATTGTCTGGCTCAAACCACCTGGACTGACCAAATTCAATGTCCCCTCTCGCTACTGGATGATAGAATTTGAGCGATACGTGCCAGATGGACTCTTAGAGCTACAAAGGACGTTTTGGCTTCTAGTTCCTACTTTCAGTAGAACATGTATCACCTGTACACCTGGTGAATATATGCAAAACTATATAAGCAATTTATGAATGAAAAATGAGTGAGTATATTTGCTTATATGAAGTATCTATTTTTCCAAAATAGCATGGGTATGTGTGTGTGAGTGAAAACACAGGGATACTGATACAATATTAGTATCAAAATATAAATATTATTTCTTAAAAAACTATTATTGGAATACATTGTATTCAAAACTACAAACCTAAAATATCTGATCTTGCAAGAATGTCTCCTTCTATTGTACTGTGTTAAAATGAACACAACATTTTTTGTATTGAATATAATGTTTCTATCCTTGTATTCATCCTGCATTAGGCCTGTACTGGCTCTATTGCAGAGCAGCAATAATAACTGATGTGGACTGATTGCTGTTGAATTCTTTAAGTGCAATACATAAAATAGATTTATTTGTACTGTGTTGGAGGCAGGACTCCCAGAAAAAAAAGATATCAACTGGATAAATATAACCAATACTACTGTATCTGCATGGATAGATGTTTTTATCTATAATTTAAGTGAACCAACATTTCAAGGAAAAATCTTAAAATATAATCCACCTGTGTACATACTGATGGTTGTTTCAGTGATGATAACTGCCTGGGTTCACACTCCTCCAGATTCACAGATTACCACTGATTTATATCTGCTTGCTCAGAAAAAGGTAGGAGATATCTTTTTTTTAAACAAACAAAAAAGCAGATAAACTGAACTGAAGTGGGTTTCTAAAAGGTAATTGTGTAGAAACGTGAAAATGTGGCTTTTTATCCCCTTAATCCTGTTAGATTTGGATGGAGATAGCAAGCGACGCTCTAATCTGTTCTAAGGTGTGGAAGAAGGGATAATGGAGATTGAAGAAGATATGAGCGTTAAGGAACCGTGTGCTGTGCTTCTCTCTAATGTAGCTTTCAATGAACGGTGCATGGAAAGAACAAACACTACCCATGTGTGCAAGTGACACTAAAAATAAAAATATAAAGACAAATGAGCTCATTGAGATCTCAAAACAGCACTAAAAACACATCATACAGTCACAAGTTAATAAAAACAAACTATGCCCAAGAGACAACCTGGCAGACAATAAAACAATGGGAGAGAAAAATGACAAGAGAAATATGAAAGTTTCTTTATATCGCTGTCATTCTCTTTTTCTCTTAAAACTTTTTCTACACTCTAAAACCTCATTTCCCTTCATACAGCCATTCTCATACCAGTTCATGAGGAAGTCATTGCCTTTTATTATGTCAGGGCGGCAGACATTTTTGACACCGTTACTATTACTTGTCACCTCGCAGGACGACTCCTCGCATCGCTGTTTACCACTTTGACAAGTTACATTATTCTTCCAACACAAGACTGTCAACGTCCTCCGACAGTTCCTCGCCACTCAAACCAAATCCGGGAGACGCCCTGATGTTTTCCATCTCGCCAACAAAAGATACCACTATCTTCTGAGCGACTGCTGAGGCACAATGAAGTGTGAAGTGTTGGCCGGACAGAAGCTGACACGTGTAACCACACACAAACTCGCAAATACACTTTTGTTCTGTTTAACTGCAGTGTGACTGAACAAAATATACTAAGAGCTGGTAATACATAGCCCTGATTTACAAGTGAATTACAATGACAATGAATCTCAGGAGAAGTTCAGCCAGGCCATAGCTAAGATCATACTGTCAGCATTACTGTGATACTGCCATCACCTTTACTATTACTAATTTAACTAGCTAGCTAATTTACTGCCTAAGAGTTGAGAGGAGAGTTTGGAACATGTAGTCTCTGCCACTCAGCCACTGTATCTATTTTGTCCGGGGAATGATGAATGGCACTCCACATCTGTGAGAAAAGACAGCTGTGGCCAGAGGCGATTCCCAAAGATTTGCAGAGGGATTGGTGTTACACTGAGGTGGCAATCTGGTATGAAGCACTTATTGGGGAAAAGACTGTTTTGAAAATGGCTGTTTTGTGAGTATATAATGGAGCAGATTGGAGGTAAGCATCACTTAAAATCTGTTTTTTAACCTTTAATTAAAGGTTTTGCTGAGTGTGAAGAATACACTGCTCCATATTCACACCTGAGAGCTGTTGTTGTGTTTTATGTTTTTGTTTTCTTCTTTGTTCCTTTTTGGAGAAAAACAATGGAAACAAGCCTTTTCCCAGCTTTACTGTGCCTTAATCCTTAATGATTGTACCTGCTTTTTCATCAGGATCATTTGCAGATTAGCGGCAGCTGCAGGATAAATGCATCAGTACAGACTTTACTCCATTACCTTGCTTTATATTATCATACATTTTACTGGACATGCATATCTGTCACAGTATCAGTGAATTAAGCATACCCTCTAAACTCTCAAGAGTTTATCGTCATGAGCATAAAAACGCCGGAGCAGGGAGGAAGGTGTAACTGAGAGGATGTTGTGGATGTAAGATGCAGGTTGCAGATAAAAGCGGTAATCACAACAAATGACCCCTTATTATTACAGATGTGGAGGATAACATGTTAAACGTGGGAGCGAGCCTGAGGGGGAAAGGGGCTCCACGGTGGTTTATTTTCCTCAGCAACAGGAAAAAGAAAAAAGAAAATACCAGCTTATATGTGAGATTGCACCCACGCTATTCCCAGGTTACCCCAGATCAACCACAGTTATGGCCCTCTTTGAAGTTTCATTAGTATTATTCATCTGCCACCCGTGTACCTTTTCTAAATTGAAAGACAAAACCTGAACATGCCACATTTGAAGCTTTAATGCTGCAATGATCTGTACTTTATTATTATAAATGGATGAAATCTGTATCTAGAGAGGTGTTGCATGTGCCATAGAGTATTTGGCTTTAACTTAATTATTACATTCTTTAAATTATTTTTTACATTTTTCATCTCGTCTTTGTTGTTCAGCGCTCACTGCTGTGCTGATACTGCAAAATGTGGGAACGTACAGTAAATCTGAGTGGAATGTAAATTATGTTCGTGGTTTATACATGTACTTCTCATGATGGTGTGCATGCTTCCTGTGTACTTCAGAGGGTATCAGCTGAAGGGTCAACACTGGAGGTGGGGGTCATGCAAGAGGACGCCACTAGTCCAGGTTTTAGATAGCTCTGGTTTCAACTAAGCAGAGGCTTTGTAGCGTGGGATATGAGGCCTGACTCTAAAGCCTTAGGAAAATAAACCCAAACAGGGAGGAAATGTTGGCTTATCTGAGCTCAGGAACACAGCAAAGAGAAGATTTTTTTTTCACATGTACAATCCTCTCCCACCCTCCTACACTCCTATCCAACTCCCAGAGGCAATTTCAGCAGCACGTTATTATGCATTCTTTTTAAGCCATAAAAATATCTAATACGCCTTTCCTGTATGTAAGTGAAGCTTACCTTATTACATTATTGTGTCACATGTTCGCTGCCCTACAAAAGCCAAAGAGTGTGAGCTGTGTGGGCAGTGAAACTGAGCTGATCTCATGCTCTAACAGGAAGTAGCGGTGGTCCAGGGAAGGCTTATTTATCATTTAGTTGTATTTATGAGCGTAATTTGTTTCTGCGGTGAAGTCTAAACTGTACTGCTGACCTTTGATCGTACTTCTGTTTGTCTTTTCTCTCCTTGTAGAGAATGAGCAGACCTCAAGCTGGTCAGAACACGGTCAGTTCACCAACCAGGCAAAATGGGCGATTGCCTCGCGGCCCCAGAAGTCCACGGGGCACTGAGAGCTCTGAGGTTACTGGATGTGAACTGGTTTGTGCAAATTTAATTGAGTTCGTTTGTAAATATGCACCACTAAAGCACAATCTCCTCTGACATGGGCCTTAAAGGGTGTTATGTTCTGGTATATAATCTCTGTTTCAAAACTTTTGCTATTTCAAAATTGTGCTTACATGTTAAATGTTATTAAATTAATGTGATTTAATAAATAACGACACAGAAAACCTGGGGCCAGGTAGTATTCCAGCACAGAGAAACTCTACATACTGTGGAGTGGGTAAATGAGGGGTTAACGGAGGTCCAGGAGCATCAGTGTTACCCCAGGGGCCCCAGGTTAATCCAGACATGTTTAAATAGAATAGTGAGGTGTATTTTTAAATATCTAAAGCCTCAGGGATACAAAAACAGGGTTGAAACCATCAGTGGTTGCTTTTGGATTATCCCTGTTGAACCTTTGATGATTTCTCATTTAGGAAAGCCAATGAGAAACATGTCATTTGCTTTCAATTATGCATTTAATTTAATTTGTCTGTGGTGACCGTCTTTACTTTAAAAAATAAATGACTTCACACTGAAGTGCTGCCCAGTACAACAGAAGTTTTCTTCAGAGGTGTCACTGAGCAGCTCTAACTCCAGTTTGGGGTTTGGTGCCTTGCCTAAGGGCATCTGAGCCATGTTGTGGGGGGCATTTCTCACTCACTTTTTCCCCCTGTTTTCCTAACTGGCCAAATCCAAGGACTTTTATTAACATGGGCAGCTCCCAGGTGTGAATATGGAGCAGTGTATTCTTCACACTCAGCAAAGCTTTAATTAAAGGGTAAAAACAGATTTTAAGGGGCACTTGCCTCCAGTCTGCCCCCAAATGTACTCGCAAAGTTACAATTTTCCAACAAGTGCGTTATACCAGATTGCCACCTCAGTGTAACACCAATCCCCCTCCAAATCTTTGGGAAACGCCTCTGGCCACAGCTGCCAGGCTTTTCTCACAGATGTGGAGCGTGCTACATCCATCTTTCCCAGGAAGTCGATTCCTTTGCGGCTCAGTCTTGTCAGCCAGAGTAAACAGGGTTTTGATAAATGGAAGTCAAGGTGTGCAGTCACCTGGAGCCGCCGCTCGAAGTCTCCCGCTCGTCTCTCTGTGAGAGAGTGTGTCTCGGTGTGTTTTTACAGCTGCTGAGGTGCCTTTGCTGGAGTCCTCTGCCCTATACTCTGTCAAATTTCTGCCTGATCCCTTCACCCTCTGGCAACAAAAGCTTCGAAATACACCTTCAGACACTCCGCTCACACAGTCCTGGGCTGTCTCAGCAGGCTGGGAGCAGAGACACACATTTGCAAAGATTAGAGCCAGAAAACTACAAAGACTAACAAATGTAATATCTCCTTAAGTTCTTTGCCTAGGTGGGCCAATCATCTCAAATCAGCCTCCCACTAGCTTTGTGTATGGGTATGTATGTGAAGACCACTAATTGTAGAATACTGGAAATGCTGGACAGCACCATCGTATCACCTCAGGAATTAGGATGAAAAAGCGAGGATGTTACAAACCAAAGTTTTAAAAGAGCCTGTATCCCTTTGCATACAAAAAGAAACATGAAAAAGGAAAATCACTGATCTTAATTGGTGCCTTTGCTTCTCTGTTCCAGTAACAAACTGAATATACAAAATATATTTGAGGCATTTAACTGATCTTAGCTTTTAAGAAGACACTAATAACCTGGATCACAAGCAGGAACATGATTTAACTTTTTTTGGATCAACAGTAATACCTTCCAATCCTCCATCATCACTTACATGTGACGTCATTACAGATCAACATTTTACTGCAGTGTTGCCTCACCATACAATATGTTTGAGACATGACTGATGGAGAAGGGGGGACTTTTCTGACTGTGTTCCAGTGTATAATCTGTATAAAATTTAAATTAAAGACTAACATAGAAAAGCCTTTAGGGGATATAAGAGAAGGCCCATCATCATTTGAGAGGTAAAAGTATAATCAAAATTTTTTGCGTCAATTACCAAATCAGAATCAAGAGAGGGCTGATTTGTACATTTGGAAATTGTGAAAGCTGAGATATTTGGATGCAAACTGCAGAATGAAGTCATATGATGGGGTGCTGAAAGCTGCACTAACCTGCCAAGTGTTACACCTGCTCCCCAGTGTCAGCAACTTAATTACACAAAAAACACCTTGCATATTCAAAAGCTGTTACGGTCGGCCACTCTGACAACAGGACTCGGGTATCTGTATGATTGCAATACTCAAGAGCGAGAGCAGCTCCGTGATTAAAAAAGAGCACTTGACCATCGAGGAGCACAATAGGGGCCTGACCTTCCTGAATCTACAAGTGGGCCACCAGCTCCCCGGGGCTCCTTGCCGCAACTACGGATCTCATTTCAAGACATCGTGATTAAGTGCAGGCAGAGGCCTCAACAGCCTCTGCACATCCTCAAGAATTCAATGACCTGCAAGATACTGAGGAGAATCTGATTATAATAACTGTTTGCCTCCCCTTTCCCATTTGCATACATGTAATTTCTTATTTTTTGGGACACCCTTCTTTGGAGGAAGTTTGTAATTTTTCAGCTGCCCCTCCACTTCAAAGAAGAGTAGTGTTACAAAAGTGCTCTGCCACTTAACAGTTCATTACAACTGTAGCCTTATTTTTGGCCATCATTTTCTCTGGTTGTGAAAACACTGTACTCCATAAAGTTATTGCTGAGATCTGGAAATACAGAAACTTTAAAATCCAACGCGTAGGATGCATAAGCAGTCAGATGATCACAGGTTGTAAACAAGCCAACAGTTTAGTTCAGATGATCTAAATTATTTTATTTGGAGGTAAAAATGAAACGGTTTTGGTAATTTTACCATTGTTCTTTGCTTTCTTCTCTAAATAAATCTGGCTAACCCGGGGGTTTATTTACAACCTGTCGGATCGTCTGGCTGCTTATGTTTCCTGCCCAGTCTGACTTCTGTTTAGCAATGTTGCAGCATTGCCAGATTTCAGCAATTAACATGGTGTGTACAATGTTATTATCACCGATCAGAATGATGTCCAAAACTGGGACAAAAAATTTCCCATGTTGTATGAAACTGGATTTTCCCTTTGATGGCACAGTGCTCTGGGGGCAGAGGGGATTTTTCTGCTTCCTATTTTTCTGTTCAGTGTGAGAGAGATCAGTCATACCTTTTGCATCTTTGCCTTGAATAACTTTTACCCCCCTCCCATCGACTCCCATCTGTAGTCAAAGTGAGGTCTGCTGTGAGTTATGTCAGATGGAGCGATTACCAGAGAGGGGGCCAGGAGGATAATGAGTAACAGATGTAGGTCGCTTGCTCTTGTTCTCTCACATCGACTCCTTCTTTTTTTCATTTCATCTCTTAGTTTTTCTCTTTCTGTCTCTTTTTCTTGCTCTCTTCTGTCTCCCTCAGTTTTTTCACATTTCTCTTCCGTTCTGCCTTTCTCTCGACTCTTTTACTCTCTATTCCTCACTTTCTCTCTCCGTCTCCCTCTGGCCACCCACAGCTGTCCAGTACAAGGTGCTGGCGAACGCTCCCTGGAGCGGAGGTGCACTTGTTCTTTCCCGCTGCTAAATAGCATGCATCAATCACGCAGGTGTCTCTCCACCAACGGCGGGAGGCCTCTTAACGCATTGCACATGCAGCCAGAGACAATCTATCAGCAGAAAGGCAATGTTAATATGGGACTGGAGCCAGGTTTTATACATCTGCAGTCCACTTTGTCATTGTAATATCAGCAGAGAGATACACTTTTACTACAACAAGCATGCTTGAAGTGCTTTATGCTTTCTTTCTGTTTGTTTGGCCAGGTGAGAACAAGAACATAATGGCACCAAGATGCCTGAAAATGTGGATCTTTCTCCTCTTCAAAGCAAACTGCAGTGGAGTTTGTTAGGAGTGAAAACAATCTGAAACAACAGGAAACTACCCCAAAAACACAAAGGATACACGGTGTGAGGACACACACATAGTGAACTGCTCTTTCGCTTGTTCTAACTAGTGGGAACACAAGAAAAAGTAAATCATACTTATCCTAAGTTTAGAGGAACTGGGATGGATATCAAACCTCTGGAAAATAAAGAAGTGACTATGTGACTTTAGCTGAAAACAATCCTTATATGTGATGGAAACTAATGCAGAAAATATGTCTTTAGTAGATTGGTAGAGCAGATTTCAGATGGTTGTCCTATAGTCGTGCCAGATTACAAACAAAACCACAACTGCTAACACTCGTAATGGCAGACATTTTTAAGGAAACATTTGTGGATAGTTATTTCATGTAGAACCACTAAACTGTCAAAATTGGATGATGGGATAATAATGCGGGAGAAGAAATGTCATTTTACACAGACCACAGCATCTTATCATAGAGTCCTGGAGGTCACTGAGCCAAAAGTGTAGTGTGTATAAGGAGTAAATGTATTTAACTGCTGTGACAGAGCAGTTTAAGTCCATTTTGGGGAATTCTACATTTATCCAGTAGATAATCACAGAGTCCACCACTCAACTCACTGAGTTTGAAACTAAACAATATGAAAAGTCATCTCTCAACCAGGGCGGGAAGCTCACCTCTCCCAACATTAACTGGTCATTTCTAGAGTTCAGCAACCCCTTCTGCTTTTTCTCAAGCCAACTAGATTTGGAGCGGCCCATCCAAATGACGCTTAGTGTTCTGCCAAAGCAGCTGGAAAAAGCTGGCAAACCTGCCAGCTGCAGCCAAAATGTATAAGCATTTGGGTAATTTCCCAACTAGAGTCAGGTCATCCAACAGCACCAAATGTGACACTAACCTTAGTCAATCCAGGGAAAACAAAATAGGTGGTGGAGATAAATACTATATGAAAATGACTATATTCCTTTCAAACTATTATTAGTGTTAGTATTATATGTTACTAACATGTAAAAGTACTAGCATTTCTAATAAGGATACTAATAGTTTCCCAGTTTTTGTGATTAAAGACTTGCAGAGACAATATCACAGCTCACTACTAACATTAGTATTACCTGCTATCACCAATTATCAGCCATCATTTTATTATATTGCTCGAGTTACAGCATGTCTGTTTTTCTGTCACTGTTGCTGTTAGGTCACACCTATCCAGCAGATAACCCATTCTCACTTCATCACTTTGTTACATAATCTTTATAACCTTGTCCAGTCCAGCTGACATTATTGAAAATGTCACAAATGTGACGAATTGCTCCACCATTATTAGTGCAGTCTGAACATGCCAAAAGTTCTATTTTGTGCTCAACTCCCTGCATCTAATTGTTGTGTGTTATGTTGCTGGATGATGGACACATCTATCAATCAGAGCCTGTTTCTACAAAGATCTCTGAGTACTTCTCTTGTTTTTTCATAATGTCAGGACACTGTTACACAAGTTTTACATCTGCTCAACTATTAGCAGTTGCACATCCTCCTTTTCATTGTTATCACATATTCTATCCTGATGTCCTTCAGCTGCCAATCACCAATTAGAGAAAACATCCAGACAACAGACAAACCAATTGTTTTTCATCTGAGGGGCAAGTCAATTAATCATTGACAGACAGTACTGGTAATGGCAGCGCCATTGTGAAAGAGACAGAATTTGCTGATGCAAGTTTAATATGGACATGAGAAATTACTTTAAAATTTTCATCGCGCAGGCTTTTTCTATCGCACAGATGAAACAGCATGGTATTTTTTTTTTCTCCCTGATTTAGACCACATCCTCTGTGCCTTAGATACTTAGATGCCCATCACAGTGGAGTCACAAGGAAGCTTTTCAGAAAAACTCTTATGCATGTGGAATCAGAAGTGCCGGCTCCGGTGAATTTTACACTGATTTGCAGTGTGAGGAAGACCCAAGTGAATCAACATAGGGTAAGTGGGCTCTGCAGAGAGAGAACAACCCCAGGCAATGTAATGCTTTCAAAGAAGACGTACTGTCAGTGATAATTATTTCATAGAAACTGGACATTTTTGCTCATGTGTCATGGCTATGACAGATCCCATAGAAGAAAAAGGTCCACAAGACTGA
The DNA here is from genome assembly GCF_001640805.2 of Lates calcarifer. NCBI lineage: Eukaryota > Metazoa > Chordata > Actinopteri > Centropomidae > Lates > Lates calcarifer. The sequence goes on from NC_066854.1 coordinate 2,182,213, forward strand.
GTTTTTAAATTGCCTCAACACGTGTCATTAGTTATACAGTATCAAGGACAATTGGGCTTCTGTGATGTGAATTATGTGATAAGTTCAGACCTGTTCCAAAAGTAATCAGGTACAAAACAAAACTGTCCTCAAAGTAAAAATAACAAACAAACAAAAAACAGAGTCGTCATACATCCACATTAACCTTCCTTGTATCCTTGTATGATTATTAGGTTAGTGCAGTGCTCTCAGGAATATAAATGCAGATGTACTATTTGTGTGATGCAGTGGAAATAAAGACGCTGCAGTGTGAGTAAGCATATGTCATGTAAATCAAGGAAAGGTGTTTCCATCATTCCATCTTTGAATAGATACAACCGTTTTGAGGAAGGTGTGATGTCCCACTGCATGCACCGAGGTTGCCAAATGTAAGGCTTGCGGTTGACAGACTTCCCAGCGGTTGTGACATAAGAGGATACCTGGGGCCCAGGAGGGAGTTTGGGGCTTCTTTTCTTATGCAATTACACCACAAACCACAAAGAAACTGGGCTCTACATCAGACTATGTGTTCTACGTTCTGGGTGTTCTTACAGATCATAGGTACAGAATGACCATTGTGGTTAAAGAGCAGGGTGCCATGTAGGACACTGTCGTCCACCACCTAGTCAATGCACACAGCACTTTGAACTCTGAAACTGAGATTTTGTGTTGTGGCCTTAAAGTAGTGAAGATCATGTTGATCAACCTTAAATGGGTACATACCATAAACTGGAAAGAGTTTGTGCTATATATTTTTTTAAGGAAAAAATACTAGATGATGTAGTTATTGATTATGCAGCAGAGCTGCAGAGACGTTCATTCAGTGTTGGAACAATAAGAAATAAAGAAGACATCAGCATGTAGACCTGAAAACATTTTACCATGAGCCACCATAATGGAGAGTGTGTGCAAACTACAGTCTGATAATGTGCATCCATCACGTTTAGATCCTGCATTTGGACACTCTGGAAACTTAACAGACAAATCAACTGCAGCTCTGTGTTCATTTTCAAGTAATTTCCACCGCTTGATAAAAAAAAAAGAGGAAGGAGGCAAGGTAAAGACTTAATTTGCTAATAGGAATAATTATAGCATGGCCAGAGGCTAGCTCCATTAGCAGAAACAAGAACAATTTGGCTCGTGTTTATCTTGTGCTAATTGTTGCAAGCAAACGGCAAATATTTTATTAACTTCAGGAACACACTTTACCCACAGCAGGAGTGACCTGAATTTGAAATGAACTCCTGAGTATGAGTGTGTTCACAAAGACACAGAAATTGACTCAACTGTTTTGACATAATTTACACTGGGAGAGCACTTTGGGTTGTGCTGAAGTATCTTGAAGAGGAGGTGAGCTGTGACCGGTGGGTTGCTGGGTCAAAAGCCTGTTTCATCAGGGAACATCTGGGTGAGAAAAGTCAACAAATATGCAGACTGTTATTTTTCAGGTTTTGTTTGGGGATATCAAGGGACTCAAAACTGGCATATTTTAGTGTAACAAATTAAAAATGGACAGTGAGAGAGCAGTCAGTCAAGCTCAGTTGGTGGACACCCACACAGTCCTAAGGAGAGGTCTAATTGGACAAAATAAGTGAAAACACCTGCATGAGGTGAGCCTGAGTTCAGGGACATTAAATTCCCAGTCCTGCCAAGGAACTAACCTAACTGTGTGTCGCAAATGTGTGCATACTGTGTGTGTGCCTGTTTGCATGAATGCACATGTAACTGCTTGTGCATGAGAGTCTGCATGCCTTTCTTTAAGATTGTGTGTATATGTTTATATGCACTGAAGCAGAGCCAGCGAGTGTATCCTGGGTCTCTTCCTCATTAGGCATCCTGAATCAGGCTTGGCACTGTTCAGTTTGGAGGGTAAATGTTTTTTGGTCCCTTTCCATTTCACTTTAGCAACATTTTTTTTTCATTTTGTTTCCCCCCTGCCTGACTGCAGAGGGCAGAGGAATCAGTGTCCATCTAAATGTGGTGTTTCAATAACAACTCGGCCTAATCAGAATGATACAGACGAAGGCTGGCGCACAGACGTTGGCAAATGTGGAAAAGGTCAGTTGTGGTTGTGGCGAGGGAGGGAACAGGGACAGATCTGAGTGGCTTTGACGGTTCACTGAAACATTGCTCAGAGTGCGGTGCCGTCATCAGTTTAACTATCCTCTCTTATCTCTCCTGTGCTATAATGAACACAGTTTGAGAGGTCGGCTAGTGACTAAGCACCGCATCCGGTTAGGGAAAGAGTGGAAAATGCCTGCCTGCATGGCAAACAAAGAGAGCAGTCCTGTCATCGTAGGCATAGATTGTAAGATGTTCAAAACAAGCATGTAACCCACATGATCCAGGTTATTAAGCTTATACCTTTACCCACATAATCTGGACCTTTGCTATGGTTCAGCGCAATCTTCCCTCTCGCCCCAGATGTTGTGCTTTTGTATGTTGAGGCTATTATCTCCCCGCCTGGACATGATTGTCTCGGCGCGTGTTAGAGGCGCACATAATAACCACTGGAGCACAAGTCGGTGAATAAACTAACACAGCGTAATGGGCCCGGACACTTGTCAAGTCGCCTTTTGCTCACATGGAGGGCCCCGTTTGCCAAATGACCCGCTGTTTTTTATGTAACGACTACACGGCGACCGTTTGCATTCACACGTTTGGCTCTATAAAGTGGCTGCCTGATACACTCCAAAGTACTGAGACAGTCATTTTGACACTCAAGGCATGAGTAGAACCTTGACAGTGTGTCGGGGAAGGTGCGACAGAGCCAGGTAGACGCGACACCTCGCTCCCCGAGGTGCCAGCTTTGACGGAGCTGCCACCGGTTTGAGTGAGAGGTCAACACCTCTGGAACAGACTTGTCAAATTAGGAAGTTTGCACTAGTTTACTGCTAACAGTCACTAATTAGTGACACTGTACACGAACACAGACACATACACAAGAAGAACACGCATCAGTGTAGTCAGGGAGCACTTTAGCTCAAGGGTGTAACCTCTGTAACAAACTAGAGATTATTTGGTCAGGTTGTTGACACCCCCAGGGGCTGAGCAATTGAATTGAATTTCACTAAAAGTCTATTGTCTACAACTCTCTCCTTTTACCTGTGAAAAAGTGCCCTTCGATGTACAGCCCAGAAGGTATTTGTTCTTTCAGTGCTGTGATATCCTGTGTGTCGTCTGTATGTGAGTTCATTTCTCTTCTATTTTGCCTTCCTGCTCAAACGAGTGTGTTGTCACAGTTCAATTGACTCTATTTTCCATATTTTATAAATAGCCAGGAGAAAAGTATTAATTATCCTTGTACAATTTAATGCACCGAGTACTTTAACCTTTCAGGTTTCCGTTAAACACCGACATAACAAGGCATATCCGTAGCGGCAAACGTGATTTATGACAGGAATACCTAATTCTTGTTTTTAAATAGGTTGGACGGCAATCTGCATACATTTAAATGCGCCCGCAAACACTTTCTCCCCCCTCCTCTCTCTTGTCTCGGGGCCCTTGTTTAATATTCAGGGATGATTTTTTTGTCCACATACATTTTGGTCTGTGTCACCTTAGATTAAATTATTACCGTTTTGCAGCCTTTGCCGTGCAGGCTCGGGGCCCTTATTTACTAGAATCAATGAAACAGTAATGAAAATCCATTTTTCATAGTATCAGCCCCCGCTGTCTTTTATTTAGTTAGCTGTGTCTAAGCAAGCAATTCATTTTGTGTAAATGCCACCCTGAGAAAAAGGCATTAGTGCAGAAAGGGTTAACCCCCCCAAAAAATTAAGATGCTCTGCTCAGCACGGCCGCTGTGATCCGACACACAGAGAGTCCCCGGAATAACTTTATCCCCAAAACAGCCATGTGGGATTTGATTATTTTGAGGTGTAAGGTTTGGCCATGCTATAATGCTATTGCTATTACAAACAGATGAGATGAATCTTCACACTTGGCATTCAGTAATAGACTATTGATGAGTCAGACGCTGTCAAACAACAGATCTCTACATGAGTGACTCTCATATTTACTGACTGTAAAATGCACACGTTATACGGACAGTCAAATAAAGTATATCATGCATACATCGATGAAAACATACATTCTTCACCCTTTGCTTAACAAGCTGAGAGCAGAGAGGATTTGGTGTTTGTGTGGTGAGGAGTGCTAATATTTCACCGGCATGTTAAATACACGTGCAGCATGGCTCTCAGCCTGCATATGCAAAGTGCGGTGGGGGCGGAGCCAGGAGGCACTGTTCACCTTCTGGGTCACAGCACATAACACCGAGGTAATATGACACACTCCTAATCTTGCATATTGAAATATCTCCATCTCAGGAGCACAGTGTCAGCTTTGGCTGCCATACATATTCAAATGGGTTTGTTTATTGACTTTGGTTGGGGTCACACGTGTGGCAGCGGTAATGAAACAACAACAGAACAGGAGTTAAGAGAACACAGTGAGTACAAGGACAAATGATTCAATGGGATCTGTTAAATACATGTCATTTCCAACAACAGGCCCATGTGTACTCAGCAACAAATAACACAGGGTTAGTTTTCAAAACAACTTATTTTAACTTCCTTCCAATTCCAAAGGTCCTTTCTGGCAAATACATCACACACACACAAACATTTGAAATGACTGAACATGTAGGATGAAATCATGCTTTGACATCATGAAACAACCAAAGAATTTCTGTACTACTGTTACTGTTAATGACAATAAGGTGCCAGTAACGTGTGCGCACCTGCAAATACAACCAGAAAATTGAATTCAGTAGCACTTATCACTATTTGCCCTTTGTCAGTGACAAGACTTTTGTTACTTGCTCTAAAATGAGAGCAAATATATTAAAATATTATGTGTATGATACTTTTATGCACTACTTGTAAATGATAGTAAATGGCTTCTCCATACATTTATTGTGTGCAGTATAAGTGCGGCACAAGCCTTTGTATCCATCTCTCTGTACACACCACAAAAGATCAAGGGCCCTGCCGTGTCAGACGTGACACTAAAGGTTCATACACACTCTCCTGCTCTCAGATTAGATGACTTCATAAGCAAATGAGTCTGTGTGTGAGTGGAGGTGAAAGGAGGGAAGACCCCGCCCTTTCTGTCGCACGATGAAATAAAATTTAATAACTGAATAAAAATGTAAATAAAGATTTGCTTAAAATGAGTTGTCCGTGAAATAATTCTCTCTTCCCCCCGCCTTTCTTGTCGTCCTCCTCCCCTCCATTCTTGAGCTAATACTGTGATGTGAGGGGTAGGGTGGGGTGGGGGGGGTTATATCAAGCCCGTCCTGATGTGGCGTGTGACCTTTTGAAAGGCGCTCGGCGAGGGTTGATTAAAGACGTATTAAATTTGTTTAAATAAACCTCCTTGTAATGGCACATCATTTGTAAGAAGCTATTAGGGAAACGCCGGGGAAAAAATTGCGACGCCATTATTTGCATGAAAATGTGCCCCGACCGCTCAAATTGAGGATCGCTCCTGAATGAACAGCGACGAGAGAGGGGTGACACTTCTATAATTTTCCACCACACCCCACCTTAACCGCCCGCCCCCCCTTGACGCCATGACAAAAAACTGATCAAACATCCTGTGTTAAACCGTGGGACGGAGGCGGAGCTCGTCACATAAAAACCTGTCCGTTTGACAGAGACACCGCCCACCAAGCCCACCTCTGTCAGCTCTACCAAACACACCCCCTCCCACAAGTTGCACCTTTGAAGGGAGTGATTAGGCGACGACAATGCCTGAAGACACTAAGGATATCACAAAGTCCCAGCAGGTAGGAGAGCTGAGTGACAGGTGTTTAGAAAACTGCTTTTGCTGTTATTCAAACCCTTTAACGCACAGTTTCTTCTGTGTTGTTTCAGGTAGCTTTTAGGATGTTAAAATTATCTGACAGTTTATATAGTCTGTATCAGCTCATTCCAACATTTCTACTGAAGCTACATGATGTTCGAGTGAAAGGTTCAAACACAATGAGAACACAATAAGAATGAACCTCTTTTGAGGATGAGCCTGTGAAAAGTCTCTTCAGCCAAGATTTGCATATCAACAGACGAATTACTGAGAACTGATGATTCTAAATCAGATTTAAATACAAATACTGATCTCTGCACCCAGAGCTTGTCATAAGTTCCTGTAAAGTACCTACATAAACAACTTGGCTTGTTTATTTAGAGTTTCTTTCTTTTTGACTCCTTGTTCGGCCCAGGAGGGAGTTTAACTCCAGCCAAAACTGGGGCAGGGAGAAATGAAGTGCTGTCAACCCCCTCGGAGAGAAGTTCAGGGCCTCGGCCAAGTCTAAGTTGCTGCTGAGGGATGGAGGGATGTTCAGCAGAGCATGAGGCTGAAGCTGAAGTTGCTGACAGGCGAACAGCTTGGGGAGAAAAGTTGAGATAATTAAAAAGAAATACTTTTTGCGGGGGAGAATGGCTCGATCAACTTAAGAAATGAAAACAGACAATGAAATCACCCATGTGACCCCTTTAGATTGCTGGTTCTGATGCTCTGTGCTACTGTCTTCACTGACATAATGTTGAGTGATAGCTGGCTCCATGCTAAGAGTTTAGCACACATAACAAGCCTATAGAGTGACTGTAAACTTCAGGATCACTTTGCCAGACCAGATTTTTTCTGCTATTAGATGTTCAATCTTTGGAGGTTTACGGATGTAACAGCTAAAGAGATAAAGGTGTTAATAGAGCTACTGCAGCTGAGAGTATAGTAATTCATTTGATGTTTTTTGGCCATAAAAAGTTGGGAGCTGTACAGTTTCTGTTCCGTCTGGGATGTTTTGTTGCTTTTTGTTGATCCATCAAAAGAATTGAATAATTTAAAATCATAAATAACAGATGAGATGTCCTAAATCAACCTGAGAAGTAAATATCAAAATTGGAAAACTGAACATTTCATTTTAATTCATTTATATAAGCTATATTAATTCTGGTAAAATGTGAATCATTTTATCCCCTATTTTATAAACCCCACTGTGCAGTGTCCACGCTAGCTTTCATTAAGTGAATCAATTAACTTTAAACTATAAACCATACCTATACTATACTATAGTATATACTGTATACAAGTATACAGTGTAATACCTTCATTGGAGTAAGAAGCCAACTGTGATGTACCTGATGGAATTTCTTTTCTGAAACATTTCAAGTAAGCCGTGGACAGACTTGTATAAACTTTGGGGAGAAAGCCTTTATCCATCTCCTTCTGCTCTTTTCCTCTGCCTCACAGGAACAGGCAAAGAAAGAAACCTATCCTTCCCTCCTCTATCTGTCCGCCCGTCTGACCTGGAGCAGATTGGACGCTGTGATTTGAGGCGTCTGGTCAGTGTAAAACAGCTGAAGGGAGCAATCAGGTTTGTGGCTGATTACCTTTTTGGTAGCAGTTTCACAGCACAAATTTGTGTGTGTGCGTGCTTGTGTGCCCTTGCGTGTGTGTGTGTGTGTGTGATGTAACAGCACCTGACATGTTGGTCGTGGTGTGTCGGCTTGGCGGTTGGTTATTCACTGACAGCCACAGGAAGGCCAGAGAGGTGAAGGCATACACACACACACTCTTGTCTCAGTACAGCAATGATCTATTTACTCTATTTATTCCTTCACCTTAAACCCAAATTTTACAAGCAAGATATCCAACTGTTTAAATCTACCGAGGAGAACAACACACACACAAATCCTTACCAAGGTGGTCAAAAAACATCTACAATATTATTTTTGCAGGTAAATGCATGATTGTTGAATGCTGTCTGGTGGCAGACAAAACTCACCACTGCCAAATCATACAATCTTTTTTTTGTCTTATTTTTTTTTTCCAGGTAGCTTGTGCTCACACACACACACACACACACACACACACACTCACACAGGAAGCACCTTTCTATTGAGAAATCCCTTGGTTTAACATCGATACAACGGCCATCATGTAGTCACTGTACCCATGCAGGATGTTTTAACGGTTGCATAATATTACACATAGAGCAGTGCAAAGCTTTTCTTAAAATTACACAATGTAGTGTAATGAGTGTACTACCACTGCACATTATCATTATGAGTACTGTGGACCTCAACAGGTGGGGCAAGGAAAACAGCGCAAGAAACAAACCATTAAACAGCTGTTTGCATGTATATCATTACGAAGTAGTGTTACAGGGCTATCAGATTGACAGTCTCAGTCAACAATGTGTCTTCATCTTAAGATGCCTCACAAGGCACTGGCAGTCTGAATTTATTGTCTTCTCTCTGCTAGTTTGACAGTCGACAACATTCTCTGTTAGGATGCCATGATTGGTGACATTCCTGATCCTGAGAGTCTGTCTGAGACTCAAAGAGCTCTGACTAAACTGCTTTGGAGCCCAGCAGGTCTAATCTGACTCCACTGGACAGACAAAAAGTAAGAAAACAAAATGAGTCCCCTGACATCTTGTCCAGTTACAGTAATGAACTGAGGGGCCTTGACAGCCCATCACACCACACACACACACACACACACACACACACAAATCCGACTCTTGCAAACTCAACAATACTCAAGGTTTTCACTGGACAGGAAATGGATTCAGAGAGACGTGGAGCTCAGTAATATGAACAGGTCTCGTCAAGGACTGAACACAATGCAACAGGAAGAGAAACCCCTGTGCTGGCCCAGAGAGAGCACTTCCCCTGGCATTGAACACAGACAGTGAGTGAGGGGAAACCAGTGCTGCATGACAGGTACTGAAACGCTAAATGAAAAGAAGCCAAAGGAGGTTCAGTGTCTTTTACCTGTGAGGCACTTAGAGTAAACAATATTCTGATCTAGACTGGCTTAAAATCAAGTGAAAAATTCATTCTATTGAATTTCCTTAAATCCAGTCCAGGGATATAGATGATGTTTTTTCTTTCTCTAGTCTAGAGTTGTTCTTATCCAATCAAGGAATACAAGTTTTTGACCTCGTCATATTACAAACAAATAAAAAACAACTTTTCAAAACTTCATAATATAAACTCTTAATTTAGGCATAGAATGTTTCTCCAAAAACATATCTTATCTTTATCTTTGTGTCACCAACACTGCCTTTTTGTACTTAATCTAATCTCCCACATTTGTTTATCTTCAACAGAATTAAATTAAATGACTGTGATATAGAAACATATTAGAAAATGTGCAGATTCAGAAAATCAGGTTTCTCACTCAAACAAACAGACACTTGCTTCCTCTTCACTCTGCTCTTATGAAGTCAATGAAAACAAAGTTTAGTATGTATAACTGCAGTAGTAGTAGATATTATGAATCTGTTGACAGAGACACCTTAAGATGATTGATAATACAAGCACAAGAGAAACTAGCAGTTAACTTCAGTTCCTGGTTGAACGCTCTCCAGACGTGATTCTCTGCATTACTCGAGATGCAGCATGATGAGCTTCAGGTAATGAGATTTCTTTTTTTCCCCTCCATAAAAATGCATATATAACGTTTTGGAAACAAACTCTTCAAATGCAGACATCAAAACAAATGGTGAATTAAGGCACGGCACTCACTGCCTTGTTCTGAGAGCATGGCCTTGAGCTACCGATTTTTAAACTGTGCCACCGTTAATTTATGCGAAGATCTGAACTAATTCTTTGGCAACTGTGAAGCGAGAATATTAACGCGATGTATTTCCTTGTCGATGATAATGCTGCGCTCTTAATTTGAGATGTGCGGTGTAGTCGAACATGAAATGGAAATTTGCCCCAAACTATGTATTTGTCACTGAGTGTCGGATGTGGAATGAGGTTACATGCATCCTTTGCTACCCACACTCTTAAGATACAAGAAGAGGTGTATTTCTCCCCTCACACTCTGCGGTGTGTATGTGTGGTAAAAGCTTCAACTTAAAGCCCCAGCTCAGAATATATTATATTTACATATTTCCATCCAGGGCGGTTTTTATAATGTATTTGCATAGATTTCCTGAAGAGTTTGTCTTGTGCGTGGAAAATAAACTAATCCATGATAACCAAAAATACAGGCAGGTTTTCCTCAAGCATTTACATACTGACCCCTCCGAGGTCAAAGCCCATTTTTGTAAACACTAAAGTTGGCACTTGTTCAAGAAATTTTCATTTTTCATTTCAATTATCATATGTGCAGTACAAACTGAGCTCAAAGTATAAAGTCAGTTGAAAAACCTAAAGCTGCACGGAGACAAAAAAGTCACAAAATGATTTAGAAATTATAGAAATGTAGTAAAAATACAAACTGATTAAGACTTTTACAAAACTTTTACAACAGTTTGTGTCAAACTCCAGGGCTCAACCAAAGTAAAATCTATAATCTAATGCAAATGCAATTCATACCACGCCTTCTCATATCATCAAAAACCTGTTCAGTGGTTTAAAAAATAAAAAATTATATCCAAACCTTAAAGTATTCATCAAGTTAAGAGAAGAGTGAAGATTCACTATGTAGAAGTAGTGTAGGAGGTTGGTGCTACTTTATATTGTGTGAAAAAGTACTTACTTTTTAATAATGCACTCTACACTCATTCGTTTTCGTTCTTCAGAAAAATGACAGCATTTATTGTTTGACCAAACAGTTTAAAATGACCCTGTGTTTACCTTCAATGTGATATAGAGCATCAACAGAAATCTAATAGGTTGCATTATGACTACCAAGATGGGGGGAAACATCTTTCTCCACGAATTATCTTTCATTTTTTCCTCTAATCTTTGCTTTTTATTGTTAAAAAGTGGATAGTCTTACCTCCTATCATCTGTAAAACCTATTGAAATGAATTGATCTGAAAAGAAGAGATCATTCTTGTGTTGAATTGCATTTTAGAGGCATATGAGAGCTAACACTTTGTAACTATCGCAAACCAAAAAAGGTTGAGACTTTTTTGGTAACTTTACTTTAGCGATTGATTTACCTTAACTTAATCAGATCAGGAAAAGCTGATATTATCATGGAAGTGTTTTAGAAGGCACTGACCAATTGACTTTTGTGTTGTCTGCATATAAGGTTTGTTGTGAAATAAAAGACAGTCCTGGTTAATGTTTGTAGCAGTCTACAATGAGGTTTTCCACCTTCTATGACAAGCATTTGCTGCATTCCTTATCATAGGTTAGGTTTTGCATGTTGTTGTTTTTTGTTTTTTAGCTTACAAAAAGACAAAAACATTTATAGGTTAAAAATCTAATTACATAGAGCAAGCATTGCAAAAAAAACCCAGGAGGAAATGTAAATGAGACACAAACAGAAGCAAATGGTCTGTAACTCTACATGACAGCAGTATTCTCCTGGAACTGCAGAACCACCCACTCTAAGCAGGAATAAGCAAACGCTCTGGATATTTAGAAAGACTTCAAAATATTTCACCCAGGTGAACCTGTGACAGAGGGAAAAAATGTCCTTTTAAGAGTCTGCAAGAGGATGCGGATACTTTACATTATGACCAACCCATAACCCTAATGGATACAAACTGTCATCTGGCTAATCCCCCGGCCACGTCATAGCAGTGCCACCCAGAGAGCGCTGGGCCAAAGGTAACGTCACATTTCCTGCTTTAACAGGACGAAGGCTGGTGTCCTGGTGGGTATACGGTCGGTTTACATCACGCTAAATGAGGAGGAAGTGATGCGTTTATGCTGTATAAACCTCTGCTGAGTGTACAGGATGCTGCAGCTGCCTAAAGTTTACCTGCTGGATGTAAACCATGAACACACACACATGCAGTATGAGTAGAAGCACACTACATTCAGCTGCATACACATATGCAGATATTCACACATGTATAAACACACATACAGGCCATGTTTATATCCTTTCCTCAACCTCTTGTCATCTTTGTATTGTAATGGACTGTACCTGCTAAATTATCAAAACTCTCCACGCTGACACATTTATAAACCGATGCCTAATTACGCCGCAATTCATTCTCAGTGTTTGTCCTTTCAGACTAATTTCTCCATGAAATCCATCCATTACTGCCTCACCTCCCTCTCACCTTTTCACATACATAAACTTACTGCAGGTCTTAAAAAAAGCAAACTGCTCCAAGAGGAACGTGCCCGCTGCAAGAGGATTTAACAAAATTGGAGACAGCCCAGATTATACATGGTTAAATGATTAAATCACTGAGGTACAGAGCAGGAAAAAGAGGGAGAAAGGAAAAAGAAGAAGAGGAAGAGGAAAACAGGTCAACGTGCACCCACAGAGTGCTCTGGGGAAGGCAGGAGATAAGAGTTTATCACAAGCGTATAAGTAGATACTGTTAATCCTCCTTCTGTGAGTGTTCTACATGAAATAAATCTGTGACTGACAAACTGGAAAGATACCATTGTCTTAAAGGTGGAGGGATACAGAGGGATGGAGCGGTGCTGGTTGTTGTCAACAGATATGCGTGTAGATAATCAATTCACGCCGGGTTGAGTGCTTTCTCACGGAAGACATGGCATGCAGAGGATGCAAAGTGAGCCTGGTGAGGCAGGTAGGCAGGCGGGCGGCGCTGTGTTTAGCTGGTAAATGTTTCGTCATTAATAATTAATCCCACAGACTTGCCAAAAGCAAGATTGATTATTCTATTAGAGGTGGGGATCAACAATGACCTGACTGTAGCTCTATTTCACACACCGTTTAGAGTGGCGAGAATAACCAGTGCTGTAATGCATAAGCCATGATATTATCCTAAACGATTATGAAATCTCATGTGAAGCTGTGGAAGATAGGGACAAAAGGAGCCAAGAGAGTAGTGTATTCTATTAATTACAACAAGTTACTGACAACTAATGGCAAAAAGGAAGTTTCTTTGAAGATGTGAGCAATTTTAGACATCCTAGATATCACATGATTATTTTATTGCTCTCAGTTGAAAACCTAAAATTTTCAAGCAGTTCTGACAAGTGACAGAGTCTTGAATGAGTTGAGAAAAATGCATTAAATGGATTCTAAAATGCCTCTTAAGACAATTTTGCTTTGAAACTTATTCTAGTGAGAAACACTTTAGTCAAGCAATTGAGCATTTAAAGCAGATACATTTTGTGCTTTCAAAGAATCTAAGCAACAGGAACTGTGCTGCTCCTTCATAAACAAACATGAAGTTGATCTAACATTTATTAAATATTAGTTAGGTCAACAACTCAGCACATCAGGAAGAGGTTGGGGTGGTGGAGTGAGCTGAGGCAGCAAACCGCTCTGGCATGAGCGTATCAGCAGAGTAACAGAGAGTATCAGGTTAAATGCCGGCACTGTGCACCAGTATGAAGAGTAGACTGTTGACTGTTGTAGGTGTGAATGAGACAATGCTTGTGAAGCATTAATCAAACAGCTAATGCCAGTCAATTGATGCTAACATGACTTTGGTGCTCTGCCTAGGGCCTATACTTCTGGACCAGATCCTAAATGAACCAATAGGAAACCTACCCTTGCTGACATGCAGAAATTAATTTGGACACAAACAGATAGAATACTAACACACTCTCACTCACTACAAAAGTTGACAGGGAGAAAAACCGTGGCTTATTTCAGGTCAAACATGTTCATTCTGTACCTTCACAGATACACAGGTCGGGTCTCTAGGAGATGACAACACCAACTGAAAGCATTAAAGCTTTTTATTGGAGGCTCAGTTGTCCACCTAGAGCCAGGATTTCTTTTTTATTTCTTCCTCTCCTTGGTTTCTGGAGGGGAGGAAAAGTCTCAGGAATTGTCCTTTGACTCCCTAAACCCTCCTCAACCCCTCCAGCTTCCCTCTTGAGCTCATATCCACCCACAACACACTTACACACACACACATACACACAAGAAAAGCCACATATCAACAAGGTATCTAACCACTGGGAGGCAAGAGATCCACAGAGGTGTACATTAACATAAATACCAAATCTGTTGGAGAGAGACAGAAGTGTGTGTGTGTGTGTGTGTGTGTGTGTGTGTGTGTGTGTGAGAGAGAGAGAGAGAGAGAGAGAGAGAGAGAGAGAGAGAGAGAGAGAGAGAGAGAGAGGGGGCGGTATGGGGGGGAGAACAATGCATTCATTGTGTGCAGATGGAGGATAAGAGAGAGAGAAGTGTAGAGTGTAGCTCCATCTACAGGCCATGAGATCTCTCTCTCTCTCTCTCTCTCACACACACACACACACACACACACACACACACACACACACACACACACACACACACACACACACAGAAAGAAACTTACACTCTGTCCCTCTCCTTCCCTACCACACACACTTCTTCACAAACACATTCTCTCTCTGACGCACAACAATGCTTATTTGCTTTAAAACATGCATGCTCTCACACACACTCTTTCAGAAGAACCCACACACACTTAGAGACATTCTTAACATTCATCATGTACATACAGCCTTTCACATACAGATTATCTTGTGCACACAAACATATTTTTCATCCATTATAACCTCCACCCATTTGTTTTTTTTCTCTCATGCACATGCCAATAGACACTTTCAAATTTACACATGCACATAACAACTTAGTACACACACATCATTTCTATCTCTCTGTGTCTTTCACTGGAAAACCAATTCTTTTTCGGCTGCTGCAGTGAATGATAACTCTCTGCAGAAGATGGACAGAGCTCTTTTTTCACATCTTTAAACATCATGTTAATGCAGATTACAGATAACAGGAAAAAAAACAGGATGAACATTACAGCATTATTCTGCTTCCCTCTTGAGGTTCATTAAGATCAGGTAATGCAATTAAAATCTAATTAAAACCACATTAAATCGCTTTTAAGCATCATTGTTTGTGTCGAGCAAAGACAGGATCTCTCTATTAGCACACTCATACAAAGGGAGACGCAAACATCACACACACACATCAAACAAATAAAAGCCTTTGCAGTATGTCTGCTTAGGGACACATTTTAGATGAATTTTGACACCACAAATGTAAAATAGCATTTAATGTCTGTAATGTAATGTTAACATGAATTGTTGCAATGACATATCTAGTGACATATTTCCTTTAAACTGCATATTTATACTTGTTTTCACTCCTCAGGTCACCAAGGTGTTGTGCTTAAAAAGCCAAATAAAGCCCTAAAGCCTGGAGTTTTGTTTTCATTTATCATTTAAATGTTTCTTGTTTTCATGAATTCAGAATTATGTGCTGAAGTGAAAACCTATATTTTCAATTAGTTAGAACAATACTCATTACATCTCACATGAGAGATTGTTTTTGCGTGCTCCTCTCACTGCCATGCACCAGTACAATAACAAAAGAATCACAGACATAATCTGACAATGGTTTTGGACTTTGTTTGTGTTGCCAAGCAAACACTACACAGTCCTGAGAAAGGAGGTAAGTTTGAGGTGAGTTTCTGACTTTTAAATGATTAGATATTAATATAGAAGTACGTTTTTGTATTTATAACATTCTCATTTAGTCAAAAACTAAACTACAACCCTGGTCAATTGTAAATTCTGCACTTTTCATTACTGTGTCCATACAGAGAAAGAACCAGCGAGAACAGTGAAAGCTCCACTTGTCAGCTATTCTAATCTGGCCAAATCAACAAAAACTACTTTTAGAAATGTTAATTGAAAGGTGAGAGAAGTACCAAAGGTCACTGTCTTGAAACTCTGGATGGAAAAAGTGAGTGAAAGCATTAATATGTTCCACTCCACAGTAAGCACTGCACTGAACCAGCCTTAACTGCTCTACAGAACATTACAAATGAGATGCAGAACATTTCTAAAAAGAGAAAGAGAGAGGGGGAGCTCCACTGACTTTCCCAGGATATTAAGAGCTTTAAAAAAAAGCCCCTAACTCTGGTTATCCTCCACCTTAAAGCCATTTAGCTGTTCAGGAAGCCTCATGTGAAGCCAGTTGGTCCTGCTCTGTCATCACCTCAGCAACAGCGCTCGCGTACACTTCCAGAAATTAGTGGCATTATGCAGAATCGGATAACATGCCTTTGGTTCCTCTTGCCTTGATTTAGCCCGAGAGGAAATTTACAGTGATAGCTTGACTAAAAGGCTGACAGGCAGGACAGAAAAGGGAGATCAACAGGCTATGAAGCCTGGTCCACTTCCTGTTCTTTTAATCTGTTTGTTTTCTTTTTTTTTTTTTACATTCCTCTGTCTGGACTCTACAAAACAACACTAAACTGAACCGCTCCAAACAAATTGAATTTGGACAAAAAGAGGTCAAACTGGCTCCAAAAGGCTCATCAGATCATTTGAATCTATCTAGATCAGATCTTATTTTGTTATCGCACCAGAAGTATGAAAATCTAGGACACAATCACACTTCATTTAATAAGCTTTACTGTTCCAAACTATCAGTTTCTTTAAAACTGCGCACTTCTTTAGTAATATAACTGCATCTATTTGAAGCTCATTTTGTTTTTGTTTTGGATCAAATCTTTTATAAAGTCAGTCTCAAGAGCCAAAAATGTCATGCTAAATTAGATTTGCTTTGTCCTGCTGAAAATCAGGTAATTCTTATGTAAGCAACGATCTCACTGCCCCATTTTTAGAATAATACCAGTGTGATACGGTGTTGAGTTTGCTGAGAAAATGTCTTTTCCTCTTCCCCTCCTCCACAGAGGTCAGTGGTCAAAAACACAACAGCAATCCCTGGAGCTGGTAGGAAATCAGCATTTAGCTCAAGGGCACTTCAGCAGGGCAGATACTTTCAAAACAGCTTGACTTCAGCTCCTGCTCACTATATCATCCTGAATTCCTGTACATCTCCAACATACAACTGCATGTTACTGATTTTCTCATTCCGTTCAGTTAAATGCAGAGGACAGAGGAGCACACTGTTCAGGTGCGATCACATCAGCTGCATCCTGGCTGCAGATGTGACGGCAGAAACCGAACCTGACATTGCAGAACTGAGAAGTAATTAGAGGCCAAGCCGGCGCACTCCTTCGGCTGACACCAAATCAATGCAGTTTTTCCGCGTTATCAATTAAAGACGTGTAATTACAAGCGAGGAGAATTGCCTCTCACAAACAGTCAAGGCGGAGACAGCCCTTCTCCACTGCCTGGCTGCAGACCCACTCTTCAATACTCCACACCTTGACCCCACCGCCTCAAATGACATCCTGGAGCTGCAACGACCGGCTTGTTTATGGATTTTATGGCTCTCACTCCAAACACCTGAGCGATAAACTCAGTCTAGCGTGCAGAACCAAAATGCCGTACACTTGGTAGGAAGCCAAAGTGCAAAATGTATTACTCAAGAGCCCAGCTCCCAACAGAAGCCAGCTGGGTTTGAACCATTAGCCGGTACAAGCAGAGACAACCTGGTTGCTGAGCGCACCGACACTCCTGGGTAAATGAAACAGAGGGCTCTACACCACTCCCCCCTCCCCTCCCAACATCCACCCCCTCCACCCCGCGGCCTTCCATCAGCACCTGGGAAAATGGATTTGAAACGAGGGCAGCTCCCCACCCCACCCCCTAAATGAGCAGATGGAGGCTTCCGCAACGATTATCACCACATTACCTGGGAGTCTGTTGACGAACAGGAACAATACAGGCGGCGCTAATAAACCCCAATCAAACATGACACCCCGCTAATGTCGCTCACTTCTCTATCCCTACAAGGCAGAACTAGTCGCACTGATTCTTTTTCATCAGACGGCCCGGCTGCAGCTGCATTTGCTACAAGCAAGATTTCTTTCATAGGCCTCAGCCTTGGTTCACCTTATGATCATAAAAGTGTGCTGGAGTCATTAGTAAGACACATACGACAGTGTTCCCTCATGAATTTTATTCTTGTCTGGGTAGGAACAAGATTTAGGCCATCACGAGACTCTGAAAGTCCCTACTGCACTCAGATAGAATACTCTGTTGGGGGCAGTAGCACCTTAAGACATGTGCATACTTTTTACTATATTTGAGTGTGGTGCTTGCCAGGCCAAATACCACTACCTTGGTTTCTCTGGCATGTAGCAGACGAGTATTTCTCTTCCCGACTTCACACTTCTTTTCCTCTCTCTTTTTTGTTTTAGTGTGAGTGCTCAGTTTTCTCCCTTGGGGAGTCTAGCACTCTCTCCGTCTCTCTCCTGCCTCCTTTTTTTACCCAAAAAAGACCAACTGTAACAACAGCGGTCTCTAAACAACCAGGGGATTCCAGACGACTGACCTCAGCACAGTTCGTCCACCGCTGAGATACAAATATTTACCCCTATCGCGTTCAGCTCAACAGTGAGGGCCGCCCCGCCACGAGAAACACTCCCCTGATTGGGCCCTGCCTGGCTTGAATGCCCCTGGAAAACAAATAAAACTAGCCCTTATTTTGTCTCTTTTCCTTCTGAATATACACATGTCAATGACTGAAAATTGTTCAAAGAAGTGCAAACTGGACTAGAGAAAACTTGGCCAAGTGGTGAGGAAAGCTCATGTCTCTCACCACTTTCTCATACAACTCCTTAGAGGATGTGAACAGACTCATGCACTTATTTATCAGATGCAGAACTGGTTTGGAGAAGTAATTAATCTGACAAGCTAACTAAAACCTCTGTGGGAGGAGCCAAAGAAATGACTTTGCTGACTAAGTGAGAATACTGGACTGTAAGTGCATTAGTTAGCCAGCATGTGGAGACTTTTTTTTTTTTTGGTAAATGTTTAGCACATGCAACAATAATGGTGATAGAGATAGGCTGAGAATCAACAATTCCAAGTCTGAGACAGTACGGGAACTAAGTGTTCATTTATGGCTTAATTTAAAAATGAACTAATGTAGCTCCTTGTGCACATTCTAGTACTTTAACTTTTGTACTGATGATTGAGTTTTTATTGCTCTATAACGAGATATTGACTCCCTGTCTAGTCTTATCAGCTTATGTTTCCCAGGTGGTGTATGTGCTGTGATTGTACATGTTTTATTGCAAGCTTTAAACCTCTCCACAAACAAAATTTGATTTGATCTTTTCTCTCTGAATAAAACACCGGAGGTGTTTTTTTTTCTCCATGAACTTTGATTTTTTTTTCTTGTTGCTTCAAAATTAGGATGGATATGCAGTCTGTGTTGCCTGTATCACCAAAGAAAAAATCCAAAAAGATTATTTTTCTCAGATCTGGGTGAATTGTATAAATCACTGTGCTCTGTA
The DNA here is from genome assembly GCF_001640805.2 of Lates calcarifer. Taxonomy (NCBI): domain Eukaryota; kingdom Metazoa; phylum Chordata; class Actinopteri; family Centropomidae; genus Lates; species Lates calcarifer. Next base: position 2,201,312 of record NC_066854.1, read on the forward strand.
AAAGCACCACTAAGGGTCTGAAAAAGCCTGAGTACACAATATATTCCTTTTCAAAGCACCCGCTGCAGTAGTTTGTGTTTGACACTGATCAAGCATAATCATCAGGCGATCAGGGCTTGTGTGTGTGTATGCATGAAGAGCACACACTGACACACACGCACACATACACAAAGAGCATCTCCCCCTCTTTCCTCCCTGTGCAAGTAGAGCTAACCACTCCAGGGAGCTGGAGACTCAATTAATGACATACATACAGCACTTGCAAGATGTCAGGAAGAAAGAAACACACAACTGCACATATGCACATTAAAGGCTGTTCTATACTGTATGTCTGTGAGTGTATATGAAGATCTTGTAGTCCTATGTATATAGTTCAGTATGTAGGCTAAGGCCGACCTCTGGGAAATACTGTGTGTTCTTCTGTGTTATCTGCCTTGGAGCTTTAACATATCTAATGCACAGTAACAGTTTGAACCAAACACTGTTGCCATACATAAAATTCAATGCAAATGCAACTGCAGCTTATAATAAAGGAACAAAACAGTGGTACCTGTGAGTAAATACATGAGAGGGATTGGTGGATTGTTTAAGATCTAGCAGTAGAAAACATAGATGTCTCTCTGTATGTATCTTTCCTTCACTCATGACATACAGTGGAAGTCAGTGTGAATGCTTCAGGGTTACTGGTTTTGCAGATTTTCAGAGTAAATACACGCTCATTCCTCGTAAAGGAGAAAATTGGTTTAAACCCACTATCACCTGGATTTTATGTCTCCATTCCCTAAAGCAGAGGACACTGGCCACCGTTTTGTAATAAATATGTCCTCTTGTGATAAGCAAAGCTCAGAGAAGCTTCTAGTCAGACAAAGGAGAAAAGGAAAAATGAGCTGATGATTACGCACCACAACCCCTCAAAGTAGGTAAAAAGAAATGGCAGCAGTTTACACACTGCAGATAGTCTGCTATAAGTAGGATTTTTGTGTTAAATTCTTCTGATTTTAATCTAATTTTTACCCATTTTTACAGGAAGAATATTTCCTCATCTAAATGAGGGTCTAAGGATAAAGGGTGTTGCATGCTGTACAGATTGTAAAGTTCTCTGAGGTGATTTTGGGATACAAATAAAAACTGGCATGACTTCACAAGACCTATGTCTACTCTGCCTTTGTACAACTGAACACATAAATCATCCTTACCTTTATAGCAGCTTGGACAGAAACCTTGAACAGTAGAAAGGTCAGTAGACTGGGAGCTGTAAGACAGGGCAAACAAGAGGCTTAATTATACAACCAACATCCAATGTGTGATTTTATAAATGTAACAGCAGTTTTTTGTACAAAAAGTAAAATTCTTATGGTCAGTCTAAGCTTTCTGTAGCTTTTAAAGGAAGAAATGTTACCTGTCCAACATATTACCTCATACTATCTCTTTATCTACCTTTCATTTATGATTCAGGCATGAAGTAAGTTCTTCATTCAGTTCATATAATATATAAAGGGATCCAGTCCTAGTTTAGCTTTTAGTTTATTTAGTTTTAGTTTAGTCTTATAGATAAATCTACTACATCTTTCTAGTCATCTATCTTTTTGTTGCTCTAACTACTAACTACGAATATAAAACTTGAGATTCTTTTCTTTTTGTAAGAGAAGGTGTCCCCTTCCTCTGAAACATGGACATTTCTTTTTGGAAGTGAACTCTTCATTTCACACCTCTGTGGTCTTCCACACACCAAGGCCTCACCTCCTCACTCTGTCTTCCCGGCTTAGGCATGGTCGGCTGCAGCTGAGGGGTCACCACTTGGAGGAAGACGGTGGCTGCTCACAGATCCCACGGTCAAAGGTCATTCCTGTTCTCCTGGAGAAAGGTGAGAGGACCAGAGCATGGGTCAGTGGTGCTGAAATCTCATTTAAGAGATTGACCCCCAAGGGCCGGCTCGAGTCGGTCCGGTGCTTGGAGACGTCGTCACCGGGGATGATGTATAGGTTTGGGCTGAGAGACGAGCCCTAATGCAACACACACATCCACGGATGCCCACACCTAGGTCGACAGGCGCTGATGCACAGAGCTTCAGAGCATGTCAGTGTGGTAACACATCTTTCATCAGATAAAATGAAACTTTAAATGAGCCTTGTGTAGAAACTGGGTCATTACAAAAGCTAATAATAACAGAGAAGCAGAAAGAAAACAAGGATACAGATAAGACTACGGACAGGGTCAAAATCATACACAGCAGATAACTTCAACATGAAACAGGTTAAGTAGAAATGTTTGGGTCACAGTATGAAAAGGTGGAGGCTGTGAAATGTGCGCTCTTGGTTCAACACCACATGTCTCTTGTGCGTTGTCTTTATAAGGACTGATTTGAGTTTTAGGCTTTATTTTTACAAACCAAGGACATTTTGGCCAACTCTCACATCTTCAAAAGGGCCATTAAATGGTTAAGACTTTTGTCGTCCTCTCTCTGACTGATTTCTTTCTTTCACCTCTCTCTTGGGAGTCTTTCACGATTTTCTGTCTCGCTGTCTTGACTCATGTATTTCTGTCAGACTCTGCGTCAGAGGTGCCACATGGCCCTGTACATGCCATTTGTGTTACTTTCTTGAATTATTGCAAGTAGTGTGGGTGCTGCAGCGAACAGAAGGGAACAAAGACAGTGAAATGAACCCCTCATTGATCTCCGTATTGAGAACATCTGCCCTGAACCTGAGGGGGGTTGGGAGACACGGAGGAGTTGTGGGAAGTTGTATGCATACCAAGCAGCAGACTTCAGTCAGGTATACATCAAGTTCATTTAGAGTATTTAATTGATTTAAACGAAAGTACAGTTTAATGTGTTTAAACCACAAAGAATGTTTTTGTGAAAAAGCCACAGAAAACAGAGCTCTATTAAACATTAGAATTCCTTTTAACAGAAAGGCAAAACTTAAGATTGCTAGTTTATATTCAGGAGACATTTAATTCAAAGCAATTATCTGTAGGCCTACAGTATATTTTATTTCTAGCCTCATTTAGTCAGAAGGCAACTTATCTTTTTCTAATGTATAACTAGCCTGTAAACAATCATGTTTATTTTATCCCAGTAACTACACTGAGTTAAACGTTTGACAGCAGAAATATTTAAGCAAAAAATATTTACAGTACAAGTGTGATGTTGGTGTCAATCACCCAGAATAAAAGACAGAGACCTTCTCAGATCTGTCTTTTCAACAATTATACACAAAAAACCACTACAGAGGAGGTGGAGTGATCCGGCTCTCCACCCACAGGAGCAGGAAATGGAATTCAATGCAGCCACAACAAAGACTGGGCTTTGGGTATGAGGGGCTTTAATGATTGCAGATTTTGTGGCCAAAATTCATGAAGCACTTGGCCAGCTACCTGTATCCAAGCAACAAGGTCACACCCCATCTTTAGAGGCTGTCAGAAGTTATTCTGGGAAATGTAGAATAACTGACTGAAGTACAATTAGACGAGGCAGTTTAAGGGAATGTGGGCTCACTAGAAATGTAAGTTAAACCACTTCATCATAGAATAACTCCTGGAATGCATTGAAATCACAGATTGATGATATCTAGGAGTGTAACAGTATCCAAGGGCGGGGTTTTCTTTTAACTGCCAGCTGCTGGAGTTTTGCGGTGCAGCTGTTATTAAATAAATGTCCCATCTTAAGCTCCGTATCAGGATGGCGTGGAGATCAAACGTAGGGGGCCCATTTGAAACCTGCCTTAATTATAATAGGAGAGCTGAAGTTCAAATATTTATCAAATTGTAATCCTGACGCTGTATCCGTTTCACGTGAGATGAAGGCTCTGATGGACCTGACAGTTTTCCCTTACGTCCAAGCGCTGGACGGGAGCACGTTCTGCCTGAGCACAACCACATGTGGGGCTGATTATGAGGGGCTGAGTGTTTACGGCAGACCCAGATGTTGGGTGTTTAACATGGCACGGGCCGAGCGGCAAGTTTTGACAGCTCGTGGTTCAGCTCGACCTACACTTTGGTTGTTGGACCGCTGAGACAAAATGTCAAACATGCAGATAAGGGCCAAGTAAATGTGATTACAGCAATTCAGTTTCTCCACTGCCCGGCCAATCTGTCCAACGTCGGTCAACACTTCCCATGTGTTTGGAGGGAAAGGTCCAAGGCTGCGGGGCTTCCTGAAAACCACCCACTGGTTAAAGTAAAATAGATGGATAGATGAATAAATATATGACTAATATTTTGAAAGAAAGGAAAGGAGGGAGGGATGAGGACTCGTACAAAGTTGACGAGCTTGTCATGAATTAGTAGGTGAATGAAAGAATGAGTCTGTTAGGAGGCGAGGAGGGAGAGAAGGATAAACCAGTCATTGTGATAAATGAATTAGTTATTGGGTGAATTAATGAATCAAAGAAGGATGAATGAATGAATGGACAAATATGCAAACAGGAAATGACAGAACTTCAAACAGCATAATCTGCTGGAAGAAAAAAGAAAGGAATTTGGTATATCATTGATTAACTTGACAAAAAATACATGAAAGAGTAAGTTGATAGATGGATGATGGACAGATGAGAGGAAAGAACAGATTATAAAACTGAAGCATTTGCTTGTGGGAAAGAAAAAGGGAGGAAAGCGACTAATCCATTAGCTTTTGACCAAATGAATAAGGGAAGGGTGCTTTACTGAATGAGTGAAAGACTGCATGGGTGAATGATATGGTAGAGGGAAGGAAGCAAGGATGGACACAGGGAAGGAGGGATAACAGCCAAATAAAACTTTAATCATCTGCTGGCAGTGAGGAAAGGAGAGAAGGAAGAAAGAAGAAAAGCTGGAATGACTGAAGGACATTAACCTGCTCGGCAAAAGAAATTCAAATTGGACACCAATTATTGGCTGTTAATCACAGAGTCTAACATGACTACAGAGAGAATCAATGAGTCCACCAGACCAGTGTTAGTGCCTTGCTCTATGAGCTACAAAGAGTCCTTCGTATGTTTATCAAGGTAAGTTAAAAATAAAAAGCAGATAACCCTGTGTATCTGCAGGCTGGAGGGCAATCACACATTTCAGAATATGCTGCTGTCAATTTAATATTCCTGGCCTGTGGGGCAGTGAGAGATCAGGTGACTGGGGTATAAATAGGCCATCCGCCATCAGTTCATCTCAGCCGACTCCTTGACAGGATCAGAGTGACTGAGGACTGACTCTGATGTCACTTGAAATCAGGACAGTTGTCGCTGAGGGACCTCCGAGTCGGCGGTGAGCTTCGGTGTGTCCCCGAGACACGGATGGGGAGGATGAGGTTTACATCTGTTTTCTCTGAAGTGATGGGGGTCGCAGGGATCGCACCAGGAAGGGTAGGCTGGGCCAGCGAGGTCCAGAGGTGAGCGACGAGACGCGAAAAAAATGCAAAAGGTTCACAGCCCCACCAATGGCATGCAGAGCAAGTCGGCAGCAGTTTCACGGATGCTGCTCGAGGCGGTGCATACCTGAACAGATGTAACTGTCAGGCTCAAATATACATGAATATTTCTGGAGGTTAAATAAACACACACTCCAGATCAATCTACAGAAAAACAAAATCCCAGAAGAAAATGCTTCTGATCTATTTGGAATTTTAGAAGCTAGGTAAACAACTAGTTTCCTTTTAATCAATTTTTAACTATTTTTAACAAGGTACATTTGAGTAAAAACACATTCACAGTGATGGCCTGGGGAAATATTTGCAAGAGGAGGGAGACATATACCATTGCAGCTGGAGGATACCTAGTATTAGATCTGTGTTTACCCTGCTTGCTTCAAAGCAAACGCTGCTTGAGTTATTTGGGAAATGCTATGATGTTTAATACCTTTTAAATTTTTAGATTAACTTGCTAAGTAAAGTCCAAGTATCCAATGCTTTTCCCCTCAGATTACTGCCATCAAGGTAGAAAAGCCTCTAAAACAGTATAAAGATCATTGTGGGACAGTAAAATTCTCCAATGAAAGCCACGCTATTGAAATTCATCTAACTGCTCCTTGATGCAGGCTTCACTGCAGGTTTTACAGACTGACCCCCTGGAAGGTTTAAAGATCCTCACCACAACATACTGGCAATTAATAATTTAAATACTGCATCTTAATAATACAAGTTTTCAAAAAGTGTTCTTTCACACAGTTGGGAACTGCCTCAGTCCACTAAAAATGAATGCTTCAGTTACTCAATCATTCCTAGTTGGTGGCTGAATGCACTTACTGCTCTGAGTCACTTTGGATAAAAGTGTTTGCTAAATGAATATAATGTAATGTAACCAGAAGAAAATCTTTTATAACCTTCTTGGCAAACATCTTTCTATTATAAATATCCACACACTGCTTTCTTGTCCTCAATTTTTCTTTAACGCTACACTGACATGGCGATGCTCTGGATTAAATTTTAGACAGCAGTGTACAGGTGCTTTTCTTCACAATTTTATAGTAGTAATTGTTATACTGTATTTGTTGACTTCATTAAAACATGACATAATCGCTAACAAATCCCTGCTCCCAAAGCAAGAACACTCTATGCACTGACTGATCTTGATTGCTTACATGTTATGATGTTATGCAAATTATTGATTGTTACGGCTGTATGTGTTCCTGGTGCTCTGCTTGTCCCTTTCCTCGCCTGTCCTCTCTGTAGCTCTGCCCAGGTGCTACCTGATCAGTCATTAATGTCAGTCATTAATTTATGTGAATAAATAAAGCCTGACACATCTGTCAGAGTCAGTAAATAAAATAAGGTACAGTAAAGTATCATAAAGCAAAGCAACTTCACAAAAACCTGCAAGCTCCACTTGAAGAAGTCTTTTAAAAATAACTTATTCCAGAAATTGACAAAACACAGTTCTAGTGCACTTGTGATGATGACCATTTTACTCTTTGTGTCCCCACTGGGATTAATAAGTATGTTATCTCTCCAGCTGTCTGTCAACGTAATGTTTGGCAAAAATACAATGATCACAGCATCAGCCTCTATAGTTTGTCTCTCTGTTTTTAGCAGAGCACTGAAACAGAGAAGGGGTGACACAAGCAGGTGCACCTGCTATCCACCAAATTACTGAGGCAATGTGCGACAACTTAACTGGTAATTTAGGACAACAGCAGCCATTTCTACTATAGTTTCACATAATCGGCAGGTCTGTTTTACTAGTAGCACAATGACTGAAGATACTTTGTGCCTAAAGATCACAAACAACTTTAATGTTTCTTTAGTAAAGGCAGACTTCAGTGAATGTTAGATTTTCCTGTCTTATTTCCCCCCAGCTTGGCTTATAAAATTCTTAGTGCTTTCTCCATTATGCCATTCTCCTAGAATCCCTGGGAAATTCAACGCACCCTTTATAATTACTGCACCAACTGCCGGCTGACAAGGCTCATTTGCCTTCGCTGGAAGAGGTTGTCTCTTTCCTTAGGTACCTCTGTTGTGCTGATGCCCTCCCCTTGTCACTACAAATTCCCATCTTTACCTACGCAGCCGGTGGCGCCTTCAAATATGGATACACTGCTTGCTTAAGGAGAGCACTGTCAAGATAAACAGGGATAGGGATGCTCAAAGAGCTTAGATTTCCAGGCAGATTTCTTGTACTGAATTAATACTGCACAAGCAAGCATGTTTGAAAAAAAAGGTTTGCTTTGTAATGGGTAGGCCTAAGTCCTATAGAAATAACTTAGATAGGAACATATCTGACACTGAGGGGAAATAAACACAGTGTGAATTGCTGTGTTGATGAGTGCACTCTGTGGAAAACATTTGAGTCCACACGTTCAAGCAGCTCCCTGGTGGAGGTCAATACTCACAGCATGGGATATGATTTAGGTAAATCTACATCTGTCCCAGTCATTACCTCCATATTTCAAAGGTTAATGGTACAATCCATGATTCAACCATAGGTTAAAAAAATATAAAACATTATTTGGATGGATAGTTATAGAGGTTTGAAGTTCATCCAATTTATAAATGTATTTTAATGACGAAAAATATTTGTGTACATTTATAAACACATCAATAAAACAGGCCTATATTTTTATTGATTGACAAAAACACAAATTCCTGTGTTAAAAAAGAAATAAACATGTTGTGGTGTCATGCAGGGGAAGCAGAGTCTTGGCCATGACGCCGCCATGTGATGTGCAGTTGGAATTATGACCTAAAACATCACGCTCTCAGTATTAACGCAGTATGGTTCAAGTGCTTTGCAATCTGGTTGTGCTGTCAGCATGTCATAGCATGCTATGGTCACCTGGGATGGGCACTCAGCTGATAGCTCATACATTACGTATGAGAATACTGTCTGCAAACACAAATGACATGTCACAGCTATCAGAGGGGAAAAACAAACCTTTTTGTTTTGTTGTTCTCTGTTGTTTTGTGTTGAACACTATTCATAAGATATCAATATTGCAGGTAGCCACAACTGAGAAGTTTCAGTGGGCAGGCTAAATAGCATCTAAACAACATGTTTATCAAAACAAAGTTAAATTTTAACCTTATTTACATGAAGACTGATCTGAAACAAGTCCAAACTTCTGGTAATTGAATTGAAAAATAAGATTGTTAACACTTAAGAGAGAGATGTCTGTGCTCTGAGGAAAAGCTGTATAATTGAAGAGGTTTGTCTTAGAAAATCCCTGCCATAAAAGGCACCAAGAACTTAATGTCTGGTTTCAAAGGAAATTGTACCAAGGCCAACTGATCCAGCAAAGGCAAATTTTCATTTTCTTATTACATGTAATTTTAGTTGTACTTCTCTACACTAAAAGGGCAACATCTGAGTGACAATTTCATGCCGCTGGATGTTAACTTTGCTTCAGTGGGTTGTTGTCCCTTCTGTCTTCCTCATGTTCCTCATTTCACATGACAGATGGCTCAGACAGACAGGTAGCAGGCATGAATACAGCATCAGAATATGTAATTCCTTTGTTAAGGCCTCCACCCATCCCTGTTGTCTCCATTCCCCTAACATCACTAAAAAAAAAAAAAAAAAAGAGGATGTCTTCCTGTCCGAATGTCTCCTCTGTTAACGTCGGCTCCGTCTGTCTCGGCAAAGTGAGCACATGGTTCATGCATAAATCAGCAGCACGGTGATCCCAGGTTGTCCCCTGATGCACCGCCTCCGGTGATCTGGCTACCGGAGCCGTGCCATTACGCTGGCGCACTGAGCCAGTCACCGCTAAACAAATATGAAACCGCGCCACTTTGTGTCACAAATTTTTACATTCAACAGAGGTCACGTGAAAGCGAGGGAACCTTTTTCACCCATCTGTGAGCTAAAACGTTAAAAAGGTGGGCGAGCCTCACGGGAAGAGAGCAGAGAAAGACAGAGAGAGAGTGAGGATGTAAGCCATTACAGCTGTGCATATCACACAGCTATCTAAGATGTATGATCCCTGTGGCCATTTCAAATATTTATACTCTTACCTGTGTATCCCAAACGCAATATCACAAGATGTGACTTCAATCTATAAAATATGATGCTTTTGACAAGAGCAAGGGGACAAAATGGAGTTGTCACATGATGTAGTGGTAGCCAAGGTCATGCATTCATGTATTCACCTTGCAATCATCCTACACCGTTAGACAGACAGTTCTTCACCACAATGCAAAATATTAATCCAAAACTTTAATGTCCCTGAACTAACTACTCAACAGGTCAATGCATTAAACTTTTAACAGCTAAAACAACAGAATTTTCCTCCTATTTTGTTTGTGAATATTTAAAACATGCAGCAGGATCTCTGCACACACTTGCAGGACTGAGTGGGTTTTCTACACTGATCACATCTGTACTGGTAAATCAGAAACTGGGTCAACTTTGAACTTGAGTCGGTGATCGCCGTAAGGCAAACAAACACTAATATAAAGAAGAATATATGAATATGTTTTCAAGAGAATAATTTGCTTAGTTTCTTTAGACCTTATTTTGACTTACCCTATATCAGTCTGACATTACATAAATATAAATATACAATATGAAGTCAGATCATAAATAATTTAATATCAGCATGAAACTGCTCTGGGAAACATATTTACATACTTGCAAAATGCACCCGTCTTATAAGCTTAAAACACAAAGTGAGCCTAACAGTGCGCTAATGTCGACTGTCTCAGAGTTAATATGCTGTCACAGTGGTCACTTGAAGGAAATCTCTGCGGAGGAAGTTATGAATTAAATCCTAAACCCTAAATCTTCGCTTTTGATGGCAAAAATAATGACAAACTTTTTCTCATTGCATTATGTGATATGGTCAACTCACAGGGGCCTACAAGACACAACAAATTAATATAAACCCCATCCAGAATGCAGCACATACATTTTTAAATAATACTACAAAAACAAAAAAATGAAGACCAGTACGCATTCCTAACATAATCAGATTTTCAAAAGCAAAATTCATAAATTATTAACAAAGCATATGTAATAGTAACCTACTAGGAAAATCTAAAACCGAATAAGTACATCTGCCTTCTTTTAAGTTCTTTGGAGTTTAGCTAACCTAAAAAAATATGTGTACAGCAGAACAATGCAATTTTATTTCATGACGAAATAACACTCTTACGTTCTTGGGGTATGAAGTTGAGATTCCCTTCTATCTCCCTCTATTTTCCTCCTGAATATCCATCTTTGCATGAACAACTAAATATCTTGTTGCTTGTTTTCTACTCTCTTTAGGCTTTGTCTGTTTAAAGTTATAAAGGGGTCATAGAGCCAGCAGGTTGGTCAAAGTCAGCACGCTTTACAACAGTTCACTGACGTCATATTATAGTTTCATAGCAAGCCACAATGCTTAGTGCAGCTTTAAAGATCAACGATTTACTGTCATTATACTGTGTATCAATGCAGTGGTGTTTGCAACAAAGTGCTGTGCAAGGAAATCTTAAATGTATCCCCCCAAAAAGTTAAAAAATGATGGAAAAGAAAAGTTGTTAAAACAAAAACACTGGGGTACTGATGTGAAACAAACTATGGTGACGTTAAAAACTCCATCTGTTAACGTCGAAGTGCTGCCATAGCACAGATTTGCTGAGCAAAATATTAGATTCATGCATCAACAGAGCCACTAAAGTTAGAAAATCAGCAAAGCAGCCTGCAGCTGGTTGGTACTTGTTTGACTTCTACCATAATGACTGGTGTATCAGAGCACACAGGATTTCTCTAATGCAGGATTTTTAGAGAGAAAACAATGTGTGAACAGTGCCTGGCCTTTTCCAATAATAAAGAAACATGAACTCTAGGTTGTTTAAATCTTTATCACAGTCTGATCCCAGCACAGAGCAGGTCAGCCAGGTTCAGATTGAGGCATCCACAGCAGCTGACAAGGCCTTTGCTCCTGTGTATTTCCCCACTGGGAAATCCAGGAGCTGATTAATGTAGAATTGGTTCCAAGCGTGTGTAGTTATTATTTAGACCTGAACCTGTTCTCTAATAAGCATTCTGCATCACGCCTCGGTCGGCATAAACCTCCGTTTGCTGCATCTCGACATCAGCTGTTAATTGGTTTATTTTCTCCAGCAGATGAAACTTCTTTCACAGAGAGCAAGGCAATGAGTAAAAGGAGAGTCAGCGGTGAAGGAGTGGAGAGAGGGGTTGAGGGGGGTGGGAGAAGTCACTTTTGATGATATTACGTTTTAATTATTTCTGTAAATACAGGAAGCTCGGGCTCGTGAGCGACCCTGTCAGTCGATTTTTCATTTCACGTGAGGGTTGTAAGGTGTCTAGGTCCAGCCAGCCGTCTAGCTGGCGTTCCACCGGCAGTCATGGGGGAATAACACCCCTCTGCAACACACACACGCACACACACACATGCACAAACCCACACACCCCTCTTCTTTCATCTTGTTAATGGACATTCCTCCACAAACGTCGGCGAGTCTACCTGACTGCAATCCTTTAAAGTTTAATTCACTCTACATTTAGCCCTGGTCATAAATACCATATTAGGTAGCGGCAGCATGTTTTATGTGCTCCCTATGGTCGTGCTTTTGTTTTAATGAAGCCATTTGCAACTTATGAGCAAAAAAAAAAAAAGGAGAGAAAGTCGCATATTAGATGGGATAGATCAGTCAAACCTATTCCCACATTGTGTTTTATACATGGGCTGGAATAAAATGAGGCTGGTGCCCATCCACCAGCAAAGAGGGAGCACTGTATTTTGACATCTTTTTTCAGTTGTTGCTGATTTAAGGAGGGCTCTTATCGGGGAGTGACTGGTGGTTTACTGCAAATCATTGACTTAATCACATTATTCACCTGCTGTGATAAATTTCAAGGAATTTGTCCTGGTGACGTTGGTGTGCTGACATAAAATAAAATGGTCCTGTATATGCCAGTTGCTGGACATGGACACTATCTTACAAACAGCACACACTAAATATGTGGAATTAGTGGGCCTAATGGGAATACAACTCCTAACCCTACATGTATTAGTGCCTTGCTCCCCATAATCAACCTGCCTCACCCACATGCCTTTATTTATTATATATAGCTACCTCAACATATTTACCTTGTCATTTATCTTGTTTATTTGTCTTATCTTGTTTTTCTAGTATATTTCATTTTGCTTTCTATCAGTGCTGATCTGTGCTGTTAATATAGTTTTGTTGCATGCCTACAAAGACAAAAAATATCTTATGCCTTAAACACCACATAGATACAAATAACCAAATTAAAGGCTCTAAGAGTTTTAACTAGTGGACGTGACGTTCAATCAAATACAACGACTTAAGGCTGGACAACCAAAAATTGTTGATTGCATATTTTAGAGTAACAAAAGATGCAGCACTGTAGTTCTTACAATTAAATAAAAAAAACTCTCCTGCTTAATGTCCATTTAAATGATTTGGAGTATTTTTTTCATTGGTTTTATCTTAAAAATTGAGATGCAGACAGCAAAATAAAGAGGTGGAAAGAAACTGACGCACTTGCCAAAACCTGTATAGCTTTCGCAAACTAGACAAGGTAGATCAGACGAATACCTTAAATAGCAACAGCAACTACACTAATTGCAGTATTTGAATTGACTGCCAAGCAACACCTTCACATCTTGAGATCACAGAAAAGCCACTTTCCCAGTTGATTTAAACACTGCTGAGGATAATTAACATGTAAGCAACTTTGTAAAAAGTGGTAATTCTAAATCTTGTAAAAATACCTGAAGGAAGTCAGCGGTGTACTTTCTACTTCAGTAAACACAAATCAAGGAAAGTAAGAACATTTCCTCACCCACTACTTTCATTAATTGTTCTCTTATAATTCTACAGTTGAATGCAGCAACTGTACTGTACAGTCTCTGTCTTTACTCTGTGAGATTATATTGGTCTTGTTGCATGCTGTGTCATTTTCTGTTATGAAACTTATCAGTATGCCTGTGTATCAATGTCACCATGACAAATGCCTTACATTTGTTTGTACAGATGTTGCGTGCTGGTAAAATGTCAGACTTTTTAGTGATAGAGGTGAAAGGGAAAGTGACGCAAAACAGTTGAGAGAGATGAAAAGTTTTGTTTTTTTTCTTCTTTTTCTTTCTATCAGAGCCATGTGGAATGAGTCTTATCATGGCAAGCATACAATCATTTCAGTTTCAGATCTCCACATCTTGAGGGGGGGTTTCTGATTATGTATGCTAAAGATGGGAATAACGAATGCAAATTTATGGACCAGTTAAGTGTCACCTCACTTTAAACGTAAGGAAGCCATCCAAAATGTCCTCCATCTTCCTTTATTCAGAGTGAATCTCGCATCAAAGTCATCGGGTGGAGCTTTGAACGGTGGAACGCTGGGATGTCATATCTTTTGTTTCCTCTAATATCCCTGGAAAATCTGGTTAAAATTGGAGGATACAACAACGAGCCAGTTTCTCTGCCGGTTGCACAGATTCCACACTGTTTTCACAGCTGTCTCGCTCACAGGACGCGGCTGAAGGTTGGGGGGATGTGGGGGGATGGATCGAGCTGCTGCGATCAACTCATGTGTAAAGATGAGAAATGAGAAGCAAAGGGGATAAACCAATACAATGAGCATTTGACACAACCAGCAGCAGAGAGAGGAACAGTTTGAAAAGAAATCTAATAGCATCAAGTATTATCTGTCAGAAGTCAGAAAGTCTGCAGTGCTGCTACAGTCAGATCAGGTAAAGTTTGGATTTTGAGTCCAGGACTTTCCTTAAGATCACTTCTGCACCAAACTATGACATAACGGAAAATACAATCTATTCTTATTCTTTATCTGTCAATCAAAAGCTTCTGTCCATCAACAGATACAAGATGTGATCAGAGGTTACAAACTCAAGTTCAAACAACTGAAGTCCGAGGATGCTGAGCAGCTCAAATCATTATTAGTGACTCCATTCACATTTGAATGGTTATTGGGCACAGTATCATGCGACTGGATGGCAGCTGCTCACAGGTAATGTCCCTCTCATGCCGTAGTTATTAGGCCTCTGGTCAACAGCCAAACACAGCAGCTGTCCGTCCAACACCAACCTATAAACCCCCCCTCGGCTCCTGTTCATAAACAATAATATGCAGGCAAATGGGGTGGCCAATGTCAGACGTGGCCAGACAAACACGTCGAAGGTCACTGTCGCCACCCAGCCGCTTTCCCTAAATAATTGTGTAATTGTCTCAGTTCTGAATCCCTGCTTAGGAAAATATAAAAGAGCATGATTCACTTTCTCCTTGAAATCAATAGACAAAGCGTCACTCTTTATGATCAGTGTGTAGTATAGCTTTTTTAAAGACTAAACTAACTACGTAACCTGGGTATCTTGGTATGGTTTTATACTACAATAATTAAGTTTCCAATTCAGCAAGTTAGACTTGGTCAGAGACTGTGGTCTTCTAGCTCTGCAGCTTGCAGGACAGAATTGTCAAAATCAAAGCCTGAGAGGATGAGATATCCTGACTTTTATTCCTTAGAATTTCCACAATAAAAACATTTTATGGTAGCTTCACTGTCTGGTGAACCCCTACATCTTTCAGAATACATGCTCCAAATGTGTAATGCAGGCTTTCAATTAAAAAATCTATTTTAGTAAAATCATTGTGTTAATATGATCTGATTGTGTTATCATTCTACAACTTCCTGTGTCCAAATGACTGATTCTGAGCAAGGTGTCATTAAAAACAGTGGAATAATGTCTATTTCTTTGAACATTAGTTTGCTTCTATGTGCTTTTGCACATTTTTGCTAGATCGTCATACATATCAGTGTCTAAAAATCTTTATTAATGCTGTGACAGTGATTTCAACCACATCGCCTAACCCCACTCTAAACCTGAGTTGGCATAACCCACGCTGACATCAGCAGGGTTATTTTCTCAGACCTGATAAGCTTCTCCAGAGCCACAAAAGACATTATGCAACTGTTGTGAAGGCTGAGTAATACGCCAGTTGAAACTGATCTTGATGTGGAAAATTGGTAATTACCCCTGCTTCATGGACACAATGTTTTTTTTTTCTTAAATGTGCCTTTAGGTGAAACCCAGTCTGCCTCCTAAAGCAAGTGATGACGAATGTTTTGAAAATACTGGTCTTTGGTTTTTTCTACTGTGTTTTCCATGCATGAATAAATACATAGGTCAAAGGCATACACTGATGACAATGAACAATGAATGCTGACATATATAAATCCTTACAGTGACTATTATAATGTGCTGTAGCTGATTATTTTTGCTTTTCTCTGATTTCTTCCTGGCTCATGCACAGTGAAAGAGCTGCACAGATTTTTTTGTGTCATATGACAAAATACCTTCTTTTTTGCCGTGAATAATCCAGGGACATGGGCCTAACGTGATCTGACATTTGAAACGGGCATTGCAGGTTTGTGTTAATAAATGATTCACGCAGGCGGCCCAGGAGACCTGGAGTTAATGCCATCTTAGTGGCAGCGATCTAAAACTTTGACTCAGATCCAGCTCTGTCCTCTAGGGGATGGACAAATGGACATGGCCAACGTCTCTCCAGTGCCCCTGGTCTCCATTATCGACCCCAGAAAAAGCAGAAATACAGACAGGAGAGACCATAATGATCCGGTGTCAGAATGCAAAGTGCCACGTAGCTGCTTTTATGTGTGTTTTCCCCCATCGCGGAAAGGAGGAAGTTGTGATTCTTTTTACTGCCACACAGATTTAGGTGCACTAACAGCATTCGAAGGTCCCTCAGAGAGGCCTAATGTGAATTTAATGACCTGACGCTGGGCGAATGACAAGTATGCAAGGTGAAGGTGACAACCTTTTTCTCTATCTATGATTTTTTTTTTCCCCCTCCAACTCCCTCACCCCTCCCCAGGTCATGTTTTGTGAAAGCCATGGTGATGTTACATCTATTATACCACGGTGCACTGCTGGCAGTCACTGCTGTGAATTTCAAGAACAGTGAAAGCTCCCTTCAAATCTTCATGCATTCTGTATTATGCAAAAAACTCCCCCCTCTTTTGTCCAAGATGACATTTGCTTTAAGACAATCTCCCAGAACATTTTAAGATAGTGGAGGAGTGGGTTGTAGCTAGAGACACATCTTTCACAAGTTTGATCCCCAAAAGAGTGTACTGTACTATATGTCACCATCCAGCCAAGACAAGACACTGTACATCAGAGTTTTAATTATGCAAACATTCCTCAGAGGCAGAGCTGCTCTGCAGGCTGAAATTATCTCATTGGTTGACTTAAACCTCAGTGAGCAGAGCCAAAGAACCACAGTTCTGAGAGCAGATGTAAGCTCACTGGTAATTTCAAGCAGCCAAGAATGATGGTCAAAATATAACTGGAGGAAATTTTCAGTGAGTCACAGTCACAGTATTGATGATCTTGGAGAGCTTGTTTGCATTTGCAAATACATATTATACAGAAAGTATATACATACAGTACTGTCTGCATTTGGATACTTTAGTGAAATCTTTATACTACAGCAGACGATGATATTTTAGACAAAAGTGTGTTTCCAACTTTGTGCCTAAGGCAGTCTGAGGCATTTGACATCATGACAACACCCTGTGCATAAGACCAGGGCAATAAAGAAATGGTTTCCCCAGGTTGATGTGGAAGAACTTGACTGTCCTACACAGAGACCTGATGTCAACCCCCATCTAACACAGAGGCCTATAGGTGTAATGTTTAATCGCTCACATACTTATCTGTAACTGTTCACTTTAACAGCTTTAATTTGTTTTCCTGCAATAACTGGCAACTAAACCATGTGTGGGTTTTATGGTTATCTGTTGTTTAGAAAACTCAAAACACGTACAGACAGATCATACTTAATCCATCAAATAAAAAACTCAACACTGGCTTGATGGGACGCAACACACTGACACTGACCTTTTCCATATTTACCAAAACCACAGTCTTTTCCAAACCATAACCAAGTGTTTTAATAACCTTCCAACCCAGCCTGCTGCTCTTTAATACCACAAGCGTGCACCTGAAATCTGCACCAGTCTAACTGGACAATCTGCCTACAATAATCTGCTAATGGAGTGCACTTTTGATGTCATGTAGCTAGAAACTGGGGTTATTTGGTTATGCCAATTCAGTTTAAAGAGATTATTGTAACAGATATTCCAATCTGCCACTACATTTAGTCATTATTCAAATTACTAAATGCAATGTCAATAGAATCAGCATAATATATAAGTTGGAACAACCTCTCACAAGAATAAGAACCCCTCCCTGAGCATGTTTAGAGAGACAAATTTCCCACAAAGCGCACCGTACAGGCATTACAACCACTAAGTGCATATTTGGTCATTGAATCTAAGGGTCATCATGATCACATAATGCGCTCCAGAGGCTCCCAGCGGAACAAACACATTTATTTCCAACAAAAACTCTTTTCATACTTCGACAGGAAACCTCGCATTCGCACAACACTTAACCACGACCGGCTCAAATCTGATTAATGCTTAAACCAATTACAGCTTCCCCCAATTAGAGGACATTACCAGGTTAAGAGCTCTAATTTATCTTCCTCAGATTTTTTCATGAAGTATCTGTGGATGTTTGTCTGCAGATTTATTGACGTACTTTGGTATGTGGGAGCTCGAGGGCCATCCGTGACACCCTCCCTCTTGCCCCTCCTTACGAGATATAAACGAAACATGCTAGTGTGATTCTTGGAGCGACACTGTGATCCAAGTTTCTAATTAAGAAACAGGGACACATCACTCAGCTCCTCAGCCATAATGTTGCCCTGTAATGCCCTGTGTGGTCTCAATTACACTTTCCATGATGTAGAATAACAGCATTACTGCAAAGCAAGACATGCATTCATATACTTGTAATTAAATAAAATCCAAATCAAGATCAGACCCGAGTGATCTTGAGCTACATTCATTTAGACAGATGGGGGACAGCCCTGACCTCTTGGTTGATTCTTAAAGAGACAGCATCCAAAGGTCGCTGTCACTGTAAACAGATATTTCAAGCCTGGAGGGCAGATTTTAGGACCCACTTTAGGAGGCCTATTTCATCAGCTCAGATGTTCCTAATAGAGCTATTAAGTGCTAGTTTCTCTCTGTTTTGTTCTACTGTCCACACAAACAAATTTATTCAATTCACCTCAAAATTTAATTTCTTAACGGCCTTTCAAGTAAATGAATATTTTTCAGCTTCCCATACATAATGATTTACTGCATTTCAGTTTTACGTCACTGTAAATCAAAAGTCAGTGGGTTTGCGACTGTTGGTCAGACAAAACAAGCAATCTGAAAACAGTCATCACATTGTGCTCCAGAGTAATATGATAATGGCTTAACTGATAATTGATATAATTGTAAGTTGCAGTCCTACTCACAAATTTTCACCCAAGCAAACAAAAAGTTTTTCAGTGAAAACAGCTCACGTAAGATCTGGTCAGAGTGAAATCCAGCAGATGTTAGTGCTGCATATGATTCACCACCACTGAAGTAACAGCAACACTGCAACTAAAACAGACAAACAAAGTGCACCATTAAAACAACATGGATATTGTCCTTGATTCCCATTCATCAATCGCAGAGCGAGTCACCCAATTGTGCTGTGCCCACCCAGTTTCATTTGTAAATCATTTGTGATGTTCTCCCAGCAGCAAACATACAGAGGTCAGGCAGATGGAGAGCTGTCTCTGCCTCCCTCCCACCCTCCAATGCCATCTACCTGCATGGGCCCCCGGCCCCGTGGTCCCTGCCCTGGATGGAGGTTGCGGTGGTGGTGGGGGGCAGTGTTGTCGTTTGCCCCAGCATGGTGTGCAGATGCTAATGGACTCACGCAGGAGTCCAGGCTAGATTGGTTATTTCGGTCTTAATTCAGCCATTAACATTTCATTAACGCACTGTCCTACTGCTCGCCTGCACCGCAGCCTGCCGGCTGCTGCCTGCTGATGAATGCTGCAGGCTGCAAAACACCACACTCACTCAAGGTGGATGGGAGCCTAAACCAGCTTAAACCAAAAAGTGTGGTTGGATATTGGAGTTTTAAATGTTCTAACTAGAACATGGCCAATATCTTTATATCGGAGTTAAAGAAACCAGAACTGATATAGTGCTATACTCTGTTTCAACATATGTGGTAACCAATCCCTTAAAATTAGTTCTTAAAGAATTGTGACCACAAAATGTACTGAATGTTCTTTCTGAGTTATTTTCTTAAGTTGACCAGATGAATGATTATAAGAAACCTGAGCTTCAGCTGAGTTTCAGGAAGGACACGTTTTGTGTCTAATTTGATCTGTGCAGTGTGGGACAGAAGACAATGTTCTTTGATTGCAGAGTAATAAGAGAAGTTTTGATCATATCCGACAAATGTCAGTGTGACGGTACTATTAAGTCCATGTGGGCTAATACTGGCTGAGAATACCAAATTGCTGATTTACTGGCATAGCTGTGCTTGTAGGTGATACAGTGGCTGTCCAAAACTGTAAACATTCTACTAACCATATACACAAGAGACAGTAAAAGGAAGTAAAGCTTAGAGATGTAAACAGCAGAGCTTATTCAGCAATAAAATAAACAAAAATAACCAAACATCTACTGTCACAGTATTGTGGCTTTAACCCTTGATCCTTCAGGATATTATTTACTTTTTTGCTGAGCCAGGAATTAGAAGCTTATTCTACACTTGTACTGTTAATGTATGAAATGCATACATACACAGTACAGGAGTATTTGTGGATGCAAATCACTCTCACTCTATTATACTCGCGGCGCTATCAGTTGCTAAGGTATTTGCCTGATAATGAACATAGCCCCTTCGAGTGTGTGTGTGTGTGTGTGTGCATGTGTGTGTTTGTCAGTGTGTACATGCCTGCGCTCAATCCAACAAGTTTAACACAATATTCTAATTAGACATCTATGTTTATTTAATGCGTCCTGAGTAAATTAGTTGTATAAAATTATGACTAATTAAGTGCTGCATTAATAACTGAAGCGCAATGGCAGCCTTTCTGCTGCTGTACAAAGACAGGCACATAGGTAATCATCATATCTGTGTTACTCATTAAGCTTTTTGATCATCACGACATGACATATGATAATATATGCCATAATCTACATGCTGAGGCTGTTGCATATTTTAGTTATATTTGGAAATATGAGATGACTAACATCTACAAATACTAACACCTACTCTTACATTCTCTAGCAATGATTCTTAATATACACATTTATTTTTTTCATTTTTGTTCTAAGAAAATCTAAGTAATAACTAACTAGGGAGTACAAGCAGGCCTCTAAATCTTTAATCAGAAAGAGATCATTTTAAAATCTGTATCCCTCCTTGATCTTTTCAGTTTATTTCTTAAATCCATATTTACATCCACATCTTTTGTAGCAGTAGGAATTTTGTGGACACATAATCACACAGTAAACTGAAGGACAAAAAAGTCATTATCACAACTCTCCGTCCTGCTGTTTTTTCTATACTGTTTCAGGGATTATACAGCGGGACTCTTTTTGAAAAGTACTGTTACACCCAAAAACCTAAATAATGAACTGAAAATTAAGAGAAATGTGTCAAGCGCAGTACTTCTGCAACCAGCATGTAACATTTGTGATTCAATGACAAAAAGACAGACTATTGGCACGGCCCTTAAACACATTTGATATTTCTGGATCAGTGAAGCTGTAGGTAGACTGTTCATCTGTCATTACTTAACAGTGAACGTGGAAAAAAAAAAAAAAAACTAAAGTGCTACATGAGTGATGAATATCCGGCTTTATCGGGTATGTGTGTGATATATGAGATTGGTTGATAATCGACACTTAGTTCTGCCATATGGTTGGACCCGCCTGCCAAGGTACAAGGACTCAAAATATGGAGGTAAGCTCTCGGGGACGGGAGAATAGCAGATCCCTTCCAAACGAATGGAAGAGAACATGGCTGTGATTTAAAATAATGACCTGAGCGGCTCCTGAATCCTTTTCAAGGACATTTGAGCGGCTTTGTTCCACACTAAGAAAACTCCACTCTAGCAAAATGGATGATAGCAGAGAATTATAACTGATTAAGGTATGGTTAAAAAAACAAACAGTGCATGACAAGTCAGTTATGTAAACTAAAATTGTTTCTGACAGTTTCCTGTGTGTTAGAATAAAGAATGACAATGCTACATAACTTCTCATTCAAGCTTTGAAAGTAATTATCAGGAAAACCCAACGACACAAATGAACATGTTTTGTTTCCCCATATGGAAAACATTTGTTTGACTGTTACATGAGCAGTTATTTTCCTCCATGCCCCCCATCACCTCACTTACATCAGATGATGTACAGCACACCCTAGGACCAACGTCTGAAAACTTAAATACATCACAGAGGACAGCAAACACCAATCGAACCGCTCTTTTGGCACAAAGGGGTCAAAGTGTTGCTCTATTGCTGTCAGCCTGCAGCTCAAAGTGCAGTAATAACCTCATCAGTGCCATTTAAAAATCACACCCTTTCACCATGAAACACAATCCATGTCCATCAAATGCTTTTGTAGACGTCTGAAGTTCTTTAGACAGTCGCAAATGTGACTGGCATGCCAACACAAACAATGAAATAAATAAGTAAACACAGGCACCGGTAGCATTAGGAGATTGGTTCTGTTAAAGACCTCTGACTACACGTCTCTTGGACACTGAGTGGAAGGTAAACAAAACAACTGGCGTGTGGCTGCCAACCTCAGGCCCCAAGGCAGGCCTGTACTCACTTGGCGGCTGCCGACAGCGAGGGAAATCTCAAGCAGTCTGCTCCTACATCCTGTGCCTGAAAACACGGCAAAGGAATCCTGCTTATTTTAGACGAGGGTGAAAAAAGACCTTATTCTATTTTTTCATGTGACTCAAGAACTGGGAAATTTTTAAAAATTTGTTTATCCTTTTGCCCCTATTTTATTTCCTGTCTCATGATGTTCTCAAGACGTTGCTGCTGGCATCAAGCAGAGCTGCAGCTCTGAATTCAAGGAGGATTCATCTTTGTTGGCTTATTATTCATATAATTACCACTGTCTAATGAAGGGCAATAAACATTCGATCAGAAAGAGCAAAGTCTTCCAGAATAAATATATATGCCAGAATCTTGTCATCCTACACTTGGGGGGGCTTCTGATAGGCTCAATGGATTTCAGATGGACAGGAAGTGTAGGCTTTGAAAGTTCTGTAATTCCAGGTGGCCAGGGAGTGTTTTGGCAGGCCAGCCTGCGTAAGGCTCGCAGATCGCCAAGAGAGGGGACCTGGAGTAGGTGGAATGTTAATCATGGAGAGAGGAGAACATGTGTGACAAAGGGAAAGGATGGAAAACACATGTCCCATTTCACACTTATTTACCTTTGACTGCCAAACCCCTGCCAGATTAAAGGAAGAAGAGGCGGGGGGAGAGGCAACGGCAAAGGTGGACCTCTTTAAAGTTTACCTCTTTGATGAAGACGCCAACTCTTTGATAGCATTTCAAATATTTCGGCGAGGAAAGAGGAAACCTTGGCGGGATTGAAACTTGGGCCTCGGTGGGGCAGCAATACACTGACAAAGACGAGGGGAAGGGATAGTGATAAACTGCTATTCAGGACAGAGAGACATTGTACTGCTCACACATTTTACAAATTATGACTCCAAGAGTCCTCAGATATCAGACAAAAGAAATGAATTTATGCATTTCTTGTAAAAGGTACAAGAATAGTGATGTGTTTACTTGAGCTGAAGGTACAAAGTTATAATTTGTTTTTTCATGTTTGGATCTTTATGGAATAAAAGTGTATTTTCTATACATGGGAGATAAATACACTTGAGATTACATTTACTGAATTGAAATGTCTTGTTGTATGAAATTAATCATGCTTGTGTAATGTAATGCAGACTATAACACACATCTTAATTATGAGCATATGTTGTCCACGTTTGTGATACGTGTGTGAGTGGAACCTTAATATACAGCAATACTGTAATATTTACATCATGAAAATGTATAACATAGTGACACGTTTTGCAAACCATCTGCAGAGTCCCAACATGTAAATATATTCAGATACATATAGATACATATAACAGTGTTATTCAACAACTTCATCTCATAAGTTGTTTGAAGTATGTCTTCTGTTGTATTTTTAATGGCTGCTGCTTCCCCTGAAGGGACAATAACCTAAAGTGAAGCAAAGTATGGTACTTTTTTTTGGCTAAAGGTATTCTATTCACATTATAACAACATATTTTGACTATATTAATCAGCATAGTCTTTTGGAGTAAATGTACTGTGAATGCCATTACACTTTATTAACTCTGACATCCAACATTAGCTCGAGAAAAATGTCCTGTGCATTATATTTTGACTTATAATGAAGGTTTACGTGGTCTTCATATTCCCCTATTTCCTGCTAAAATTTAAAAAGCAAGAGTTTTTTTTATCCAACAGCTATAATTTATAAGACTGAGGAGGTGTTTTTCAACTGACCTGACAAAAATCCACCTTGGAAATGTCTAATATCACAGTAAAATGGGAACACGATATGTTTAAGGTGTGCTGCCAGTACTTCTGCTGGCAGGAAGATGAATTTACCCACTCACGAACCCCATCCAGTGGAGACTCAGCAGAGAAGACGATACGAGCTTTAGATTTTCAGAGCACAGCTTTTTTTCCCGACATGCCATCTTAAACTGGAGGACATAGGCGCGCTTTGAAAAGACTGTTAAAAAGTGAGAGTGTGATTGGAGTTGAAAAGTTTGCAGCTGTAATGGTGACTGTTTGAGATAAGTGTAACTTATTTCATTTGTCGGTGGTGTCACATGCTCTCGCTGCTTTGAAGTGGCAAATTAATGACAAGTGAGAACAGTAGCCATTCTGCAAAGAGAATGACCCCTTTTCTAATGGCTGTGTGGCACAGTGAGAGAGTCATCTGTCGGGCCCATCTAATTATGTGAATCGAGCAGTTTGAAAAGTGTCTTAAGGCTGTTTAGGAATAAAAGGGACATTTAAATGCAGAGCACTTTGAAAATTACAGATCCTTCAAAATACTTTCCACGGACACATCGCTTCTCCGCCACAGAGTCCTATTTTTTCTTCGTCTCGTTAATTCTGTGCTTTGAGAGTACAGCCGGCATTCAGGGAGAAGAATTTGGAGATAGCCTCCCACTTCGACCCCCCCAACTCTCCCACTTTCCACTTTTCTATCATAAACAGGATTCGCCTAAACTTTTCCCCCTAATTCTATGAAAAACGACATTCACACTGGAAACAACGAATCCCTTGTTCTAAATGTATAACTACAGTGTGATATTCATATGCTAGCGTCTGCCATATATCTGACACTGTCCACCGGCGCTGTCTGTATGGACCCCCTGGAAAATTCCTGTGCATCTGTAAAAAGCATGATTAAAGTGATGCAAGTTTTCAGGGCCAATACTGATAATTCTGTTTTTTATTGAAGCTGCCACCACTAAATTTATCAAGTAGATTTAAATTTGACTACTGGCATAAAAGATTTATGAGTATGTTTCCATCTTGCCAGGCCAGAGAACCCCTTGAAACTTTTAATGAATAAATACAATTTGCAGAGAAAATATGATTTTACAGCAGGGTTTACAGATTTGTTCTGCAGCTTTGGTCAAGAGGAGTCCTCCATAAGATCACAGACGGTCACTTAATCACTTATAATTTGATAATACTATATAAATAAAATATCAATATGTTTTTGTGTTAAAACCTGATGTGAGCATGAGCAGACTGACATGGTGGATAGTGATAATGATATAATAAAAGCTTTAATATGAAATGCCATGTAAATGAAGTTCAATATTCAGTTTGAATGAATGAGGAATTCATTCAGTGGGTTTTAAATGCTTTCTGTGCTGAGCTTACAGTTATTTTATAGTTTATAATCATGGTAAATGTGTTAAGCAACTATGCAGATACAGATTCACAAGTCTTAACTAAACTGTCCTGGAAATTCACAAATGAATTAATAAATGTAAATACACTTACACATTGATTAAAGTATATTCCATATACTTTGCTTAGTGTACACTTGCAGTGACTGATTTACACACACTGTAAAGCACTGTGTTCTATTAATGTTCCAAACTTCCTTTTCCAAGTTACTTCAGAGGTTAACCTGAACATCTTGTATTCAAAGCCTCGCTCTTTTTCCTCTGCTTTGGTTTTCCTAATTATTATTTGATTGCTCATTAGGCACCGTGTTCGCCGTGCGTGCATCTGTTCATGAAACCCTTTTTTGTGTGTGTGTGATTTCTCATATGTGAGAGAAACAACCGTCTCCCTTTAATTACACCGCCTCGCCAACATTTGTTAACACTCCTTCGAGGATGCATGTGGACGTCGACAAATACAGTACAGGGCAGTTTACAGGTGGTGTGTCTCAATGTAACCCTAATACCAGATGTACTGTATGTAGAATATTTTGAGGTAAAAAACAGGGAAACATAGAATCATTCTTTTCATTAAACTAACCCCGACCTTCTCATTTCTAGCAGCTGTCCCTGTGGATACACACCCTGCTTCCCTTCTCTTACGGGGTATGATGTGTGGATGAAGGCTCTTTCCCGTGCCATAATGACTGTACACCAAGATTTTCAAGGGCCCGCTCATGACAATCCCATTTTCTGTGTAATTTCATGGTTGTCTTCTTGAATGAAGATATTGGCTGCTCTGAAGCACGAGGTCAGAGTCTCCCTGCTCCGTTTTCTGGATTGTTCCGGAGTATGTTTCCCTTCACTTGATGAAAAGTAATTCATCATTTACACCCCTGAATTCTGCCACTTTTTTTCTTTTTCCTTTTTTTTCCCCCCTTGCCATACTACCGTCTCTTTTTTCAGTAACAACTTTCTTCACCTCCCCTTCCTCCCGTTCGTTTCGATTCCCCCATGGTACCTATGGCAGTGCTGAGAGATAGATAGGTTCAATACGACAGCAGGTCAGCCTTCCCTGAGAACAGGTTAGCCCTCCCAGGCCTCTGCGCTGCCCTCTACCCGTGATAGAGTTTGTCACCTCTCTACCTCTGGAAGTCAAATCCTGTCAGCTCTGGCATCCTTCAGTATCCCCGAAGTGGCTTTGGCACCCAGTGGGGCATGTGAGCTTAAAATTAATTTTTTCCCCCCCTTCTGTGTTTTTTCTTCTCCTCGAGATCTGCCAGGTTCCCTTAAGGGAGGTGGTTGACAGCCAGTGGACGCCAACAGCCAATCACAAGGCAGTGGCAGTGTAAAAGACACCTAGGGAAACTTTCCCTCCACCTCCTGGAGCCGGAGGGGGCAAAGGTTTGACATGTTGAGGAGGAGGGGGTGGGGGGCTGTATGAAGTGGGGGATGCTGTTGCTAAGAGACCAGTAGGGTTTTTTCCTTCAATCCCACCTCTCCTCCTGCGTGGCCTCCTGACTGCTCTGCCAGGGTGAAATTAATTGACTCAAGGGCCCCCAAACTCACTTTTAATTGTTTTCATTTCATCACTGGCCTTCCTGCCCAAACAAAGTACAAACATGTTTCCTCAAAGCCCCTCTCACGTCATTCTACTTTTGCAAATATTGTTTTTTAATGCAAAGTGATGTTTAGATTCTTCTAATCATTGTGCCCTTTGGTGAGCGATGAAATAATTGGGCTGTGCATATGTAGATTCCTTTGCATCTCTCTGGCTGAACATATGTAATGGTGTGCATGTGTGCGCCTACGTTTATTAGCAGTTTTAAAGCGACTAGTGAGGCACAATGAGGGCTCACGTGGCTTCCTTATTTGCCAGCTGGTAACATCTGCAGGGTGTCCAGAGTCCAATCAGGGAGTCTTTAATA
The DNA here is from genome assembly GCF_001640805.2 of Lates calcarifer. NCBI lineage: Eukaryota > Metazoa > Chordata > Actinopteri > Centropomidae > Lates > Lates calcarifer. Next base: position 2,228,549 of record NC_066854.1, read on the forward strand.
CTGAGAAGAGAGGAAACCCTTGAGACTTAAGAGAGACAGAACCTGATCATCCCGTCTCATCAAGGCTCTGGCTCTCCTGTGACCCTTCCACGCTGAATAAAACCTCCCTGCACTGCTCCTCGGAAACTAATTCCCGGGTACTTAAGGAAATACAATGAGCTCAGATTGGTATCATCAGTAAATTACACCTACGGCTCAGGCACCGTTGTCTGAATTCGACTCATTCACGAAATGGAAGCTCCTTCACGGTGGCAGGTGATTACGTTAAGGTCCATATGTTAAGGGCTCGACGACACACCTCCAATCATTATGAAATGAGACCTTTAGACTGGTTACTTCAAAGCCTGTTTCTCAGATACACTCTAAAGGGGTCTGAACCATGTGCAGGAAAGATTATCACCGTCAGTGTCTTTGCTCTGCAGGAGTTAAATTGGGCGGCAACAACAAAAGTGGTCAAGGAGTGTTAAGTTGTTTTTACCTGTATAACTATAAATAAACATGACCTTTTAGCTAAGACGGTGTGAAGAAAATGGTTGTTGTTTTAATGTTCTCTGTAGAAATGAGCTTTTAATGGAGAGAAAAGCCTCATATCTTCAATTCTGATTAATTTCCATATTGATGAGGCTAATTATTCTAAGTTGTTTCTCTCCTCTCTTTGGATTTTACCTGATTATTATTATTATTTATTATTATGATTACAGGCACTTGTAGTTTATCTATTTATTATCTTTATGTCTTTTTAAACAATATATTTTTTATTCGTTTCCTAATGACAGTATCAATATCAAAACCTTACTTCACAGAGCACTAATAATAACATTCAATGAACAAATGTCTGTCTAATTGTGAGAAACTTCAATTTTCTTCCAATTATATTCTTCACTTTCTACTCGTCAGACTCTGGTGAACTGTGTCTTCCTGTAGTAAGAAACACAAAAAACTTGCTTGCATTAAAACTGATCAGCCTTTTTAAAATAATTTGGTCACTTGCATATTCATAATTACACGGTAGTTCATGGACTGAGCAAATCTGATGACGCCTGGACTTTAAAAATTTTGCAATTTCCTTTAATAAACTTTGTCAGTTCCTGATAAGGTGACACTTTGAAATGTGAGGTTTTATGCTTTTTTACCTCCTCTGACATAATTATAAAACATAGGACAGTCTGTGCATTTGCTTCAAGTCTTTCCATCTTTTGATGAAAATATGGCTAATGCCTTTAGCAGACAAACAAACTCTCACACACACACACACACACAGTTTGCCCATGTCCTGCACATCTTCGCCTCGGAGCCACTGGAGCACCCAGGTGGCACTGAGGAGGCAAAGCAGGGCATCAGGAGAAGGGTAATAGCCGGAGATCTGTGTGCATTTGCCATGGCTGAATGAACTGAGTGTGGCTGTGCGTTAACAGAAAGAAAAAAAATACATGCACAGATGGATTTTCAGGGTTGGGGGGCGTGTTGTATAAGGGGGCAGAATCACATATCCTTCAGCAATGTTAAAGATAGTTGGCTGAGGGATTTGTGACTGTAGTCATGCTGCAGCTGCTGCAGTCAGGTGTCACTCAGGTGATGCGCTCTATTCAATTTTCACATCTATTGCACATACAACACAAAAAAATAGTTTTTATATTTTAGAGCAGTACACAAAAGTTGCACAAGAAATGAGAGATACCTCGAGATATAATGTTATTCTAATTGTGTGATTGGTGTCATGATAGAAGCAATTCTGAGGTCCTAAATATACTGCAAGGCAATCATATACAAAGTATCATGATATCTGTGCAGTGTTTTCAGTTTCACAAGATATAACTGAAAACTAAACTTATATAAGAGGGTGTACAAAGACAGCCTTCACACACACACACACCACGCACCAAGATTAAGATATGACCCATAATTTTCAAGAGCGAATTGGCAAAAATCAGAACAAAGTACAAAGCCTTAAAAAAGCATGTATAAAGGAAGGCAAGACATTGCCATAATGTTATCTTGACTAGTGATTCAACTCATTACTCTACATGGAACCCGAGTTATATAAAGAAACACAGCGGACCAATTTCTGAATCCACAACTCTCAAACTACTGCGTGTCTAATGGAAAAAAAATTCACAGACTTACAGGGCACCTGAGCTGTCTGAAGCCAGAAAACATTCTCTGCAATCGCATCTGAGCACTTTGAAATGTGGTTTCAAATGCATTAGGTCTGTGTAAGAGGGAGACTGGTGCCTTGACCTGTTTGACTTTACTAATATTCTGTCAGCTTTGGGGATACACACCCCTCTCCTCTACCTTCATCATCATTTGTGACACTATTTTTGGATTTTGTGACTGACTGCCTTATATGTTTTCTACTTTTTACCAAGCAGATTTGTTCCAGAGGTATCAGCTGCACCTGTTATGACCGCAAAGTTGCAGGTAAATTATCTTCCCCTGCATGATTTAAGGAGCCCCTCTCGGTTACAGAGACTTTCATAGCGTCTCGATGCCCATTAGCCCCTGCCGCCTGGCCAGCTACCTCTGCATTACACTTCATTTCATACATTAACTGCTTTACCTTCAGGAGTGTGAAAGCTGTCGGGTTATCTGTCCTTCCCTGCCTCTCTACTGCTCCCTCACCTCAGCCTCGCATCTGCTTGTCACCACAGTGAATAGTCTCGCGGGCCACACACTCGTGGGTTTCTGGCCCCTCAAATGAGATTTCACCAGAGTCATATTCTGATAAAAATGATCCTTAACCCTGGTGTTTACAGTTAACATGGCTTGCAGGTGCAGCACCTTCCTTATCCCTTTAGTGCTAAAGTGATGCCAAAATGTTGCCATGCTGTCATCAGCACTGGTTCTGCAGTAAATTACTGCATTTACTGTAAGCATACAAGCATTATCACTGTAAGTCACTTTTTTTCTGCTTTTTCCTGCTTTGTTTGATAAATTCAATAATGTTTAACAATGACTCTAAACCTTCCACTACTTCAACTATGATACTAAAACTTGCACAGCAACTGGGAAACAAACACTTTTTAAAAAATAAGAAATAATAATTTGCTCTTCTTTGAATGCTCTTACTTTTGGGAGTAAAATAAAAATTCACAGATCTGAATCTTTTAACAACAATGCTCAACATCACCTCCTTCCAACATGGCATTTAGTTTAAGTACAGCCCACCTTTGCAGTTTGTACATCTCTGGAAGAATTCCTTCAATCAAACAAGGCTCTTATACAGACCACAACTCCACGTCTGGTCTTACTAGTTACTGAGAGCTGAGAAACCAAAACTGTTCTCACATATCTATTCACATTGAAATAAAAACTCAAACCTCCAGATTCAACCAACAATACAGTCACTGTAACACTGAGTCTGTATCACAGGCACTACTGCTTCCATGGCTTGTACAACTGTTTTACTTCAGTCTTATCATTCCAGCCGGAAACACTTCCTCCCCCCTCCCCCCTTCCACCCCCCTCTTGGGTGAGGTGAGTGGGGTGTTCTGTGGAAGAGGGTGATGCATGGCGTAGGAGGCACATGCTACGATAAGCTAAACCTCGTGGGATGACAGTGAACTTGTTCGCAGTGGTACGCTGCTATCCTGCAGCCATTGATGAGCCTGATACGTTTAATTGGGGTGGTCCATTTCCCATCCTGCCCCCCACCCCACCCCACCCACCACTCTTCGGATCCACTCCTCCTTGTCATTTATACCAGAACTATGACTGTAGGCAGGGGGGAGATGGAGGGGGGAAGGCGAACTAAGAGAACAAGATCCCCCCACAAAACAGAGATAAAGAAAAAATGTAATACTTCCACATTTTCCAGTGCTCCTTTCATCATTACTCAAAAATTAGTTTTTAATGCAATGAGTAGCTCCAATCATGTTAAGGTCTGCATGATTCAGATAGTATCATAATTACAATTAGATTACATTACCGCAATCAGAGAAAGGGGGGATCGTTAAGAGAAGGAATATAAATTGCTTTAGTTTTACAAGTACTGAGCAAGCAGAAATTTGAATTAATCTCCACTTAAACATCTTCCCCCTTACAGAACTGCAAAGCATGCTGGTTTCTTCCAGGCCATCAATACAAATTAAGAGAGAAGTATGATTTTTTTCCCTCTTTCTGAGGGTCTTAACATTTGAAGTTTCACACAGAGAGCTAATGTTCACTTCACGCTAAAGTGACAGTTTGGGTTCAAAACTTTCTTAACAGAAAAAGTGACTACTTCACTTTCAGGAAGGGATGTGTGCAGATGCAGATGTCAGTATATTTGTCTATGGCTACAGGCTTTATTAATGCAAGTGTAGATGTTCAAATGCTTTTGTTCTCTGATGCATTATAGATAATGTGAAGGATACAGTTTGCTCCTCAATCATAAAATTACTGTTTGACAAAAGCAGGATCATTATGTGATCACCAGTTAATACCACACTGTAAAAAGACTCTCCTACAAGTAAACATGCTCCTATGAATTATTTACCACAGCAAAAATATACTAAATACTAAAAATATACTATAATAAGTATTAGCAGGAAATGTATCAAAAATAGAGTATTACTTTGTTATATATATATATGTGACATTACTGTAACAACAACAAGTAGAGTATAATACAGTACTTGAGTAGTTTTACATTTATGTTTTTGAGTTCCACAGCAGGACAACAGCAAAACAGTTTGGTAAAGTGAGAAAATTCTTCTCTTGACATTAAATTTCTGCAAAAACAAAGCTATTGTTGTTTATTCTTGTTTATGAGAACACAAAGTGTCTATATACAAATACATTCATGTCTGTGGCAGTCAGCCAGTGTCAGTGCATGCCTGTCTGCCTGAAGTACATCAACGTGGACACATCACACAAGCAGAAGCGACAGCTAATGTCCTCACTGTCCTCTACAGCTGAGAAAGTGTCTCAAAGCCCATTTGGTCACATTGTGCAGGATTATCCCAAACTGCAGAATACAATAAAATACAAATCACTCAGAGACAGAAATATAAACCATCAGTGGAAGACTTGGTGGATGATTAGGACTGAAGTTAACAAATCCCTGATCCGCTAATGAATTAAGACTCCAGTCAAGAGTAGCATTCCTTTCTTGATGACAGCTGACAATTTCTCTGAGCTATTCCCTTCAGTTTCTACACAAACAACAGTTTTGCTTAATTGTACTTAACGCATGAATGAATAATTAAAACAAAGCACTTTTCTCTCCTGTTCAGTTCACATATTGCAGTTTGTGCAATTAATAACGCAGATGATCGCCTTAGTTATATCTGCATAACTTTTTTTAGGGGCTCTGCCCATTTGCTAGATATCAATTACTTTTTTCTGCTTCCTATTTATTCCCTTCTTAGGCCACGATTGGAGATTAATGTGCGCTTCTAAATTACCACACATGCTGGCCATTTATCAGCTCCAAGAACAATCCTGCAGATTCATCCCAACGCTAAGTGGCAGAATATTCATGAAATAGGGAAAAAAGGAGCAATTTTATACATCCTTTGATGATAAAAAAAAAGGAATTTCTCACTCTTGCTCATTTACTTTGTGGGGTTTTTTTGTCATTGTTTTCTTGTGCGGCCACTCAGAAAAGGACAGGCTTCATTGTGGAGGCAAATCCTTCTTAATTTAGCTGAAAACGTGGACTTATATTTATGGGTAGAAAACAGTGCGATACATTACGGTCATACAATGTGATAATGGTGATAGCACAGTGCATTGTGCTTGTTTGTAAAGCCGTGGTGCAGAGGCCCATAATAGACCAGCATTCAATTCCTGACTTCAGTAATGAGTTGGGTAAACAGAGCTTTCAAAATGAGTTTCTAAATCAGTGCATAGAGGCAGAGAAGAGGGAGGAAAGAAAAAAAAAAACAGGGGCTGGGGGCTTTTGGTCCTCGACACCCCGGCTTTAATCAGGCATTAGGAAAAGGGAGTGAAGATGTTATGAAAATGCGGCGCTGGCCTTTGTTCAGCGTCTGTCATGGCATTGACTTCCCTGACACAATGCTACAATGCATGACGGATCAAAGTAATTAAAGTTCCAATAATTTACCTTCCTCTGTTGCGTGTCAAGTCTGCCAGACCGGCTGCTCTCAGGCCCTTCATTGATTTCCTCACCACTATCAGAGCGCGATCCTTAAAGACAGAGAGACACGAGGGCAGGGAGTGTGTGTGTGTGTGCGTTTAATAACTTTCCATGCTGATATAATAGCAACGCTTCAGATGTTTAACCATTAATGATCACAGACAGATGACGGAGACAAAGAGACGAGTGCATCTGAACCCTCCGCACCCATTCCCTCCTTGTCAAATCACTCTTCTTCGACTCCTGTTTCTGAAGTCGCCTGTCAGGCATGCAGCAGTGTTTGAGCACGCATTAACTTTCCCTACCGGCTCAGAGTGGTCAAATCGGAGCTCGTCTACTTCACCTTGTTAAACTTTGGAATCCGGGAGAAAACTCGGCTTTATCCGCAAATCCGTGGGAGATTCAGGCGCCGGTATGTGAGGATTGTGAAATCATTATCAGTACACAGAGGAGTAATTCTGTCTGCCGTCTAGGCCCAGGGATTGATGTGTAATGCTTAGGAAAGACTCCCTGCATCGCCGTGGCGGCCCTGTTTCACCACAACAGTCAGACTAAAAACTTCCCTCACTCATGCACTGGAGGTTACTCTGTCTCTGTCGTCTTCCCTCCCTCATTTCCCCCTCTAAGGCATGACAATGTGTCATTGTCATCGTGGTTTTGCAGCAGGTTTCTGAAGTGTGAGGTGCAGTATGGTGAAAGGAAGGAGGGAAGGGGGGTCTCTTTTGAAGGCTTACTCCCCCCAAAACCGTCTCTCCTCCCTCGACGAAAGTTAAATGGTTGAAGTATTCCTGTTCTGAGATGTGATTAGTGTGTCACACATTAAAAATGCCATATTAAATAATCCCATCCTTCAGGCTTTACTTCCTCACCAGGTATTAGCTTAGACAGAGAATAATCCTAAGCTATTTGGAAGCAGGGAATCCACATAAAGATCTTGGCACTCGGTGTTTGAATTTTCGATCTGCCTGGTAGGTGCGATACTCAACTGACTTACAGCACAGACAGTGGTGGAGGAAGACGAGCTTGGGTGCTTATGGCTCACGGACGCAGCGCCAGGTTCTCTGTTTCTAATCTCGTCTCTCTTCTTCTCACTCAAGACATGACTCCAAGAGGTTCAAGCAGGAATGAAAACTGGAGGACGTGTGTTTCCATTATGTTTGACTTTGTGCAAGTTTGTTCAGTTATAATTAATGGAAGGCTATTTTAAAGATTTCATGATTTTGTTTTGAAATACACTGTAGCCCAGGTCAAGAATAATTTTAGGAGTGCTTCATTGAAAGAATAATCATTGAAATTTTGACGCTCAGATTACTGGGAATTTAAGAATTAAAAGTTAGTCTGCCTGTGGGAAGGAACTTAACTAAAGATAAAATAAGAAATCTCTTTGATCATGAATGCACCTATAAATAAAACTGATATGTCTTTATGTAGTTGAATTTCAGTTTCGGACAAAAACTTGTGTTTTGAGAGGTCTATGTAACCACATATCAGATGTTGCCTTGAGGTTTGAAGAGATGTTCAAATGAAAAAATGAAATTACTTTCTTCTAATCTGCTGTTTCACTCTATTATGATACAATTTCAATAGCATGATAGTAAATTTGATAAGAGTCAAGGATCACACAAGCCTGTTAAGTTTCTATCATCATAGTAAATGGGGAGCTGCTGGTGTAGTGATTTTAAATCTGATAAGTTCAGAGTTCATGTGACTTTATGAAGAAGAACTCATTTACATCTGATGGAAAAATAAACAGATTACACAACTGCAGCTAAAAATGAATCAGAGCAGGACAGAATCTTTATCTTCTGTCGCGTGTCACGCGTTGCCTGGAGGAGCGCTGAAATGATGTCGCAATCAAAAAGTAGAAGTAATGTTCTCCTTATGTTGTTTTATTGTATCAAGAGTGCGATGAAAGACAAATCTGATCACAAAGGGGCCTTAAGGTTGATTTTGTTACAGCTTATGGAAACTTATTGGTGCGATGATTTGAAATTTGTCAAGGTCAGACGTCATGAGAAGCATAAAGAGTCATTTCAGCTCAGACACTGGAAACTATTCACACGCTACTCTACACAGCACATAATATATGTATGTATGTATATATAAATACAATATTTTTAATCATATTACACAATACAGAATGTGAGCAAGTCCCGAGCATGGTAGAAATGTCAGTATGTTCTCCAGCTTGACAAAGAGAGCTTTAAATCGGTGGGTTTGTTTTCATCCCTGCTTGGAGGTCAGCACCCTGTGGCTGTGGATGGCTAATTATCATCGTGCAAATGGGTCACGGTTGTCATTACTTCTGGTCACATGATTGTATTCATCCAACATGTTTTTCTCTCTTTTTTTAACCAAAGATGACAATGGAGCCACAGTATTGGGGAAACTCCTCAGAATTTCCCCCTGAAGTTAAACATTTGTTACACGGTCACAAGTCATTTCAATTCAGGGTATATATAGCACAGACACTAGGTCGTAACCTCCTTTGCTGGTTTAAAAATACAAATACTGCACACTGTGCTGTGAAATACTCCCGACAGAAGTTTTGAGAATTCATTTTAAAATGAACAAACATACCATTAACAGACCATTAATAAATTAGTGAACACGTCTGATTTTCACCTCAGTGAAGCCTCGTCAGGTCTCTGTAAAATGTAAAAGCTCTGTAAAATCACTGTACCGCCGTATGCCCTTGAGCAATGCACTTAAAAAGAAAAGTTACACTGGTGTCATTATTAATGACCATGTCTAGACAGTCTAAACCAACTAATAAATTTGCCACAATCAGGTGCTGCTATACTTCTGTTTCCCCTGCAGCTTATTCATTCCCCATCAAGTTCTCATACCTCAATGACAAAATAAACTGTTTGCCAGTGACTTTACAAAATAAGCCACCTCTACGGCTAAGGTGGTGTTAGGTGCGAAACACATCTCCAGTGTCAAAATCACATGCTCTGTACATCCACCCCAACCTCCTCCACAAGAGGACTTGAGGATTTACACTGCAACATCACACTAGTTCCTGAGAAACAGCAATCGTCATCTGTATGTCCACAAGAGGTCACGTGTCAGAAACTGGAACTGGTCAATTTTAAATATTTGAAAGAACAGCTGCTGTCATTTTTCCAGTACAGACTCTCTGAGGGTCTATTAAAAACAGCCCAGAGTCCAACTGCCATCCTTTAAAACTTTAACATCCTGTATCACAATTTTTCCAAATATAGCTCTATTATGCAGCTAATTATTGCAACTAATGGAGACTATTTTCTCCTTTTCTATTAGTGTGGACTGTGAATCAAAGCCAACCTTGGAGCAGAGTTAGGGGTAAGCATGAACAATGATCTCTACACATGTAGTTATAAACAACGAAACATTTGTTCCAAGTGCAAAGACGGTGCCATAAAAGTCATGTCAGATGATGGATAACATTTTTCAACGCAGCTGTTTCTCTCTATTTTTATAATATGTAGCCAAGGGAAGACAATGACCTCAAGGATGCAGCAGAAACAGACACAGCAGCCATTTTACAGTAGAGCTTTGATTGTCCACTGGAATAAATAGTGATAGGATATAAATAATATTTGTTATTATTTCACCCCTGGTTACTGTGGCTGCACTGCAGTTTCCACAATGAAACAATTTTAGTGCTGTCTAGAAAACAAATTCATTAAGAAATCTTTTTTGAAGTGACCAGAATCAAGATTAAAAGATAAGAATTCTCTCAGGAATAATCATTGCCATATTCATAACTAAAGCCAGGTGGCAGATGATGCTCGGAGGAAAGCAAATACCCATTTGTGTTTGTTGCATCGGTGAACATTGTCCATCCACTGTGGGCCTGTTGTGATGTGACCTGGGGCACCAAAAGTGCAAAAAGCTCTATGTTCCTTCAATGTAAGGCAAAACAATATTTATGTTTTTCTCCCACTAACAAACAAAGATGCACCTTTAAAAGGATTTCGCAAAGACCATGCTGCATAGAAAACCATACGCAGTTCACATTTCCTGCTTCTGAATTACACGTCACACCTCTTGAACTATATGAATAGTCCAGATAATCTAAATATGAAAGGTTTTCTATGTTTTAACAAATAAATAAATAAATCATAGAAAACCATACACAGTTTAGATTTCCTGCACTTCTATTTATGTAATTCAAGAGGTGCGTAGTGCCATTAATACAGTTTACCATGGTAAGTGTTTCAGTACAAAGGCAACGGAAGCTGAAAACAGAGAAAACGATGCTTCCTTTTTATTTGTCTTTGACAATGCACGGATGGATTACGCTCAGAAACCATGAGTTATTCAATTTCCACCTGGAAAAGCTTAGCTCGCGTTCATCATATTATGAGCGTATCTGCTCGATTGGATATAATTCACACCTCAACGGAAGCTTACACCTGCTTGAGGGAATTAGGGCTGAGGCCTTTAATAAACGTTTAAACCTGTCAGACAAATGAGATAAGTGCATTCACGACCTGTTCCTCCTGTTCACCGCCTTAATTCCATCTGAGGGGATCCCTCTCCGTACCTGCACCAAGTGGGATATCCTGCATCACTCTGTGAGACTAAAAGGGGCCCCTTTGGACCAGAAGGGTGCCAAATCACCGTCAAAAGCAATTAGAGATATATTTGATGAAGGTCACTGAGTATCATGCACAGTGACAGGAGTGACGATATTTGGAGAGGAGGAAGAGAGGGAGGTAAATGCTACATTTTTCCCTCATCATCCATTATAAAAGCCTCCTCTGGAGAAAGAGAGAGAGAGAGTGTGTGTGTGTGTGTAGGCAGAGAGGGAGGGGTGAGGGCCATGAGTGGGGCCCCACCGAAAAAGACAGTAAGCGGATGCTAACTTCCCACTGAGAGAATTTCTCCAGGTCGAATGCAAAACGTTCCCGACTAATCATCCGCGCCGTGGAAACACCAGCTGCGGCCCGTGGTAGGATTATCATTCTCATAGACCTCTTACCGAGCTTTTAGCTAAATGAAAAATCTGCTCCATAGCCTAGGGAGAAGGCAGCGTGTAGATAAGAAGGAAGAGTGTTTACCGAGAGGCAGCGCCGGTGAAAAACAGAACAGGTTTTTTCCTTTCCTCTGCAATGTAAAAATGGTAGGGGAAGAAATCATTAGGGTAGCAAGGAGGGAGGGAAAAAACAGCAAAAGAAAGGAAGAAAATAGACTACAGAAGAGAGAAGATCAATGTATTTACACGATTCATTTGTGACAAAGTTCTTCTGGGCTCATTAATTTAATGTTTCTGTCTACCTTCTGTCCTGAGGGCAACATGCAATTTGTTATTCTATTGTTCTCCACTCCTTCCCTGCTTTCTCTCTACTAATATTTTCCATTACACAGCTGACTTATAATCCTGAATCTCAAACGACGGCGGAGCATAATAGAATCGCTGTCTTCATCAACCCGGTGCTGGACCCGCCACCACCTTTGGGCTTGATCAAATGAAATAATCAGTTTTAGAGGGAGGCAGAGGTCAGCCACGAGTGTAGTAATCTTATGAGACCCTTTGCCCCACCCCCTCCACACACACACACACACACACACACACACACACACACACACAGACAACCAACCTAAGGGTAATGGATCTCTATTAGCGCTCTATTACCGACATCTGTAACAACGGAGCAATGCGCCAAACATTGCTAACAAGGGCAATGTATTTGGAAGTCACTAGCCTGCTCCCTCCGGACGCTGCCTCTCATTACAAAGCTATCAGGACCATTCTGTTTGCCCGGACACCGCAGTGGGGGACGAGGGGTGAAGATGGGAGGGGGGGGGGCTGAAATAACAATAAAAGGCCTCTGCAGTGGTCCCACCGCAGAGCTGTTAGGAGTTTTGGGGGAGTCCCTGGGGTGCCCTAGAGGTCCAGTTGCTCTTGACCCTCTTCCTCTGATCTGACAAGAGACAATGCCCGAGCAGGAGGTTAGTTTATTATTACGAGACCTAATTCGCGCTTGACTCTGAGGTTTGGAGTCAAACGTGAGTGGGAAAGTGCATAAATGATTTACAAGCCGAGGGATTCGTATAAATATTACTGAGGAATGCCACTGAAGTCCCCCTCCTTGATTTCTCATGCTCTGCTCCAGTCTTAATCAAATAAACCTCAGAGTCTTAAAGGAGACCAAACCAATTTTGCTTTGGAAAATAAAGCGCCTTTCTGTGAACTAGTTCAAAGTGATTACTCTGATTATAGCTCAGTGTAGAGGCATTAGATACGGCCTCTGTCAGTGATATTTTGATCTTGACACGGGTCTTTTTTGAACCGGGGGATCGGGGTGACAAGAGCCCTGATATTAAAGACATAGCCCGAGGGCAAAAGATGGGCCCTGTCTTAGGAATAAAAGGTTACAATCACTTCCTGGCACTGATGACGAGAGCTGAAGGTGACACTCTAAAGCCCTACACAGTAAGCACAACACGTCATGAATAAAAACTGCTCAACCCTGCTGACACTGTCGGTCACAATGCGTTTAGATAAACACACAAAAAGAAAGGATTTAGTATAAGTCCATCACAGCCATGCTCTGTGCCTGATGCTGACCGTATGTAGACTGTCAAACAATGTGGAAATACCCCCAGCATGATGAGGCTTAATCCAATTGGCATTGGAGCCAAACTTGTAAACTAATCTATGCATTAGCCCAGCTGGCACTGTGCGCCCAAACGCTCCTCTGGAACCTGGAGTTTGGAGCTGTTTCTCGCCCGCCAGTGATAAGAGCCCATGCAAGCCCTCTGAAAAAGTGGGCTTAGCTCCTACTCTTTTCAACTGGAATCACTTTAGTCCATTTATCACTCTACCTGTCTCTGAGACCTATTTAAGATTAAGGTCAGTAGGGAAAAAAGGCTCCCCTCTCTCAGTTCTTTGGATACTTTTAAAATTCATAAGTCAAGAGGCTTAGGCTTTCTCAGCGCAAGTCTTCATAACAATGAGAATTCTAATATTTTATGTAAGAATAGCTGACAGGAGATTTTTTTTCCTTCCTTGCTGCTCTATTTTGCCCTATCAAAGTATAAATACACTTGCAGTTTGACAAGAGCAGAGACAAGCACACTCATTTCTGACTGGCGCTGATGGACACAAATCCCACCCAATCACATCACATGCATATCCCAAAGATGGAGGAAAAGAGATGTATCTGTACCTATATTTTCTAAATTAAAGAAGGAATAAACCTTTTCAATATGCGTCCAGATTCCCTGTCTGCTGAAGCCCTACTCTTCTTTTTTGCCAAGTTGCACAATCTTTGAGGTCTAACTTACCATGCAGCAGCTGCCATATCTTCTGTTGTTATTACTGGTGTTTTTTAACTGCTGAATTCATTATATTTGAGCTCTTAAGCTCACAGTACAGATACAGTGGTAAGTGGAGACTGATGCCAACATTCATCCTTATTTTACTGCCGGATTCACACTTTAAAAGTGAGTTTAAGAGTGACAATTAAATGATGCCAAAACACAGAACTGACTCATTGTTACAACTATCAGAGTTTCAAGTCTTTCCTTTTCCCACTGCCCTATGTGATAAAATATACATACTATTGTCTATTGCTCTTAAAATCAGACAGAATGTGTGTGTTTAAAAGGAAAAAAACAGAGACTGAATACAGATGGATGAATGTAGTTTGTAAAAAAGCTTCCTTGTGGATAATTCAGCTTTGTGATGCATGTCAGCAGTAACTATACCATATACATGTTTCTGTGTGTTGAGCAAATTAGTAGAAATGTTGAAATACACTCCACATTCACACCATATGGGCTGAGTATGTTTCCAGGATTGACAGTAATGTTCTTTTGGTTGTTTTTGTTTCATCTGCAGTGCCAAACAAACCAGAAGATTTCAAGGTCGGCTCGTTAGATCTGACAGTATCTGTATTTCAGTAAGATCAAGATGCTGTGCTCATATATAAACTTTCAACAGACAACTAATTGAAAAGATCAGTTAAATGTATCCTTGAAATTCTTTAAACAGTCAGGTTTGTAACTAATTACTCTACAGATAACCAACAACATGCAAATTAAAACAAGAAAAGAGAGAGGGGGGGATGAAAAGAGCAAGTACAACCCAAACTCCAAGAAAAAGCGGCCCTAGCTTGCGCGCCCACACACTCATCCTGTTAATAATCTATACAGCAGTCCATTTCTATAATGCAGAGTAAATCCCAGAGCAGTTCAGCAGTGCAGTTAGCCTACAAGTAAAAGCAAATGCCTTGCAGTCTTGGCTGCTCGCCACCAGCTGGTGCTCCAGTCAGCTGTAGGTAAAGAAAGGAGGGGAAAAAAGAACATGTTTTACATACTCTCAAAGCCAGGGGATTGGTTTTGGACCAATGTCAAATTTCTCCGAAAATTCAGGGAATCTCTGAGTGCTTCTCGCAACTTGGACGATGGTGGATGTCTGCCACAGGGTCAGATACAGCTTGGAGTGCAGAGCAGCATTACCGTACATACTGTACTGTGGTTTGGTTTCACATTAAAAGGGTTTGTACAGTAGCTGTGCTGCAAGTAACAGAAGTATTAACATAATATTTCAAATCTTAGATACCTCTACACATGTAAATAGGCTTGACTGCAGGTGTTTTAGGGGATCATTATGGGTCAAAAACACAAATTTTGGAAAATATATTTCACCTACATCAACTCAGCAACTAATTCACACGAGGCTTTAACAGTTACCACACCTATTTTTTTCTGAGTGTGAACCGATTCTAAAAAATTACAATTTGCTTTACATTATAGTATGAAATGTGCTGTGTAAACAAAATCAGACTCACACTAAATAATAAAAAATCTTTCCTGGGAGAAGGAACAGGAATATGTTTATGTTAAATACCTGCGGCTGATATTGAGCCACAGGGCAGAGAGGATCCCCTTTAGAAAACCACGTCTAGACCCTCCATCCCTCCTTCTGTATTTGGGTCATTGTATTTGTGTGAGGGATTCGGGGGTGGTGGGAGATGGGGGGGTTGGTGGTGGTGGTGGTGGTATCTTGGAGGGGGGTAGAGGCTCAGCACGACTCACCAATAAATATGCCAAGCTGCTTTCTTTTTTTTTTTAAGGAAGAAAAGAGAGATTTACATGAGCAATATAATATTCTTGTGTGTAAGTGATATTTGGGCCGGGTGTGAAAGAAAATGCCTTTGAGATGACTTGAATAATGGACTGCCCCCTATTGAAGCTAAATAAGAAAATTGAAAGCACAAATGTAGAAATTAATTTCTTCTCTCTGGCATTTTCAGCTAAGAGTGGGTGGAACAGAGATTCACTGTTAAGCATTTTGTCTAATTGAATTTTGTTTTTTAAAAGCTTATTTTAGAGTCAGGGCAGCAAAGGGGCCCTCACAGGGCAAACTTTTTCTTTCTTATACTTATTTCCTTTCACTTTTAAACACTCATTTTCTCATGACACTAATTCAAATCTTTATTTTTCCCTGTTGCAGCTATACAGTAACCCTCTGACCACAGGCCAAAAGTTGATATTGTGCTCCATTACGCCCGAGTACACATTTGGCAAGGAGACGTTTGGAGACATTTTGCTAAATCGTACACGTCAAAGTGCTTGTGTCAAATCCCTGCAGTCCTTTATGTGAACAGTTCATCCCGAAAAATTTCTAATTTCATGTCTAATGATGTCTATTGTGGAAGCCGGCGTGCAATTTTCTTAGAACGCTGAACAACGCTCTCCCCCCTCCTCCGTCCCCTAACCCCGGCTTCAGTATCTTCTCCGGTGCAGTGTGTAGGTACAGGGGCCGGCCTCATCTCATTTTCGACATATAATATGTTAATGTAATGAATGCCACTTCAATTAGCACAATCACTTCATGTTCCAAATGGAAACGCTCGCTGGCAAATGACAGCCTAATCTCGGCCACGCTGGATTTTCCCTCCTGCCGTAGGAAAAGGGGGAGAAAAGTTCATTTGAGTACAGTAGTTAACAATACCTCCTCATCACCTTGAGGCCATATTTAAATTTGCCATTGAGAAGTAAACCCGCTTTCTCTCCTTTTTTATTTTCTTTTTCACCCTGTCTTTCTCCCTTTCTCTTTCTCCCCCCAATCAAAATGAAACAACCTAGGCCCCGGCTAATTAAGTGTGTGAATATCTGGACCCTAATTAACATATTTGTGAGACAGGCAGACGCAGGGAGGGCCTAGCCGGAGCTCCCGTGTTTGCTCACAGCTTGAGCAGCGTCGCTCTGTCTTCAGTTAAAAAGGAAACCGAGGCGCGTTCAGGCTCCAGGTCTACCCAGGCCCCTCCAAACAGGGGGAGAAAATGCCAGTAATTGGATGACCATCTTATTATCCCTTTGTTGGTTGCAATTCCCTGATTAGCATTTTGGAATATTTTAAATTATAATCCAGGAATTAGGGGATTTTACTGTTTTTTTTTTCCCCTCTAACCTCCCCCCTCTCTCCAATTAGCCCTGACGCTAAGCAGGAGGATGAGTCCGCTGAGATTTTTACACATGTAGCCAGGTAAAAATTTTGTATGGAGGTGTATTTAACAGGATGAACAATGTATAATAACTACATGAATCTATTACAACATTAACAGACAGCTTTGGAGCTTACTGAGTTGTAACCAGACTTACTTACAAAGTCCTTTCTAACTAATTTACCTCTATCTCATGTGAACACTTAAAAGAAATCAATAACAGCTAGAGGCTTTCACCTGAATTTAGCTCATCAGTGAGCTCATACAGTCACTGTACGTGCTGTTGTGTTTCACATACCATAGTCATTTAAAAACATAGCCCTATAAACACACCCACACCCTCTCCTCCATCAAATATTTATGTATTAAATTGTGTATTTCACAAAGTCTCCATTGTTGTTGAGAGGTGATTATCTTCACAGATTTTTGACTTCTTGGTATTTCTGGATGCTTCCTGTTTATTTAGGTCAATGGAAAGCTCCAAACTGTGAAAGTCTGCAATAAACTGACTGCTCTGAAATCTTTTCTTCTGATTGTTTCAGTGACCTCAGGCATTGTGGATGTGTGGCTGAAGTTTCGTGACTAGGTTAGATGGTTGAAAAGTGTGTGTGTGTGTGCGTATTCCTGTTTGGCTCACGTGGATGTAAATACAGATATATGTGGGTGTAACTTTTGCAGTGTATGTGTATTTTTGTGTGCTTGTCTCTATGTAAGAGAGAAAAAAAACAATGTGTGTGTGTGTGTGTGTTAAGAGTATGTGTGTTTGTGGGGAACAGGGCAGCAGCCCATGTCGTCCCAGGCCTCCTTCAGTTAATTGGAAACGTAAATTGTTGAGTCAGCGTCAGGGCTCTAATCAGGGGTCTGTCTCCAAAACTAAGGGACTTTATTGAAGTAAATTCAAATCACAGGCGACTAAAATCGTCACTGTTTGTGAAGATCATTTAAAAGAGACCGAGTGTTTTGTGAAGGACGCAGAGTCGAGAAAGTATATTATACAGCCGGTTGATCAGCTCAGTGAAAGACGAGTCCCTCAATGGCTGTTTGATTACTTTCAGTCTATGGAGAAAAAAAACACAGCTTCTAAAAATATCTTCCATGGACAAAAAGTACAAGAAATTTGTTTTTTCCAGCAGTAATGGATTAGTGAGCCAGGCACAATGCCCAACTCATGACAACATGTTTTCTACTGGAAGTGAAGTCTGTCCTTATTTATCCCGGACCACTTAACCAGGACTCCTGAAATAAGCCAAAAATAAACAGCCAATTTATTCATGAGACCAAGAAAACGTAGATACCATACAACAAAACTAATATCTAGTGTTCTAGTGTTTGCTGTTCCCATGGGGGAAAACTGTGATTAAATTACAACTGTTTCTGCATTACTACACATCCTAAACCCTGACATCTGTTGGATATGCTCCTTATTAAGTAAAAGAATAGCCCATTTTGACCTTGAACTGACTTTTTACATAAAGTACATTAGTGCATATACTGCATAGTTCTGTTGTACATTCACCTACTGCAAGAAAATGTCATCCTTTAACAATACAACTCATCACCACAATGACATCCACAATCCCTTGACAGCACTGGCACGTATTGTTAAGTGTGTTAAGATGCAAAAAAATGTTATGTGACATATTACACAATGGAAATATAGTTCAATGAGTGAGCTAATCCAAGGTTATGGCTATTTGACTCTAGGCCTTACTATCTTGTTTCTGCAGCAGAGCAAAGAAAATGGCTCGAGAAAAAAAACAATGGAGGAAAATATGTATCTGAAAACCTACATATTTATACACGGTTAGGTACTTCAGTTACAGTGAAACGACAGGAGAAACGGGTCCACCTAGCCACTCACTAAACTCAAACTCTGCACCAGCATTTCTGTAAACCTCTTAAGACATTTTTCACAACAAGGGCACATTCTCACATGGCGCTTACCACATGTGTGATTTATTACATTTACCTAATACAAGAAAATGTCATCCTTTTATCTCGAGACACCTCATGACAATACCATTCATGATGCTTTGAATCACACGCCTTCTTTTGTCCCGCTCTCAACGCCAAATTGCATTTGTTCCAAGTGTCACGTTAATGTATGAAAAGTTTAAGATGTCACTGGCGTAATCTGACAGCAGAGGTTTTAGTTAAAGCAAACGTGTCATATTGTACTTCTATTAGCAGGTCGCCATTGCACTATTAGTGACATCCCCAAGTCACTGGCGTGTCACCTTAATTTAAAGTTAAGCACTGTGACAGTTTAATATGCCAGGGAGATGAAAGCCCCCTCTGTTTCAGCGCCACGTCAAACCTTTTTCAAATGGGCGATAAATAGGGCTTATTGTTTCAGCAATTGAGAGGAACTGTCTGTCTAATGTGCCTTTATTCCAATCCCACCACCACCACCCCTTCTCTGTCTTCCTCCACCTCCTCTCTCTCTTATGGAGATTTTGTTTTCAAGCTTGAGCGGCGCTACCTAGAGGTTGAAGATTACGCTTTGAACACAGGCTGAGTGTCTGTCAGCCATGGGTCGGGCTCAGCTAAGTTGAGGGAAAGAGAGAGGGGGATATGACTTTAAACGCTGAAACTAGGAGACAAATCACAGCGTTGTCTCTAAGCCTTTTCCTGTCTTTCCCTCTTCTTTTCCTTTTCACAACCATCAAGACACAAACCTAATCCACACCCCTGAACTTTGACTCAATTTACAGAGGACAATGGCCAGTCACGGTAGCAAATACAGATCAGTCCATCAAACTGGCAGACAGTTGCTTCGCTCATATGAAATTGACCCGGGTTGATTATTCTACTGCACATGCAGGGAGCTTTAGGCAAGGAAACACAGAGCCTCGCCTCCATCTTTTACCAACTCCTGCGAGGGCCTTGCACCTCCCTGAAGGCCACTTCCTTCCCTGTGACTACCGAACCATATATACAAATTGCCGTCAATAATTTCAGTTGTGGCGACGGACAGCCTTGTCTTGCTGGAACGTAAAAACGAGGGCACCTCACTGTGGGTGTCCTCTGACACGCCATTAGTGATGGGGGAGGTGGAAGTGACACAGGTTGCTCGCTCAACAGAAACCAACTCCCATTAAAAGAAAACACAGCAAAGACCATCCCCCTCCCTCCTGTCCTCAGGCTACAGGTGGGCAATTTTTATGGCTGCACAAAAAAGGGCCTGGGGGATCCTGGCGTCGAGATAAGGAGGACTATTAGACCAGGGAAGGGTGGTGATGGAAGTGTTGGGCAGTGAGGAGGGGGGTTTTCACCGCATCAGCCGAGTCCGTTTGTTTTTCCACCCTCCCTCCTTCCCTTCCTTTCCCCATCTTTTATGCGAGGTGGAGGAAAAACGAGGTGCCGTGAAGCTTGAAAGAGTGCCTGACATCTGAAGTCTTCTGATAGCTCCCCGCGATGCTCGGGAAAAAATTAACTCTGACGCCCAGATCAAGCCTCAGGAGCTTAATTACATCAAAGAGAAAAGGATCCTTGTTAGATTCAATCCAAACAAAAAAAGAAAAAAATGATCAGTAGTTTTCAAGGCTTTGTTTGACATTGAGAAGACGTGAATGTAAAAATAAGAAGAGAAAGTGTGTGTGTGTGTGTGTGTGTGTGTGTGTGTGTGTGTGTGTGTGTGTAGAGGATAGAAAAGGAGAAAGGAAGTTTGTCGTGCAGAGAGGCTCGGAGGAAGAGAAGAAGAGCACGGATTATCAAAAGAAGACAAGTCATCCGAGGGTGGCATGTCAGAAAATCAGGTTTGTGCGTGATGCCACTGCAAGGATGCATCAAGCTGCAATAAAGTGACCTAAGTGACCAGCATGAATGTCCAGAGAAGACAATACAGCAGTTCTTCCACTGCTACAAAAAAGGTAGCTTTACAGGGGGCCTCCCCTCCCCCTTGGCCATCCTATTGACAGGGATGACAACGGTCCCACGACGCACCATTATCCTTGACCGTCAAGCCGACATCAAATGGGCAGGGAGCTGTCCCTGTCAAGACAGAGAAAGAAAGGCCTCTCAAAAAGTACAGAGCTGCCGAGAAAGAAGAAGAAGAGACCGAGAGAAGAGCTTGTTACATACGTTGCTTTCCACCTTGCTTTGTCAAAACAGGCTTATTCAATGCGTACACAAGCCTGGAGGGATGTTTCTTTCAAAAGAGAGGGAAAGAAAGGCGAGAGACAGGATAAAGAATCAGACATACAGACATGAATCCAACGACTTGTTCTCTCTCCAAGGGGGCGATGCTCTGCATATGTTTACGCAAACCTTTACTTCATACTTGAAATGGAAGAGGGAGAAAAGCAAAAAAAAAAAAAGTGTGGTGGGTTGTGATGGGGGAGCTTTGAAGGAAGATAAAACAAACCGCTCCTCTGCAATGCACGTCGTCTCATCTTTGTGTTAAAAGCAAATTGATAAACAAGGGCTCTAGCTTTCAAGGGGTCCTGTCACAAATTCAGGGTGTAGAGGCTTCTCACTTTTATCAGTCGAGGAGTCCCACTTAAGTAAACCCTCGCTTAGCTACAAGCACACTTTCCTTGTTCTGATGCCGCTCATTATTACAGCATTTTGTCTCAAATGAAAAAGGTCTCACTGGCTCCAGGCAGGCACTTCATAGTGGTAACCAATCACCTTTCCAAATACTTGTGCTAGTTTTGGAAAAGCAAGAAATTGAGGCTATTGTAGAAAATGAGTCTCTGTGCCTCTTCAGAAAGCGATGAAAACTGAGAGGCTTATATCAGTGTGATGATGTGTGTTTTGGAGACAGTTAAAGTGCAGGACCTGAGGCTGCTGTCGCACGCAGACGAGAAATTATAAAACATGAAATAATTTTCTTTAATTTGGCGTATGAATTGTGTTATTCCTACAGTTTAGCTGAATATTTAAATTAGTTCTGCCAAAGATATTTTACTCTTCTGCTCTAGAAATATAATGAACAGGATCTGGTGAAGAGTAGACAGACACACCTAAGGAGATTATGAGTTCTTACAGCTTCAATTTCAGTTTTTATTATTCACAAAAGTAGTAGAAGTATATCAGTTATGAATTTTCTAAAAGTATAGTGTAGATTCGTTTTTCTCCACCAGTTGTTGCTCGCATAATAATCACTAACTAGATGTCTCAATTCTCAGTAGAAACTAAGGCACATGGATGATAGGATTTATATAACTAATATAATGTAGGGAAAATTCTACAGAAGTTATGACCTGTTTAAAACCTGTTTTGTTTATTTTCACTGTGGGACAGAGATGTCTAGACTATGTCTAGAACAAATTGAAATGCTGCATCCAACATGTATACGTCAGGAGTGGACAGAACAATGCCAGTTTTAACTGCTGGGCACAAGTTATATGCCAGACCTGGCTCTAAATACAATCTGAAAAGCCTCCAAATACATTTATTAAGACTGCCTGACTTGAGTAGCAGCATGTCAGGGATGCAAACAATTTGGGTATCCAGACAGCCTGAAGCAAACGCTCTGAGTAATTAAGTGTTTCGATTTTAATTTGGCCCAGGGCTGAGATGACTGAAGCCGTCTGCTGCCGATCTGGACGAAGAGGCCAAAACCCAGGATGAGTCAACATCACAGTGAGAAGAATGCAGCATAGATGATAATGACAGTTCATGATGCTCAACGTTATTCAACCAAGGATTGGATTTCAAGTCGTGTCAAACTGCCACCTAAATTTATACACTGCATTTTTTCCTGAACAGTAACAATAATAATAATAATAATAATAATAATATAGCAGAGAGGGAGAATAGCCCAATATGATTATTTCTACTTAGATAAATCTACATAATATATACATATTTGTGTTTGAACTGATATGATAACAATGTAAGCAAACAGAGTCACAACCACACTAAAAGCAAAGTGAAAAGATCAAATTCACCAAATAACAGCTTCAACAGGACACCAGACTCAGGCACCAAGTTTAAATACCGACAAACAGACAGCTCCTTAGAGAGTCATCCTTAGGGTCTTTACTGTTTCAAGGCTGATACCTGTTTTAATGAGCTATCTGAATGGCTTTCTGGTCAAAGATATGTCTAGAAAACATTTCTTGTACTGCCACATATTTACCAAATTAAAGCAAATAGTAAGTAAATGTAAAAATCAAGATTCAGAACATGTCTCATCTTCCTTACAAGTTAGAATAACACCAGTGACCAGCTCCCAGATGTCATGTTATTTCAAGTCTTTTAAACATTCAAAAACATATCTTCTACTCCCATTTTCAGGTTATTAAAGCACAACATTGCCTAGTGTTGCTTTAAGTAAAAGGGGTAGTGTGGCTCCTCTGCCATGGACAGGCACATATTTTAGACTCATGGGAAATCACTGAACCACTGGAATCTAAAAAGTGCCAACAACCAATCATATCACTACACACAAAATTCATCTACTCAACAATGATGATGGTAAAATAACCCAGTGTTCTACTCATTAAAGCCATGAGAATTCATTTCATTTAGCAATCAGCTGATGATTACCTATAAGTGATATCAAATAATGAATGAATAAGACAGATGTGGCTCTTTTTCTGGACATGCTGCATATACAGTGACTGAAACATATTATACTCTGAGATTCAGTCTCCTCTAACAACCTCGTTGGCATTCAGCTCTCAAAGATTCATGAGTGGGCCAGTCAGACGGGCCAGTCTAATCATGAAGAAAACACCACAGGCCATCGGCCTGGCTTGCATTTGCTGAATTCAGTGAGACGCCCATAATAGCATGCTTAACCTTTGAACGCGACATGTGTGAGGCCAATTCCTGTCGACCCAGACGTCTCGTCAGGGTCCCGTCTAACCGACAAGGCCTCAGTCATCGCTTGAGCTTTAACCATCAGTCGCCAGATCAACCACTGGCCCAGGGGGTGAACAGGCACCCCTACTGGGCGTCACACTAGAACCCTCCTGCTGGCTGGAGCTTTCGTCCCCCTACTGATGAGGGAGGAAAGAAGCGGCGGGTTGTAGTGGCACTGGGCTAACACGCCTTTGTCGTAACCGTTGTAGTCTCTCGAGGGATTTCGTGCCCCCGACCCCCCTCAGCAGCAACAACCTCTCATACCTACATACATCTTTAAAAAAAACATGGTGTACTTGTCCTGCAGCTCCAACACAAGCACAGCAAGACATGGAAAAATAAACATACTGTGCAAGTATAAATCACAAATAGATTATCTCATCCCATTTGTAACTACTGAAGGTCTTTATCCAAAGAGAGTGAATAATGACATCTATGTCACTCATACTTGACGACAGCTGACATGTTAGGTGGGTGTCGTTTAGGGCAACTTCCTCTAAACATTGGATTACTGCCCGTGATAAGAGGAAAAGGACACTGGGCACAAAAGAGAAATTGAGCTGAATCTGATTCAGGATCAGTGTCAATGACCACATTTGTACAGCATTCTGTAACAACACTGTAATTGCACTGTTTTCCATCGGGGGTCATATACCGTACTGTATCACCCCTAACCCCCCCAAGCAAGTCATATTTTTATGGCTATAACTGTAGGGAAAGCTGTTGTTGTTTGCCCTTCAGCAGCCCTGACTGAAGAGTGGCAATTACTGATGAACTTTTCAAAGTATTCATAATTGGATTGGACACAGAATAAAGTTTTGATGGTTATTTTTGTTGTGCATATTCAAGGAACCGGCTGTGGAAAAATGATGTTTATGGCTTCTGAAGAAACATTTGGCAGCCAACGGTCATTAAGAGAAGTCCCGCCAAGTGAAAAGTTGCACTCTTTACCAAAATACACACAAACTCAAGACATAAATACTCAGAGGGGAAATGTTGCACGCTTGCCTGAACTAACTCCAGCTCTCTATCATAATTTCATTAATTGCTCCTGAAGTCTATGATATAGCGAGGAATGCACCAACTGTGAAGAGAGCAAACATATTTCCTGGGCCAAATGTGCAACGACAAACTGTTTTATTTTGAGTAAATCCAGTCATATTGTATCCTGTGTCATTTATTGAGTAAATGCAGACAAATATGACTGCTATCAGACAAAAATCTCTTTTTCAAATTATTCATTTAGCAGGTCCCAATTTTTATGAAATCAGCTCAATACTCACATAATCCAATACATCTTCTAGGCAGTAATAAACAAAAACAATATGATTAAAGCCTCATGGACTTCCAGTTGGATACTGTAGCTGATTAGTTTAAGTACTGGATTCTCTGTCAGATATTTAGTCTTATCACATAATTACTGATCTTAATTTTAGACACTATTTTCTAAAGGTAGAGTTTTGAGTTAGAGTTAGAGTTTTTCACCATTAAACGCTGATGCAGTTGCAAAGTTTCACTTATTCTGTTGAATGTAATAAGGTGTTTGGTTCATATTCCTCAAAGTCAAAAACTGAAAAAATATTTTGGTGTCAATGCCCTTTCCTAATTGACCTTCAATCAGAGGTGGCATATAATTTTGCATAGGGCCATCAGATGAGAAAATGCTCATGTGTTGTTTAACAAAGCAGCAACAATATAAAAACTACTTGGAGGACTTACTGGCATTGAGACTTGGGCACTATATGAAACATCTGAAATATATACATTTCTACACTGTACTGCTTGCAGAGCAGCTCTCGCTCGTCCACTCAGAAGGAGTTGGTGTGATGTATGCTGGGGGACAGGGAGGATCAAACAAACAAAAGAGAAGAAGCAGCAGAAAACTTTTCAACACAAAACCCCTCAAAATACAAAAAGAAAGAGACAAGCCCTGACACTGGCTCCACATAGTACCCGTCCAATTTGCTTTGTTCCCAGTTACCTGCTCCTGCCATCAGAGGGGAGCCACTAGGGGCCATATTGGGGCCATCTTCGCTCCCATGGCCCCCTTTCTCGCCACAGCCTTTAAAGTCCTGCACTGCGATGTGCATGGCCTTGATGTTTGCCTTGTACCCTACATGCAAAGCTATCATTATCCATGCCTCTTGACAATCGCAGGCCCTGTCTTTGTTACATCTGCAGCTCTTTGCCTTGGGCTATGACATGACTGTACGGTTGATCTCTTCTCTTTTACATATCGCTCCCTGTGTCTCTTTTTCTCTCTGTTTTTCTCTACTCAGAATATCCACCATGTTTGAGTCCAACTCTGATTTGACGTCTTGGAAAATCTTTTACCTCTCAGCCTGTGTGACACCTCTGCTGCTTTGATCTGTTCAACAGTTTTCCAGATAACTCGCACTACAGTCGGACAAAAATGTGTGTTGATGTTTGAAACACATTAGGGCTCAGGTTTGCTCTGTGCTGCAGTGTTTTTCACATCATTTCTTGGGGCAATTTCAACAATAAAAGTCCTGACTAAAATGATTCAGGGAAATGGTAAAGTAAGTTATTTATTATTTAATCAAATCAAACGAGGCAATTTTTAAAACATGTTATAAACCTTGTTCGGAGAATCAGTATGAGTCAGAATCAGTGCTGCACTTGTAAGAAATGTGTGTGAGCCAGATTTTGGGTCTTTGTACTCAGATCATTCCTTTTTGGGATAATATGGGATACTAGCACAGAGGAAACCAGACAAGATGAAAATGCCTTACTAGGAAACAAACAATGCTGTTCAAAGGCCTTTCCTTAGCAGACACACACAAATATGTATACAAATTAGGAACTGACAATTCATGTCACACATGGTGTTGACTAGTTCATGTACTAAACTTAAAACCTCTGACAATTTAAATTTTGACATTTGAACACAATGATAAAGCAACAGAAATAGACAAATATGTCCCTAAAACAACATTATCTAAATGGACGACAAGAATTCAGTGCATCTGCAGATGGCACCATCTGGAAGTCTGTTGTATCATAAGCTGGCTGCACAACTGCAGCTTTGTTGGTTTGGAAGACTTCAATTTTATCTTCTATGAAGACATATAATTTCCACAACAGACTGGAAATTAGCAACTCTTTAGAAGATTATAATTATGGTTAAAACTTCAATATTTCTATTTCAGCGATAACATCTGAGAGAATAAGCTACAAAGACCGTTGCTGTGCTGAGTATGACGGTTGCTAAATGCAGGATGAGAAGGTTTTTTTTATGACAAATTTCATTGTAAAATTATTTTAAAGTCAGTGCAGTGAAGAAGAGGCACAGAAACATGCTGATAAAATAAAAAATGAGTATATGTCCAGTCTGCTGCTCTGTTACCTGTGTGAATTCACACACAGCACAAAGTTTTTAGATTATTTTATGCTTGTTTTTGCTCTTTTTGAGTTAAGTAGAGGTGATGCAGGAGAATAAAAGAGAAATTCAATTGTTAGGTTTGATTGATTGACAGACACTGCAGCAATTAGCACTCAGCTAAATAGCTAAATAAATAAAACAAGAATCTTGCTTTGCTGATTATCACTTTAGAGAATAGTTGTTTTCTCTGTTATGGAAGTCACTGGGTGCACCATGCACTGCAAAGTCAAGTCCAATCAATTATACACATCTCCAAAGTCTAAATGTACCCCAGTGTGCAGTCATTTACATTTGAATTTCAGTCCAAACTCAAGAGCTTTTAATTAGTTTAGCTTACAGCCTGCCAAAGCTCGCTTGACCTTCGCTCTCCTCCTCTGCTTGACGTCTGGTTTGTATTTTTGTTCCTCAAAATTCCTCAAAACACACACACAATTACATGCAGATATCCAGTCTGAGTTCTTAAAATGGGTAATTCTTCTATTAGCTGGGCATTTTGTGACGCATAAAACACTTTTTAACATTCTTTTTTTCATAAATAATCAGTTTTGATGCCTCCATTGTTTCTACCTTTTGCACCAAAAGATAAGCCCTCACCCCCACCACCTCCCACCCCTAAGGATCACAGAGAAACACCACTTGGGAAGTCAACTGCTCTCTTCTCGTCAACCACAGGAGGTAGCCGCTGGCGGCATTTCACAAGCCCACCACTGATCTTCAGAAGAAGGACCTGCAGCTTCCCAGAGTCTGCAGCACTGTCAAAAACTAGAGCTGGACTCAGCAGCCGCACCACTGCTCTGTTCTCACCACTGGAGCTGAGAGTACTCCATCAGCAATCACACCTAAAGCTAGACATTTCACTCTGATCAAAGAGAGGGCAGCACTTTAGCAACTTTGAGCAGAATGATTAAAAACTGACCAGACTTAAAGTTTTTTAGACATGTAAAGCAAAATAACTCATGACTACGACTGCAATTTCTTACATTTTAAGTGTCACTAGGGCACAGCATTTGCAAGTGCTTTAAATGCTGTCACAGGTCACCACATTTTTTCAATATCAAAAATTTCTGCTCTTTGCTCTTTCATAAACCTGCAGTAACTGATCCTCTGGCCACATGGGAGATAGAAACAAAGCTGGAAACACAACCCTGACATACTAATACCATTTAAGTTGATATGGGGAGTTTGTTAGCAATTAGCTGCATATTTACACTCCCAGCAGATACAAAGCAACATTAGCATTCATTTAATAACTTGGGCGTCATGTTCACATGCCTAATGTAAGTCCAATATTCACTCTCCTTTTAACTCATTAGCTCTTCAACTGCTAAGAATAAAATTGTCTGCAGTAAAACAAAAAAACAATCCATAGAGCTGAGGAGAGCTGCAGAGCCTGGTAATAAAGGAACCACTTCCAGATACACAGTCATTTGATCTATTGTTGAATAAAAATATTGATTAGAGCCATTTTGGAGCTTGTTGAGGAGTCTCAACTAAACCATATTCAACAAATGTGTTTGAGGCATCAAAATGAATGTTTAGCAATTTGGAATAAAAAATGTATTCATTTATATATCTTTGATCACTTAAAGTCAGCTCCTCTATTGAAAGGTGTCCTTGCTGTTGAAAGACTGCATCAAGAAAAGATTTTAGGTTAACAACAGCAGGAGAGGACAGACATGAAACAGAACACAGGGGTTTCACATAGAGATGAGAGAGTTTTTTTTGGCAGGCAGCACATCCAAAGCTGCAGAGAGAGACAGAGA
Source organism: Lates calcarifer (assembly GCF_001640805.2). Lineage (NCBI taxonomy): Eukaryota > Metazoa > Chordata > Actinopteri > Centropomidae > Lates > Lates calcarifer. The sequence continues at coordinate 2,257,061 of NC_066854.1, forward strand.
AAGAGAACACAGTCGCATGCGAAGTGCGTTGATTAACTTGCATTGTCTTTCTGTGTTGCTTTGCTAACACTGTGCGCTGCATTCAAATGAAGTCCAAGACAGGGAGGGAGAGTCGACGCCAGAGAGCCTCTAATTCAGCCTCACATCTCTGACACACTCTCTGTGTCCAATGTCTATTTCAAGACCCCCCCAACCCCCAACCCGGGAAATTAATAATGAATGCATCCTGTCCGATTTAATTCAGCGCTAATTAGGTCAGGAAAGTTTGGGAGCGAAAGGTACGGTCCAGGCCACGTGGTCAGGTCTCTCAGCGGGCAGCCACTTTCATGTGGTGAGAAAAAGTTGAGCGTCGAACAGAGGGATGGCAGGGGCAAGGCCAGTGCCAACAGCACCAGCACAGGGACGAGGGGCCAGGGCTGGAGACAAAGATAATAAAACCAAGAAGTGGCAGCTTCAGAAAGCTACTGAAAAAAAGAAAGCCACCAGGGAGATATCAACTGTGGGCCTTCGCCGAATAGAAAAAAAAAGAAGAGAGCTGTCAGTCTGTTTGTTTGGACTGCGACCGCTGAGAAATAATTATTCCCTTTTAATTATAATTTGGAGAAAAGAAATGCAGCGCTCAGGCTTAGGATGCCTCCTCTGTCTCCAGACAGGGAAGCTGGTGTGGGGCAAACGGCGCTGCCCAGACCGCAGAGCAAAGCGCCGGAGGACTCGCAAAGCAATGTTATCACCTTTCGCATGCCGCCAAGCCAGAGAATAAATGACTTTGATCCGACTGCAAGTGCACTTTGGCCAACTTGGGTGGCACTCTGTGGTTTAAGCAGAAACTCTCTGACAGGAAGAGTTCAGAGCACTGGGAAGAGGGGGGGGGGGTGGAAAGGGGGGACAGATGAAGGTGACAGCTATAGAGGTTAACCTCAATTTGAAGTCCCAACGGGGTTGGAAAATCCCGCAAGGCTAGATATCGCTCTGATCTTTCACATCTAGCTCAAAGATATTGTACCAGACAGTGCCAATAATATCTCTTCAGGACAGACTGACAGATCTAAAATGTACTTCAAAGGTCCCCCAACATTCACTTCTGGACTCTCTTTTAAAATCTTTCCCTCACAGTTAGAACAATGTACTTTATTTCTTATGTACGTGAATTTGAGGTAATAAAATAAGTCTTGAATAAATTTGAATAATAAGTTCTTCCAATGTATGAAGATTGGCAGACAGTAGCAGCTCCCCTGATTCAAATGATGCCAACCTGCTTAGTGGAGGCGATCCAGATGGAGTATCAGTTCAAGTACTGTAAATCTGCCTGATTGGAAGGGCTTAGACATTTGTTGGAGAGGGGTGACTCACAATCATGTCCAGCTGTGACGTATCACCTGAAAATAAACCTCAAAACCTGACTGTATAAATCAGTATTTGTTTGGAAATCAAAATTATTAAATCTAAGGTAAAGTTCCCAGTCTCCTTCTGAACATATAACAAAAATTAAATGTGAAATCTAAGGATTCAAACTCATTTTGAGATTGTAACTGTAGTTTCTAGTAACAACTAATCTGTAAATTAGGGGAGACAGATGTTTATAGTCACTAGGTGTGGTTACTTTCCCAGAGATCACACGTCAGTTTTTGAAAGACAGAGACAGAACAACAGCAGAGCCATTACCAAATTCACTAGACCTGTCGAGGACAACGTAAATATCATAAACACAATCATTTCTAACTGATCCAACGATTACAGATTAAAAATTTTGTTTGTGTAAAAACAATGAACACTTTAACCAACAATAAAAGAAACTAAACATAAGGAGGTCAAGGGTTAAAGGCTCTGATGATGTGTGACAGCTGTACTACAGGTATGGAAATCTATCAAGAATCTACTAAGTACGTACGTAAAAGGAAAAGGAAGCAATGCGTCTTAATGCATCGCTGCTTTGATATCCTGCCAGCACAAAAGGAACCGGACGTGATTTCCCACTCAGCATCAGAATATCAGTCAGTGCCTGGGAAACCTCTCCCTTCACTGCCAGCCAAACAACACTTCTGTTTACTGCTGCACTAAAATAGACGGAAACCGAGGAGGTAAGCAATATATACAGCAAGGAGAAGATAAAATTCAAATCTACATGGCAAACTCAGTTTTTTTAATCTGATAAAACATGCTGCACTTGTTTTTACTTTTTGCTATAAAATGTTTTCAGCTTCTGGAAAAAAACCTAAATATTCCTTGATATACAAAAGTGTTGATACTCATCTGTACTTTCCTCCCAAGTCCGACAAACCCTTTGTGAATTAATTTAAACAAGAGCCAACAGGAAATTGGCCTCTTTGGGGGAGCAATTTTAAATGAATGAATCCAGTTTCAATCAAGTGAATAGTAAGAAAATAAGCAGGAAAAGGTTTTGAGAGCTGTGGCACGAAACAAAGTCGACAGTTCAACCTTTTCCTTTTACTTTGTGGAGTTATTCAGGCCCAAACCTGCTCACAGGATTTTAATACCACTAGACCTTTCCCCATCCTTTGGGAGCAGAAAAAGTAGAAAGATATAATCCTTTTCCCTGTAGAAAATGCCTGCAGGAGAGAAGACTAGCACCGAATCAAATTATTCTCATAAGATGGTATGACCTTAGTTACACTTTATTCAAGGCTTCTTACCTCCACAATTTAACTGGTGTTCTTTTTTTCCCTCGACAACTTCTTGCCATGCATGAATCACAGGTTAAATGCATTCCTTTCAACAGCTGCGCACCCCGGCGACGGAAATATAATTATGTTTTACAAGTCGACTCTTATCTGTAGCCTCCTTCATTTCCCCGCCGACTCTCTGTGTATTTTGAGGGCTTTTCAGAAGTACTTTACGGTGTGTCAGGTTGCTGTTCCTCCGTGTAAATGCACTATTGTATCACTCAAAAGGTCTCTACTCTCCATATCAGGGAGGAAAAAAATGTGGTGTAAATAACCTCTATGGTGCACTTTACTTTTTTGTTGGTTTAACATTCACAGTAGGGACAAACTGCTACATAATAGAATTTAAGTGGTTTTCTCGCTTTGCTTCACAACAGCTCTTGGGTTCAAATCTGTGATAATACGCTCTATGATTAAAACACCAAAAACTGGAGTTAAAACAGACTTTTCCTGCATGCTGTACTTTGCAATGTTAAAGGACTACCCTGACTTTGTAGAAGTTTGGCCAGTTTGTCTACCAAGCACATATGCAGCTAACAGACTGGCGTTTAAGTCATGGTACGGCTTTCTACTGAGAAAGTTCATATTTTAGCATACAGTACATTAACAAACCACTAGCCCTGTCTAATGTCTTAAAACTTAAATCAGCCATCCTTACAACAACTGTAATGTATGTCCACTACCTAAGGGCATAAGTTTCATATCAATGTTTTAGTCACACCCATAAGTGGAGCCAAACTACAGAGGATCAACCTGCATAAAAGCACAAGTCATATTTGCTTTTCAGTTTCACTACACATGCAGCTACTCTCGTCTGTCTTTATAAGGCAGCATTTTTCCCCTCCAGGATAATATGTGGTCCATGTCAAACATATCAATACATTGCAGGCCTGTAAATGGTTGAATGCTCCCAAATTGCTCCAGTTCACTCCCAGTGGCCAGCAGCAGAGGGCTATGGTTGTACTGGGCAGCTCCCAGGTGTAAATAGTGAAGCAATATGAATGTGAAAGAGAGGAGAGACCTTCTCTGGATGAATAAAGATTTAAAATAAGACGCAGTCAGTTTAAGTGAGATAACTCCAGACTGTATGTGACATGTGGAGAAAATAATACTCGTGGGCCGATTCTGACATGTATTCCAGTGACTCACGCCTTGATTTGTGACACAAACATGATTCATTTTCAGAGTCAGAACAAAAAAATACTTGTTTTACTGCATCACTGAACACAGCAGAGTTGTGTCTGTGTTATGAGTGTTACATTAAAACATGGACAAGTAAGAATAATTTAGATAAAACTATGATTAACTGCCACAAAGCTGCCAAGTACAAAAAAAACTTACCTCTAACAGATAAAGGATTTGATGACATAGCTACAATTATAACAATCATGCTCTAGGTACTTTCCTCTCTCTGTGTGATAAAAGACGTCAGAGTACAGGTGTCTTCAGGTAGAGAAATCTCAACTGTGAGCTCTCCACTGAGCTTTATCAGTCTGTCTTTGTCTAATCAGCGTCTATTGTTAATACTGTTGTATTCCTCATTAGCTGCCATTGTTAACAAGCACATTTAATTATGCTAGTTACAAGACCGTTGGCGGAGCTAAAAACAAAATAATAATAAAATCCCCTCCAACCCATCTTATCAAAGTGGGAGGAAGGGAAAAGGGGCAAGAAAGACAGGAATGCAGAAAAAAATTAAAGAAAGAATGAAGACAGAAAGAATAAAAGGAAATTATGACACAAGAAAACAAACAGGAATACTAAGTGAAAAAAGCTGCCATTAAAAGAAGAAACAAACAAAGATAGACAGACAAAAATAGTCCATGTGAAACAAAACAAACACTCTTTGTGTGGGAAAATACCTGCCGGGCTGCTGCCACCACTGCAGTTAGTTACCGTCGATCCCTGGAGAGCGGCTCTCCTGGGTTCCCTAAAACATGACAGCAAAGGAAGAAACAAAACACGGGCGTCAGGAGTCTCAAAGCACCAAACAAATTATCCCCCAACCGTTACATAACCTATTCAAGAGGCTCACAAACAAGGTAAGGAGAATATCACACAAATGTCAAAGTCTTTCAAGTCTTTCTATTAGCATTTCAGTGAAAGAGAAATTTAGAAACATTACTGGTTGAGTTCATCCTTCATGAAAGTAACTATAAAGCATCTATTTTTAGCATTTTAGACATTACATAAGCTTTAATCAACAAAGGGAGAAGCTAATAATATGAAACTTAGTATTTTGGCTGCTAAAGGTCCCAGACACCTGCATTGCAGACATTAACTGCACTGTCGCTGTTTTTCCATACACCATACACAGAAATGAGCATCCTATATGAAGGTTGAACATGCAGTAAAATTCAAGTTAAATTATATCTTTGTCACATGGGACTTTACAGTCTGTACAGCATACAGCAACAGAGATGGGATCCCTCTTCCAGGACAGACATACACAAGAATTGTGTGCAAAAGTTTATAATCTTGGGTTGCAGCAGCAAATTTCTGATAATGAGAGAATTTTGATTCAGGCTGTCTTTGGTTGCCAAAGCTCTACATTAGTAATGGGTGGATGAATCTGGAAACACTGTTTTGGATTGATGACCAAATATTTCAGAGTTCCTCTCACAGATATAAACTTCTGTCTGGCACAGCCAAAAACTGCAGTTAAAAAACGACCTAACACAACATCCTACTTCAAAGTAGCCACATTAGCTGGCTAGTGAAGCTCTTTGTATCAAGCATTTCCCAGAGCTGTTCATTTTTCTGTAAAGTTTTCCATTTACATCTGAAAAACGTCTTTTGGCTCACTCCCTTCAAACCCTTCACTGATGTTGGACCAGTCCTTAAGATGCTAAATATCTCAGGCTGTATTTTTTGGGTAATGTGAATAAAATGACCCATCAGACATCTAGAATAGTCTTGTTTGACTGAATGTAAAAAACATGGAGTCTTGGGTTTGAACATTTCACTCAATGTAAACATGGCTTTAATGAAGAGCTGGAACAAGCTGATACATAAACACACTGTCAGACAGTGTGAAATGAGATGATTATAGGAACCTAAAAGTTACATAAGCAGAAATAAAAGAGCGTCACTTTAACTACTAAGAGACAAAGCTGCTCTGAAGCTAGAAATGCTATTGGTTAAATTAAAATTTAATCGCTGATAGATTTATCGGTTTGACTTCTGCTCCCTCCTTGCCTGCGTCACTGGGCCTCATGAGCTTCACTCACTGAGGTTTACCCCCAATGAGGTAATTCCTTCCTCTGAGAGATATTTTTAAAACCACAGGTCCAACCTGCGAGCGCGTTCCTTGTCCCTGCAGGGACAGCAGGATATTGTGGGGAAGGGGAGGGGGGCAGGGAGTAGGTGTGAATTATGCAAATAAATGCTCAGATACAAACTTGGACGGGGATTCAGTGAAGGAGAAATTGGCTGAGGGAGGAATCGTTCATATGGTGGCACTGGTGGCAGGGGCCTCCCTCCTTTCTCCCCACTCCTTACTCTTTACCTTGAGGCAGGAGCTTATCTTATTTGCCGCTTTTTTTTTTTTTTTTTTTTTTTTTTTTTTTTTTTTAGAAGTGTCAGGATTAACATAAGCACCTCTGCCATTGTGCTCCTACTCAAAATAATTTTATCTGCCCGCGCTCTCAGGGGAGACAATCGTCGTTTTATCAGGTAAGCGAATACCTCCCTCAACCCCCCGCTACCGTATGAAATGTGCCTTTGAGGACTGCCACCACCGCCCCTGTGTTTGCCAGTTTATATTTAGCAGTACACCACTTCATTTTCCCATCTCCAGAAAGGAAGGAGGATGACACAGAGAGGGCCTCGGGTGGGCTGGGGGGGTGGGGACGGTGTTTTCCACATAAATACCAGCTGGTTAAAAAGGTACAAGTGAGGAAGAAAAGAGATTATCTCACTACAGTGAGAATGAAACTGTGAGATACTACCAGTGTATCGCCTTCTTTTTTTTTCCCTTTACCTTTGACTTTTTTACTGTTGTTGTTGTTGTTACCAGATGTGTGGTCACTCCCATTGCTGCCTTTTTCCCATCACCACCATTTGTGTTCCCTCTGTAAAAAGAACTTTTACATGTTCCCTCTTGGTTTACCCCCTTTGCCCTGTGGAAATTGCCCATTAAAGTTTTTTCTCTTTTGGCAGCTAAGGTTGACAGGAAGCAGAACAGGAAATGACATAATGGTTGCAGACTGGAGTGCTTCTCCCATGCCCAGCTGCTCCTCACATGACCTCTGTGACTGGGAGCTGGAAGGAGGAAGAGGAGGAGCTGGCATGCATGGCATCACTGTCTGCTCTTAACATCACAGGGTTCAGTATTTCATTGTCATTCATTTGGCTCAGGCTTGAGTAAGTGTGCATGTCATGTACCTGTCTATGTATTACTACTAAAAAATTGAAAAAGATTATGTTTAAGTCGTGACTATACAGGTCTTAAGTGCTGGAAAAATTCCCTTCCCTATATCAGTAAAAAGTAATATGATTACATCAAGGCATCACTGATGTAACGCATTACATGCAACACTGTGCAACACATGCCAAAAGTGTGTGTGTGTGTGTGTGTCTTTGAATGCATGTAAAGGAGGACATTTTCCCTCTGCCTCACCTACAAATATCCCGTAAGAAATACAGGAAGCAGTGTTACTTTCTGCTCTTCACCTCTACTGAAAACAGGACCAAGACAACTTTAATGTCTTCAGCATGGAAGGAAGTGCACTGCTGCTATTTACAGCCAGATATTAAATATAGACAGAACATAGAACATGCAGGGATTTTGTTCTTGTTTTTCTGAAACTGTGATATCTGGTATATAATTATAGCAGTGTGACAGTTGCATCATCCTAACATTTCTTTAGGTTCTAACACAGATATCGCTGAGGTGTTTTCACGTCACTGAATTTGTGTAATGTCAAATAATTTGGGTACAGTGTTTCCCTGAGTGCCACTTTAGGACAACTTCCTTTGTCCTGAAGCCTATGAGACACACAACCACACTAGAGCTAATACAGCATTCACATCACATCAGGAAAAATAATTAAGCATTACAATATTTTGGAAGAACCAAATGCAACACATCTTAAAACTGTAATTTACTCTGATCACTTTGATGCAAATATAAATATTTATTTGGATTTTTATTAACTCAGATTTTTGATTTTGCTTGCTTAAAGACACAAACCAAAACTGTACAACTACCTCCTGTAGGTTATTATACATTTATGAGCTGAAAAATAAAATGAGTTTTGAGTTTTTTGCTTCTTAAAAACAAAAACACTTCAGAGGTAAAAAATACCTCAGCTAATAAATGATACCATACATTTAAACAAAAAAAAGGATAAAGCTTTAAAACCCTGTGGAGAAAGTATGTTTTTTCTAGGTTAAAAAAACAATAATTAAAACATATATAAACTGATATTAGGTTTATTCTTTCACAACTTTCATGCTCATATTTTAGTAAAAGTTGATAAATATCATGTGAACCCTCCTCTGTGTTTGGACGTGAGGGATGGACGCAGATATATTTTCGAAGAATTCCTCAGCTAATTAGGCACAGAGTTTGCCATCTCATCCAAATTTCTCTTGACTGGGGCAATGAGAGAGAAACCTCTGAGCCAAAGTATAATACGAATATGAAAGTTTTGCCCCCCTCCATCTGCTAAATTTGTGCACAGAGGCTTAATTGGGGCCAAATCTTGTCAAAGCCTCTTCTAGTGAACGTCTACTATTAGTTCAGAGCATGTGAACAAGAGATCACCATAAGGATCCAAACTTTTAACAAACTAATGCTTACTTTCTTTCTGTTTTTAAAATAATTCATAGCCTTCATAACATCTTTTGATGTAACATGATAAAATTCAGCATCACCACAAACTAAAGTCTCCAAAATCACCATGAAACTGAATGAACACCTCCCTGTAACATAAAAACTTTATGACAGCAGGATTTATTGCATAAGTTTTGGTAGTAGGTAAATCTAATAAATTGGTAACTGAGCATGTATTTATATAATTTTTACACAGTATATATTTATTCTTTCTCGATGTTGACCTCTTGCCTAAATAAGTGGAACTGTCTGTCATCACATCAAAAAAGCGATTTCAACAACTGAGATTAATTTGTTTATTTAGATATTTGTGCTGTCCTTTCACCATCTCTAATAAACTCTTATTCCACTTCGCCTGTGTTTGTGAAAAAAAAGAGATGTAAAAACTGGTATTTGGATTTGTTTTACTCAGCAGACTAACTAATGCATTTTGTTTTGTTCAGAGCGACTCTCAGCTGTCAGTGTTTGAAACGTGCCCTCCTGGGGTTCAGCAACAACATGATAGTTGTGCATTAATGTCACTCACGCTCTGCCTTCTGCCCACACCCACACACTCACACACACACACAACATGTGTGTACATACCCACACATGCACACAAATACAGATAAATATAGTGCAGACTACTTTTGTCACACTAACGCATTAGCAAACACACACCTACATATATTTGTACATGTTCTGCGTGTGCATGTACACACTTGACATCACCTTTACATTTGCATGTGTGTACACACACAAATGACTTCATACCCTCAGCCACATATACACACACAAACTCTTCATGACATAGACACACACACACACACACAGTCGCCACACACACATGCAAGCACACAAATACATTTATCCAAATCATTCACACTCTGCATGCATACACACATTTGTTTGTCCGCCACAGTTTGTACATGCACACACTTTTTCCAACCACACACACACTTGTACCTTTTCAGACACACAACATGTACACACACACACACATTTTTTTAAGCATCATATTTACGTCGGCAATGTTACCATGTCAGTCGACTGCGTTATAATCTCCGACACATTTACATAACATATATTACCCTGCTGTGTTGACGGCCAAGTAAGTACTCAAGCTCATCCCAGCCCCCTTTCATATTTACGGCGTGACTGATTTAAGATGGACTGATTGTGGGGATTTAATTACGGGGGACACAATGGCCACACAATTCTGTTTTCTTCTCTTCCCTTCTTGCGAGGCGCTGACACGCCGCACACTCGGCTGCACACTGCCGAGGAATGTTTTACACTCCAAATGAGCTGTGCTTGCAGAAGAATTTAATTTGATCTGCCGCTGTAATTGTGCTCTCAAAAAAAAAAAAGAAAGAAAGAAAAAGAAGAGTGGTGATGGTTGGGGGGGGGGGGGGGGGTTGAGGCATGCTGGGGTGGGAGGGGTCGCAGTGCGTGCAACTTTAAAATGTAATATGCACAAAAAGTAAATTAACTCAAGAGGAGAGGCCCTTGTGATGTGTTGACACTTGCACTGGGCTCTCTTACAGGGAAGAGTGGAAGGAGGAGGAGGGACGATACAGGGAAGGGGGGGATAAGAAGAAAAAAAAGAAAAGGGGGAAAAAAGAAACGGCCATGATAAAACACCACAAAGAAAAGCGTTATGAATTTTATTAATGACTTGCAAGACAGTATGCAAAACATCAAAGGTCCACGGGAAAGATTAATGACCCTGTGTGAGACTGTTTAATTACCTCCAGCTAATTAGATTCTTGACCAAATTTTTAATATCTGCGTTCATGCCCGACGCCTAATTGAGATTCCACCATATTTATCAATCTTTCAAAAAAAAAAAAACCTTAGTGGTGCTTTTTTTGTTCCCTTTAGCCTTTCTCCTGCTGCTCTTGACACTTCATCGCCATTTAAAGAGCGATTATGAATCTCACCCAGGTTCGAGAGAGAAAGGTTTCCAAAAACAAAAAGTGAAGCCATGAAGGAGGACTGATGCTTATTTACTTACTAACAGAAGGAGGGGGGAGGGGTGGTTATCAACCTGATCTTGGTTTCTAATGAAGTGCGCTTGCTAATAAACAGACTTAGCGAGCTCTGTCAACTCTCCTTGTCGTGCCATAATTCTCTTATCTGGACCTGAGCTGAGGAGAGAGGAGCTCTCCCAGGAACTACTCTCCATCTACGTCTCGTTTCGCCTCTGCTTCCATTTTCCTCCTCTGGATAATCCGGCTGCTGTTTACCAGCACACGCACAGTTTCATCTAAATCGTTGCCTTTGAACTTGCAGTGCATATTATCTGTTCTGTGACCCTGTTGTTGTTGTTGTTGCGGCTGCTGCAATAATTGCACATGGATTATTGCAGTGAAGTCAGAGATGACTCTTCCTCTGGGTTCTGGGTTTTGGTATCCACCTCTGTGGCTGTTTGTTGAGCCATTTCAACATCTCCAAGTTGTATCAAGACAGAGATCATAAATTCCAGCTCATTATTAAAGCTTCTCTACCTGGAGGATGCAAGATAATTACCAGGGAAGGAAATAAGGAAATCGTGATTTCTGTACATGAAATTATTACTCAGATTTTTCTCTAATCTTTTCTTTTTGTCTTGTGGACTACTATAATTTTTTTTTTACCTTTTTAGAGCTCTAAAATTATTCAAAAAGTCTCAGAGGCTAATAAAGGGTCACAAGGAAAATCAACAAAACCACAAAGATCACTCACTGTAAAGTAAAATGTTGTTATTTTGCTGACAATCTACGTTTGTGTTGTAGCCACTTTGATTTTATTCCTTTACTAAGATCTCACTAAATCTCCTTTTTAGGCATTTTTGTGATTTAACTAACACACTTTAATTTTACACTGCTGTTTTGGTTAAAGACGTTGTTGTTTTTTTTTTTGGACAGATCTAAGTTTCAAAAATTAACATTAAATGTCTCTACTATCCAGGTTCTGAGACAAAATATGTTATATCAATTTACCAAGATGCAAGGTAGACATTTGCATTAATTTAATTATTTATTTTCCTCGTTAAGGGATGAGCTCAGTTGTTATTGTATTACTGTTTCTCTGGCTGCTTTCTTGCCTGTGTTTTAATTACTGGAGAAGCATTGTGTAAGAGCAGGTGACTCACACTGGAGTAAACATTTTGGAAAGAAGAAACAGAGGAAACTAGTGTGTACTGTGATGTACAATGCTGAGGGCCATGCAGGGCCACCCACAGCACCATCTGCTGTCCAAACATCTCCATTACAATAGTAACCCACTTCCAAAACTAACAACATGCAAAAACAGCCAGGCAGCCCTGCAGCACTGCACTGTGAAATCATATCACTGTGTCAAGTTTCACAACACTAGTTTGAGAGCAGGGCTAAGCCTTAATTAGCATGCATTCGTTATGAAGACGTATCTAAAAAGGCCTCATTCCCCCTTGATACCCCTCATTTTCTCCCTGCCCTTCTTCCTCTATTTCTTTTACTTTATTCTCTGTCCATTTTCCCCTCTGCCTCAACATCAGGGTGTATTCAACACTCATTCTTTCACTCCCTCCATCTCTTTTCACGCCATCCATTCGTTTCCATCTGTCTCTCTGTCTCTCTTTAAAGACTGAGATCTAAATAGGAGTAGATCACCTCCCTCGCTGGCGTTTCATTAGAGGCAATTAGAAAGCCGACGCTGCAGCGTCCCATAAGGCTCGACGGGGAGAGGCAAGATGCAGGCCGCATTAGCTCGTTGAGATGAAGTATGTATGACAACGCTTTCATCAACGCGCAACAATTCCTCGCCGACATCTCCGAGCTGAGTGTCAGAGGTACCATTCTGACAATTATGACAATTAACACTGTCAAAATAAAGCCATTAGCTTAGCAAGAGGGCAAACCAATACACTTAATTACAGGGTTTTCTGTCAAAATGGATTCCCTTCAGACCACTTCCAAAATAGAAAAGAAATCAAATAAGTTGAGTGTATGGCGGCGGCCGAGGAAAAACGGCCGACATCTGCCGCTGTGTTAGCGCTAGCCTCGGGTTGCTGTACCCCCGAGCTGTAGCTTTCTGTCAGATGAACACCACACACACACACACACACACACACACACACACACAGTGACCTCACATTCATTTAAGGAACATGGGAATAATAAATCATTAAGATTCAAACTTCCTTCAAATACAAAGGCTTACAAGTGCTGAATATTCATTCATTCTATCTGCGGTAATGATGAACCAACTTTTCAGTGGTTAACATCTCTTCTTTTTTAAGTTTTATACATTATATTGTTTGGTAGTTTGTTTTTATACTGTCATGGCATTGAGGCATGTGGTGTCCTATCTTAATGCAGTGTCATTTATTTATAACTGTTCCTTGTTTGCAAAAACAGATGTTAAACCTCTTCCTCTACCTGAGGCATAAAAAGATACATGTTTTTGCTTTTTTAAAAATAAACTTTTTTAAATTGACTTTTGTGAGGAATGATGCTATAAAAGGCTGTGCAGACTCCCATTCCCTCTTATCTTTGATTCTGAAGCAAAGCATCTTAAGTGTTCATTAATGCCTCATATTTCTTTTTTATAAATGAGATTTGGCATCTAAATGGCATTTGAAATGATTAAATTAAAGGATATAAATCACAATTTCTAAGAATGCTGATTCTGCATTGTTGTAATGCTGGCCTCCAGGCTGTGTACAGTGTGTCTCAGCTACTGCATGACCACATCTACTGTAATGGCACACAAAGTAAACTTCACTTTGCACCAGTTTCCTCAAGAGTGCCTTAACGAAGAACAAAAGAGCAATCTGCAAAGCACAGACAGTCGTTGTCCAGGCTCCAGGTTGAGCAGTTTGTTAAAACACTACTGAACCATGACGTGCAGAGATGCTATAAGCTGATGGGGGAGGGGTTGTGCCAATCTCAGAGAGAAAAAGAAAAAATCTGTACGACGATGTAAGATTGAGTTTTGTCACCTTTAAAATATGCAGCACTGCCCATCTGTCTGCGGATGCTCCGGGGAATCTGCTCAACTTTGACGCGCCAATGTGAAAATACAATTACACAATCTACAGGGAAATCCTGCCCTGTCACATTATATTTACCTTGGGTCAAAACAAACGTGCACTCACTTCTCTGTCTATCCATCCATCTATCCAACGTCTTCTCTGAGTGGATGAGGTCATTCTTCATGAGAGTCTGGGTGCTGCAATACAACCACATCTGTTTCAGTGACCATCTGGTCTTGTTTATGGCACATACCTGTTTTCAGACATCCAAAGTACAATCAAAATCAGATTTAATGGAACTGAAGAGGATCAGGATGTCTGTGATGTCAAAACAGACCCTTGTTTTGTAATAGGGTGGATTTGAGGTGACAGCATTGTTTAGCAATGCTAAACCCAGTGTCAGATCCTGAATAATTCTCAGTCAACTAGCCAAAACTTGAACTTCAGTTGATAATAATATACCTATGAGACATGCAGTTCTGAATCTCCTCATTAATCAATACAATCTGGGCATTCTTAGATGCTGCTTGTGTTTTCCAGTAATGTGTCTCTAACTGCTTCTGAAGTCAACTTGACAGCATGACTCTTTTCCAGATGTCTTATATTTTGTATTATGTCTAGGAGGTGTTGTCATCACCTGATATAACAGATCAGATGCTGTTTGACCCATTAAATAAAAAACTGAACAATTATTGCTACTACTGGTAGTTTGACTCAAATTCAGATAGATCAGAAAACCTTTAAAGATGTTTGTGTTCATCTCAACTCTTTCAACAATAAAGTCTCATTAACAAACTGAATTTCAACCACTGAGGCATAAAAGCCAAAGCAGCTTCCTGAAGCCTGTGACCCTTGAACGACCTCTGGCATCCAAACATATCCTGGATCAAACTGCAGTCAAGGGGGTCAAAAATTTGGGCCAAAACCTCTTTTCCACTGCAAACACCATTCGCTGAGGAAAACTGTTCCGGGTCAGTGAGGAGTTTTCACTCAGTGCCTCTCTGATTTGTTTGTAATTAATGATCTCAAACAAACAAAGCGATAAAAAGTAGGGGAAATAATTGACTGCATCTTTAAATGCATGTGTGATTAGCAAATGGGAAACATTGAAAGCGCTGTGGGGACACGTGTAAAAGTTAGGGTGATGACCACAACTGTCAACACACTCATGCCCTTTATAAAATATATCAGACAGCAGCAGCAGTTAGTCTGCTGATGCTTCAGAATATAAAACCCAGTCAGTTTATGAACACATTTATGGCTACTATAGCCTGTGTGTATGATCAAGTTATATTTCTCTTTTCTAGAGCATGTGTGCTTACAAGTATTAATAAAATAAAAATAAGGAGTAGTTTGACATGTTAGCGTTGAGGACTACAGTTACAGTTACTACACAATGTTTCTTTTAGTTCTGGCTAAACTCTTGGAAACAGAAAATGCTTGTCTGTACATTTCAATTATATATATATATATATATGTGTGTGTGTGTCATTGTATTTCCTCTGTCTCATTTTCTGATTTAAACCACATCTCAATGGAATCACCAAGTCTGTAAATCAGACCACTTTGAGTCAGAGTCGTGGAGGGATCGACGCCGCTGCCGGTGCTTCTCCCCTTTTTGGTTTTTATCAAAAAGGAAGCTGATGAGTCCCTTCAGATAAGAATGGGAGCCCTTCACTTAAAGCTCCACACTAATAAATGAATATGTTCTCCATCACGCCAACCGCTTATTGTATTTCACAGGGACAAAATGCAATTTGTATCATTTCTGTGCCGCACATCAAAAGGAAGTGGGCCGTGTGCGATGACTCACCGCAACCAAACGCTCTGTTTACAATCGAAGAAAATCAGATCTGTACTCTGTTTGTTCATTTCTTTTTACATCTCCATTTGTTTGATAAGGTTGTGAGCAGTGATGGTAAATGGGTGGATAAGTCGAGGCAAAAACAGTGACAGGGCCCTTCTTGGCGGATAGGCCGTCAGCTTATCAATAAATGACATCATATGCCCCCCAGACGTCTCTCTGCCTGTCACATCGGTGGCACTCGGAGTAAAAAAAGACAAAAAGGAAGGAAAAAAGAAATGTCTATTTTTCCCATTAGGGCTGTCTGGATGAATGCCGGAATCAGACACACTGGGGACAGTTTGTCTCTGACTGACTGTGGAGATGGAAACTTCAAAATGTACTGACTGCAACAGTCCAACAAACACACTCTAAGTGTACAGTTAGAAAAGAATAGATTGCGATGCAACAGATGAAAGGAGAATTAACTGCATTAGAATAAACTTGACAATGAGACCCATTTTATTATGCATTACTTCCCCACATTGGACTAGAGTCGGCCAGAACAGAGTGGACTAAACTTTAATTGACAATTTCTTCACTTGATTTGATTAGTAAACCACATCAGTATAATAATATAACTGGAATAAACTATTTTCTTACTTTTTGCTACTTTACTTTTCTTGATGTAACTTTAACCTAAAAAGAGTAAAGTCGCTGTGGTAAACTGAGATGAGGGATTACTACCGGACTAGAGTAATTAAACTACACAAGTTATGTCGACTGTCTGTCTTATTATTTTGTTTTCACTGTGTGGTTTGTCAGTGGAAACTTTAAAGGAAATCTTCTTCTGTCATGATGTGTGTTTTGTGTCAATTAGATTCTGTTCTCCTTGCCAATCAATATTATTTACTTCTATTTTATCTTTTGGGTTTTTTCCTCATCTAATTAGTCTTGTGTTTCTCTATTTCATGTTTCTAAATTATTGTAATGGAATCAGTTATTATCGCATTACTTCTATTTTATTTGTGTGGCAACAAACTAAAGTAAACTGCAAATCGAACAGTGTTTCTCTTGTGCTCTGTCCCAGTACAACCCGCCGCCTGTTATCACTGGCCATATTTCGTGGCTGATACAACTATCCCCATGACCAACCACTCGCCAAGACAGGAGAGCCTGGAAAGTCCCGCTTCACCAACAAAGATGCCTGTGTGTGTTTTGGTTGTATTTGGCAACTGCGCTGAGATCTGTCTGGTGACATTATTTGAAGAGCATCATCCACATCCCATTATCACTGGAAAGTTTGAGAGTCAGCTTTGCCATGCTAACAGGAGACCTGGGCCTACAGTAAACCTCCAAAAACACAAGTCCTATAAAGATTTTGCACGCCAAGAGCAAGCACAGACACCCATTTCTTCAGCAAAGTCAAACAAGATGAAAACTTTCTCATAGCGAGATGATAAGCAGAAGCCAGACACATTTTATTAAGTTTAAGATTAACATCTCTCACATTAGAACATAAGGGAGCATCAGATTTAATGGAATGGTTGCCTGGATTCACTTTCAATATGTTTTCCAATTTTTCTGCAAGCACGCTCTAGTCCTCTCGACTCACACTTTCTATACTTTACATTTAACATGATTTCTTAAGACTGAAGTCTGCTCATTCTATGCAATTACCTCAAGTTGCAAGAAGTTGTAGTGAACTGAAATGTAGAGCCAGTGCAGTTACACTACCATATTTTTCAGAGATGCGGTGATGATGGTCGAGCTCATTAGCAGTCAGCCTGTAAGGCCATGTGTCTGTGAGCTCTTTCTAATGTATTTTTGAAAACAGCAGGGGTATATGACTTTGAGCAAACCTGTAGCAAATCACACAGTGGGAGCACAGCGCAATTTCTGACTGTGACAAACATGCATGATTTTTACTCCGAAATTGGAGAAAGATAAACACCATACTGGTACGTTGTTATCCTTTGGATTTAATAAATCAAATACAAAAAACTAAACATGGTAAACAGGTGAAACCTGATTGGAATTTGCTGCAAAACATTACACAAGAGTCATTTGCAGACAGACCCAAAAATATCACAAAAAATGAAATATCGAAATAAGGCACTATTGGTTGCTGTAACACATTCTTTGAATTAAAGTACAAACATTTTGATGACTTGTAAGCTTTTGTGGAATAATATGCATCTTGAGCAGTGGGTCTGACTGGCAGTGCCACCTCCTGCCTTTCATGTAGTAAACATGGTTTCTTAAATCCATATTTCACTCTCTGCGACTCTCCTGATCTGCATCATCAATCATTCAGTCAGAGCTGGTGGCACGAGAGGGCATCTGAGACTGAAAGGAAACTTCAAAGGCAGGTCAGACTCGGCCTGCGACGCTTGCAGACTGGCACGGCCAAAAAGAGTATTGTGTTTTCACAACAATGGAGAACCATTACAGCGGAGCCTGTTATCAGCCAAAGTCTACCAGGGACGGTTCCTGCCTCATTGTGAGCCACTGGAGTAGATTGTGTTCAGGGGTGAGTTCAGACTAAACATATTAGGGCGTAAGAAGACACACCTGAGGCTTATCTGATGGGAAATGGAAACAGCTACAATGTCCTGAAAGAATGCATCCTGCCAAGTGGTTACGTTTGAGGATGGGGTTTCTATGTGTGCGCTTACGTCAGTGTTGTGTATTTGTGTGCGTTTACAGATTTGAGTGTATGCATTTAAGTGTGCCAAAATGTTAAGTGTTGAAGTGCCTTTTTTTAAGTGTCTGTCAGGTTTTGTTCATGGGATCAGGATGTACAGGTATATCAAGGTCCTTTGCGTGTGTGTGCATGTTACAAAAGTGTCACTGTTATGCAAGTGTGTCAGTGTGTGCATGCTTTTTTCTCCTTATCCCAACATGTGGACCAAAATCCGAGAGTATCTCTCATGAAAAGTCAGTGCGTCATCTTTTAATGATAAAACTGCAGATGAATTGTTTATGGTGCTTTTACATGTGTGTACTTGCATGTGTCTTTGTGTATGGGTGCGTGTGTGTGTTGGGGGGGGTGTTAGCTGGAGTGAATAATTCAGAGAAAAAGCCGTTTGTTTTCAGGGGGCGAAGGCAAAGACACATCTGAAACATATGGGAGGAAATCACATTGAAAGCAGTGAGCAGTAAATTAATGGTAACAGATGCCAAGATGTCTGGCTAGTGCTTTTTTCTATTCCTTGCCTGCTTTTGTTTTTTCCAAGAGCGCTTGCATTTTTAATGTTGAGAAATAATACAATTAAGACTTCCCTCTCTCATGTGAAGTTCAACATTGTCACACTGCAGCGTCGCGACACCAGAATCTGTTTGGAGAGTCAGTGCTACCTGGCTCAGGAGTTACTTTTCTGCGCCATCATTTAATTGATTTTAATTCTCTGCGGTAAAAGGTTCTCGTCCACAGATGACGGCTCGACAATGACGCCATAAATTATTTATGTTACGTTGATGATGCAGGCCTGTTTCACTGATGAGATAAAACAGAACTGTTGTCTCTGTTTTCTCAGTTCGCCCACCCCCCTACACCCCCCAAGGAGAATATCTTGACATATTAGAAATATGTGTAAGCTTCAACAGCGTGTTTGTGTGTGCGTGTGCCAGTGTGTGTGTGTGTGTATGTGGTGGTGGGTGTGTGAGGGGGGGGTTGGCCTATGTCCAAGCTTGAGCTGCAACAAAGACAACCTTGCTCTTAATGGCACATATCTGGGAGATGGAGGAGCCCGATACATGAAAGCACTGTGATCATTACACTGATAGCAATTATCCTTCAGGAGGCTCTAATGGCAGCGGCCTCTCTTGCACGCACACACACACATGCACACACAGACAAGCTTGCAATCAAGGGTGGCGGGCAATTAAATGCAATGCTTTTTTGTGAACCTTTAACAGCGAACAAAGCCTGACGACAAGGACCGACAAGGAGATTTAATAAAAGAAAAGGCGTAATTTTGGAGAACAAAAGGAAAAAAATCAGGACAAGAGAGGGACAAAAGGGAAAAAAAGATATTAATGTTGTTTATTAATCTCTTCTTAATGTGTTGCAGTGGACTGAGGGGGAAGGAGGGGGTATGAGGGGGTCTCTGGAGTGGAGCCGTGGCTTTGGCAGCAGTATGATTGAGTGCAGGGGCCAGTGTGATGGAGGGACAAAAACAACAAGGTAATTAAAGCTTAAAGCGTGCAGTTTACGCTCTGCCATCCGTGACAGCGTAAGGTGTCTTCCATCCAACCCCCACCACCCCCCCTTTTCCAAATGAAAAATAAGTCAGGTAATTGTCATTGCGCACTGCATGTCATTATTTATTAAATGGGTAATTCATCTTCGTGGAGAAAGCAGAGGAAAGCAGGTAGGACTGGTTTATTAGTCATAATCCAACGGGCGAGTCGTGTTTATCAAATCAGGGTTTTACAGGAGAAATGACAAACATAAACAGAAAGAAATCATCCTCACTATTATACTCTCTTGAGTGTGAGAGTGTGTGTCTGTGTGTGTGGTGCTGATGGAGAGAGTGGAGTCACCACATGGAGAGAAATCTTTGAGTTAAAGTTTTCGAAGGCATCAGCATCACCCCCCTCACCACACACACACACACACACACACACACACACACACACACACACACACACACACACACACACACAGAGTCCTTTTCTACAGTATAGTTTTTTCAAAGTGCGACGGGTTGACAAAAGAGATCGCTCCCCGTTGTTTTTCCTCGTGCGGTTACAAAGAGGCGCGTAAAAAGTTACAAGGTTGTCCCCCGTGGGGTTAGATTTCAAACAGCACCTGTCAAAGCAGATGGGGCATTTAAATAAGAGTCTTTAAGAGGTATTTGTTACAGCGGAGCTCAGGAGTACCTGCTGTGCTCGCCGATGCTTTTCACTGCTGTCGTTGCTCTCACAGAATCTGTTTGCTGTGTTTGCAGGGATAAACATCACATTAAAAAAAAACACAAAAAACCCACTGAGGCCACAAATTACAACAGAGAAGACTGCATTTATGTAACGGCTGAGGCGAGAGAAGCCAAGTCTGCTTGTATGACTCTGTATGAAGATGTACTGCATGTGTTTACTTGTACATATACATGCTTACATACTGTTGCTAGAAGGTAAAATTTCACTGTAGTTGTGCATGAGATGAGAGAAATCCTGCAATCCTTTCAAACATTATATAACTTATAACCAATTATATCCTTTTAAAAAAATGTTTTTTCACCTGGCAATAATCATGCTTGCATTTAGGTGAATGTTTTTGCAGTTGTGTGCAGTGTGTGCAATGACTCAACAAAAAATTGCAATGTCAACTTTCAAGGAGCAAAGAGAAACAGTCTTGATGACAAGACATAAACATTGAGGAAACTTTCAAGAAAGAAAGTGGAGCAAAGTTAAATCTTAAAAAGTCACCTCAATGCGCATGTATGCAAACACAACTCACACCACATAACACCGTGATCTCTCCTCTCTCACTGTACCCTCCAAACTGAAAACAACATGCTGGTTTGAAGATGCACACTGCAGCGTCATGACGGCACTCGGGCCTCAGCCTCAGTGTGAGCTCACACCTGGGAATTTAGACAGAGACTGTGACTAAACATTACCCTGGACAGATGTGTCCTCACAGCCAAATGTGTCCTCAAGACAAACAAACACAACCACCTATAAGACTGTTGGACTCCTTGGAGACTAGCCCTGGGCTAAAAGAGATCCAAATAAATAAATTAACACATCAATCCACAGCCTGTTTAGCTTTGGAGAGCCAGAGGTAAAGCCACACACACGTCAGGCCTTTTGTTACTGTAAAATTCAGCCTATGCACTGTATTATGGAAGCTACATCAACATTTTTTCCACTGGTCAGGGAATTACAATCACAATCCAAGGTCCAAGGTGACCTTCAGTCTGAAACCCCAAAATAATCAAGGTGCAATGATATAAAAGGATAAAAAGGAAATCCTTGTATTTGAGAAGTTGGAACCAGCAAATGTTTGTCATTTTTGGTTGACATATAAATTACAGTTTCACCTGTGTAGTCCTACTGTACACCCTTATTTGATAAAATTGATGACAAGATCAGGGAAGGAAGAGGAGGAGGTGCTGTCTAAGCTGTGCCTGACAGGCCAGGAGTTGCCATGTTTCAGACTGATCTCCTCTTGAGATGACTCTCCTGTCACTTTGTTTCATCACTCTGCGCCTGGCGTCTTCCCGGGGCAGCGACCACCAGGGGACCAGGGACACATGCTGGAGGTCAGTACACGATCCTTGGGCCCCTCCCTCACCTCCCCGCCTATCACCGCAGCACCGGGCTTTCTCGATGACAGAGAGGAGACTTCTTTAATACACTGGTGGGTTCAGTGACCGTCGCTCCTTCTGTCATCTCCATCTCTCTCTCTCTGCATCTCTCTGTGGCCCTTCCCATCTTTCTATCAGCAAGAAAATAAATAAAAAATAGGGCGCCCTCTTGTTCTTCACATGCTAAACTTCATTCGGATTGTCAGACACTTAAGAACTGACAAAACGCTTTCTCCGACTCCCCATCATTCCCTCTGCTGTCAGAGGAGATAATAAATAAAAATGACTCCTGCGTGGGCGGAGGGAGAAGGACCGAGACACAGCACATCAAGAGATGGACAAAGTGCTTCCAGAAGCCTGTAGGGAAACTTGGGTTAAAACCACAGACCAACACACACGTCGATGTATACACACATACACTTAGGATGCAGACGGGCGGCCCCCTGCTCCCCAAAGGCTTATAATGGGAATAGGCAATGTGACAAAGAGTTAAAGGCACGGCAGGCCAGTGTCCCAGATAATAGGACAAGCTGTCCAGAGTTCCCACTTCTTGCTTTGGTGCGGTCAAACAAGGCCTAATGTGGCGACTCTGTAACCAACTGGGGTTTGAGAGAGGCTTGGGTGAGTAGATAAACTAAATACAGCCTCACCAAACAGGCCTCATCAGACAGCAGCTGTATATAAAACTCTGCACACTGGCATGATGGGAAAACATAAGCTTTACAAAGGCAGCAAACTCAGATAATTCAGTAAAAGTCATCCACAAAAGAGCGAGAAGAAAAGTAAATAAAAGGTAAAAAACAAGTGCAGAAGTAGAAATCACTGGTAAATCCAGCTACATCAACAGCTAGATGAAAGAGACACAAACAACAGAATGCCCTTGCTTTGTGGGGGTTTGCAATACTTTGCGAGTGAAGGACAATTGGTCCTCAGTGTAAAGTGAGCGCTTGGCTTTTAACGGACCTCTGCATGCCAAGTCCTCTGCAGGCGAGGCTGGGGACGCTACCTTCGCTGTCATTCAGCCCCATCTCGTCGACTAATCTTCTTGGTGCAATGAAAGAGCTTAACAGCTTTGCAACACTATCCCTCCCCAAATGTCATTATCACAATGTACTGTGCCGACCGACCGTCTCAACCGGCTCCCTGCTTATCGTTTTCTTCATGGGAAGTTGAAGGCAGGCGTCCGCTGACATTCACCGAGCTCTCACTGCAGCTCTTGTCCTTAGCACGTCAGACAAACACATTCGTAGAATATTATCCAGAAGTCAGTTCTATAGTTTTGACTTTATTGCTTGTGTCTTTGGTGTTTGTTACACACTGAGCTGAGTGTTGATGTTTACTGTCAGGCCTGAAAGAAACATGACATCGGTGTTGAAAATACTTTTTGGAATCAAGAGGCTTATCATGAAATATTTGGAGAATGGCCATCGGTAGTGAAAGTAAACATGCCTCCATGTTGGAAAGATCCTGACACTTTTTAAACACTGCATGTTTTTACAGGACACTGTCGTAGTGCTGTTGTGCATTAAAAGTGACTAACAGTGTGATCTACAGACAGCTATAGAAAGGTTGTTATAAAGCTCAGATTCACAGTTTCTTTAACTAGCCATCAAAAAATCAAGGGTGGCTTTGAGTTACTCATTTTACTCATAAGCTTATAGTCTCATATTGAAAGCAGTTTTCCAATAAAACGTATGTGGACATTACAGTGCATGCACATAAATAAATACATCACAAACATTAAATGTCTTATCATGAGAAGATAGGTCATTAACATTTGAGCTTTAAAAACAACTAATAATTACATTCCTCTAACAAATACCTCACTTTATAGTGTAGATATCACTGTGCAGGTGTGAAGTGTTTGCTCATAATAGCTCTGTGAATATGTTTTTATGTATCCTAATCAAATACAATAAAAACATCTAATAATACAGATGACAATATTTATAGACATACTGGGTATGTATCTTAGAGTACACCAAGCAGTTTAAGCAGCTACTTTATAAAAAAATCTATAATTTTATATTTAAAGCCACTTAAAATGCCAACTTTTTAATGTTCTATAAACACATGTATGTCTGAATTCATAGTTTCTTCTATTTGTACAGTGCTGGTGTCATACAATAAGGCTAGAGTGATCATGTTGCCATATTCGCCATGTTTTCACCCATCCAGCATGGCCTTACATCCCCAAAAACTGCCACTGCTATCAACACTGTAATGTCATTATCATAGACGGCCTTCATACACATAGCATACAGCACTATGAAAATCTCTCTCCCTACATGTCTGAATGTACATCATGCGTGTGGTAAGTCGCCTCAGATACGCATATTTCAGCTGAGGCCTTCTTTCCTTACAACGGGGCCCAGCAGGGAGCCACAGATCTGCGGCTCGGTCGTGATCTCCGAACTCTTTCTCCTCCACCCCTCGCCTCACTCTTTGTTTACTCTCACACAGAGTTAGTGATGAGAGCTCAGCCCCTCCTGCTCCCCCACCTACCCACCCACCACCTCATTACCTCCTCTACCTGATGGGCCCACTCCTCTTTCCTCCCCCTCTTTCCCTCTCCACTTTTATTTATATATTTATCTATTTTACCCCGGCTTTGCGGGTTACCGTTTTTAATATCATCGGTGAAACATGATTATTACCTCTTAATGCCGAAATTACGGGGGCATTCTTTTTGTCATCCTCGCCGTTGCATTTTTCCCGCGTAGCACCCCGTGGCAGGAACATCTTTATCTCCCCATGTGCTCCTAGTTTTAAAACCTTTACCCCCGCTGTTTGAAAAATATTTCTCATTTTCCTCCCCCATGGCGTGGAGAAATCCCCATAGGCAAACCATTAGTGATCTTTCTGCCTTTCCCAAACACTTATTACTATCACCCGCACTCCTTGAGCTGCCTCATTGGCTTTTGGTAAATTATGCAAATAAGGTGATGTTCGAACATATAGTTTTTCTGTTTTTCTGCAACTGCGCAAGTTTGCACAGCCTTCCACCAAGCAGCCGCGGCACCATTAAAGTGACTGAGCACGTCAGCAAGATTTATGCATCAGTGACAAATTATAATGCTTTGTCGCTAATTTCCCCGCTGCTTCTTCTTCGCACAGGTTTAGTTATGTGTTTGCCTTTTGGGGAGGCCTTTGGTTGTGAGTTTTAGTGTTTAGTGGGTTTTTTTCTCCCTGCATATCAATGTGTCACTTCACTTCACATCTGCAGAGACAGGAGGCTGCAACCCAAGCGAGTCAACTCTGGTGTTTGACTCATTACTGACGATGTAAAATCTATTCTGGAGTTTTACTTTTCTTTTAGAGAATTGTCAAAGTGACTTTGAAGCTAACAGATGGACGGACAGGGGGTGAAATGTTCATTTGAAGGAGATACATGATAGAGTACCTGCACTTGAGCGTTAGATTTACATAAAAATCACACAATAGAAGAGAAATAACAATTAATTTGATGGAGGTCAAAGGTGGGATGTTGTAGTTTATAGACTGTGCACAGGGGTCACTAAAGCTACATCTCAAGTTTGGATGCAATGTCTTAAATATTAATGTAGTTTTGAGTACTAATAGTAAATTAAAATTGCTTTTTAATACATATGTAGCACATAAGCCTGCACTGTTTCTCTCATCTCACATTTTAAAAGTCTGAGTGGTTTAGAAAAAACTTTGAAAAGCAGATTAGGGATAGATGAACACTACCAGCATCAATACCCCCTCCACATTGAGCCAGTGGCATCCCACCTTGCCTTGCGTCCTCTTCACGCACTGTATAATTGTTTTTCATTTACTTTGAGCACAGCTAGCTGAAAAGATGGGCCGTTTCAATGAACAGATTAGGGCCTGCGAGCACAAACAAATGACAAATCCCTCTTAACCCTGTGAGCCTCTCGCTCTACGCCCCCCACAAACACACCTCACCCCGTCAAACATTTGGCTCTGGCAATGTTATTAAACACAACTTTGTAGATTTACTTCCTTCAAAAGTGCCATTTAACCAGGCGGCAGGCAGGAAGGAAGCAGCGCTGGGAGGGGAATTACAGGTTGCCAGCGTTTCGTCTTTGCGGAGGAGTGACAGGGCCGTCATTTTGCCGGCGGGGCCACCTCCCGTGTTGTTGTGACAACCGGTCATTATACATCGCCGAGATGCTCTCAGCTGCAGGTTTCATCCCAGATGCAAATGGACGCAAATGGGCTCCGACCGCGACCAAGCTAATAACGTCCTTTTCATCAGCTTTGCTTCCTTTTTGTTTTTTCTTTTTACTCTCCACTGTTTCCCCCCGTCTTCTCCTGGCTTTTTTTCCCTACACTTCCCCTTAAGGTGGACAGCTGAGAGCACAGTTTCAAGAACGTGTTGGGGTTTTTGATAAACTTGAAGCTGAGCTATTTGAGCTGTATATAAAAAAATAAGGCATAGAGAGATACAACTATTTCCTGCCAGTGGTAACAAAAGCAATCAAATCAGTATCTACTGTAGATAGCTAATTATTATAAATTTATTATATATTAATATTAAGCTTAATGAGGGAGCAGAATCATAGTTTTACATAGATTCATGCAGATTTTTTGGTGTTTTATCTTTCACATATTTTTTTTTTCTTTTCATGTAAAACATTATAAGACATTTCTATTCACACTGAGTCTGAACACACTTACTCTTTGCTTAAAGCTTAAAAAGATTTTTTTTTAAATGAATCAGGTAATAGATCCTTATTTTTTCATCTCTTCATCTCTCCTCCTGCTATGTTTAAAAGTGTGACTCTTCAATATCTTTAGTAACATACATGCATCAGCAAAAAGCTACAAACTATTAAAAAGGTCAGGGGTTAAAAACACAGGGGAAAAAAGCTGGCTTAAATTAATGCTCGAATCAAGAGGCTGTTTCATCTGCATAAGTTATCATCATTTTTTTTTTTTTTTTTTTTTACTGTAAATGCCTGTTGTTGTCAGTCACAATATGGCATACTGAACCTGTCTAGGTTATGTATCAGCACACCTTTGTTCCCACTTTGATTCAAGTCAGTGATGCAGTGCTGAGCGTCTTTGCATGGACACTGCTGATTCTATCAGACATGAGGTGTGCTGATGATGGATGAGGTTATCAACACTCCCGCTCATTTTGTCTCTGCATGCTTTTACTGGTTCACCTCAGTAGAGTAACAGACGGCAGCTCTGTGTGGGTTGCTTGTTCTACCTACTGATTAGTTCAAAACACACAACTGAACAGTTTTTCCTCCTCTGTTGTCAGTGTGCTGACAATGCTTGGATGCCACACTCTTTTCAGGGTTCAAGATATTTTTTCCTTGTTTTAGTAAATTGCAAAAGTCCTATTTGCCTTTATTTCTAGTGTAATCTTTCTATAACTTCCTTCTGATTTTCAAAGAAAATTTATCTGAAATCACAAGCTCAGGGAAATAATTGTGACTTGTCAATCAGCACATTCTGGTTTTATTTTAACACAGAACTGCATTGTTGGCCCTATTTTTACAACAATATAAACAATATATGGCTGAAAATACAGAGTTTGTTCCACACATTCACATTTCTGGTTCATATTACTTCTCATGTTTCTCCAAAGATTCACAAACAAAGAAAATCACAAATACTTTGTGTGTCACTGCACTCCATCTGGTAAGATTAGTCACACAAGAAAGGACAAAAAATCACAAAGAATCTGTGTGAAGAATGTGACTGTGAAGTCCTTTAAGGTTGCATTCACCGTTACCAGAATTTAGATGTAAAACCTCACTATTACTTGAGACTAAATGAGGAAGCTGCGTGACATTTTCACAAAACTGCATTATTTTTTTATTCACTAATATTGTCAAATCAACAGACATTTAAAGCCAATATGGTAGAGCAAGCACACCCAGGTAAACAGATCTTCGTATCAATACGATCCACCTTAAAGTGTTTGAATATCCTGTAGTTTGAAGGCATTTAAAGCCATTTCATCAACATCCTAATTCTCTTGTTCTTGAACAAAAAGATTTCGTCAAATGGAGTCTGGCTTTGTGCTGCAATTTACCAAGAGAGAAAAAAATGAATTATATTGTTTTTGGTAATGCTTGCTCTCATTTTAAGGGTCAGATTTGATTTGAATCCCAGTCCATTAGCAAAAGTAAAACACCAGTGTTTTGGATAAACAGAAGCAGCAGGGGACAGCTTTTTGCTGACAGGAACTGTCTTTCTTCTGCAGGTCTTTTGGTGTTAATAGGACAAAATGTGACAGGTACACACAAACCAGCCGCTGTTCAGTGAGGCTGGGCTGCAAAGCTAATATGCAGTGTACCCCAAAGCCTAAAGTGCAACACTACAAATCCCCCACAGTTAATAGGTCTGTAAGTGATGATTATTTTGGATTGATTCTCTATCACATCTACAGTGTTTAATAAGGTGTGATGGTTGTGGACTAAAATGCTGACTTATGTTGGATCTGCTAATGTCAATAATTTGTTATATTCTCACTTGTAAATCATATTAACATGATGATGATTTTGCTATGAAGTTTGAGGATTTGAGAAAGTAAGCATTAATCATGAAGTGAAACATCTATTTTAGCCTTGGGTTAAAAAATGACAACACTTGCACAATCAGGATGTTTTATTTAAATTTCTTCCTCTAGATTAAATATTTATACACAGGCAGAAAGTTAGTTATTTATCTTAGACCTTCATTATAAATTTTACAGCTGAATATTGCACTGTTTACCTAATCAGAAAGCTATGGTTTCTTTCTTTTTACTTTGAAGGTATTATATGCATACATTTTTAAAATATGACGTACTTATCTGATAAAATAGGATGCATTTGTGGTTAGCATTAGTAATGCAAATGCATATATGCATATATGTACCTGTCTTTATCAATAATATGAATTTTATTAGAAATATTAGTCTTCCCTGTATTGAAGTGAGCAGTTTTATCACTGTGTGTTCGCCAATGGATTTTTTTCTTTCTTATTTAAGGGGCAAAACACCTAAAGTACATGGAGTAATTAATTATGATATAACATTATTTGCCAAATGATAAGCCCAATTTACAATGAAAATAGAACAATTCCTATATGTTACTAACAGATAGAAATGCACAAATTTTTATGTATAAAAAGTTTTATGTATAACAGGAAAATATGTACGAGCACTTAAATAGCAGCTAAATTAATGACAAAAAATTTTATTGTACCTGAAAACACATGTTTTCTGTGCTCTAGCTCAGAGTTGTTATTTTATCATTGACTGGATTCGGCTGGCCCCTAGGAATGACATGCGTTAACTTTAAAAATTGCCTGGCACTTGATATGACGGCTCAAACCATCAACCAGTTTTGAGCCATCTCAAATTCTCAGTATTAGATGAATCGTGATCCAAAAAAAGGACATCCGTCAGAGAGGGGCTTCTCCTCAAAGGTCTTATCCTAAGTCAGCCCAACACGAGAGGCGTGGAATTAAGGAGCACTGATTACCATTGTGAATTATCTTTTTCATAGCAGGGATGCGGGAGCTGCTTTGAAACGCACAGTGAGAAAAATCCCCAGTAAGAAACAGTCTCCAAACATGGATAATACCATTTAAGAAATCGTCTCATTGGTCTTGGAGAAGTCCAAGCTTTATCTTAGCACATAACAAGCCGAGCGTTCATAAATTGCAGCTTCAATTGGATAATTGGATCACTTGCTGGAAGATTAATTGCGGCTGCGTGTTATTACACTTTATACTTTGTGTGGACCGGACTGCTGCACAAACCGTTGTCAGTGGAAGAGTGCTAGCTGATTTAATTTTTCCCCCCTGTGTTTAAAATGATTGTTGTTTATGCATATAGAAAAAGTTTGACGATCAAAAGACAGTCAGATGCACTGCACAGAAGTTTTTTATATAAATCTCATGTAGAACTTTGTTTTTCTGTTAAAGATATAAATGTTGACATTTGTTCTGGTGGTTAATTTGTGTTTTTACAGGAATCCACATTTGAAAGGTTAAATTGGGCAATACAGAACAAAGCATAACAAACTCCATTATGTCAATGTCCTTGAGAAGATGAAGACACATTACTGTAAGGGAAAGAGAGAGAGAAAATAGGATTTAGGATGTCTGGGCCAGAATTTATACTTCCTTGTTCTGCGATAAAGTGCTCTATAATCTGGAAATAGAGTTTCCTTTAAAATATTACGTTTGAAGGCAGAGGATAGAGGGAGAGAAAAAGCAGAGCTCAAAGCAGGCCTCATAATCTAATAAATTGATTTGCAATATCCTCTGAAACTGTGAACTGATAAATGTAGCTTCTCATGTCGCCCCGCCTCGTCTCCAGCTCTCTGCTTAATGTGCTTCGGCGCATTGAAAAGACAAAAGAATGGCCCCAGTAGTTTTGAAAACTATTCCGGTCGCCTTAATGTAAGCGCTCATCTGGGCCTCGCCAGTGGTCACCCAAGGATTAGGGGCTCCCATATTCCTAAGCTCGCTTTCTCTCTTCTCTCTCTGTAACCCTCCCTCTTTTTTCACCAGTTCTATTCTTTGACCAAAAGCTAGGATACACCCGAGACAAGGCATTAAACATCGCCAGCAAATGGGGAAAAAAAAAAAAAAAAACAGATTATCCTTGGATATGAACTCCCATGTTCTTGGGATTGCTGGACAGCTGTAGCCAAAATGAACAATAAGCGGTTGACTTGGGGTCTGTAGCCAGTATCATCTGCACTGGCAGATTGCGGCGGAACAGAAAATAAGATCCAGTGACTTCCCAGGGCCGTCACAACACCATACGGCCCTAACATGTAAAAAATAGAACTAATCTGAGGCCCCTGAGGAGACCCTGCGACTCATTTTTAACTGCCACATTTCTAGCGGGAAAGATTTACCACCCATGATTCCACTGGGCGGGTGTGTAAGATGCCACCCTACTCTACCCCCCTCGCCAAAACATAACAGCGCACAAAAGAGGAGAGAAAAATAACAAAATGTGATTTGCACCCAAATCCTCTCAAGTCCTCAGAGTGTGGCATGAAACGTCTCATTGGAAGAGCTGAATGGATCTCCCAGAGGTATTGTGTCTTCTAATGGCTTATTTATCAATGCCGTCAGCCACATGCGTTATCAGACGTTTTGTTTGCTTGCAAGGTGTACCTGAGACTCAGGCAGGCCTGCGAGGGATTACCGGAAATCTGGAATAGCGTCAAAACCAGCAAGAAGAAGCGACTAAGACGGGGAGAAAGACAGCAGCTCTGGGTTTGGCACTCCTGCTTGGACCACACAGATCACCGGGGACACTTGCATGAAAACATTCTCCTCTCCGTGTATTTAATAAATGCCACTTGACATTGGGAGAGGCTTTAGCGGCATCTCCCCGCTTTGGAGGAATGAGGACTTGCTCTGGATTTGGGCAGTTGGCGGGGCCTATCTCCACACTGGCAGGGAGCATCAGGGATTTCATGGCTGTTTGCCCGCCCTGGTGCTTTTCCTCTGCCTCACGCCCCACTTGGGCAGACAGTATTTTTCTTTTTTTTTCTGTAGTCTGAGCCTGCTTCATTTGATTCACAAAGACATATACATATTTCCCTGCATGAGTATACGTGACCTCTGTGCATGAGGAAAACACAACATTTAATCATTAACTATATAGTTGTAGTATGAATGCTCTAATATTGTAGAATATCAAAAAATTAAAAAGCCTGAGTTTCACTTATTTTCAAGCAAAAATGTCAATCAATATTGCTTTTCTTTATCGTATAGTAATTAACTGGAATCTGACTTTTTTGACATGTCACTGGCTAAACCATCAGTATATTAATTAAGAAAATAATCAGCAGACTAATGAATAATGAAAATAATTGCCAGGTGCAGAGCCACATACAATTTCCTCCGGCTACGTCATACAAGTGTAGCCAGCAGTGAACAGGTTGAGGCCATCAAGGTGAAGCCAGTGATCATAAGTCACAACAAAAACAACACAGCAAAAGCATGAAGCAAAGACAGATCGAAGGAGCTTAAACAAGTGAAGGATGTTAAAAAGAAATTGTGACTACTCAGTAAGATGACTCCCATATGTTGGGCTAGGAAAATAACCAGGAGTTGCATATTTCAACTTCAAAAACAAACTGTGCTTTCCGGAGAACAGAACTACATGTACATTACTCTCTCAAACAACAACAGAGATTGTTCCTGTTTCTGAAATGAGTGTGTGTGTGTACATGTGGCAGAACAAGATGGGAGCTGAATCAGGGTGGGGGCGGGGTTAAGAGGTGCGTTAATGTAGCTGCAGGGTCCCAACATCTGCATAGCCTCAGAGGGCATCCAGCCTGCTCGACCAGCCAGCAGCTGAGGCCGCCTCTGCACGGCCCGTGGGCAGTTGTGCATGGGTTTGGGCTGCTTTTTTTCCCCCTTGTTGTTCTTGTAGCATGTTTCCCACTTCTTTGTAAAACTTTGAATGTTCCTACGTTTGTGTGTGTTTGATTGATTATGTGTATTTGTCGGCAAAAAGAATAAATAACCAGGACTCTTCTATGGCTATGTGATTATGTCTCAGCACACCACAGACTGGATGGAAAATCCAAAATAGTCACAAACCTGCGTTCTCACACGAAGTACAGCTGGGGTGTGTCAAAGCCCACAGCACCACTAATGTAATGTTTGACTGCCAAACAATACTGAGCCTACACACACACTCACTCACACACAGGGAATATTGAGTCTCATCTCTCCAAGGCAGGATGATATCACCCACCCTACTTTTCCACCTTTTCACACACAATTACCAACCATCAAAGGACTCTCTTCCCCTCTCCCTCTCTCTGCACTGGAATAGCAAAGGCTATAATTACAGCAATCAGCAGTGTTGACTTCACAACACCCCAATACAAACTATACTGCTCACACACTGTGGACATCGATTCACACCCTGAGCCGGGTTGCCTCAGTTTGGAAGATAGGGACTGTCGTGATGGATGGGCGTACGCTTTCCAGGCCGCTGGTCATCATCAGCTTGGCGCCTTGGAACCGCCATTTCCTGCTTCACACTGACCCCTTCCTGCCCCCATCAGCCCCGGGACGGGTCCAGGCATTCAGTCACATTGGGGGGGTGGGGGAGTGGAACGGGTAGGAGGCTGCATCACAGCTCACACAACAGACTGTAGCAGATTAATGTGGGTTAACACTCCAGGAATTGTCACTTTTCCTGAGGTTACTTAAGCGCAAAGTAAACAAGAATAATCACAATGATAATACATTTTTATTGGTACAGCAGTTTTCACAGCAGAGATAAAGTGCTTAGACAAGCCTAATAATAAATAAGCCAGACACAAATTAATAACAGGGTTACAGAGGAAAAAGGACGGCCTCATACACAGCTCAGGGTAGGTAAACACTACAGGACGCCTTTGCATTTCCTTGACATAAGCAAACAAAGCCAAGACATTTATGAGGAAGTTCCCAAACAAAAAGCCCACAAGGTGTCTAGTACTAGCTGAATATTCATGACAGAGAAAAACTGCAGTGAGAGGAATCATATATTTTCATATTTCAGAAGTCAGAGGGAGAGAGGTAAAGCTGGTGCAGATCATTGTAGCATTACTATGGAGAGCAACTTGATCACATTATAGAAAAACACATATAATATGTGTTAAAAGATTTAAACGTAACTTGAGGCCAATTTTTATATATTTCTGTTGGATCTGTTTTCCCTGTCATTTCACGCTGGCTGTTATTTTTCCCCAAAGATCTCAGAACCACAAAACCGGTTCAGCATTTATTACTAATACCCCTGTTATTACTACAGTGTGAACACAATGTGGGTCTACTCTTATTTGTCTGGTTTTGAGGGCAGACAAGAAAAATACCATGAGAGAAAAATTATGATATTCATTTCAATTAGGACAATTCTTCCTAGCTGTAATCTATCATAGTCACCATTCGTTCCCTCTGTACAATGAAACATGAGCTCTTAACTTGATGTTGTATAATCTTGTGCGGCCTCCAGATGAACCCTGCCCGAAGATAGTAAAAAAATGGATGGAACAAAAAATAAAATGTAAAAAAAAGAG
This sequence comes from Lates calcarifer, assembly GCF_001640805.2. Lineage (NCBI taxonomy): Eukaryota > Metazoa > Chordata > Actinopteri > Centropomidae > Lates > Lates calcarifer. The sequence continues at coordinate 2,290,697 of NC_066854.1, forward strand.
CTCATTTGGCACATTTGTTTCATAATCTTTCCAAGCAGTTATGGATCTTAAAGGCACTCGGACCTTCTGTGTATTAAAAATATATATATGACCGCTATTACTTTTTACTGGGAACTACACTCTTCCATCCTCTCATCCTTCCATCCAGCCTTCATCTCAGTGTGAGACATGTAATTTGTGTACATGGCCTCTAGTGTTGTTTTAGGCCGCGCTCCAAAGCCACTCTAAAAAGGTATGTGGCTTTGGCAAGGAGAATAAACAGCCACCTCATTTCATTCTCCCACGTCTCGGACGATCGTCTCTGCTCCTCTTGACCCTGCCAACTCCCCGATTCCAAAGAAAAGCACACATAAAACACAGCACTTTGGGGAAATCAAGAGGCAGGAGAGGGAGGGAAGGGCCGAATGGCTAAAAAAGGTTACAGTACGGATCCCAGAGTAGTTTAAACAGACCGCAACGCAGAAAAAAATGCAGATAAGGGCCTGTGTAGACATTGGTTTTCCAAGATATATCAAAGATTACACTGTTTTTTGTTTGTTTGTTTTTCATTTGCAGTCTTTATATAAACTAGTTCTAAGTTTCTGAACTCATCCAACCTTACTCTAACATATTGATCACAAAGATTTTGCTCCATTCACCCATCACAGTGACGCTGCTGCAACAGAAAAGCATCCCACTCCCACAAGACTCTGCAGACTCACCCCCTTTGCCAAAGTTATTTTTCTCAAGTCAAATGTGGACTTAACTCAAAATTTAAAGAGTTCAATTCAAACAGCAACGAGTGTCATCCCCATTCAAATCAACTTTTTTCCTCTCCCTCCCCATTAGTGTGACAAATCACCGAGCAGCTGTGTTGGCAAAGGTGATCGTGCTGATGTAACACTACAAGATCTCTGTAGTTCATATTTTCAGGGACCTCTTGCTGCCGTGAGTTAGCTGCTGAACGTAGCCTCGAAGTCCACAATACTGGTGGGTTTCTCATGGATACAAGCTACTGATGAGTAAGTCTTGGCAGTATTACAGTAGTTGTGGGAGAGTCATTTTCCTTAGAGTGCATAAGCCAAATGCTTTCATGGAAGTTGTTCAGGAGGTCTTCAAGGAATTATTCTGCTTGTCATTTATGAAGTGCACTTCCACCACCATGAATTCAGTGTGCAGTTAAAAGAAAAAACAATACACACTAAAGGCAATGCAAAGTAATATATCTTTAAAAGGATAGATAATAGCATCAAATCAAAATTAAAGTATTCTCATGAGTTGGCTACTGTATGACAGCCAAAGTCCAGGTTTAGCTGAAGCAAAGGATAGTTTTCCAAACCCAACTATCTGAAAATATATATCTATAATCATGGCAAGAATAAAAAACAATTAAACATCGTGCAGCTGAAACCTCCTACACACACTGCTATAGCAACTAATGCTCCACCATACCATCTTATGCTATCTTATTTCTGAAGGTGATCCTCCTAGACAGCAATAAATTAACTCTTCAAGACACTATCTGTTGTTTAGACAGCACAGAGGAGACAAATGACCGTCGATGGGTGTATGACCAAGTGCAGACTTCAACGAAACTGCAGCTATACCTCTGTTGGCGCCTAAGAGGCAGTGAGTGAAGGCCTGACAAATCAGCGCTGACAGGTCCACCTCCACCTGGCCCCTTCCTGCTCCCATCAACGTCAACAGTGTCTCAGACCTGACGGGTAACGGCCCGTGGCGCTGTAGTGAGGTCCGAGACTTCACAGCCAAAATGCCAAACACAATCGACGCAAGCACACAAAGCCCTTCTCCTGTCATGAAGAGGATGTAGAGGTTCCAAGGGGAGGTCGTCCGTGTCTCACCTGGTTAAGAGACGCTTAAGACAGTTGGCGGGCTCGTTGGCAAGACGTTTGTAAGCACAGCAGCGAGTGGAGGAGGTGATACCGCCTCGAGGTTGTTGCTGACCTCAGTATACAAAGATGAGACAGACAAGGATGGGCCTTTTTACCTCAAACAAGAGTTATCTAGCAGACATGGGCCAAATAATCTGGAAAATAAGGGATATTAGGGTTCAACTGACATATTTTTGCTCTTGAATTAAAAATCACACATCTGAAATGTCATCATTTACAGATATTTGGAGTGTGACCACAGCCAGAGAAAAACAAACTGATATGATATTTATGTTCTTGGCACTTGTTCTTTCTAAGAATCATTTTAAAAACAATAAAGAACCCTAGTGGGTCATCTGCCTTGAAGAGCAGCTAAAGCTAAAAAAAATGTATTAATCTGAGAGTTTTGTTGCTACATAATATGATAACACACCTATAAATTTCTCACACAGCCTTATAAAAGCCTACTGCTCTTCTTAGTTGACAACCTTTTTCCCTGGATTTCCCTGGTCCCTGATGTATCGTTGACTATACATCATGTGACAGTGAGTCTATTTGTGTCACAGCAGGTTGGGGAAAATGTCAGAAATGAACATGTCTTCAGCTCCTCCACACATCTGCTAAACAAGAGGCAGCAAGCTTTTCTCTTCACAGTGCTGATGACTGGCTTCATGCAAATAGATTGCAGCAAAAGAAGTCACATTTTCTCATCAAGATGCTTAACCTTAAAGTTGGTTTTGTCAGCAGCAAAGGAAAGGTTTGTATTTCATTTTAAAACTGCCTTTTTTCCGCACCCAAAGACATGGATTCGTACATTTGCCATTCATAAATATACAGAAACTGTTATGTACCTTAAAATGTATGATGCAAAAAGGCTCAGGTCTATGTCCCTTACTGACTCAACAAAGTATTTTAAGAACCATTAGTACCTATTGTTTCTCCATTTGTAACTGTAAAGTATAATAAATATTCAGGAATTTGTCTAGATAGTAGATGTGAGAGCACTTAATTCCCATCTCGTGAGTCGTGTGTCCTCTCTTGAAGCTGCCAGCCGCTCCGTAAATTAAGCATGCCTCGTACTGTTCAAACATCAGAAACCATACTCAAACACATTCTCCCTAACGTTCGTTATCCAGTCACAGCAGGAGGAAACAAGGTGTGCAGCCTAATATGAAGATGCAAAGCAATCATGCAACAGCATATGGAAGGAGACGGAAACGCTAAAAGCCTTTTATAAACCCCTAACAGATTCAACTCATTGTTCTCCAGATGCCAGTTAACAGAGCCAATTGAGATTTTAAGCATTTCTGAACAACACTAGGTATTTAACACCAGCTTTCTACGTTCACACACACACCGCTTCACTTATTGTTTTTCCTTTGATGGAATTTTCTTCAAAGTACGCCTCTTAACATTGGCAGATCATCCAGCTCGGCCCCCTCGTTTTCACACCCCTCATTTTTTCAGCTCAACTCCTCATTTGCGTGTTGAGGTGCTTTACCTTTAGGAAAAGAAACATCAGGGTTTATTAACGGCAAGAAAAAAACCAGGAGGATCTCTTAGACTCACACACGGAGTATTCCTCTCCCCAAGAGACTAAACAGAACAAGAAATAACATGAGCGGTATGTATTAATGTATGCCCTTTGATGTCTGGCTTGCAGAGTCCTGTAGCACCATTAACAATTTAACTGAAACATCACATTTGTCAAAACTAAATTGTGCATCTAAGACTGGAGGTTGAGAGAAGACGTACGTGCCTTTCGCAGAGTTGGAGGACAGCAAAAAGGCCCAATTAGAATTGTTTTTTGAACTGGAGCAGAAAAAACAAAGTGTGTGTGTTGACGTATGTGTGAAAGAGACAGTGAGCGAGAGGGAGAGGGAGAGAGAGAGACAGGGAGAGTGTCTATGTGCCCAAGAAGGCCTGCTGCAAATGCTCACATCATACATTAGCTTAGCTCCCTCTAGTGTATAATTATAGCACTGATGGAATTTCAAAATCCAACCATACAAGCTGAAACCACACTTTACACGTGTGCAGGTTAATGTCAATTTTCCTACAACACAACATGTTTTATGGGACATAATAAAAATAAAATAAACTTAACTTAGAATTTGAAATAAGCTGCTTATACAGTTATCTAATGTACTGTGATCTAATGTAACTGAGTGAAAGAGCCTGATAGCAAGATTTTTTCTTCTTCTGAAAACCCTGCGTGACGTTAGTTTATAAATTTGTAATTTCTGGTTAAATGTGTCCATCTGTCATTAATTACTGGAAGTAGCTGACATGATTTCAGTGATGTGCTTTATTTTATTTCATTTTAAAGTTTTGCAGTGGTGTGCTCCTTAGCAGGGATTCTGTGCATTTAAAATATCTCACGGATGATTCATTCTAGTGTTACAGAGTTATTTTTAAAGATGTACAATTAATGGCTAAGTAAGATTAAGCCCTTAAGCAGTGTTGCCGTGATAGGAGATCAAATGTCATCAAACTAGCAGGAGAAGCTGCAACTGACACATGAATCTGTGGTGCCATGCACCATCTAAAATGACCATCATCTATCCATGATATCCAGGCTTTTTACTTAGATGTTCACTTCTTCTTGAGCTCTAAGAAAAAGTGACAAAAATCTATCTAGGAAAACTTTCAGTTTCATAATTAAAGTAAGTCATGAGCTGTCCCTAACTGTGAGATAAAACAGCATGAACAGGAAGTTCACCCATAATACCCAAATCTTTGCCCCATCAGATACTCAACCTCTATCATCAAACTGTGGATCTATGTAAATGAAGAGAGAAAATACTGTCAACACAAAATGCCGCTCTTAGTTTTCAGTCCAGGAAATGAAAATATCCAGCAGTCATCATCTTTGATATCAAAAATTGTCAAAATGTATGCTGAGCTGCCCTCAGACATGCCAGTAAACATTAAACAAATCTATTCAGCCTTCTGCAAACAAAACCCAAGACGTAATCATTAACCAATCACGCTCAAAGGCAAAGTAGCACTTGAATGGGAACACAGGCCGTGTTCAGTGGGTAATATCTGGCAATTAATCACTTGATTAATATGCCCTTAAACACACAAAGTGACAGTGACAAATTCTGTTCGCACGTTTGCGATCCCGAAAACGATAATTGTCCAATGAAAGTCTCATTTGTCAACCAGAGAGAGAGAGGCAGAGCTTCCACTTCAGTTCATAACATAACTGTTGTTTTTATTTGTACCACTGTACTTTTTAATAGCAGCTCAAGGGGTCTTTTAATGTGAGCTCTTAAAATATTTTGTCGTTCCTCATGAAACATTTCAGTTTTTTACACAAAATAAGAACTGTTAAGATTAACTTTGAGGTTATTCCATATAAACCAAGTAGATTCTACAAGAAAGTCCATCTAAAACATAATTTTATTAGTAAATTAACATTAGATCTTAAACACTTACTCTTCAATTTTGACCCCTGCTATTAATGTATGAATTCATGTATCAGCATACTGTATATTTTGATCAGACAATCCTGTCTATGTTTTTCTTGTAAGGCACAGATCAAACATGTTGGTTTCTAGCTCCCCGAGATCTTTAAGATGGATTATTAGAAAGGACTAAAACAACTATTACTGCTATTTTCTTTCACCTCACTGATCTCTATAATAACGAATATGGCTTTAGCCTCAAATGTCCACAAACAGTCATGCAAAGCAAGGGAAAAACACCATGACAAAGCTATCCACATTTCTTTGTTGAGCTCATGAATATCCAAATGCAACATAGTTTCATCACACTTGTCACAGCCAATGGTATCGCATGACAAATGGTATCACAAAATGACAAAGACTGTCTGTATCAGGCATTGGTTCACGAGATGGATACGAAAATGAAGCAGAGATGGAATATCGGTATATATTGATATTATTTCACTGACTTCATGCTGCACTGCATTTCTTCTGTAAAAGATTATTATGTGAATATGCTGCAGAGCTGAATTCAAATTATTTTTTTTATTCATGTCCTGTTTTTCTTTACTGTAGCCATTGCTGTGGTGACCTAATTTCCTCACATCCCTTTTTCCATCACATTTGAAAAATTATTTCAGCATTAAGTAAATAAAATGATCCACTTGTCTGTCAACAAACATCAGCTGCATCCGTAACACAAAGTGCTGAGGGAGAGAATATCTATTTCCATAATTAAAGGTTCATGTTGCAGCAGCAGAAACTGGACATTTTGACCTGGACGATGGTGACCACAGACAAAAGTTAAAATCCTTAAAAATTTTGTATTAATTGACAGGAAGGATTTTTTTTTTGTCCAGGTCAAAAAACTGAAAATTCTTACTTGTACAACTCACTGTTTATGTTATGACCCCACCACTGAAATCTTTCCTGATGTCCAAACCCTTCTTCCAAATTCCCAAAGCAATTACCCTATCAATCAGTTCAGTCACTCTTAATTATTTAAGTCTTTTGCCAAGTGATAATTCCTCATTCTCTGATTTAAACTTCATAAATGTAAGGACTTTCTGCTCCGTCTGTCTGTTATGTATCATCGTACATATATATATATATATATATATATACACATATTATTTTTGGAACATGGACTGTTGGCAAGATAAAACAAGTAATTTCAGTAAATTTCTTACATTTTTTAACATAAATAAATGATGAATCAAAAACATAACTGACAGATGAACAAATACATCTGCATATTTAAAAAAAAATCTTTCTGATTGCTCAAAATTTCCAAAGATAAGATTTTCCTCCTGAAATACTGCACACAAACCAGCCAGAATCAGCACTAAAAAAAGCCTGACACTGGTACGAAGTGTACCCGTCACCCAGCATATGACAGCATATTGCCGCTGTGCTGTGCAGAAGCCCTCAGTGTGATGTGTGCAGATGAAGGGCTGCGGCTGAGGGCCCAGCCAGGCGGCGCGGCGGCCCGGAGAGGAGCGCTGGGAGATGGGGGTTGCAGCGGCCGTGTTCCCCTGGTACTCCCCTAATGAGCTCCACTGCTGCTCCCAACATGAGCCCTCGCTCCTCCTCAACATCACACACTCACAGACAGAGCAAGTGAGAGAGCGGTACGCACATACAGTATAAACACACACACATACACACTGTCCTGCCGCAGTATGGAGCAAGAACATTAAAATTTGCGAGTAGCAATATGCATGTTTTAACATACAGACACAGCCCAAGCCTAACAAGTACACACACAGTCATATGTACATGGATGCAAAAATAGTCCCTCCACTTGTACACACCTCACAGCTGTTGCACAGCCCACTCCAATAGGGAGAGAGAGAGTATTTATTAGAGCGAGACAGCGAGTGAGAGATGCAATATGCATGCATAAACACACTTACGAGCACCAGACACACACACACAATCTTGCTACAGCTGTAGCATGGACTGTGATGGACTGAAAGAACATTACACACCCCTGAGTGCATGAGATAAAAACGTGTAGAAACTTGGATGCATACATTAAACAACACACAAGCAGCAAGGAACATTGAGCATGCAGTGTCATTAGGGTTGGGTATCAAACCCAGGCTCTGAATTGGAACCAGTTCAAAATAAATACGGACTGAGGATTTTTTTAAATAATCATTATTTTAGAATTCAACTTTTCACCTGACAACTATTTCTTCAAAATAAAAGAAGCCTGATCTATAAGAGACAGGAGGACAACAAAACCTGATGATTAGACCCGATCTGAAATGAGGTTGATGCAAACAGACCCAAACAGAAAGGAAAAACCAACACTGCATGACTTCATAGTTCATACTCTGACACACAGACTCAGGACCCATGACAATAAAACTGGACTTGATTTTAACTCCAGCCAAACTCAAGCTACAGGTCAGATTTCTGTTACTAGAGGACCTTTAAACATCGCTCATGTGCAGCACTGGTTCCTAGAGAAAAATTCAACCCTGTCATTTACACATGCATCATGCACCAGTGCAACCTCAAAAACATGGCTATGGTAAGCAGTACACTAACAATACAGTGAAATCTAATTACAAAGCCTGCCATTAGAGTGCAGTGTTGTTAATGTCCTCAGTGATAGTCATGATCACCCAGAATCAGCTAATAAAATCATACACATAATACATTTAATGTGTGCATATTTTTTTATTCTAACCACTAAAATTATCATAAAATAGCCTAAAATGGTTCATGAAAGTTAAAATCTGCTGAGAATTAAAGTGGCTTTGGCTTCAACATAAGCCTATTTTGGTCATACTTGGATTATATGACAAGGGTCAAACAGAGTATATGATGAGAGCGGGAATCCGTTTGAAAAATGGGATAAGAATCAGGCCTAGTACATCTAAATCATATCCAATGCTACTCTACCTCCTGTATGTGGTTTATAGGGCATCTCTAACCATCTCGATGGTCTCCTTATCCACAACAGCGGTGAGTAAGACTTCCAGCAATTACTAACACTTACACAGAGATGCCTGATAATGTCTTTCCAAGAAGCAAACAAATTGAATTCGTTTTTATTTCAGTCAAAGAAATCAACTTCCAGTAATTACCCCACACAGCAAAAAAAAAAAACACAGAAAGAAAAAAAGAAAGAGAGAAAGGAAGAAAGAAAAAGAAAGAAATTTGCAAACTATATCATTTTTTTGCCGACCATTTCAACTAATGATATTGTAATAAGATGCCTCGCAATGGAGTGGGAATGGAAAACGTAATTACATGCATTAGTTTATCTAAGCGCTTGTACCGTCGCAGATCCATCAGTTTTTCAGAGCTCATCTGGAAGCCCATGCATCACTGTCAGGAGCCGTTTGATGGGGGGAAAACGTGTTCATTTGTTAGCCTCGTTTAAAAGATGGCGCCTCAGATTCACTTAGGCCCAGACAGAGCAGAGCGGTTATGACAGCGCCATTACAAAAACACACACAAAAAAAGAGAAAAGGTCTGAGACAGAGCACTCTGCGCCTTGGCAACTTCATCAGCTTTTTGCATTAAGGTGATTACAGTCAATGAGAGGAGCCTGAGCCGTGTTGTGTATGTTAATGATTAGATGATGATGATACGGTAACAGCTAGTCTACCTGGACAGGCTGTGTGTAGCTCAGTAGTGAGAGCAAGGGCTGATTCTCTTATCTTACTCACAAATGTACTTTATTTGGCTCTGTATTTGGCATGGGCCTTATTATTCCACTTATTTTTTTATTTATTTCATTATGGTAAAGAATATGGCAGTAGCATTTCTTTTCTCTTTGGCTGCTTAATGTGCTACAGTTGTTTTGTTTATTTTCTTAATAAATATTCTTTAGTGTTTTTATATCTTTGACTAAGCATTGCTGCTGAGCTCCTAAGACTGGTTGTGAATCAGCATTTTAAAACATGAGATTTCCATGTTTTTTTGACTGTAAAGTAGGTCTAAGTATTATATAAATACTGTGAACTTATCAAAAAGCTCAATGCACACAGCCCATATTCAGAAAGTGTGCCTCTTAACATGCAGTCAGGACTTTGTGGTGTTCAGCTTTGCCTCCAGCATGGCCCACTTTTTTTGTATACTTTATGAAGAACACAATACCAAGCAGTCATTCTGTGAGATGTCAAGAAGCCAAGAGATTATTGAACAGCCCTCCCAAGGAGACTAATATCAGAGTCCAGTGGCTAAAGTTTATTTTCTCTGAAATTCTAGAGCAATTTAACATAACCATCATTGGAAACTTCTCTCTGTTCACCATGTTCACAAAATTATGATTCCAGGTGACACTCATGACATCTGTGGTGAAACGTGTTGTTCACAAAGTTACACTTGTCATTTCATAAACATGTTGAGTTTTTTGATACACCTTACGATTGTTTATAATATCTGATATTACATAAGAGGCTGATATCAGCTTCACTTTATTAGTTCAAACTCAGTAGTTGAAATCCCTGTGGAGCTTTCTGAGCAGAGCAAAGAACCAACGCTGTGAGGGTTATGGGCTGAATTCCCAAAGGGGCCACCAATACAAAAAAAACCCTATATTCTTTGTACTGTATTCATGACAGACTGAAAACCCTATATGTCTTAAAGCCACAGCCTTCATTCATTTTTCAGATTCTGCAGTTGGTTTGGGAAGGTTTTTATCATCTGTTCCTCTTTTACAACCCATTACATCTAATCCTCAAATTTAGAACATGAAATAGCATAACATAAAGAATAAATTAACTGCAAGGTTTACACCCAGCAATGACAATAAATTCACAAATTATCTTAACTGTACTTCTGTCCATGCATAAGTAAACTTCTGTCCACTTAAATGACTTCCCCATCTTTAACTTTTGTAGTGTTTCTAGTGCCATAACCAACATGAAATAGTCTCCAAAGACAAATATTACAGAGTAACTGTGTTTGTGTTATCTTTAAGAGAACAGACTCCTTTTCCTCCTCATGTCACTGAATGCTGAGTACTTTAATGGGACTGGGAGAGAGACAGCTTCAGGTTTTTGAGCCTCCAAATTTGATGGAATAATTGAACTGCCACTGAATGACTTGAGACTGCCATTAAAACTTTCTACTCACCTCTAACCTCTAGCACTTGTTCCATAGTTTTAGACAAAAAAAAAGCTTTTCCAAAATTGGCTTTTTTGATCATTAAACAACTGAGGCCAGAAATCAGGTTTCATTCTGGCTATACAGTATCAACAAACCTGAATCCTTCCAGTCAATTTTCTGTGTTACATAAAAAGCATAATATCTATGTCACTGGAAATTATTAGCTGTATACAGCACCAAGTGACCAGCACTAAGTGTCTGCCTGAAAACAAATACTCATGAAATACAGGCTACATAATTAAACTGTGTGTGATGCAGGTCACTTGTTTGGGCATTTAAAAGGGCATGTTTACTAAAGTTATCAATCCTACCTAAACAATTAGCCAATTAGCTGTTTTTTGTGACCGAAATCCACTTAATTATTAATTGAATAACCCTGAAAAAGTTAAGCGGATGTTGTGTAATTGATGATATAATTAACAAGTCAAGACTTTTCAGTAAATTATCCTTTTAAAAATCTGTAGCAGAGAAAAAAAAAAAAAAAACACAGGCTCATGCAGTGCTACAGGACACCATTACATTCCTCAGTCACCGTCTCTTAACTCTTAATGGACATTAAACACAGAGCTGAAGAAATACACAAGCACAATTGAGTTAGCGGGCACTTACAGGGGAGAAGCCTTACCCCATACATTTGCGTAAGAACACATAACTGTCACAAAATTACATGTCATTATTGAGCAGATCTTATGGATTCCACTTATTGTTGCTTAATGGCCTCTTTAAAAAAAAAAAAAAAAAAAAAAGTGGTTAGCCCGGTGTTTAAAGATAATGCAGAGGAGGATGCTGGGGTGTCGTCTTGCCCACCCTCCTGTCCTCCCTCAGAGAAAGTAAGAATCTGCCTATTCAGTTACATTTCAAACCTCAATTTCCGTTTGCAATCAGCTCGTTATGGCTGACGGCTTGAAAGGCAGCCATTAATGACACACACACACACACACACACACACACACACACTCTCTCACACACACTGTGGCTCCATGTCCAAGAAACCCTGTTTCTACTGCAGCCAGGAAAGGATCTGAGTGTAACTATCATTTCAGCTAGGAAGTAGGAGGAAACCGCCCCCTGGTGGCCCTTACAGGGAAAGCATCAATTCCTTCAAAATAAAAGTGAATCTTAATGATCATGAGCTTGTGGTCTCTGTGTAACTGAGTATCTTTTGTTGTATTCTGATGATGCATATTCATTTCAGTGCAGTACATCTAAAGTCACATCCATTACAGAGTCTATATCAGAAAACGTGGAGCCATTAGCAGTGAGCAGTAAGTCACTGAAGATAACACACATCCATATTCATTTTTTGTGCTCCTTGTTTTGTGAGGATTTTCACATTTTTTTCTTTTGTACCTGAATGCTTTTTGTACTTCGATTTGAGAGATATATTAACTATAAGTTCAAATCGAGAGAAAAGTATAATAAAGTTAAAACAGCTACACAGTTAATAAAAATCTGAACACACAGACATTACTACTTATTAATATATTGAATCAAAGCATGTGCTACAGATATATTTCTGAGGTGAGCTTCGCCCTTCCCTATGCACACACTGCACCAACTGACTACACTGATTGTATGTTAAATAGATTTGGCTGAGAGGCCAACAAAAGCTGCAGATTCATGGGGGAGTTGAAAATTTATGAAGCCTTATTACGCACAATTTGAAAAAGAGCTTTGTGCAGAAATTGAGAAGAAGTCAGACATTCTTACAGGGTGAAATACTGTACTTTGGCAACAAGTAAAGCTACTTTTACATGACAGTAGTTTTATTATTTTGTGTAGATATGCAGAACTTTTAAATCCGACAGTTTTCATGCTGAAGACAACTACTGTTCAAAGGAACACGAGAGAACCTCCTTTTTGTTAGAGTGAAAAAATCTAACAAAAATAAAGCATCAAGACCACTGTGGGACAGTAAACCTCTCCACTAAAACCCAAACTAATGGAAATCCTTTAAGTTCAGCAGCTATTTTAATTAGTATAATGGAAACTCTGGGACACATTGTTGCCTAGTTCTAATTATTTTTTTTAGTATTTATGTGCTTTGGTATCTGCAAAGTACCTGGTGGTAAACCTCTCTTTGTAAAGACCACATAAAGTACATCTCACCGATATATATACTGTTAACACAGTGTATATAATCTCAGGTTCATCGTTCAGTCTAAATCCAGTGATTTGAGCATTTAGACATATTCACATTGCACCACCAAGGACTTGAGTAACCACATGTGATTTTTTTAGTCCCTTCATCTGTTTAATTTTGTACCAGAGCAGGTGTAACATTTTATTCCCAAAATGGGAGCGCTCTCATTTTGAAATGGAAATCTTTGAGAATTAATTTTTTGGCAGCTTCTCTTGCATGATTCATGAAAGGCCGGTAGAGGGCTAATTGTTCAAATTAATTTGCGTAAACGACTAAGCAAGAGATAACAGAATTACATCTGCACTTCCCTGGCACGGGTTCAACAGTGACGAGCCTCAACAGGCAGCTGCATCAAGACAGCATCCTTGCCAGAAATTAAAAGCCACAAAACATTAATTAATAGACTTTTTGTTACGTTAATCTGCACCAAAAGGTTTAGGGAGAGCAGGGTGGGGGAAGCTGGGTGTTGGGGAACACAGCACAGAAGTAGGCAGTGTGCATAATTAGAATAAATTACTTTGATGCAATATTTTGGAAAAAGGTTTTTTAAAAAGTGGGTGTGGGTTAAATAAAAATAAAAATCTAACAAGGAGGGGCAGTGGTAAGTTTTTTGACAAGCTCATTAATCACCTGGTAATGGAACCATTACAGTTAACGAACACTTGGCCCTCTGTCTGTAAGCAGTCACGTGAACAGCAGCAGTCTGTCCGTATGAGCAGCCGCCTGGCAAAGAAACAACCAGGCCGAGCCCCTGGACTTCTGGAAGTTGAAAAGTAGAGCCAAGAGGATGTGGGTCTATCAATCTCCTAGGCTTCAGCTCCTCCTCCTACTGTTCCTCCAAATTGAAGAAGCAGCCCATACTTCGCACTTGTCAATTTGGAGCTTTATCTACACACTAGAGGCTAATGAGCCATCTCAAACTCTTGATGGCCAGGATGTAAATGATCTTAACTGGCTCTCTGTCTGCTGTCATGAATTGTAGGGCCAAGAAGGGGAGGAGAAGGGAGGAACTCACTGTTCCAGGTCTCTAACACACTCATTGGTTTTCTTCACTTGTTTTTAGGGTAACAGGATGAATTCATTCTGGTCAACGCTTAAAGCAACCTATCAACCTTGTCATACATTAATCAATCAGAGATAATCAATTACATTTAAACACTAAACACACATGATGTCTCTTAATGTGCCTACTTCCATACTCACACTTGCTATTTTGAGTGCAACACAGAAGAATGGCAACATGTAGGGCATTATATGGTGCACTGGAAACAGTCAAAAAGCTGATTGTCAAACACTGGGCACCTCTCTCCCTAAATGGTCGCCATGTGAAAATGGCAGCAGAGGAAGGAGAACATGTCTTTAGCACTGAGAGCAGCATAATTTCCATGTCAAAATTCACAGATTATGCAAGTGAGCATAGTCTTTCCATAACTATGCCACATGTCTTGATTTTAAATGTTCAAAAAAAAAGATGCACAACACAATTTTCATTTTTCATGCAATGGTGCAGTCACAAAATACGGAGCCTTGTGTGAATAAAGACTATACTGTATATTTGGGCTGGGCTATGGTTGAAATCAATATAACAAGTCTATCACTTTATGCATATCACTTAAAATAATGAATACAATGAACTGTTTTCCCACAGTTATACATAAAAACAAAACTGCACATTTTTTAAATAACCTCAGAAACTCTTTTTTCTAAGGAGGGCTTGCTGGGAATCAACACTATTTTGTGAAAATGTTAACATGACACTAAATGATTATATCAGCATATATAAACAGAAACTGTTGTAAAGTAAGACAAGGTTATTGAGGGGAATATTTTTTTCTGCATATTCTTACCAACATTCAATGAGAAAACAAGTTGAAATAAGAGCATTTTCAGTATCAAGAGCAGTCAACCCTCACAATCTTGAGTGCATGATCTATGGCTACACAGACTGTATTTATAGTTGAAGACAGGAAGGTGTGAACATTCAGGTGACTGTTGTGCATTGCGTGGGCTGCTCACAATAAGAGAAACCTACATGTTCTATCACCTATCAGCCTCTATGACCTTGAAACAGAAATAGATATGAATCATCATCGACTGCACTTTCACCATATTGGTCTTTTTCTTGAGGAAAAACGCCTGCAGTGAACCCAAATTGTACTAAACACAAGATATAAAGTTATAAGAAAGAAAACTTGTAATAAAACATTTCTGGGGCCTTAAAATGATTCACAAATGCACATAAGCTAGTAGCACACTAACAGCATATAAATAGAGCAAGCAATGGTACAAACATGGTGTACAAAACAACCCATGCTGAGAAGAATGAGGGGGCAGCAGGGCCTGTGAGCATTTGGATTTTCTTGAGCAATGGCTCTAATGAAGGCTAAAGCTCACTGAAGCTGTGAAAAACCTCAGAAGAATCACCTTTTCCAATCAGCCCAAAGAGATACAGCTTCCGCCCCTACAGTGCTCAAACTCCTGTTTCCCACAATCATATAGCCCAATGTAAACATGCTGCGATGATGACCATTTCTCATCTGCTTCTTCTCCCGCCACCATTTCAAGGGATATTATTACCATAAATTACAGCTGCAACGTGAGGTGGGAGGCAGATAAAAAGTGGAGTCTGGGCATCCATTTAGCTATGGTAAACTTCCCTGTTGCTGCCAGTTCATGATCACCCATCCAAACGGACTATTTTATGCCCGACTTGCTTGATGCATGAGAGGGAGAGCGTGCTGCCATTTTTTATCCCCTTTCTTCACTCCTCTCTCCTGAAAGAGAAAATCGATGGGAGGACACGAAGAGGCCATTGGTTGTGTTTGCATTAGCGAGAAACAACCACGACTCACCTGGGCCCTGTTCATCTCTGCTCTGTGGATGCCCCTGAGGGCCCTGAATGCACAACCCACACTGGTCGTATCGACTCTACGCCTACACATCAGACAGAGCAGAGATCTAACTGTCACAGCAGAGGTGTGTTTTGTAAGTTTTTTTTATATATATAATGTTTGCTGCTCAAATGAGGCAAGTGTGAACCATGTCTCTGACAAGAAGCAGCAGCTTATCATCTGTATCCATGTGGTACTGACTGATTAATACCAACACACACACAATTCTGTTCTTTTTATGAACAGCAGAAAAATATGACAATCATCACTGTCCCATAGAACCACAAACATATGTGAATCCCATCATTTTACCAAAACCTATGTGATTAGTGCATCATATCGATTTCATCAGGTTAATTTTAACAAAACTAACTCTCTCCAACACTGAGATGTATATGTATGTATAGAATATTCTGGTCAACTCCTCCAAAATATTCTCTTTGATTTCTTAATCATTTTCCCCTTCCATCTCTCCTTCCCATGACCATTTTTCCACCACTGACATCCAGACAGTTGGTGCTGCCATGTTGCTTACAGCCTCATTTTTCTTCTTCTTCTCATTCTGCTAATATATTCAGCCTCCTCTTCTTCTCCTGATACATATTCGCTCTTGATTGTGGCTGCCAATTAGCCGGCAAGGCTGTGGCAGTTCATCCATCTGACTTAAAGGTTCCTTGCCACTAATTTTGACGGTCAGGTCAAGTAGCGGAGGGGCCCATTAATTGGAATAATGAAGTCTTCAGTGAGTGATCATCAGTGACTTCAGAGTGCTATTAATCCTTTAAAGAAATCATCTCTTTATTTTTAATGTTTAGCTTTATCGTCCAGCCTGCTGCTGCAACATCTCATTTATCCAAGACTTAATAAACATCATGCATACATAATTTCTTTTTTCTTTTTCACTCCAATGTCGATTACTCCAATTTCTTTCCTGCACTTCTCTCTAGACCATTTAATTTGTTGTTATCCCTCTCTCCCTCCTCTTCATGCCTCTTTTCTCTTTCCTCCCTCTTTCTTCTCTTTCATTTCTATATGCCACCCTCTGCTCCTTCTACTCCTCATCTATCCTTCCCTTCACCACATCAACCATTTTTTCCACTCCACTCCCTCTTTCCTTTCTTTCTGCACCATCCTCCTTTTCCTTGCATCCCATTCTCCCTCCCCATGTCAAGTTTTATTTCCCTGCTCTCAGTTTCATCCCTCTCTCAGTATTTTAAAATCTATCTGTGACTGTGTTTTACTAAATGAACCGTCTTTCAGTCTACAAACTGCTCCCAGAGTCAAAAGTAAATGTGAAGAAGCAGCATTTAGTTATTGTGCACCTCAGAGCTGACACAAACTTCCAAAAGATACAGCACTTGTCCTGACTACCTTTAAATGCATAATATAAACACACTGTATTGAGTCTGTGTATGTAATGTACCCTCCCTCAATCCTATTCATCTCTTCATTTTCTTCCTTCTCACCATCTCCAAACTTTTCTTCACTCTTCTTCCTCTTTTCCTGCCTCACCTTCAGCTTAGTCTCTGCCCCTTTCTCATTCCTCTTTCCTTCTCTCCCTTTCCTCCCCCCTTTTATGCTTCCTCTCCTCTCATTTCCCGTTCCTTACCATCCTCCCTGCTTCCTTTCATATCTCACTCCACTCATGCTGTGCCACTTCAGGTCTATATTTGCTGCTTGACTGGACAAATAAAGGATCTATCTCTGCACAATTTACTGGCTGTTGCCTCTTCCCATTCATTCTGTTGCCAGATGGCAGACAGCTTTAATAACCAATGTAACAAATAAACTGTGGTGGTATAGGACCAGGTCATTCTACTTAACTGCAAACAACACACAGATGCAACTGCACACCTACAGACAGTGAGGCACTGCAAACATGTGCATGCATAATTTATTTATCATTTTAGGACATCTATGAGGTGACATAATGCATGAAAGTGGAACGTTTCATTGCATATATATCAATATGATTATTTCATATACATCATTTTGCATGCATCTGCAATTTATAGAGCACAATGTTGTTTTTAAAATCCTGAAATTTATTTGATGTGGTTCAGCTTGTTGCAACGCTGAAACAAAATCTTTTTGGACACGAAAAGTAGAGGATATAGTCGAGGATGGTTGCCATTATTTGCTGTTCTAACAAATACATGCTACTGGTTTGTATTAGCAGTACAGGCACGTGGTGTCACAAAAGAGGGAACTGGGGGGCACAATAATCACATGATGACAGCAAGATATCAGTTGTTAAGTCAACTGTCCAGGAGAACAGATTAACAAAGCTGATGAGAGATAATACTCTCTCAATTCAAGCAGCACCTGTCTGATTTCAGACTAGCAGCTGCACACTCTCTGGCTTGGAGACTGTGGGTGTTGAAAGAGACCAATCAAAGGAGTGGAGACATCAGCCACTGCCCCTGTCTCAAAAGTTGAGGAGAGAGCGAGTGTTGAACAACTGTGAGCACAAAGGAAAGTTCAAGCTCATCACAACCCTGTGCAGACATTTGTGCACAGCGAAATGCTCCCTCACAGGGAGGCTTTTCTGCTCACCCATACTACTCTATGTGCTCGTATCACATGCATGCATCTGTTTTTTATATGCAGAGGTTTGTCTGGTGCAATTTCACCTACCATATGTGAAAAATGTATTGTGTATGTGACTATTTATCAACCATAGTGATTATACAAGGATGGAAAATCTAACATTTCAACTCTTATGTCTTAAAACACACCTCCCTGCTACTAACACATGGGGTTGATCTTCTGTACAAGAAAGACATTAAGGGCAAATCAAAGCAATATACTGTAGCTCTGATCTATGACCGCTGCTTATACAGCTGTGGCCTAGGAACTGTAGCCTTTCTAAGTCCTTTTGACTTCATATTTCATTCTATCTTAATAAACAAACATGTCATGAACAATTACCAGAGTCACTGACAAATCTGACTTTTCTTAACTTCAACCAAGGTTTGTTTTCTGTTTCAATTAGCAAGACATCTCAAAAAGTAATCAATGAATTTGGTTGATTGCACAATTTCCTTGCAATTAATCAATTTAAAATATGATATTCTTTAATCTATTTAAATGTGTTCATTCACCTACAGTATCTATGACTCAAGCCATCAGTCTTTTCATCTATTCATAGATCAGTCTATGCATGCAGTTACAAGCTGCACTACAGTATGTAGCCATTACTCACAGTGACATTGAAGAAGTGACTGCCAATAATCCAAACAGTGAATACATGTCAAAGACAACTTACACCAAGCTCACTCTGACACTGCTGGATTTCAGACATGAAAGATGGACTTGATTCGCCCCTTTGACAGTGAGTATAAAGCCCCTGTGCTTTCAATGGCGTGGCCCGAGTCAAATTGTTCATTTTAGCTCTAATCGTGCCATTTATCAAAATGCTGTTCAGCCGCGTCAGTAAGTAAGTGCAGTTATGCTAACTAGATCTGAGCGAAGCCGCGGAGAGGACTTGCCATTCAGCTCGGGGGTGTCCAAAACAGATGTTAGCTAAAGTAGGTACTTTCGGTGCCAGTTCCAGGTTTAAAATGTCACTTGCCGCCTAAAAAGTGCAGTGTTTGAGGTTCAAGCATGGTGGCATATTGAGAACCGATGCCGTTAACTGCAAGGTCATGCTTTAAGTCATTGTGCAGGCAAGACACTGAAAACCTTTCAACTGAGTTGCTGATGTGCAGTCAACTCTGACCTCTCACCTCTGAATGATCACTGTGGGACAGCAGTGAAAAGGAGAGCAACAAATAAATAATAATGCATTATAATAAATGTATGATATTACATTCTTTTCATTTCATTTAACAAAAAAAATAAAAAAATCTACGAAAAGGTTTCAGTACCAACCTACAATCAACTCACATGGCTGAGCAATCATTCATTATAATTGAAAGATGCCCCGCATGCCACCTGACAGAACTGTGATTATTACAAAAAGTACAGCTGGGTTATGTGACTGTATCCTCATTTGATTTTTATTGAGACAGTACCAACCCAGGGCAGAGCACCACAACACAAACAACAGTCAGTTTACCCATTTTGCAAACAATTCTTCTGGATGATTATGAGCCGCGATGGTGCAGTTGATGGAGACATTAATCTTGCTTTGATAGAAATAGTCAGTTTCTGCAGGCCATGATGGATGCGATTTATCATTCCAGACAAATCTGTGCCTGATCGTTCCTCCTCCTGACAGCTCTATCGTGGCAAGAATGTCCCAAAATGTCACCTGTTGTTCGCACAGTGACCTTCTAATTTTCTAATTCAATTTCAAGAACTCCCCTCTCCGCCACTCTGCTCATATCATGAACCAGTAATAACAATTACACACCGTGACTGGCTCCAAAACCTGCAATTCCCCCACTTTAAATCAAACCCCAAGTAGTCTTTTATTAGGCTGCCCGGTTAAATCAATCTAAATCTAAGCATAATAACTCTCTAATCAGGTGCTGGGGAGAATAATAGGTTGTCACGCTCGAGGAAAAATAGGCAATCATGGAATGTTTTCTTTAATTAGGCCGGCTAAAGTAGAAGGGCATGGCGGGAGCGTGGGACACATTCATCATAGCCAAGGTGGGAAATTACTTCAATTACTCAGGAAGGGGAGAGTGAACAGAATTACAGAAGTCAGAGAAGCAGAAGAGAGGGGACCGTGATCTGCAAGGAAGTCCAAATGACACCAAGGGCAAAGGAAGCAAGAACAGAGGAAAGAAGGAGTCAGGGTGGTTAGGAGAGACAAGAGGTGAAAAGGCTTTGCCTTACAACTGTCCTGTTCTGCAATTAAGGTCATTAAGATGTAGGTTGCAAGGAAACACAGAGTGCTAAAACTTTTTTAAATATGATTATTGTTTAAATCAATGAGGTACCTCAGGAATGAATGAGGCCAAAAAGGTGAAACAATGAAAGAAGGACAAAAGGTTGAGAAAAAAATGAGGAAAAAAGGGAGTACAGAGGAAAGGAGAACAAAAAGGGTGGACAGGAGGTAACAGAGCAAAGCAGTAAAACTATTAATGATGGACAGAAGGGAGAAAGAACAAAAGAAGAGGAGGAATCAAAGAGCCATAAAGATTTTACAACCAAGGAAAAAAGAAGGATCCTACTGTAGAAGCTAGTGCACGAACAAGGTAAGCGAAATGCAGAAAGAGGGAAGGAAGTAAGAAAGTTGGCCAAGTGAAACCTCTCAGATTGCATGATTTGCCAGCTGTCTCTTGCCATGGCTGTAAAACAATCCTCCATCACTCTTCTTCAAAATTGGACCCCTACCTACACGTCCAACAACCCTCCCACCACAAAGCTCCAAGTGTCTGTCAGCTTTCCCAGAATGCAAAGAGAGCGACTGAGCGAGCCTGGCTACAATTCCTCCTCCCGAGATGACGAGGTAAACAGCCTCTTACTGTAACTGGATCTATCGATTCGGACGATGCTTTGGCAGGTTGTGGATCCAGTTTGTTCTGTGACTGAAGGCCTGCCAGCTCGGCTAGCGGCCAAATAAATACAGAGATTATGACTTTTGATAACTGCGACACACAAGTTGGCTCTGCACTCAGCACAGATGAAGTGGCTGCCATGATGGTGACGAGGAAAAGCTCTGAGATGGACTGAGGCACTTTCACTCTTCCACTTTCCATTAATTACTTTGACAAATTAATAGCCGAACCAAATATGTCTCACCAACTTTTGTGGGGAAGAAGTGGCCTAGAAGCCTGTGAATAAATGCTCCAGATTTGAGATTTGATGTTACAATATTTGTTTCTATATAAAGAAATATACATTAATTTATTATATTTAAAACGTTTTAAGCTACAAATATGGTTTCAGTAGGAGTTTTGACATCTGCATCTTTTGTCCTCAAATTAATTCAATCATCCACAAGCACAATCTAACTATTCAGCTGACAAGCAGCTCATGGTTTATGAAGACAACCACAACGGAAACAACGATTACTGATAGATGGAAAAAAGTGATCATACACAGAATGGTGCACAAGCTGGTTACGTTGGACTGCCATCTGCAGCCACCAGAGCTCAAAAATGCTAATGTTTCACTCACATTTGTGACTAAAAATAGATGTGTGCAAACTGTAAACTGTATTTAGGAGAACCTATGTGCTAAATGCAAGCCAAGTATCCTCCGAACAAGAAGGATGTTAACACACAAACAAACAAAAAAACAAAAAAAAGAATCACATGATCCTCTCATCAGTGTAAAGGACCCTCTTTGTTGTGGACTGCTGCCTGAGCTCAAAGCAGACCTGCCTACAAAAACTGCCAGGCTAGTGATATCCTTTGTGTCTGAACAGACTGAGCAGACTTTATTTTATGCTTAGACCAAAGACAAACTACTTTCTTATAGGTGTTTATACCATTTTAAAGTATCAAATAAATACAGTCTGAAGTAAAAAAGTATTTGGGTATTTTCCAAATAAATTAAATGATCTTGCCTGTAAACATCTCCTCATATTCTTTGTGTTAAGAAATACCATATTATTTGACAAATCATTCATTGCTAAAGTTCTTTATGCACCCCTTTACATCAGATACACATACCACCACTACCAATCAAATTAAATTGTGTATTCAAGATAAAAGGTCTGCCTTATGTTTAAAAAAAAAATTGTCAACTTACATACAGGTGAAAAGCTTGATGATGATGATGATGATCGGCACACTCAGGTCTGTCCATTGGCAGCTGTGCATCCAGAGTCCTGTGGATCAAAATGTGTATGAGAATGCATTTAAAGTTAAACATTTTAAAACCCAACAACCTTGTTCCCTGTTTTACCAGCTAAATGTATTTTATTAGAAAAGAGCATCAGTGATTACCTGCCGAAGAGGCTGCTACAGAATATACTGGACAGGATGCCATCTCACAGTGCATAGTTTGATGGCTGACTGTCATGGAAAGCGCAAGAAATACTCTCTGTTCTATTCTTAAATTAAAATATAAATGTGTCCCCAAGTGTCTACATGATTGCTGGTTACTGGCCAAAGAATGGACAAGCTAAACATCCACAGCCAAAGATTTATCAGCATACCAGCCATGCATATTATTAACCAGTATCCTGCAATTATAATCTTCCAGCCCTTTATATTTTATCCAGATTGATCTATTTCTTAAAGACATCTGGTCTTTTTCCAGTGCATTATTGCATCTGCATGAAATATGAATCAATAAATACCCATGTTTACCACTAAATTATAATTACAGAAGATAATCTCTTTAACTAATCCATCTTCAAGCACTTTTTAAGCATGTTGAATGTTTGTTTTTTTCCCCCATGTATACTCTGACAGGACTTAAAATATCAGTATTTTTTAGTATATTTAGTATTCATGATGTTGGATGGATGACGACTGACTGAAAGTACAAGCTCATACTGATGTGAGTAAAATTAAGTTAGCCAGTGACTGTTAATACTGATACACCCTTACATTTTCAGGTTATCACCCAGCTTTAATCCCAAACCCCATCCAGAGCAATCCTAGAGGACAAGCTCTGATAGCAGAGGATGGAGAGGCCTTTGTCAGTATCGCAGCAAGGTGGCAATCAGGCAGGGATCTGTGGTTCAGTGAAGCGGTCAATAAAAGGATTGCAGTGTGTTCACATCTTGCAACTGTGCAGGATTATCAGGTTAGAGCGATCCATCATGACTTGATAGGTGGTCAATGGCAGGGCAGCTGGAACTAAGTAAGTGGAAGAGGTATAATGTAGCTCATGACCGTCTGCTCCTCAGAGGATCTTGCTGTTAGGGAAATTTGTCTGTCAGGGAGACAGACAGGCAAATAGACACCGCAGATTTGACTTTCTACAGTACCTTGTGAATGAGTTCAGAAAGTGGAAATAAAAACTTTCAATACCTTTACAGAAAAGCCAAAACATTTCAAACCAAAATGCAAAACTGAATTATCAAGGTATTTTTCTGTAACTAAGTCCTTAGAAAAATAAGAAAAAGATGTTTTTTGTGTAAGCCACCCAATCAGCAGTGCTTTAATGCACATCAGTAATCCCCCCAAAAAAGTTTAGAGGACACTAGTAGGCAAAGCCATAATTACTGAACACAACTCTGAAGCATCTGAGAGGGTCAAAAAATAACATAATTTTGTGAAAAAGCAGCAGCCTGACTCTAAAATGACAATAATCAGAGAACCTTAGCAGCCTCGTTGGCGCAGTAGGCAGCGCGTCAGTCTCATAATCTGAAGGTCGTGAGTTCGAGCCTCACACGGGGCACATGTTTTTGCAAATTCACCCCTGTGGAATTAACAAAGTTTATCTAACCGAGCTGCAAACAAAGTGAGGCAGCGGCAGCTCCAGCGACTTCAACTGTAAATCCTTGCTAATTGCCTGTTTTTCACCACACAATCCTCTGGACCTGTCAATGCAACATGTTCAGCCTATTGATGACATTGTCTCAGGAGAAGATTTTCAGGATGATGATCGGGCAGGACATTTTTTTACAGTTTTATGACACTACACAGGAAGATTTACAGGCTGTAATGAAGGATAAGTCACCCTTACACTTTTTCATAAGTTTTCCTTCCTTTTCTTTCTTGTTCAATTCTCAATCCCCTTCCTTTTCATTTTCTTCTTTTTCTCTATCCTTCTTTTCATTTATCTTTTTCATTGTTTGTTCTCCCTTTACACGCCTATAATTTTCATTCTTTCCTCCTTTTCCCTCCAGCTCCACCTTTCCTTCCTCTCTCTCCTCCCTTTCTCCTCCCTCACTCTTGCCTCCCCCGCATCCTCTTCCTTCCTTTCCTCTCATTTTTTCTCTACCTCGCTACGTTCCCCCTATTCTTTCTGCTTGACTGACCAGAGAGCTCCATCATCATCGTAGGGCCAGCCCAATTTTTATTATAAAGGCAATAAATCATTCCAGCTTTCATCTATTGTTATTGATGAATGACCAATTATTTGTCATCTAATATGCTGAAAAACGATGACCCAGGGAGACAGATCAACTTTTTTCCTTCCTCCACTGGCTGATGTGACACAGGACAGCAGTGATGGATTGTATCCTTAAACTGTTATTACGTGTATAATGTGGCGCTCAAATCCAACATCTCACTTAGTCTCAGCTTTCCCCTTAAACAAATAGACACTTTATCAGTTACATTATAGAGTAACAGAGAGAAAATCAAAAAAAATAATCACTGTTAGCAAGAGGTGAATTTAAGCCAGGAAGGGGGTACTTATTAACTCTTGCAGCCCCTCATGACATATATGTCCACCCAAGAGCATCAGAGAAACACACATTTTAACTACTGGTTTTAATTACCTGGTCCGTTTGTTTTGGAGAAGAGGAGACTGGGGATAATTCACCTCCTGATAAAAACCTCCTGGGTGATGAACACTGAAGGAATCTTTACCTAAAAACAAAACAAGCAAGATTTGCAGAGAGAAACACTCTAAGAAGGATTTTTGTTGTAAATATATATCCACCAAATGTTAAAGTTAGAACTTGTGTTATTTTTGATGACTTGAGGTGCTTGGCCTCAGCCTACCACAGATGTTAGACCTTTGTGGCTCGTCAGATCCTGTAACCTCGTGAATGAGTTCGCCCTCAGGTAACGTTAAGTTGATGGTTTCTTGAGTGAAAATGCCTAAAATAATTCTGTTAAAATTTTGCATTACACTTGGATGGAATATTTCCTATAGGATGAGAAGAAGAAAAGTTTAATTCAAGTGTCTGTGCTGTGGTGTGTTGGATTATTTTCATATTAGAATAACGCTTAAAACTACAATTGATACTTTAAAATTAATTAGATTCATAAAATACTCACCTCCTGCTGACTTTGACTCCTGTACTTATTGTGATTTCACTCGCTGTATGCAGTTGTAGGTTACTTTGCTGAGTAAACCAACTGAAAACATGGCCAACCTACAAAAGATGAGAAAAAACTGAATCATTCTTTATTATACTGATGAATAAATGCTTAATTTAAACTGATAAAATTAGTTTTAGGCTTTTATAACACACTGCTGTATTTCTTTCATGATGTGTTGTCCCACTGGTAATGTAATAACATGTCAGCAGCTCTGGAGTTTACCTGTTCAGGGCTCCTCTGTGGAGTTAAAAATGATTTGTGCACCAGAGCGAGGCTGCAACACAACGGAGCTCATTTTCACCACAGTGCAACTGCAAAAAGAGAAAGAGAGATGGATAGAGAGATCAACTTCCATATGACACGCTCAATCAATTCCTCCTGCGTCCCATCCATCACTGGCTTTGTCAAGAGTTTTGCACAAGATATTTCTACTGGGCCTTCAGTTACCAAGGAGCTCAAATATCCTACTACTAGACAGCAAATGTGGCAATAACATTACACATTACCTACACAGTATGCGTATGAATTGTGTATGTCAAATATCATTTTTCTTGAAAAAATGTAAGTTTTCATGTCACATTAAAGAAAGAACTTTATTAGAAGTATGAAAATCCAAGTATTTTAATCACACTTACACGAACATGCCGCGAAAAGCTAAAACAACAGCACAAATTCTACAACATAACATTGACGGCAACCATTTTGCGACATAGGGAAATTTTTTAGTTCGTGTGTTGTGCGTACATTTTACTGATATTAAACTTAAGTAAAAGTTAGCCTAATTAATCTTACACGGCTACTTTACTACTCCCAAAACTGCTTGATCGTGAATAACCGAGCTTAAATCTGATTTTACGTTACTAAATAAACGTGTGAATAAGTTCGGGGAAAGCTGGCAACAGGTTTGCATGGCGAGCTAAAACCTCAAGTTAAACGAGCTAACACATTAATATTTTATAGGAGAAAAGAAACAAATCAAACAACTCAACAAACTCCAGGTCGTGTCTCTCACCATAAAGAGGATATTCGTCGACGATACATGATGACGGACTTCAGCAACTCGAAGAAAGAAAGTTTACTTGAGGTTAGCATCTACTGCAATGCTACGCAGTTGCTAATTATCAGGTCCATACACGTGTGACACTTCCGTGTAACAATGGGATGTGACGCTCAGGGATTGGTCCGGGCTTAATGCTGACTTCTGATTGGTCAGGCAATTAGCAAATGATCTGCGCAACACTGACTGCACTGTTTAATTAAAATTAAGTCTTATTAGTGTGCTGTTAAATTCTTGTGGGTCAGAAATAAAGTGTATATCATATGTTCACAGCTTTACTCCATTGTTTCACAAGACAAACGATGGAAATATAAAATCTATATTCTCTCTCTATATATATATAAATATCTTAGGTTAGTTTTTCTTTGTCACACAGTATTAATTTCTGCCTATATTGTGATCTGTTCTCTAAATCACATCCAAAACAGGGTTTAGTATACACAGATTTCCAACAAGCTCAACAGATATTTAAACTCCCTTAAGTCACATGAAAAAATGCATTTCTGCCGTAGTTGTGCAGTTTTTCAGCTTCAGCTGCACATATTTTATTTGACCACTAGATGTCAGTATTTCATCACACAGATTCTCTTCTCCACAGAAGATGTTTGCTTTACATTAAAATACAGTGCTACATGAATTTTAATAACAGACCCTAGCTGTGTACACAGCTGTAATTTTGTCAGTAAGGACAGTTAATCTTATGTGATAGCATGTTACAGTGGATGTCATCCTTTTCATCATGCTTGGTGTTTTGTTGAAGTTGAAATATTCAGCCAACAGATGTCAGCGTTTAACAAAATATCATACCTCAAACACAGTATTCTCATCTAGATAGGATTGCTGAATTACAATAGCTTTAAGAATTTGTTTGCAAATTTACATCCAGGCAAATTAATAGGCAGGGAAGCCATGTTGCATTAATAAGACTCTGTAACTTATGAAAACTATTGTGGGGACAAAGTATTATAAATTCATCCTTCACTATCTGTCCTCAGTATCAAGGTCAACAGGCTATATAAATGAAGGAGGAGAAAACTGTATCCACTGTTCATTTAGCTGTATATTCAGCCTTCAAACTTTACTTTTTATAAACCTAAGAGCAGAAATATCTGTCAATAGAGAGAGAGGATTCCTCCAATTTCACTCATTCAAGGATTTTCTCGATGTGAACATGGAAATGAATGTCATTTTCTGAAAACGTACAAACTAAAGCAGTGAAAAAACATAGAAAGTAACATCTGGAAGATTTTACAACTTGTTTTAAGAAAATTAGGGACTCAGGGATTTAGAACTCAACAAAAGACTGAATGATTGGTTAAGATGAAGAATATAATAATAAATAATTGCTCTAATTTGAGAGTCAAACATGATCTTAGATGTATTTTTTCATTTACTGTTCAAATAAGATCTTTTCAGTAAGTAACAGGTAAGTGTATTGGATAAGTCAGTCATTATTGCTCACAATTGATGCTGATGACAGAATAACAGCTTTATTTGCTTTGTTACTTTAGATGGGAGCCTTACTAAACACCCAGTTTTTAGATAAAATGCAGTCTAACAGAGCGCTGCTCTTATTCTCTCAAGTGTTATGAAAAAAGTAGCTCAGTCCCATTTCATTTGTCAAGGGGCTACTTAAGAATGAAAGATGCCCCCCCGCCCTTTTTTTTTTTCCCAAGGACGTATGAGCTCATGCTGCCTGGCCGGCTGCCTGGACGTGGAGGAAGAGGAGGAGGAGGAGGAGCCGGATGCATTCATCAGGTACATTACATCACCATGGGCCAATCCCGTGCTCTCTGACACGAGCTTTCAGAGCAGCGTCTGTCACAGAGTTTCAACTGTGGGAACTGGCTCAGAGTGACACTGGCTGGATCTTACCTTGAGAAAAGGGACGAACAGGGGTCACGAGGTCGGATAACGCTCGTCTAAAACGTCCAAAGCCTCCACTGTGAGATGTGTAATTAGCCTTGGTGACTCAAGGAAGAATATTGTACATTTCAGTTAATAAATACAGTTATGTGTGGTGTCTATGGAGTGAATAGCATCAGTCCTTCTCTTACAGTAAGATATTGTGAGGTAGAGAAGAATGTGATGCCACTTGTCGATATCTGGAGCTTCAACACAGAATAAAAACTTGAAGATTTGCTGATTACTTCCAAAAAAACATGGCAAGTTCTGACAAAAATATAAATAAACCACTTCTTGCCTCTCCTTTTCCTTCAGCCACATTTGTTTGTACATTTGTTGGCTGTAGTACCTGAGGGTTTTCATCTGTCCAAGGTCTTTGACTGCAAACATTTTTTAGCTCCAGCTGAAAATTATGAAAATTTTGCATGGTCAAAAAAGAGCTTCTAGAGGTGTTCTTTACACGAAGAAACACTTTAGTACCAAATCCTCAGGCTGAGTCCCCATTGTCACTGACCACATCTATAGCTTTTAGCATTTGAGCCTCCCCTCACTGATGACTAAAAGCACCATTGTCAGATCAGATTATATTACATTAAACTTTCTTGCTGTAGCAAAAATAAATAAATAAAAATGTAGCCCTGGTTTGGTTTGGTTTCAAACTATCAACCTTCTGATCAAATGTCAGACAACTTATTCTTATTCTCCACATGACCACAGCTGTGATGTAAAGTATGTGAAGTTTACTGAAAAATTGTAAAATCCACTGAAACGATCATGCAATGATATCTTGTTGAAGATATTTGCAGAGCTGTAACTGCTGTAACTTGATAAACGGTGCTCACGTCAGTCTAGTTTTGTACTGAACAAAACCAAAGAGCTCCAACCAACAACAGACTGAGGCGTCACAGCACTCAAGAGTAATGTGATCACTTACTGGTGTGTGCACTGCAGAACAAATTCACTCAAAAAGTTCTCTCTTTTTGTGTTTTTTGTTTCTGTATATGTACATATAATAAAAGTTAATCACAAACACATGAGCTAACAGCATAGAAAGTCACTTCATATCTTGAAACTGAACTGAATGAGAGATTTCAATTCACTGAAGTGATTTGTAATTTCGACCCCTAGAGGACTGTAGGGCAGTTGGAACCATCCATCTTAGATAAATCAAAATTATTTACTGACTTTTTTTTATGCACATTAATCTACAAAAGTGCCACCAGAGACAGCATTCTTTCACTGTCGTCTCTTTTCAAGAGCCCTTAAGTATCACAGTATAATTTTACTGTGGTACTGACCTGCCCAACACTTGACCTAAAGTTTTTGTGGGAGGCTTCCTCTTCAAGGTAGCAGAGAAAAAAATAATAAGCAGGGCTGATGGGAAATGTGGTCTTTCTTTGGAGAAACAGCAGCAATGATGACAATATCTAAAAATGAAACACAGCTCTCGAGGTCACTGGTGCTTCGGGATGCTGTTTGTACACAACAGAGGCTGTAAAGCTGTCAGAATCGCTCTGCTTCAACCTCTGTGAGTATGTGTGTGTGTGTGTGTGTGTGTGTGTGTGTGTGTGTGTGTGTGTGTGTATGTGTGTGTGTTCAGCCCTTTTACCCAACATGAACCGTACATTTAATCCATGAAAGATGAACTGATAGAAACAGACAGAGATAGATAGATAGATAGATAGATAGATAGATAGATAGACAGATAGATAGATAGATAGATAGATAGATAGATAGACAGATAGATAGATAGATAGATAGATAGATAGATAGATAGATAGATAGATAGATAGATAGATAGACAGATAGACAGATAGATAGATAGATAGATAGATAGACAGATAGATAGATAGACAGATAGATAGATAGATAGATAGATAGATAGACAGATAGATAGATAGATAGATAGATAGATAGATAGATAGATAGATAGACAGATAGACAGATAGATAGATAGATAGATAGATAGATAGACAGATAGACAGATAGATAGATAGATAGATAGATAGATAGACAGATAGATAGACAGACAGATAGATAGATAGATAGATAGATAGATAGATAGATAGATAGACAGATAGATAGATAGATAGATAGATAGATAGATAGATAGATAGATAGATAGATAGATAGACAGATAGATAGATAGATAGATAGATAGATAGACAGATAGATAGATAGATAGATAGATAGATAGATAGATAGACCTTTGACCTTGTTTAACCCGACAGAGAGTGTTGTTGAAGCCAGCTGCTGCACAAACAGCAGCCATGTTGTGTCCTCGTTTCACTTCTTTCAGTCAAGAGAAGATGAACTGGACATCACTTACTGCTCATCAGCTGCACACGCACACACATACACACACTGATATGATTAGCGTCACTTGCCTGTTAAGAAAGTACATTGTGTTCACGAGAGAGAGTCAGAGCCTGGAATTAGAGTCAACCAAATTACAGTCTCTCTCTGTGTGTGTGTGTGTGTGTGTGTGTGTGTGTGTGTGTTAAGTGGACATACAGCTCAATATCAGCAGCAGAACATCTGTATCCCCCCTGTTAAACATACAGGAATGTGCAAATATCGATGAAATGAAACTTTAATGATGCAGGAGGAGAATCAGAGGAATGAGAACAGCAAATATCAAGGTTAGATGCAGATGGAGGCGATAACAAGTCCTCATCCTCGGGTCAATCCACTCCAGCCATCAGGATTAGTCATATCAGTTGATGTGTTTTGTTTGTGAGACAGTGTAGATTGATTTAAAATCTGTTTCAGCAAATTTATTTTAAATTCTATCAGGTTGCGTTTTAAAGCTTCACACCAGGGATGAGCTATCAATCAAAGAGTGTGGGTGGGACTGTGACGTCTTTGGATTTTGGGTTGATTTAATCTGACTTTCTCTTTTCACACCATTTGCACAGGATAGCACAAGCATACAGCCTGTTTATACTGTATGAGAAACACTAAAAAAGAAAAAATGGACCCATCCACATCCATGATAGTTTTCAGTACCCACATTCTTCTTTTTACATTCCAAACAAATTAGGAAAATTCAATGTGATATAATGGGATGGTGTATAAATAGCACATCACAGTTTTTTATATGTCATTTAACACTGTTTTGCCCTCATAGACGTTCATTATGAAGAGATGGTATTTGGTGGTACTGTGCAGCAGATAGAGCTTTTTAATAAGAGCTCCTAAAATCCCATGCACATTGAATTCAAAGCCTGTCAGGGTCTTATTTGATGAAATTTAAGCACCTCAGCACAATATTATTCACAGCCACAGAACATGAACTTATTTCAAGTGACAATAAAAATGAATGTGCAGCAGCTTATGAGTGAAATGTAATGTGAAAGGTATTGTGTCTTTCCTTATTAGTTGTCCTTGGTTTTGTCTCTGGGGATTTGGTGCATTTAAAAGCAGAAGAGGACTTCTCATTACACAATTGATGGCTTTTGAAGGCTGACTCTAAAATATTTTACACTGAATATCTTTAGCTTTGATGAAAAAGTTGGAGTAAATCAAAACATCAAACAAAAAGTGTTTTTCCACTAGAATAATACACTGGCAGAGTGGATTAGGAAAGAAAATACAATTTAATAGTTTGGGGACTTTTTTTTGGTTGATTGTGAAAAATTTTTTTGAACATCCCATCAAATCATTCTGCTTTTTTCTCCTTAATATCTAAAATGTTTTGTGTTTGTCTCTGTGTTATGTGTCTCTTTAACACTCATAACATAACATATCACTCAACATACACCAGATTACAGAGGCAACATCTTCTCAAAATGTCGTTTCAGTCTGAATTCAAAGCTCAGTTGTCTGAATACTGACATTATATGCTTCCTTGATTAAACAACATCAAGCATTAAAGGCCATTAAAACCGGTTAAGACCTGAATATATTTTCCACACAGCCGTTATCCAAGATTTTCCAGGGCTGTAAAATGGAGCTTGTATAAAAATGTCACAGATTATTAACTGAAATAATAAAAATCACTGCTGAGCCTTCTGGAAGTGCTGTGGGCCTAAATCAATGAAGCATCTGTGATGGGCGGAGCCTAATCAAATAACCCAATGACTTACATGCCCTCCCCCCACCTTCCCCCTAACACCCGTGCCAGGTTTCTACATAAGACGATCACTGTGGTTTAATAGCATGAAGCCATAGTTAGATCAGATACCGTGTTGGCAGGAGCTCTCTCTGTCTCTCTCTGGCGTTATCAAGCAGCGTGTTTGGAGCGGCGATGACAGCGCTGGCACAAACAGGGAGCGCTGGAAGCTGGCCTCAGACCAGCGGTGTTGAGTGTGTGTGTGTTGGTGTGTGGCGCCTGTCTGGCTTTTGGCTGCAGCTCAAGGTTGAAGCCTGTTGGAATCAGGGAAATATAAGTGCAGATGCCAAATGTGGACATCTATATATCCATTTTTAGTGGAACAAAACATGACTACCTAAAAGCTGCAATATGAATCTTTTATGATATTAATGCAATGAATAATTCCACTGCAGTTTGCATTTTCAGACCAAGTCCCCTGTTTTTTCTTGAATTTGGCTTTTCAGTCATACTCTGAGGGTTTGGGGGTGTATACCAGCTCCTCTGGGCTTGCCAACAACAACCTGGAGGCAAAAAAAGGACACAGAAGCTGAATGTTGAGAAACACACCAATCAACAGTGTCAGATTAAATTTAGAGGCTTTAAGGACACCAGTTACCTTGGGCACTTGACAGATGACAGCTCAGTATGACTGACAGCTGGAGGCTGGAACTTTGACCAACTGAGATTGAGGAGGGTGGGACTTACAGGACAGTCTCAAGGGGAAAATGCATGACCAGGTTACTTGGAGAAGTCAGGTTATGCAATGTGTCTGGAAAACAACTTATTTAGATTGATAGAGGCAACTCTGTGTCATTTTTAGTTTAAGTCGACTGGATTCAATTATTCTGAATATGAGGGTGCATCTCTACATGTAAAAAGCTGATTAGAAACCACATATAATGTCAAGAAATGACCTTTTTCCTGGAAATATTGAGCTGAACAAATAAGGAAGGGAAACCAACAGTCTCATATGTATTACATTTAAGAAATCAGATTGATACAAAATACCAGATGTAATTCAGTTATTTCAGTGCATGTGAGACTACTGAATGGTAGCAGTATTCAGGTTAACTGTGAACAGAAAGTTCCAGTTTCCCATCAGCCTCTGCAAACTAGTATCATTTATTTTGTCTTATCCAGACTTTTATATGAGTAAGAGCCAGTTTTCCAAATGGCAGAAGATTTATTACAGAAAAAGAAAACTCATTTACATTTTTTTCTTTTTTAATTCATTTATGCAAAACAAAAAACACAGAAGACACACAACAATAAATGGTAACTAACTCACTAAATGAAAACACAGAAGCAAGACAATTATCATGACCTAAATAGGAACCAAACAGGGACATGGTGACATGAAGAGTTAATATAGCTGATGTGAGATTTAAATTCAGTAAAGAAACTCATTCATTTACATTTACAGAACAAAGTCTTGAATGATTTTGAATAAACTATTTCATACAAACATGTTAGTAGTATACAGGTAGCTTTACATATGTGAGGTCTATGCTATGACAAAATTACTCACCCAGTAATGCCAGCCGTACCCATCAAAAATAAATACCTACATTTAGCAGAACTGGACTTAATCTAAACTTACTTTTAACATTATCCCTAAAACCAGGTCGTAACCCTTGAAGAATAAGTAAGAACATGGTCTTAAACTCAAATTGGACCTCACAAAGATAGTAGTACAAGAGCGCACACACACACACTCACACCTTTCCCCTGTTGAAGTGTTTTTGATCTTGGTAATCAGGTTGGCCAGAGGGAAGGAATCCCACAGCTATATTTGTGACCCACACACACACATACACAGAGGGGACAGCCAACAGAGTGTGTGTAAACAGGCTGAGGTGTGTGTGTGTGTGTGTTTCCACCATCAGGCCAAGCAGTTTTCCTCTCACCTCATTTCAGCCGTCACACTGTATCGCCGTACTGCTGAGGTGACCTTTGACCTTTCTGATGAGATTCTTCCTGACACTGTTGTGTGAACTCAAACTTAAACCACTGAAAAGACAAACAGAAGAGGAGAAATAAGATCTTAAAAGAGGCTTAGAGGGCTCATAAAAAGCCTCTGTAAAAGAAAATAATTAGAAATCAATCACACATGATGTAAGAGTATCATTCACCGTGGTGTGGACATGTAGAGTGTCCATGCGGCTTTCTGATATGAAGCATGTGTTTGCAGCTGTACACTGAAGTGCAGAGATTATCTGCTGGTGTTGTTGTCTTGTGGTCTGTGTGGTGTAATCAGTCCGACCCACTGGCTCGCTGTGAATGCCCCGTGCTTATCACCATATTTTGCAGTGTATTAAGTCGACCACAGGCGTTTTCACACTGTGGCTTGTGGAAATTGGTTTTAAACTTTCCCTCTCTGTCTAATAGCATAACAGTGTAATGTATAGATATAGATAGAATAGTGTTAGGTTTATCTTGTCCCAAATACCAGTTTTCACTTGGTCTCAACCTTATTTCTTACATTCTGAATTTCCCTTTTTTTCACAACCTCCCCACAGAAAAATAAAAGGAAGATACACTGGATGTAAACTGTGTATCAGTCACCGAAGTTCACCCTCATTAAAAGCACATGTCAATTCAGGCTTTAGATATCAGAAATAATGCATAATTTGTTACATGAAAATCACATATGGCTGTATGTTAATTTAGTCCTCATTACATGCTGTTTTACATCTATAATTAGATGTGAGATTTTATATTAAAAAGATTTTTTGGTCCAAAACAAAAAATATCTAATGTGTCGACATGATGTGAAAATGTGCTCCATATGTGATAAATGTGTGAAATGTGTGATTCATGTACATCATGCTTTTTTTGTATTATAAAATATCTTAATGTCATCCAAAAATCCCAAACTGTTTGGCTTGTGACCCCTTACAATAAAGAAATGTCTGTGTGTTGACCTTGTTACAACTTTAATGTGTCTACAGTTAAGGAGCAGTTCGATTACAGTCATTTTTTTTCCCCACAGATTGTTTATTGTGAGCTGAATGCAGCAGGTGACCGGAGAGATCAGAATAGTGCACCTGAGGCACAGGTAAATGCAAGTTAGCTGGGTTCAGATGAGCACAAAAACAAGAACAGGCAAAACATGAGGAACACAGCCGTAATGTTTTCACCACAGGAGCAGACTGAATGATCTGGCAGACACTGGAGGGAAGAACCGGGCTTAAGTACTGCAGCAGCTTGTTGAGTAGATGAGCTTATGAGACGCAGGTGTGCAGGTAAGCTGACAGGAGCTGGCACCTGGTAACCATGTCCAGCAGGACTGACACACACAGACAACGAAATGAGAAAGACACACAAGGAAGGGGAAATGAGAGGAGGGTGAATGGAAACATAACAGAGACAAAAAATCTTTCTCTAGACTGATCAAACTTCATCATTCCTTATGCTAAGCATGTTCTCTGACCAGGCCAAGCTCACACACTCCACCAACACCGCTGCCAAGATAACAGCTCGACCCACACGCAGCCTCCAACAACTCAATCACAAGGCCATCACATGTGTTGCAAACACAATAGCAAAGGACATCACGCACCCACTTCACTGACACTTCACTGTTCTGACCTCTAGATGCAGGTACAGGTCCTTGAGATGCAGAGGGGTTCGCTTTGACAATAGCCTGGCACCTGCAGCCATAGCAGCCGTACCTGCTTCTTGTCCTCCTCTGTGTCCTGTTTTCATGTTGTGTTACCTGGCATTATGTGCTGGTGTGTTGTATTTATGCAGTTGTGTTAACTGTTGTACAGTATAACTAGTATAACTACCTAAGAATCTAAGTCTATGACAACATCCCAAATTGTGGTGTGACTGAGGAAAGTGGAAACTTTCTGACGAGTTTGACTTCCTGTCGCCTCAAACTTGCTGTGATCACTTGTTTCGCACGTCAGTACAGCTGCTCACACAAGACACCTGATTCTGTAGTTCCTCAGAGCAAGGCTCAAGGCCAACAATGTCTGTTTTTCTTTTTTAAATCCTGAAAACTCTGCCATAATAATTTCCTTTCTTAAAGCATCACTACACAGTTATTCCTCTCCCTCTGTTTTCTATAATTATTTGATAAGACATTACAGATATTATATGAATATTGAAGGACTCTTTCTTCAATAGTAAAACACAGAAACACTGTTAAAAATGTGTTAATATATGATATTTAGATAAATATCTAATGAAAGACAAAAATGTGGTATATGATAGTGTGGAATACTCACTGTTCTGGCAGCTCTTGGCATAAATGTAAGCTTCTGGATAAAAGAAGCAAATGTTTTAAAAGAGTACACATTGTTAAGGCAACCCTCCCCAGAGAGATATGTTGTTGTTATTTTTTTTAAGTATTTAATATTCAAATCTATTTCTTCTTGAAGACAGATTGAGGCCAGCCTGGAGTCTCTGTCATCTTCCACTCCAAACAAATCATCAGCGGGGGAATAACGACGAGCGGTGTTTCATCTTTGTTATTCCGTTGTCTCTTGCATAATTGACGGATATTAACTTCCCATCAAGCAAGTCTAATTATAATCAATCCTCCAATAAGGCTCAACAATTAAGGGAGCAATTTGATTGGTTTAAGTTTTAACCCCAGAGCCTAATGAAGATGTGCTTGCAAACAAATTCATCAAGTTGATCGTGTGTCACAGTAAACATCTGGAGTGGGATTTTTCAGGGTCTTTGACAGAGCAACGTGTTTATTCACAATGACCTTGAATGCACTCTTTCTATTTAAATAAAGTTGACGCTCTTAGCTGAAGTGACTTATGCAGAGTGATGCATCATATGTATGCAGACAGCAGCATCTTTCTCTCTTCTCTAGTTTGCGTATAGATCAATTAGTTATTGCTTTGAAATCACCTTTCATAATAGTTCATTGCTGCTGTGTTTGGTGGCTTTAAAACTTCTTTTCTGTTGTCAAAGCAGTACATCACACACAGTGGTTTCAGAGCTGTGAATCAGGTAACTGAGTTTGCCTTGATATGTGTGTGGGATGAAAGAGTACTGTGCAGGATTTTTTTTCCTCTCAAACTGTTAATTCTTCACACAATTATTGTCTCTTTTTTTTTGTAAAAAACAGTGCAATACCAAGATTGCCTTTGAGGAAAAAGCCTGTTCAAACATGTGCCCCAATTGAATTATTCCCACTTGAAAGACCAGCGTGTCTTGTGCCTCTGTATGACATGTCGTTCCACCTTTACTTCCTGAACACAACATAATATAGGAAAAAATACAGAAGCCTCAGCCTCTCTTCACTTTGTTTATCATGTACAGACAAACTTATATATACACATATATACAATATACTGTTCATTTTATAAACATTTAAACAGAAGTAAAATGAGTGACAGGCCTGGAAGAGACTTAATTATTATCAAGATCACAATTAAGAGTTCAATTTGTCTTCAAAAGGTTTTACACCAGATTCAAGTCATAGATTAATCTTTGCTTGATGCTCTGGTGGTTGCTCAGTTAAAGCACAGCCTGGTGCTGTCTGACACTAAAGGATTAAATGCTTTGCTCAAGGGCACCATTAAGAAGTTTCAATGATATAATCAAGGATTTGAACCAGAAACCTTTGTCTTCCACTGGCCTGCTGAATTTTCATTCTTAAAAATTGCCCACTGATGTTTGCAGTCATAAATCCTCCTTTCACATTTGCTGAAGGACGTTTTCTCTCTGACATATATGATAGATAATCCCGCCTTTTGAAGTAAATCCTGCATTGTAGCTTGGCAACCCGACGACTGGAGTACCTGTAAATCCTTGCTTCAGTGAAACTGGAGGGAATAAAAGACAGTGGTAAGGTTTGATGTCAATGGCTCCCTGCTCTCTCAATCAATGCTCCGAGCCCAAATGAAAGATGAAAGGCCGAGAGAGAGCGAGAAGCTTTTTTAGCCAACAAAAGGATCCCTGTGCTTTCAGGCACTCCAGCAAACATTGATCTGAACCACTGAGCCAACCCCCCACCCCCCTGAAACCTCCACAAATGGATCTGATCGAACACACAAACTCGGCTTCAAGTCACATGTTTTATTCATTGTTTGGTGCTGATATCCCTCTGTTTGTCACTATAGTTAATACTTTTATTACTGGTGGTAAACAATATTTACATTTATCCAGGAAGGTAAAAAAAACCTTCATACTTTATGTGTTAAATACTTACATGTGCTATTTGTGAGTTATTTTGCATTTCTCTGACACATTCCCATTTTTATACCCACTTCAGCAAGATAGAGGCCGCTATGCAATACATCTACACAATACAATACCAGAAACCCTGAGGAGTTTCTCACTAAATTGGATTTTTTAATTAGTCCCCACATTGTTTGCATTACGTGTTCCACGAGAAGATGCATAAACATGCACAAGAGTGAGACGTGATCCTCATTCGGCTGCAGTACAGAGAGCTCTAACAGCTGATTCTGCTTACTGGCAATGCACCAGTAAAGAAGAGGAAGAACACTGTGAGTCATAGTAAGTTTTAAAACAACAGAAAAAGGTTTTGCAAATGATTTATGAGGGAGAAGACAGTAACTATACCTTCCAGTGCTGATTATTTTATTATGTATAAATTAAACAGTTTGTTTACGATGAAACATCCACAGGGCACTTTTAAGAAAAAAGAGTAAAATGCAGCAATTTATCATGAGATAAAGGCACTGGGTACAAATAATACTTCACAAATGTTTCAAACAAAACCTCATGCAAAACATTTCTACTCAACCATCATCATCAACAAAACTCACTGCAGGAACATTATTTTCATCTGTATAGATGTAAAAACTGCCACACAGTTAACTGAGGTCACCAGAAACTCACTGTAGACAAAGTTCAAGAGTTCAGCTGCACTCTGAAAATCTAAATGTAAATGCATCACCAGTCCTGGAAATTAAAGGTTGAAATAGAAAATCCAAAAGGGAAACAGAAGTGTAATAAAACTGGTGAAATACGGTGGGTGAAACAGCCTCCCGGCCCTCCTGTGTGCTCACCGTTAAGTACATGGGTTTGTGTGTCATCCCCCACGCTGGCTCGTCAGATAACAAGGTCCTTCCCAGAAGGCAGAGGGACCGCATGGAAATGGAAATGAAAAGTCTGAGGCTGAGAGCTGCAAGGACACGAGATATGTTTCTCAGGAATGATGCATAACATTCATAGCAGGGAGGAAGGAGGGGGGGTTAGATGTCACAGAAGAGTGGGCAGAATTAATATAGTCAGTGGTTTATAGTCAAAGTCCAAGTCAAACTACACACTGTAATTACAATGCTTTTTAAGGAACAATGTGTAGCTTTCAGATACAGATGTCATTTGGAGGTACGGTGGCATGTTTATTTTGAAAAAATGTGACATTTTGACTTGAGTGCAATGAGAGAAGAGGCTGCCAGAAATGAAGGCGCACTGCTTCTGAAAGACTAACCATGCTACACAGACGTGAATAAAACTCCGACCTCAGTCAAACATGTGAGTTTGTATTGTAATATCCAGCTCATTGTGTCAGCTGTTACCACTCATGAATAGTCAAGATGGTAACTGTGATACTGTATCTCTACAGGTAATGTCAATGTAAATTAACATCAGTAAGAAGTCTATTCATGTTAGTCATCCCCTGAGTCACTGATTATATAAACACTGTCTTGTATAACATCCACATGATATATATATATATATATATATATATATATATATGTGCATGCATGCTCCTCCAGTATGGCTGCCAGCCCTCAAGTGAAATCACATCTTCTTCTTCTTGCTCCATCTTTCCTTCAATTTCCAGACCTGGTGTGAGGCGCTCTGACAGACGGTGGAATAAAATGACTTTTCATTATTTGTGTGTTGATTGTAAAATTAGTGCATGTGGCAGTCATCTGATTTTCACAGCATCTGTCTGCCTGTGAAACTGAAACCAGGCAATCTGTGTGTGTGTGTGTGTGTGTGTGTGTGTGTTAACCATACTGTCCTGATGTCCTGTGTTATTACCTGCACTCGACGGGTATGTTTGTGGCCTTTTTTGTCTGTTTGCTTCATAGTTATTTATTCATTTATTTTTTGAAATGTTTTTCCAAAATTCTTTTTCTGATACATAAGTCTGCTCTTCCTTTTTCTCATTTAATTTAATGGAATCTCACTACAATAGACTGGATTTTCAATCATGAAGAAATTGCATAAAAGGCTGCGCTGAAATATTTTTGCTCTTTTTCTTTTTCTGACTTGAATGACGAATTTAGAGGACTGTGCAGACTTACTGGTTTCATGACGATCCTCTTGATTCTCACCTGAAAGCCAAAAGGTTTCTGGTTTTTTATGAGCTCCTGTTGCTTTGCTTTCTCCACCAAAGTGCCTTCAAGCAATGCACTTAAAAACCAGTTGCATCATAGCTTCAGGAAGCATGTAACTGCTGTGTAGGCACTTTCTTCCTCCTTGTGAAAGCTTAAATGCCCTTTAAACCTCATTGTGTGATGTCAAACACATCAACTACATGGATGTCAGCGAGAAGAAAAGGAACTAGACGGCTTCTTTTCTTCATCCTGTGGAGAAAAAAAGGCATCTGCAGATGAGGTGTCATGGCCTCCACAATGCCGTTTTGATGTGTTAATCCTATTCTCAGCAGCGCTTTCTCCACAGGCAGCTTATGTACATTTCTTCGATTAACACCTCCTTCCTATTTTTGGGAGCTCGGGGAGTCATTTCATGGTAACCACATTTGCTTAATTACATAAGAGAGACAAAAAGAAACAGAGAGAGGGAGAAGTCTGGGAGCTGCGAGGCAGACTGCTGCGCTGCTCTTTAGGTCGGAGACGATGCTCTGACTCGACTCCAAACACAATTAACGCTGGCCGAGCGCCGAGGGGCACTCCAGGCAGATGAGGAGGATCGTTGTGGAGGATGAGGCTGGTGTTCTGGCGCCTGATGCTTCAACCTGCAACCCTCTGATAACCAGATTTTAACATGAGGATGCTGCTAGGGCTCATTATCTCATCATCGGTGACTTATTTTCAAATGAAGTGGGATAATTTACCTCTCAACAAACTTCCCCTCAACCTGTTAGTGGTTTCCTATCCTTCCCCCAATCCACTTTCTCAAAACCAAAATCTGTCTTGTGTAGTTGTATTCAATTCTGGTCTATTTGACCACTGATCGCTGAAATGTTTTCTGCTTTTACACTTTGCTGGAGCAGCTGGAAATATCTGAAATTGATTTCATGTAATCCACAGCACATTCGGCCAGTTATCCACTAAAACAAACCCCAGAAATGTAGATTCATCACCAATGATATTATTTAATTTCATATAGTCACACATTTACTGTTGGTTCTCAATGATGGCTATTCATTTCTGCACTTTACTGATGATATGTCTATCTCCAGTTTCTGATTTAGTTTTAACAAGCACAACATTTGACCCAGGTTTAAGTATTTGTTTGACTCTGTCATGAAATTGATTTTAAGACTCAGTAACAGACTGAGACATATATTTTTGCAGCAGGGCAGAGGTGAAAGTCCACAGACAAATATGTCTTTACAGCAGAAGGAGACAAGACCAAGCAACGAAAAACTTGAAAACAGAAATCTCAGTCTTCATCTGTAAAAGTCTTTAGAGCTTCATATACAGATGGAGCAAAGTATTCAATATTAAAAGAACACAAATTATTTAGGCCCTAAAAAATACAAATGAGAGTAAAAGTACTGAGCTGCTGGTACTTGCTCCATCAGTCGGCTCCGTGTTGAGAGCTGTAGCCAGTCAGAAAGACGACTGGACTTCTCTAATACATTATCTGTCTGCAGGAACACACACACACACACACAAAGTACATACTGCATTCAGTCAGTCTTTTCCTGGAAGGATTCACACACACACATGCACACACATTACATTTAAGTATAATGCATTTACTCTCCCCTTTGGCTGGTCTGTCTTGCTCAAACACACAGACACATGCACATTTTACTTTTTTAAAATACCAGATTCATGCACATTTTCTAAAAGTCTGCTATTTATTTCCAGCAGGCTGCAGCAGAGATATAGAATGAATTTAGCTTTA
The DNA here is from genome assembly GCF_001640805.2 of Lates calcarifer. Lineage (NCBI taxonomy): Eukaryota > Metazoa > Chordata > Actinopteri > Centropomidae > Lates > Lates calcarifer. The sequence goes on from NC_066854.1 coordinate 2,333,146, forward strand.
CAGCATTTTTATACGTCTGTGCAGCTAAAAAAGTTGTATCTTCTGGGGTTTTTAAAACTTTCTTGCACTATGTATGTATGTACGTATGTATGTGTGTATATTGTATCACAGCAGGGAAACGTTTCACTGCCATTGTCTTGACAATGTGTATGTGACAAATAAAAATGTGAACTCTCATGTGGCAGGTAAAGCTCAGACTAAGTTTTGAAACAATGGAAAGTTACAGGGAGAAAATGAAGTTAACGGCTTCTGTGGGCCAAAAAGTTCAATATGTGTAACTTTTGTTTCATGATTTTTGTTTGTTTGCTTGTTTTAAATCAAATTTTCTCCTCATTTTTAATATTCATGATAAATAAACAGACAAATTTCTGAATTATTTAGAATAAAAACTGCATTATAGACTTTGGTATCCTCCATGCATATAATCTCTCTCTCTCTCTCTCTCTACACTCACTCACACACACACACACACACACACACACACACACTCTTCCCCCAGGTGGTTTCTTCTTGTCTCAGCGGTCGTGTTCATCACTCCTCTGCCTGGCTCCAACACACTCTCCACTTCATCACTGTCAGAGCAGGAGTCTGCTGTGTATGTGTGTGTGTGTGCGCGCGTGTGTGTGTGGGTGGGTGTATGTGTATGTGTATGTGTGCATTTCTGTACTCTGAGTGTATCCATTAATGCATATGGGAGCACAATTTTCTATGTATTTGTGTGTCTGTAAGTGTGCACATTTCTTCAGCTGAGCGAGTGTGTTATCCTTTGTATGTGAACACACACACCCGCACAGACACACAGACACACCCCTGTCTGTTTGATGCAAACACTGACATTAATTTCAATTACTGTTGCTTCCTTTTGGAGGTGCAGAGCAAGACATAAATGCAAACAACAACAACAACAAAATCAAAACGCAGCCAGCATTTCTCCTCCGAAAGGCCACTGAGGGAAGCAAATCCCTCCATACTCGTCCATTGCCCGACGCTTTCTATTTTAAGTCGACTTTAAGTTTTTAATTTGGATTGATTACTGTGGCGTAGGTGTTGCAGCCGCCGCGATAATGAACGCTCTGGGAGAGGGAGAGCTGAAGCATTATTAATGAGACACTTAAAGGTGAAAGAACAAGAGGAGGAGAGAGAGCAGAAAAGAGGCAGATAAATGAAGAGCAAGGAGGATAGAGAGAGGAGGGAGATAGGGAGAGCTTGATATTTAGGGAAAGAGGAGGAAAAGCAGAAACAGGTTGAAAGAAACAAAGGTCAAATGCATACAGGAAACAAAAGAGAGAGGAAAAAGAAGAAAGAAGAAAAGGAGGTGATGTGAGGGAGGAAATTAAAAGGGTAAGATATCTTGAATAAAAAGAATATACGAGAAAAAAATAAAGGGTGGAGATTAAAAAAATCAGATGTACCCATTTCAGCCACAGGCAAAAACCAAAACACAGAAAAACTAGAATTGCTGCCTTGTATGCCTCTGCCAAGCAGTCAGGCTGCAGGAGGAATGGTCACAGTCTCTTCTGTTCCTGAGTTATGATGAGTGATGGCTAGAGAAGTGATTTTGCAGAAAATTATGATGTCACAGTGAAGTTGACCTTTGACCTGTTGAATACATCCTTCACTTCTGTAAAGCTCCACTTTCTCCAATGGCCACTAGATACTAGAGCCAAGAAACTCAACCCTTTGAAGAAATATAGACCCGATCATATAAACAGGGACTTCTGTGGAAGCTTGTTTGCTTGATTGACAGGAGCCGATCACACTCTGTTTGCCCATCTCTAAACTCCAGTGAGAGCTTTTTGGCTACAATAACTGGCAAAGATGGTGAGATGGCGTGAAATGATCCCTTCAGAAATCTCTGACTGACGTCACAGACACTACAACCTTGTCAGCTATAACTCAGTCATCACAGGCTTGATTGTTGTGTATCCATCTCAGTTCTCCCAATACTGCTGCCATATTAAGCATGCTCCACTGTGCTCTTTGCATCTATTGATTTACATACAGAAAAGAGAGACAAAAATAGTACAAGATTTAAAGCTTTCAAGGTAGTCTAGCGGAGGAAGAGACAGAAAACTGAGAGACAGAAAATGAGGAGGAAGAGGAGAGAAAATGTATTTGATGATAAGTGATAAAACAGAGGAACATAATACATAATGTAATATTGTTTTCACTACTGAGTGATGAGATAATATCTCACCTCTACACGTTTTCAGTGTCATAATTATAGATTTAATTTGTGTTTTCACAACTGAAATTCTTCTCTGTGGACTCAGTCTTTTTATGATCTTTTCTTATCATTTCCTATTGAAAAAGTTTAATCACTGCATTGCTGTCAAGCTAAAAACAGGCTTAGTTCCTCAAAACCTGATATTTTGGATATTGCAATGTAGCGCTATAAAAAGAGACTGAAATAGAGAGCTAGAGAGCAAAGGGAGAGAGGGAGTCAAATGATTTCTGTTGCTGTTTCTAACAACTTTACCTGAGTAAGCGCTGATGCACGGCCAAGCTGTGTGTTCTGGAGAGGCTGGAGAAACAAGAGTATTAATAAAAGTGATCCCCATGGTGCTGCAGATGTGTTCCTCATTAGTCTCTGCTCCGCTATAGAAAGCTGAAATTGATTATCACTGCAACACCTTCCAAACTCTGAGGTTTGTGTTGTTGCTGCTGAGCAAAAAAACAGTCTCCAGACAAACTGAAGCAGAAGGCTGAGAATCGATTTTCTCTTTGAGGGGCTTGTATTGGTGGAATTGCTCCCCTCCTCAAGCCAAAAGTTTATTCTCAAGAATCTGAAGATTGCTTCTTAAGACTTCAGGGTTTGTTTTAAGGTTCTTTTTTGTAGAGCCCAGAGGTTCATGGAAGAGCATGATGGAGTTCCCCAAGGAACCGCCTTAGGGTCCGCAAACAAAGATATAAATAATGCCATGAAATCATGTTAGTGATGGGTTGATACACCAGACTATCTAAGCATCTACCATTCTGAGGGAAATTAATTTTCCTCATCTCATGACAAATATGTTTTCTCCTTAAGATATTTGCACCTCTCCTAAACATCCAACATTCAACATCTTCCTGCTCAGTAAAAGTCACATTTTGTTGCTTTAACTAAAACAAAAGGGCTCAATCTGATTAAAATGTTGCAATATTTTAAGTTATGAATTCTATATTTAAAGTTTGTCACTTCTATTTTCAGTGTAACCCAGCTGAAGTAAAATAGAAAAAAAAACCCTGATTTATTGCTCTGAGTATACAGTAAGACTCAGCTGAGATTACCATCGCCAGAGACAGCAAAGACAAAAGTGGCTGCTTCAGTGTGTGTATACACTATGTGTGTATGTCTGTGTCAGTGCACGGCACACACATACACACCTGTCAGTGTCTCACCTGCTACAAAAACAGAATCTCCAGGGAGCAGCAGTTGTATCCTGAACACCAGCAGCTATATATAATACACACGATTTTCATCAGACTACAAGTGTACAGCAACTTCAATTTGGTTGTTTCATTGTTGACAACAACATCTATGGATGTGATATTCCTCAATTTTGCTCCACTTATTTTCCCCTATTTCATCATGCCAGTGTCCTTGAAGCATTCTTACTCTCCTTTACATCATGCTGCCCCCACCGTAGGCACACTCCTCACAAACCTGAAAGTGAAAAGATATTTTAGGGAAACTCCCTTTACATCCTGCTGCATTTTGCAGGCACCATCCGTGACGAGCATGTCATTCAAACTCAACCCCCTGGAGGTCTGTGGCCCCCTTGGTTTGCTCGGCAGGGGTCTCCGACACCTCTGCAAGTGATTGCTGGTGGTCTGTAGTCAGCGGAGGGAGGGTGTCTTATTTCAAAGGCAGAGAAGAGAGAGATTTGTGGGAGCCTTAAAGCCCTAAAGGCAGGCTGGCGCCTCTTATCATCTACCCCAGTCAGAGGAAGCAAAAGCCTCCTGTTGAACCACCCTGTGCAGCAATTAGGGGAAAAATGGTCGGGCAACAACAACCAGAACAATTTTTACATATTTGCTCTATTCCACATTTTCCACACAGTTTATATCAGGTGATAATCGGACTGAGCACATACCTGCTCTCCTCAACTTGCCGTTCTGCTGCTGAATTCCCAGTTTGTATGTGCTGTCCGTTTGGGTAGCTATGTTTGCTCAGCAGAGCAAGTCCAATTTTGCCTGTTGTCTTTGACTCCAGCTGCTTTCATGTTTGGTAATCCTCTCAGAAAGATGCTTGAGATCTTGAAAGCCCCAGAGACCAGAGGCAAAAAAAAAAAAAAGCTAGCATCTAGCAGTTAGCCTTTTTTACCACTCCATGATCGTTTTTACCAATTCAATTAAATACCTTTTTGATTAATTAACCACAGCACAATACTGTAATTTAATTTTCCTTCTTCACTTTAAGGCCAGTAGCTGTAATATTTTTAATTAACACATCATCTGTTTGTTGAAAACACTCGAACTGCCACATTTACTGTGGTTGGAAGCACTGTTGAGAAATGTTGATTAGCATGTGTGCTGGCACCTGTCCTGTTAAAATCTGCTCAGAACAGAGCCAGCACACTGGAGGTTTAACACAGTGTGTATTTTTCTCTGTACTGATATCAGGAGCATGAGGCTCCCTCTATCACACTTCGCTCACTGGTGCAGATTTGACTGATTCAGACAAAGAGCAGGCCTTTCTCAAATGTCATATGAAGTTCTATTTAAGTGCTGGAAAGGGCAGAGAGTTACAGATTTAAGTTTTAACTGTGGGCAGGGTGAAATGGTTCTAATTAGCAAAAATGTATCTTTACCACCAAGAAAGTTTTGATTTACACAAGCTGAAATTTTTGGCAGTCTCTGCTTCACCAGAGAGTCACACATTCTGGACTCACTGTGAGCTAAACAAGACATTTAATTTCTCTGATTATATAATTTGTTTCATAAGTTGTTGAATTGTTGGATTTTGTGGATCAGCTTTCTGCACCCTAATTTTTTTTTGTCATTACGTTTTACACCCAGGAAGCAACTCTGCAGCACCTTCTAGAGTCTGAGGGGCAACTGTGGGAGGAAAAATGACGCAAACACACACTTACGCAAGCACAAAGACAAACGCACGTGCTTGCTTTTAATGCTAACAGGGTGCTGCTGGATGTGCTGTAGGGTGGTGGTCAGGCCTGGACAGAGTGTTCCATGTGAGGTGAGATATTACACAACTGATTCAGATACATAACGCGAGGCTGAGCAATCCTGGGAGAAAAATAACCAACAATGAATTGATCATAGTAAGAGGCACTGTGTGTGTGTGTGTATGTGTCAAAGCCTCATATATCCCATGACCCCAACTCTGTGTCCCAGACATGGTGTTATTACCTTTGCCGATGAGGTTATGTTTTCACCTGGGTCTGTTTGTTCATTTGTCAGCAGAAATATTCAAAAAGTACTGAACTGATTTGCACCAAACCTGGTTGGTGGGATGGAGCATAGGCCAGCAAAAAAAAAAAAAACATTCAATTTTGGTGTGGATCCAACTGAAGGAGCAGACCCAGGAATGAAGCGCTACATTAACAGCAGCAGAGCCAACAGGAGGTGGTTGGTGGCGAATGACAGGTGTACAAAATGCACCACTGTCATACCAGAGAATGAGGCTCACATCCACAGCCCCTGTAAACTTTAACCAAGGTGCTCTGTTGCATAAATGCTTTAGTTGTTATAGTTGGATATTGTACTGCAAGATCAGATAGAGAACATTTTACTGATACGTTCTGTATCAACATAGAGCACTTTCCAAATACATGACTTAATAACATTTCCTCATCACATTAATAGGAAACATAATCTAGTTACATTTCCTTTAAAACATATTCTTTATTGTGTATGAATGTAGTTTCTAAGAGACAGGACTGTAGAGCTCCATTGAAAACACATTAATGAGCCTCACTGTTGCAGTGGGTGATATTGGCTTCATTACCATGAACAAACACACACTAGTTTATTTTGACTCAGTCCCACATACACCATCCTGCTGCCCCAAATACTCACTAGAGCACCAAATGTGGATTAATCTGCCGCACAAAATAGTCCCCCCACGTCTGAGTTTGCAGAAAACTACAGCTATCTCAGGAAGTTACTGAACCTTTTTTCAATCAATCAATACATTAATGATATGGTTACATTAATAAAAACATGGAGGGTACTGTACATGGTGTACTAGACCTTCGTTGCCATGGTTACAAAAATAGACATGCAGTAAAGCTTGTGGAATGGTTTTGGCTGACAAACACTGACCAAACCAGAACTTCTGATGGTCATAGACGATTAAAAGTTGTATCAGATGTATACACTGTACTGTATTAAAGCGAAAGAGTGAAGATGAAAGATAGAAGTGCACATCTATGAAGACAGAGAGAAAATGAGCCAGAGAGAAGGAAAAACGAGACAGGTTTGCAAGAGAGGAGAAATGAAGTAGAAGCCTGCCTCCGTCAACAAAAGAAGAAAAATGAACTTGACAAAAGCAGCAGAAACGTGAGAGAGAGCCACATCCACGAAGAAAGAGCGATAATTAACTGGAAAGAAGAAGAGAGCCAGGAAAGGGCAGAAAGGTCTGCATTTATTAAAAAAAGAAAAGGAGAGGAAAATAAGATTAAAAGAGCGGCAAAAAGAAAGAGAGAAAGGGAGGTCTGCATTTATAAATTATTCACAAAGATGGATATACCTGGCTGATAGATGGCTTTAAGACACAGGTAAATACTTAAAGAGAGGAAAAAGGAGAAGTTTGCGTCCAAAGAAAATGAAAATGGAAGAGGGAAAAATTGATCGAAAAAGGGCTGATGGAGGAACGAGATGCTCAGTGTGGGGAAAAAAGAGAACAATGTGATTGAGGAGAGAGAAGTGATGTCTCTGTGTGGAATACAGATGCTAATAGATGAGATGCATCCAGAAGAAAAAAGAGGAGGAAGACATCAGTGTACAGAGAGAGAGATTTCTAGGTTGTTAAATGTAAAGCCCTGTTTGCATGGGACCAGTATTATGTCTGGATTTCAAAAAGTAATGATTTATCCCCTAATCTCTGTGGAAGGTCAGGACTTTTCTCCCATGAATCATCATGGTGAAAAGGCTTAAAACAGTGATAAAACAGTGGTAAATGTCAGATTGCGTCCCTCAGAATCAAAGAGCAAAGCTGTCTCATATTGTCTTTAAACTGAAATATTGGAATGGAAATGATGTTAAATTAAAAAGCTCAAATTAAACATCCATATAAATCACAAACGCATTTTGAGCTTTGGATAAACTATGTCGAGTTGAAATGTTTAAGAATTGGTGTGAGAGTGGTGCCAGGAAAAAACAGGGTAAATATGAATTAAAGGCTATTGAGAAAACGAGAGCTGCAGATCTAAAAGTCAAAAGTGGTTTAAAAGAATCTTACATAAAGGATCTGTTTGAGAGGTGTTGACTGACCTGACTTTTCCTTCTGGAAATCCTTCAAAGTTACATCCTGTTGCCTGAGTGGTTTTTAATGACGAGTGTGACGGTTACTGTTTTGTTTGTCATCTGAATCTGCATAGCTCGACCTAGAATTAATTTCTCTTTGGTCTGATACTAGCTCACACACTTGTTCTTAACTACATGCACTCTGTAAAGTAGATAATGAACCAACCAGCAGCAGAGGCTCAAAGACTTTGTCTGCAGCTCGGATACAACAAACAGTTCAAGACAGCCAAGTTCATCAGTGGCACACAGCTGTATCCTTCACTGTTGTGACTCATTTTTGGTATAAATTCTAAGAAATGAAAAGGAAAAGACACTGACCAAAGACTCTCTGTGGTTTGAAGCAACTCTCCCCTTTTCATTGCTACTACTGAGGAAACTGATAACAAAAGCTGCAGCTTAAGGGAGCTTTCACACCAGGGACCCAAGCCCAGATCTCAGTACACTTTTGTTAGTGTGAACACTGTGCACTGTACCCAGGCACAGACCAATGAACTGAATGAGAGGGAGGTTTCAAGTGTGGTTCATATGTACTTCAGTATCAGGTGTGAATACAACTGTACCAAAAGACAAAAGCAGGCTGCTATTTTTCTTTGTGTGTATTAGCAGATTGCAAACCAATGACATGAGAGAATCCAGTGTCTTATTGAAGCAAAAAGAAAGAAAGAAAGAAAAAAAGGATGTATTATTAACTCAAAATGACTTTCATTCATTTCGATAAAATGCTCACCCGAAGCTAAGAAAGTGTTCTAGCTTCCTGTTGTGTGGTCCCCCTGGCCATATGCAGCAGAGTTTCATGCACCTGCTTGGTCCCGCTCAACCTGTAGACTTTACATTGGAGTGACATCATGCACTTTGACTCTGAGACGGTTTTATGAAAATAAAACCTCCACAAAACTGCAAGTCAGGATATCTTAGCGTCTGCTGCATCAGTTATGTGTATTCATCTTAATCTGTTCTTTCCCCCCAGTTTTAGAGAAACTTGGCAGTAGGGTGCATAACTCTGGATGCTCACAAATGTTCTTCTCTCTTGTCATGACTGGCCCAACCCTACAGACTAACGCCACACTGTGTCTTCATGAAACTCTCCCCTAATCACACTGCAGCTACAGGACCAGTGATGCTTGTAAAAGCTGCCATAGTCTATTTTTCTCCCTCAGCACTGACAGGTACACCAGCATTACAACCACAGCCAACTGATCTCAATGTTGAATGTTCATGGCTTTGTAGTTTTCATTTCTGCTTGTGACAACTTGTAAGCAAGTAAGAGCACACTGCAGTTTAATGCAAGACAAAGAACAATGTCCAAATGATGGGTTTGTTTCTGTGCTTCTCTGGCTGCTTGTTCTGGGAGGACCAAGAGTCCAGGGCAGAGCCAGGACCTGCTGGAGGAATTACAACTCCCAGCTGGCCTGGGAGCAACCAGTTATCCCCGAGCAGGAGGTGGAGGACATTAGCTGCCGGGGGAGTAGGGGAGACATTTGGGCAGGAAAATGGATGGATGGCAGGGTAGTTTAAATGTTTAAACAGGTTCATGCCTTGTAAAGTTTTGCTGGGAGGCATTGTGGGATATAGGAAATCACTAACTGAATTAAAAGTTTAAGGAAGGTGAACAAAATAAATTACACTTCACTGCAAAAAAAAAAGCTCCACTGAAGCATCACACACGGATGATATATAACAAAGGAGATTGTGCTGGAAGTGAAATGTGCCTCAAAACCGTCTTCTGCAGATTCTACTGTTTCCCTCATTTTTCATTGCATGAAGACAGAAGCCAAACATCTACTGTAGAAGAAAGGATAACACATCACTCATTACACTGGTGACAGGTGGATTCTCAGTCTTATCAGCAGACACTTTTCCTCTCCAAAGCATGAAGATTTTACATCACAAGCTAAATAAATGCACCCACATTAATCCCCACTATTACTGGACATTAAAAGAAACTAATTATCTCTAAAGAGAAACTGATAAAACAGCATGAAAGCAATCTTATGTCAGTGAAACCGTGTGAAGGGAGAAAAGGAACTGAAGTACATTGTGTAACATCACCACATATGATTCATGTAGTATTACTGTCAGCTCTTGACGTGATGCATCACGTCCTCTGCTTTATATTCTGCCGAGGGCATCCATCTCATTTTTCAATCCTCAACCTTGAAGGAGGGGAAGATGGATGCCAAGGCCTTCCACTGATGGAGCTGCATGAAAACTGAACAACGAATAAATATAAATGTATTTATTTAGATTTACAAAGCATTTGCAGTCTGTCTTGGCTTTGCAATAAGATCAATTATATATGCATATTTTTAATACTTTACTAGCATTGTTAAAATCTACATTTATCAAGAGGTGACAGGTGAATATTGACAGTTTGAAAGCTATTCTTATCATTCCTGCAAGAGGAATAAAATCCATCGGTCATCATTTCCAGGAAATTAATGGCAACTGTTATTGATGTTATTGCGCTATTACCTGCAAATATCTATTATGTTAATGGTACTTTGTTTTTAGTGTCCTGTCTTTAGTCTTTTATTGATTGTGTGGGTCGTCTGCTTTTGGTTTCAGAGGGTTGTTGTGCCAATGAGAGGCTGCTGCTCCTGAAAAATTAGCAACAAGATCCAAAATTTAGAATAATAAGTTGTCTAAATCATAAACTGGTTAAAAAATGGATCTCTGAGGATGAAAACCTTTTCAGGGGAACAATCGCACACGTGGTAAAGAAGTTTACACAAGCAAACACATTACTATCATTAATATTTTCAGGGGGTTTCAAGTCCCAGAGCTTTCACACCTCCACACAAGATGGCCAGCCTCGTAGGAAGGACGAGGAGGAGGAAGAGGAAGCTGCACTCTTCCTCCTTTCGATAGCGCTGAGGCGAGGAGCAGATGGTGTGAGAGATTGGAAACATCGTCTGGAGTCGGCCAACCCTGGGCTAATGGCAAGCTGTGCTGGCAGCGCTGTGTGAGTGTGTGAGTGTGTGAGGGGTTGGAATTGTCTTACTGTGCATAGCTGGCTTGCTAAAGTTCATTACTGTATGTGTGTGCACGTGTGTGAAGTTCAGAGTCGCGCGTGTGTCGGTGGATTTCTTAAATTTCAGTGTGTGTTCATGTGTGTGGGGCTTTCAAAAATTTGTTTTTGTTTGTGCAAGAGACACGAATGAAGAGATAAACAGGGATGTGAGGCAGAGTGTTTAAGTGTCATTATTTTTATTCAAAGATCATCCTTAAACCCTGTTAAAGCTCCAAAAGCTTCGATGCTGCATTAATCATAATTTGCTGGATTCAAAATAAATGTTTAAAGTGTCAGTGTGTTAGACAGTAAACAAGCCGAAGGAAGTAAACAAAAGTAAACAAGGAAGAAACAGAGGTAGTTTACATGTCACCATTAAACTCTCCTCCTGTGATGTATCCTCACAAGCTCACTAAACGAAGTAAATAACTTCAATAGAGCCAATTTGTCACACACATTCATCCCTCCCTGCCGCCTCCGCCTCGCTTGTTTTCTGAGGGAATGTGGGCTCTCAAGTTCAGCTGGGGTTCAGATAACGTGAACAGACGAGGTTCCCATCTAAAAGCCTTTGCAGGAACCACACTACGTCAGAGCTCACCTTCCCTTCCACCTCCCAGAAACAGACTCTGATTCTTTGATCTAAACTAACTGAGGATGTTCATTACTGTTGTCAGCAGCTACCACATCACCATTAAGCCAATTATGTTGTTGTGGTAAACTTAATCTTTTTCTGGATTGTATTAAACACTGTGTTTATTTATCACATCAAGTTTATTCTGAGGTTTTCGGCTATGTTTATTTATATGTATGTTTAGAGTACAGGAGGTTAGAATATGCCCTCTGAGCAGCCCTTCTTCTTCAGGGCAGCTATAGATGCCACAGCAAGGTGCAATCAGAATCAGCTGCTTACCCAGCTGGTTAGCATGCTAGCTTCAGTAGAGGAAACAAGTGATGGAAACAGAAGCAAAACAATAGCTGACATTGCCGTTGCTTTTTACCAGTGGAGACAGCTCTTGGCGAGTAAAGGGACATTTCCTCTAGACTGGTAAGTAAACAGCTGTTTATACTAATGTTGGCGATGTAGCAAAACATACAAATAACTTCTGAAATGTACTGTAGATTAAATCTGCTAATGAAGACAGTGTGATGTGGCTGAAAGAAAATGATAGTGAGCATGCAGGTTGGGAAAGACCTGCATGATAAGAGCAAGTTATGGTTGAGCAGGGTTCAACTTGTCTGACATGTCTGACAGCCAAGTCACAGCAGGAACTGAAGGCAAAGTGATAACCTACTCTCACATAGTGACTGTCTTGGAATAATACGATTCCCAGAATTAAGGGAGCAGTTGCTGTTTTATTTGGAGCGTTTGCTTTTGTGACTGCCCTTAGAGAAAACATAACAGCATCAGTGAAATATATGTACAGTTCTTCTGTATAAGTACCAAATGTGAGTACCAGATGTGGGGGCGGATGTGTGCACTTATATCAACATTTCTTTTACTTTAACAATGAATAATCTTTCCGCCATAACAAAGTAGTGTTAGCTGCCTAAATATACCAGGAGACCTTATCCATTGATAACAAAGATATGAACCTGCACAGATAAAATACTTCCTTCGTCATTTTGGTTATGAGAACATGGTGTTCCTTTCTGATATAAACCCTCAGAGGCAGCAGTTCTGCTAATGTCAAGACAAAGTGAATTGTCAACAGCTGCAAACTTAACACCTCACTCCTTTTGAAAGCATTTATGTAGATATAAAATCCCGAACATCATAATCCATCTTCTTAAGTATTACAACATTTTAGAGAGAAACAGATGTGACTCAAAGTGATTACAAACAGGATGGGCATCAATATCTATATTCACCTGCACTCTCTGTTTAATGATGGCACCCATCCTCCTTTGTTAGACACATTCATGTACAAACAGGTGGAGCAGAAAGTACAATGGAGGATCATGAATGCTTTATGATGGTGTTCATTACAGAGCCGGCCAATAGCTGCCATTTTCTTTTTAAAGTGAAAATGAAGTGAATCTTCGTCACCTCCTTGTGGTTTTTTTTTTTTTTTGTACTTGACAATCCAGTCCAGATTTTTCACATATAGAGCCATCAAACTGTTATCATTCAGTATTATCAGAACCAAAAGGAATCAGTGATTATGGTAATGTAACAATCAGCAATGAAAATAGATAATAGTTTAATTTTTACTTGATAGAGCACAGTGTGCTATTTCCCTGTACCTTTACTTGAATGATAAGATTTTTCAGCGTTTTCCAACAACCCCTTAGTTTTAATAAAAAACCTTTCAGAGCCCACAGTGTTCATGATAAAGAAAAGTGCAGTAAGTGTTTTTGATTTAAGGTGACAAGCTTGAGATAACAACCTTTCACCCAACCACAACAACATGTACGCTACCGGTGGAAATGTGGGAATAAATGAATCAGTGCGGGAAACCACACTCTGAAAACTGCGGATCCACTGACACTCAAAACAAGCTAACGTACACGCTGTAAGGTTTCTTTCTAAAACCAGAAACATTCCTGGATACAGTGTTTGCAAGCATGAATCATTTATGATCATCATTTAAACAAATTATGGAATTAAAAAAAACAACATGACTCAAGAGTTCATCTTGAGGATTCCTCAGTATGAAAACCACCCAAAAGGTTCGTTGACTCTTTTCAGTTTTACAGTGTGGAGCCCGTTTCAGGAAATGCCAGGGCAGCTGCGAGATCCTGCAGAGATAAGTGGCACCAAAGGCACCGCTGATGTCACCGGCTCTAGACTGAGAAATCTCCACCCTCCCTCCCTTCACCTCCCTTCACCTCCTCCACCAACAGAGAAATGCCAAGTGAGGAGTTTTGTTCCAAAACAAGGTAAAGCGACTCCTTCTAACACAAGAAAATCTCAGAGTACAGTAGCACTTCACTTTTTCTTTATGTTGTGGATTTTATTTGTCTCACAAGACACAGTAAAGTGACTGTACCAAATTTTTCAGTGCTATACCCAGTAATTATGTTCAGTCTGTATTAATCACTGACCATTTTTCAAAGCGATAGCTCAACAAAATTACTTAGTTAGTCTCCCTCCACTGTGCAGGATGATGTATGTGCAGAGGCTGTGTTCACATTCATCTTGTTGTCCATCATGAGACCCCTCTGCCTCTTTTAGGGGCACATTACTTACTGACTGACTTTGCTGGTTAAAATAAGAATGAAAATGAGGCATAGAAGTATAAAAACATAACATGAGTGCATGGTAGTTGTTCAGTAGTCAGATCATGGGCTGATAAAGATATTTGACTAATGCTGTGATGGTGTTTGTATTCACAACAGAGTTCAGATCTCTACCAGTCTTAGCATGGAAACATCTCCTAGTTCCCCCCAGGACACAAAAACAGATGGATGAGTGTGGAGTCAGTGTTTTTCTTGAACTATTCACCAAAACAAGGATGGATATGTAAATGTGACTGTATATAGTAATACAGGTGAGATGCATGTGTATGCCGAGGCCATGTTAGTGCCCGTGTTTAACTCCCACACAGGGCCCCAGTGCATTGTGGGTGAGGGGGTGGCAGAGCACAGCCATCTGCTGCAGGGTAGCAGCGGTGTTTTATCTGGGGAGAGAAAGAGTGAGGAAGAGAAAGAGGCAGGCAGACAATGGGGAGAGAAAGAAAGACAGAGGAAGACAAAAAAAGAAGAAAGTGAGGGGAAAAAGAGACAGAGAGTGGCATTTCATCAGAGTCAGGAAAAACACTGCAGACTTTTTGTTGGTCAGAAAATTTGAATTGCAACTTTTTAACAAATATGTCAGACAGACAAATAATTCAGTTCATCATTTGTATAACGAGGAATGAGAATTTCTTCTCTTTTTTCTTTGTGAATATTTGGATGAGAGGAGTGTTATGTGTAGGTTGTTTGTGACAGAACACAACCAAAGCATTCCAGTGAGACCACTGCGTTGGCACAGCAGAGGTCCTGACGCACTGGGCTCCGGTATAAAAACACAGGATCGTCCAGCAACAAAGTTGACTTTGTCATGACTTTTGCCACAATGCAAACCGACGTCATCTGCCAACTCACAACTTTGTCCATCCCCAACAATGCAGCACAATACAGCTTTGACTTCCCACAAATGATCCTACATACTGCATGTATGTCTGTGATTGTACGGCCATCTGTGACTTTATCCAAACCCAACAGGTCCTGACAAAATACTGGATTCCAGGTGCATCCAAACCATTTTGCAGCATCATACTTCATCATACTACAGCTATTATCAGTAGAAACAATGAAGAGACGTCTCTCTTCCTCTCTCTCTGTCTGTGCTTTGTCCATTTGTGATCAGCTGGTGCAGAACTCTACTGAGTATTTGTTGGCGTTTGTTTCAGTCTTATGTAAAAGCACTAAACTGTAGCCAACATTTGCATTATCCAACAGTAATGAATTTTGGAAATATTCTTTGCATTTTTTTTTGTGGGCCTCATTTTTTCTTGTTCATTGGATATTTTTCAGTGCATGTGAAGATTGGGGGGGTAAGTAGCTGACATACATCTGCTTGTAATTCAGAAGATGAGGAAGAAATAAGAAAAGATAAAAACACAGAGAGAGAGAGAGAGGAGGTCCTTGGCAGAGTCTTGTACAGCTGTTGAGTGCTGTCACAGTGTTCAGGAAGGCCAGAACTATTATCTATGATCACACACACACACACACACACACACATGCACACAGGGGGGATTAAGCCAGCGACAACACTTTGAATAGGTCTCCACACTGTCTGATTGGACGCAGACAGGAGGCAGTAATTCATCCCCTTTTAGTCGTGTAAACATGTGTTCACTGAGTTTCTCATGACAAGTGGATGTGAAGTCCAGGCCGGTGACCAACTTTCTGTAACGCAACAGCTACACACACTGTACTGTATGCTGGGTGAGAGGCCACTTATCCACTGTTTACAATGCCATTCTAACATTAAGTGCGGTTACAGACACCAGTATCACACCCCAAAATAGCTTAGACCTGAAGAAGCTCTTCACATGAATGTCTAAACTTCTAAAAACTCAAGTCCAGATATGGGTTCAGTTCTTACATGTGTACATGTGTTAGCATTTCTTTTAGTTTTCATAGCTGATGACAGATAATCAGCATCATTAAACTGTGCACATATTCCTCTCCTATCATCTACAGTATGTCTTAAACAATGAGAAACAAGTACAAAACACTACCATGACCACGCTGACCTCTGAAAAGAAACCCAGCATGACACGGTCTGTAATCGTGGCAGTGTCACGTCACATCATCCAGTTTTTAAAAAAGCTGCTGCGGCAGAGAATAAAAATAAGCCTCGTCAGAGGAGTTTCTCTCGGGCTGAAGCGGGGCCAGCGGGGTCACTTATCCTCATGATAGTTTCATGTCTCCAGTTTGACCTTGAGTGACCTTCTGAACAAGCATTACAGTAGGAAATAGCTGACAACCCCCCACGAATTCTGTGCCCTGTTACAGAAGACACTGCATTAACCGTAAGACAGAATCCCCTCAGGATGACGGTTAGGTATGCAAATATTCTGTAATACTTCTGTTTCTGTTGTCAACAACTCACAATTCCATGGAAGAACAGTTCAGGTATGACGGTTTATCAACATTCGCCATATGTGTGTATGCTTCTTTCAACAAAGAACATTTCTATGCTATGAGGTCAAAACTCTTCATTGATGCATTCTAAACGTGGCCTTCATAAAAATGAGCTCACTTTTAATCTTTTTCGCTCTTCCTGAAATGCTAGTCTTAACCCAGAATATGAAGCTCATATGAATTCCATAATAATCACCATAATAACTGATTTCATATCCCTGCACAGTGATATACATAAAATAATAAAGCAATTTTAATAACTGAATAATGTGGTGTGCAAAATAGGAAAAGAGAAATAATCTGAGAGACACATGCACTGTGTGTAGCCTTAATGTGTTAGAATAAAAAGAAATGAAGTCAAAGTGGATTTTTTTTTCACTTTCCTGTCAGATTTTAAAGAAAAGAATGTTTTAGTGCAGTGTTATCCAAAGAAAGAAGACAAAGTATGGACTGAAACTAAAGCTGAATAGACCAGTCAAACACAGATGTTCCTTACAGCATAATTAGCTGCTAGAACAGAGGGATCAGTAATGTTAGCGGTAAAATGTCTGATTTTCCAAATGTCCAAATGTCTGCTGTGAAAAAGGTTTATGAACTGGAGTCTTTATGGTCAAAGATAAAACAAGAGTAATCTAATGCCAGCAGCACTATCAACACTCAGGTTGTTAAGCTGTATTCAGAGAGGCATAGGAAGTCTGAGATGAAAAAACAGCAGATGAGTTTTCTGTGTGTAAAAACATTCATGAAAAGAAACAGTTCATGTTCTTAACCGTAACCTTTTTAAGAAATAAAATGACCTCAGCTGCTATTGTTACACTTGACTTGAGGCCAATCATTATGTATCGTGAATGGATTATTAAACCACTGCAAGCAGGGATAACCTTTGCTTTTACAATTCAATCATCAGGCAAATAAAAAATAAAATAAAATCTGATTTAATATCACTCCATTAATTATGCAGTTGCCTCTTGGAAGTGTCTGAATCCTGTTGAATTTGTTAATCTTCGCTTATTTCTGATAGCCTGGATATAATGTCTTTTGATGTCTGAAGAGCATTAAATTAAATGAGAGGGTACAAATATTGACTGGGCTTCAATTAACTTCTGCTTCAATCCTGAAATCTGTTTAAAACTGTGATTTCACCCTGAAAGAAACCTGGACTTCTCTTGTTTTGGAAATGGCTCCTTGTGCGTGCACATTGCCTGCAGAGTTGCCTTCCTAAACGTTGGCAACAACTTGTCTATAAAGGTTTTGGGGTATTGAGTTACATTCCCCTAATATCGTGGTCTCATTGTGCGATTGCATAAGAGTCACGTCATGCTCAGGGCATGGGGCCGCCTCAGCTTTAACGTGGTGTTATTTTCAAACTAGCCTGGTCATGCCGACGCGTATTTTTGGGCCGCTGCATATTAAATTTAGAGCTGTCAGCACCGCATCACCCGCCAAATCCCTCCAGAGAGAAAAATAAAGAGGAGAACAAGTCATATTTCAGGAGAGGTGGTTCAGTTCAACAGCATAGGGCCGCTTGGCGACTGATCCTAAACTTAACCTCAAAACATCAAACTCCATTTTCTGAACGACTGATCAGGGCTCAGAGGATCTGCTGCTGCTTCAAATGACTACACAGAAACATAATCTGGAAGGAAACTCTGCAAATCTGATTGCAAACAACTGTTTAGTGGGTAAGAATGAGGAAAAACAAGATGTACAGTATTCATTTAACAGCTTGGCAAAGGTCAAGATTTGCATATAAATGCTGCAGTAGCAGGCCTTGATATGAGTACATAGAGCATTGATATCTGAACAGAATTAATGAAAAGCATTTGATGCCAGAGTTTTAAGCCTCATAATAAGTTTGTCCTTCGTTGAGTTTACACCATATAATATGCATCTATGCTGTGTGCGTCATCTGGTCTGGTTCAATATGACCACACAGAATAGGAACATTCACTCCAATACATGTTGTTTATCTGACCTTTGTGCGAGCAGAGAAGGTCGCATGCTCATTTTTCTGCGCCCACGTGCCTCACATACAGTTACATGCAGTCAAACTGGTATCCAACCAGTAAAATCATCATCCTCTGCCTCTGTTTGTGCAGTGATTTGCTCTCTTGTGTGTGAACCCATCAACCTTTGGGGCACAAGCAGTTCATTTCCCTCCCCAGTCAGCCTTCACAGCCTGATGCTTGGAGGCTCTGCTGCTGACAGCTCTTGCATGTCTCAGTGTAAAAACAGTAGCTGTTACAGATCACGGCAGGCACGCTGGGGATTAGGAAGATAGTGATACCTGTCCCTATGACATAAGCGTGAACTGTCGTGAAAACGATTGACGATGTAACTGTAGATTTACTGTTCAGTTCTTTCCTTAATTCCACGTGTCCTCCTGACCTTGAAACCTGAAAACCTTTTTGTTTCAGCTTCATCTGTGCTGCTTTGGAGATACGTGGTTTTCACACAGCAGCCACAGTGATGAAGGCTCATTTTTAACTCGCTAATGCTTCCTATTCTGTGGTTTGCTGTATATGGGTTCGTGCAAGGACAAGGAAGGCAGCTGGGTGCCAGATGAGAACGGTAATTAGGCCGGTATCCACCGGGCTTTGGTTACAGGTGCAGATCTGCCTGCAGGGATGAACAAAGCTGTCAATGGAAAAGATCATTCATGCTGAAACAACAGAAAGGAGGGAGGGGGAGGCTGGCCGGCTCCTGCTACAGAGAGCCAGAGCCAAGACAAGATAAATCGTTCTGAGTGGCATCGCGACAAGCCGAAAGCAGGCGTATAAATCATTTTCCTGGGCGCTTTAAGAGCAAATGTAGAGGCTTTGATTTTAGCAGGAGAGCCTCTGCATAGATACACACCATGCTGCCCAGCCACTGAACTACCTGCTGATAGTGTTGTTTTTAATCACAAGTGTTAAAGTAGACAAGAGGGGCTTCTCATGTGACGCTCACTCTTCTCTAGTGGAGCACAATACAGAAATGATGCAGAATTGCTCTCTCGCTGGGTTTTAAAGTGATGCTGAAGAATCTCGAAAAACAGTTTAAACAGTTCTGGCCCACACAGAGGCTACTAGTTTGATATTGGCCTTCTGCCTGGTGAAACACACACGCTGTAGGACTTCACTGTGTTGCTTCACTGTCTCTTTAATGTGACTTTGATTCTATTTTTGCTTCCGTCTTCGGCTGCATATTTTCTCTGCAGTGTTTATGTTTGCAAAACAGCTTCTTAACTGGTTAAGTTCATTTAGTGCTCCAGTAACAAAAACTGGAGTAAATTTCAAGCTTTTGGCAAGTTTAGCATCTCAGGTTATTATAGAAGAGTAGGAAGTAGAGCGTAACACTGTTTGGCCACAGCTCTGTGCGGACATCTGTCCACATAGATTTCCTGCTTGAGGATCCTTCATTCCAAGAAAGGTAAATTCTTAATGCAACAGCATACAAGGATATTAATAGTGCGCCTCCAACTTTATGTCAACAGTTTGGAAAAGGCCTTTTCCTGTTTCAACATGACAATGCCCTCATGCACAAAACCAGGTCAGCAAGAAGTGGTTTTCCCACTGGTGTTGTGAAAGAACTTGATTGGCCTGTGCAGAGCCCTGAACTGATCTTAAGCCAGGCCTTATCACCCAACTTCAGTGTTGGACTCATGCTCTTGTGGCAGAGTGGGAGCAAATCCCTGAAACCAGGTTCCAAAATCTGGTAGAGAGCCTGAAACCAGAGTGGAGGCGGTTATAGCAGCAGATTAATGCCCATGGCTTTGGAACGATATGTTCAACAAGCACACACAGGTTTCATTTCTGGTTGTCCACATACTTTTATGTTTTCAAACACAAAGGAGCATTTAAGAACATTTTTCTAATCATACTAACATATTTTGATTAAGTAATATTTTTAATGCTGGACTTACCTTGAGTATTTTGTACTGCAGTATTGGTACAGTTACCTCAATAAGACCTCTGAGTACTTCTTCCACCACTCATCCCGCTGAGTGTTTCTTACTCTCTGCTGCTGTACAGGAGAAGCAAAGACAACACTAATGACAATCTTAGAACCCTTTATTTTTTCAAAGTGGACATATCACCCTTTGAAAAGGACCATTTCAGATGCTACAGTAGCAGAAGACGTGGCCTGATTTGAGGTTTGTATGCGAAACTCCATCCTTCCATTCATCATTCATGCTTGCATCTTAAAGTGTCCACTTGCCCTTGGTGTTGTCCTGCAGTTCTCATTGTCACATGCACACCCACGCACTACAGACGCACACCATCTCTACACTCCACTATTAAAATTTCGACAGGTTTGCTCACAGTTTTAGATGTATTTACATCCTTTGTTGCTGTGGAATGCACTTTGCAAGCAACCCGCTTTTTGTTAAAAGCACTTTGTCGATAAATTTGACTTCCCTCGACACTCAATACTGAGTCCATTAAGCCGCAGAGCCATGGGGCTACTCTGTGCGCAAGGGCCACTGGTTCCAGTAAGGTATATCTGCTGAACTCTCATTAGCAAGCATCATACGTAATTCTGGCACGTGTAATGCCATTAGAGGGGATTTGGCATCTGATAGTTGAGTAATGGGATTAGCTGGGCGGTAAATCTCCAGGACCAGAACTGTAGGTCTTCCCCACTCAAAGGAAGACAGATAGACACACAACCCAACCTGCCTTTTCCATATGAGCATAATGCAAGTCATCCCTTTGTCATGGCTGAATGCTTACTCATTCATGTACTCCTTTTATTTTAAGGCACTTTTTTAAGGAAGCTATGCACTTACTGTTATAGTTGAGGAATGATCTGCATTTTTGCCTCATGACAGGCCTTCCTGTTCACATTTAGTTTGACTTTTTAACCAGTGCTGTTGCTATTCTTAATAGTATTGGTCTTACTTATTATACTTATTATATTTATAACTCTGCTTTTGTTCTAGTGTCAGACTGTTGGCTGGTCCTCCAGTTTGTTCCAGACTGAAATATCTCAACAACTGTTGTATGGATTGCCATGATGTTTAATACACACCTTCATGGTCAAAATTTCAACTGGTTCAACACTAAACTAAAATGGTGAACATGGTGAACACACCCACTGGACATCAGCATATTAGCTCTGTCAGTGTGAACTGTGTCATAGCTGTGCCTAAGTACAGCCTCACAAAGCTGCTCACATGGCTGTGGACTCTTAGTCATGTATTTGCAGTGCAAGACAAATGTCACACGTTTCTCCTGAATGTTACCTGATATATTTTTTTTCTTTTTTTACATATCTCAATTACTTATTTCTTATTTTGTCAGTTTTTAATCAAATAACTTCTGAGAAAGGGGGATTACGAAAAATCTTATTCCATGGTCCAGCCATAGAAAGACATTTTGAACAAACAAACACTTAAACATACAGAACAGGACACTGTCCCCTCAAATGGTTTTATCCATATTTAACAAACAGAACTAGATGGTGACATGGAGACATTCAACGAGGCCACTGTTGAATCATTCATCATCTGCATTACCAGCAAGCACCAAAGACCAGAGGACAAGAGAAGTGTGTATACTTTGCTAACAGGGTGAATGTCTTTATCTTCCACCATAAGATGGTCGCTGGAATTAAGCTCATGCTTAATTTAGATTGGATGATTGTCAGTGTCATCCTCCCTGGCTGACACAGGGCTGTAAATTAGATTCCAGAGACAAGTGAATATCTCTACAATAAGTTTTGGAAAATATAAAACAACAACATTTTGACTATTTATGTGATTTTGAATACATTTGCCATATATATATAAATAATACCAAGGCCTCAAAGTGCCTCAGATGAATAATGCTGCCTTTTATAAAGGTGTTGTTCTGTGGAACTGCCTTTGATTAAATATTAAGTTATTGACTTCAGTGTAACTTGAGCTATCAACTTGTTTTACTTTATTTAACAGATGGATGGTTATTTTTCACTTTTTTGGTTAGTACAGATATTATTTTGTTCCTCCGGATTTTGTTTCTCCATTCTACGAGACATGTTTTGAGTCTGTCTCTTTAACATCTAATTATTCAGAACATTTTGTGTTAGAGTTACATGTTGACTGTATAACTTCAGAAATACCACACACCCATATCTGATGAGGTTCTCCTTGTATGGCAATATCTGGCAAGGAAGGTCTTTGAAAATAAATGTATGTATAACGGATGTCGATGCTGCTGTTTTACTGTTAAAATATTAACTTTAAAAAAATGATGACACTCAGTGTTCATTTACTGGTATAAATCCTGCAGGTGAAGTTTAAGGTGCAGCTATTGTTAAAGCAAGAGTTCATGCAGGGTTCACCTTAAATTCCATTAATTGAATTAGTTCTTTGTGACGCATGACAAAGGACTTGAACAATGAAGTGTAATTTAATTATCCAGGTGTACTTACAGTGTCCTGATGTATAATCAGAAACTGCTACGTTGAGGCATTTTTCTAATATTTTTTCAGTGAGTAATCTGTGAGATGATAAACATCCCACACATTTCCAGGACAGACCTGGGCTGTTCTTGCTCTTTCTGGAGAGAGTTCATTTGTGATGAAAGTTCAAAAATCGCTGCCAGGGGAATAACATCTCCAGGAACGGAACTCCTCACCCGGTCTGTGTTAGTGCCTCGAGCCCTAACCATTAAGCTATGTACAGGACTGTGTGTTTTGCTGAAGATGAAAGCCAACACTCCAATATAGAACAGGTGACTCAGCTTCCAGCTTGGCAGAGAAATCCCCTGAGACCTTTGACCTCCTAATCGTTTAGCAGCGCTTATGGTTGGAGATCTGCTCCAGGCTATTAGAGAGATTAGTGTCACACAGATTTGGGAATGGGCCAAGCCTATATCTGTACTTCATGGTATTCTCGGCATTTATTACTGAACACTCAACCCATGGTGAAATCTGATATGTGACCGTATAGTAGCACATACCGCAGCATGAGGCTATATGTAGGTACAATATGTGTTGACCTACATGGAGTGGTGGGCTATATGTTTTAAACACACTGTTGATTTAAAATAGGATGTGTTTATGGTTTAAACCTCCTGAAATGTCACTATAATCAGCTTTGGGTGCTGTTGAGAGCTGCTATGTACTTTTTTATTTTTGTTTGCTGTATATTTTGGACAAAGGAATACACATATAAATAATAATGCCAGATATACTCACACACAGATAGGTAAAAATGTGGTTATTTCTTATTTTGAAAAGATGAGTCTGACTCTGGCCGCCTCTCTTTTCTTACAACGGCACACGCTGGGGTACAAAACGAGCACCGTTTCCTAACAAAAACAATCCCTAGATCGTAAAGCAGTTCTATCAATGTAGCTAGAATGAGCAAGATTAGTGACGGAAGTTAAAAAATTCTGGTTTCAAAATTAAAGTAAACCAAAGTAAAACCAAGTGGAAATACTAAAAACAAGCTAGAACATATTAGAGTAATATTTGATTATTTTTGTTTTACTCCTAAGCCCATAAATCAATAAAAAAAAAGAACATTTCTAGTACACGGTCAGATTAATTTGTCAGCTTCATCATGACAGGAGCCGCATGCCAAAATTTGCTATCAAGGCCTTATTATAGACTAACATATAACTATAGTCAGAGGTCATAGAGATTAATTGATTAGTTGATCAGTAGAAAATTAATCAGCTACGTTTTTGATAATTGAATATGTGTTGTTTCTATCTTATCAAATATAAGAATTTAATGCTTCTCTTTGTTACACGCTAGACTGAATAGATTAATCAAAAAATAGTGGAGTGGACCATGTCCATAATGTTGATGCTCTCCACATATTTGGCCACATATTGATGGATTATTTTTCATATCTGTGTCTTCCATAAGGTAATATCTGCCTCCTGAAGAAAAAAAAATCTGCAGTTAAATGCTGGCTTCAGAAAAACTCTCTCATTATGGACCTCTTTATAGGCAACTAACAGTACACTACATGGAAAAGATGACTCACATCATCCCTCTATAGGAAGACAGAGGTGAAAAATACCAGGTGAAATAGAATTTACTTCCAGGTGTTTCTGTCCTGCACTTACTTTAGTACTTTTTAAAGCTATATTAACAATAAAAGTTAAATAATAATTAGCAATTAACAATAATAAAAATAATAGTTGCAGCCCAGGACTAAAAAAATGGTAACAATGCAAAACAAAGCTTAGTTAAACTGCAATTAATCACACAACATCAGCATCATCTTATATTTATTAATTTATTATGATATCGCTTAATCTCTCCCCGGTAATATTTTACTTTGAAAAGCTGTACCGGAAGCGTCATATATTACTACGACTGACTTGACGTGAGTCAGTGACGCCATCTTGAAATTGTCCCGACCAGAGGAGGCGAGGAGGAGACGGACTTGGGAAAACCAGCTCGTCCTGAACTCGATAGCTGCGTTAGCTATACGGATTAACGACAGCTTTAGCGGTTATTGCTATCATATGATAGTGTTTCCACTTGTTCATTTAATTAATTTCGACGAGGGAAGGCTGTTTGGCCGACTTCGGAGAGGGCTAACACACTGGAGGGAGCCTCGTAATCGGTTGTTTCCCTGCTGGAGCGGACGGGGCTCTGGTTGTGGCCGGGCAGCCCCGCCGGACTGTCGGACGAAGCTGAGACTTCTACACGGAATATATCAACAGCAATAAACGTTTTAAACCTGCTGTTTTCACGACAGGAGAGTGGAAATGCTAATTTAAACTCTGTTTTGACGTTTTATAGCTCTGCGACGGAGCCCACCGAGGAGAAGTTTGATTGGAGAGCGGAGTGCGCTTGATTTCCAGTCCGATGGATGTTAGCCCTGTCCGGCTGTGGCTCGGCTCTCTGCTCCGCTGGTCTGAAAATAACAGGTTAAAAACCAACAGGCACAGGTGAACACGTCTGTTCATAACAATGCTGCAGACCTGGCAAGTACATGACAGCCCTGGCTTGAATGCCAACAAGTCGTCCTCCATTGCTTGTCTGTAAACCTGGAAATACCACCAACCATCCCCTCCTCTTCTTCATCCTTCTCCTCTTCCTCCCCTCTTCTTTTTTTGGACTAGTGAGGCTTGCATTACCTGGGATATTTTGGATTTTGGGCTCGATCTCGGCATTTTAAAGATGTCCTTTTTGCAGAGACAGTGCTCCTTGGAGCAGCAAGACATTTAATTTCACTCAGTCGTTTTGAGATTTTTGGGGTTTTTTGGTTTTTTATTCTCTTCCTAGTCAGAGGATCAGATTCGGATGGAAAATGGGAGACGCCACCAAACTGGCCTTCGCCGTTTTCCTCATCTCCTGCTCTTCAGGTGGGTGTGGAGGGGAAATGCATGGCTTATTGTCAGCTGTGGAGAATTCAGAGCAATGTTTATTGTTACCTCTGCAGAATGCAATGCATAGCTTGTTGTTATTTGTGGAGAATGCAGTGCAATGCAATTCAATCCTGTGGGAAGGTGGGAAAAATCCCACTCTGCCTTTCTGCCTCATTGCTGGTGTCCTTCCTCCATGTGTGGATGTGCCTTGTGCATGTTGCAGATGTCAGTAGTGAGCCCAAGATGGGGCCTGGGGACCTCAAGGGGCCATTGAGTAGCTCTTGATGGGATATACCAGTTACCAATTAGTTTTCTTTTTAGCTTAACAATAGAACTGTATGAGGATGATTGTTTTGTTCTCACTGTTACCTCCCAGCTAGCAGTATAGACAGTTATGTAATTAATTATGAAGTCAAATCTAACATCAAGTGAGGCTGAAGTGAGGCACGTTGGGTTAACACTTGTGGAGTGTAAATAAACAGTGGTTAATGCCTAAACCCAAGCTAGGAGCACTACAAGACAAATAATCAGCGTTGTATTTAGAAAAAAATTTAAAAAGCTCCACATCAGAAAAGTTTTTATTCACATTCATGTCATTACTAATGGAATGTAGCTCATTGACAAAATAGTACATTTGCAGAAAAGGTCATACTAAGTTGGTTTAACCCTTTTTTCACATGCACATTCAGGCAGTATTATAACTATGTAATGGCAAAATCTCATCGCAGCAAAGCAATTTTCAGCCCTCATGTTGGTGAACATTCATTGTATGCTCTCTTTTCCCAGGGGTGGATGCATAATGAATGTCAGTGGGGTCAGTGAGGTGATAATAAGGAGAAAAGGGTCAACCCAGGAGTGTTATTTTTCTTGCAGAGCACAGTGGTTACGTGGATGTGGGTGGACTTAAACGTCAGTTCCTCTGTGATTGAGAGACCTGTTCATACATCGAGAGGCATTTTCATCCTGCTTTCGTCATGCCAGCACATATTTGAGATTTTACTAGACAAAATATTTGGATAGAAATGCTATCTAAACATCTAGAGGGCCTCAGTTTGAGGCTTGTAATATTTGTTTTTCCTTGTTCTGATGTTTCAGTGGATCCAGCCCATGAAAATTACAACTTCAGAGGACCTTAAGGCCTCAGTGAACCTGTTCCACCTCTTAAAGGAAAGAGCCCAGCCTCACATCACAACAACACAATTTCCACATTCATGACAAGGCAGTTCATCTAATTAGTCACTAAAGAATCTGAGACTTGTGTTATGATACCTGAATTTGTTGTCATCACATGACAGAAAGGTGACAAATAGTGAACCAGTGCTTTTAACTCCCATTACACCTTAAATACCAACATGTCCGTGCTGCTAACAAGCACGACCTTGGGCAGCAATAGTTTCACTCTGTTTATCACTTCATCTGTTGGTTTGACTGTGTTGTGATGACAGGATGTGGAGCTTAGCATAAACCACAGGAATTGTATGGTTTGAAAGATTCGTTTGTAAAGAAGGTAAAAGTCAGACCTGGAGGCAGGATATTTGCTATTGTTGTTTAAAATTTCATTCAGAGGTTAAATTGTATTTTGCCTGTTGTTTGCATGCACAGAAAACCGTTTGTCTGTGCTGTTTTATAAGTAAATGGCACCTGGTTTATAAAATATCCAGTGTTCCTTTTCATAAAAGCGGTTAAGACCTAAGAAATGGAAAGGGTAAAATAAAATCTCAAGCCACAGTGGAATGTCCTTTAGCAGCGAGCCCTGGGGTGTCTTTGAGCATTTGAGTAGAAATTAAAAGGCTTCTCAAATACGGTAATAGTTGGGGTTGGTTAGAGTGTAAGCCAGGTGCTGTCTGTACTGCACAGTGCAGCAGATGATTATTCCACTTGCTCATTACTGTCTGAAGTGGGGAAATGAATGGTTCCTACTTGAGGAGGAATAATAATCCACTATGAAATCCAAGTTGAATTGGCACAGCTCAAGGCGACACCAAGAAACCTCTGATAAGGGCAGGGCACTTAGCCCAGAGTGGTTTTATTTGATGAGGCCTATTGCGACATGCCAAGAAATCTAAGTTAACGTTGAGATTTTTATCCAGAGACTTCAAAATGCAGAGGATCCTGTCTGTAGAAACTGCAGTTGTTTGGCGACTTACAACTTAAGCAACACTGTCTTTTTATTTTTGTTCATTCTAAACTACAGTGTCAGAGAATGTGTATTTGGACGGCAAGTGATGGAATAATACAACTTCTTAACAGTACTGAGTTAGTGCTTTGGAATGATCTAATTAATTGCAGCAAAAATATTAATGGAGCTTGAAAGACTGGTTGTTTTGCACAGAATTAATTGGCAACAATTGTGATTGATTAATTGTATTTTAAGCCATAATGCCCAAAAAAAAAAAAAATGCTGGTTTTATTTGCTTAAATACGAAGATTACCTGATTTAGCTCATGTTATATGCTAGTAGATTTAACATATTTGCATTTTGAACTGTTGTCAAAGTAATTAGAAGATATCTCTGAAATTGTAATTGTTATATTTCAGTATTTTTCTACATTTTAGAGACCAAGCAATCAGTTAATTTACAAAGTATTTGACAGATTAATTAATAAGTAAATTAATTAATTACTTGCAGTTGCTGATTATGTTTTATTAATATTTTAGAAAAAATTGTGACCAGCAAATGGTCGGAATTTTTGGCCTCAATTATAGGCATTATTATTAGCGTGCTATATGCAGTTTATTAGACTCCATCAACAGGATTTGGGGATGTTCAGTGTTTCCTAATTAAACCTTAAAAAGCAGGCATAACTTCCTTAGATTATCGATAGGCTATTATTTTGAAAGGAGGCATAAATGTGAAGTTTGACCTGGTTTAATATTGCATTCAGCAGCTGTGCAGTATTTTTGATCCATACTTGCACGTCTAAATCCTGCTGTAACACATGGTGGGTCAAGGTTGATGTGACAGGATAGTAAATGGGCTTCTTGTGTAAGGTTTTTCACTTTGGGTTGAGGTTGAAAACGCCCCTGTCTTGAACTTTAAAGTGACATTTTGCCTCCAAGGACCCGATAATGTGACGCTGCAGCAGGCGCATGTTGGACCCGGGTCATCTGTTTAAAAGGTGACCTCTGCCTTAGATCTCATGTGAGCTTCAACTGCAAATTGGTAAATATTTACTGTGCTGCACTGTGGCACGTTCAGATCCTGTCAGAGTCACTGAATAACTGAAGCCTGAGAGAAACTTTGTAGTGATTAAAATTAGATATGTGGTTGATTTTTTTTTTTTTTTTTTCATTTTAGCTCAAATGTTTCCTGTTCAGTGTCAGAAACTGTGAATGTGTGTCAACACATGTATCAAATAATAATCCAAATGATCAATCATGTCTGTGCAAGCACAGTCTGTTATGCATACTAACAACAAGCAGTATCTGCTGTATTATTTATGTGGTTGATAACATATGACCACTTGACCACATTTTCTCTAATGAGTTAATGAGTACAAATGGGTATAAGTCGAAGCGAATGCAGCTCAAGTAATCACTCACTGGCTAGTCATGTTTGGCAAATAATTTTAAGAAAAATGGCTGTTTAATTTTCTGCATCTTTCCACCACCGAGGCTGATAGATGGATAAGTCGTGTCTCGTGCTCTGCCTTCACATTTGGCCTCCTGTTTTGTACACTGCAGCAGTTTCACACAGACATTGATCCTCTTGCATGCCAGTGTAAGGTTACATCAATATGGCGAGGATGAAGCGGCTCTGGGTTTTTTAAAAATCCTCGGCAGCACAACAGATCTGATGATTCAGTTTCAGCTCTGCTACACATCAAACCCGACTTGAAATGGTATCTGAACTCAGTGGATCACCAGTCCAGGGCCTCTGTGTTCTGTCTCATTGAACTGGGGAAAACTAACATTTACCAGTTGCATTAACTGGGTGAATTGGTTAATTTATCTGCCACCTGACTGAGCCTCTCTGCAAACAAGTGCTCCCCACTATGATGCCAACTCTTTAATAGCAGTGTTTTGTAGTTGACCTCTGACCCTCCTGTAGAGGATTTAAAGAGACTTTTCCCTCTAGTGTGCAGTTAATTATCAGATTATTTTCCTGAGATTGTGTTGGTTTTATCATTTGAATACATAATGATAGAGCTCTGCTTTAGAAGCTCCCCCGCCATCTTATTGATGTTAAAATGTGATCAAATGCAAGATATTAAAAGACTATACTTTTAAGAATTGGGGCAGGAACTAAGCACTTATTTATTTTAGTCAATTAGTCATTTGAGTACAATTCAGTACAATTCAGCTTTTCAGACGAGGTGAAAATTTTGTCTTTGGCTTCCCTTGGCGACTGACACTGCTTCCCAAACACAGTTAATCATTAGTAGACATATCAAACCAGAAACACTATGCACAGGAGAAAAAATAAAAAGCAAAAAAAAGTTATTCAAATCTAAAACTAAAATAAAGACAAATTGTACTGACTAAAACTAATATTCACTGTGGCTGGCTCAGCTTAATATTCACACTGTAAATACTTAAAAATTATGACAAATGCACTGAATTGATAGTCAATTCAAACAGAATAACACAAGAAATGTTTCCCATTTGTGAAATATTTAGCAGTCTGTTTAAAAAAGTTTAAATAAATACATTTTCCATATTCCTGTCCTTGCAGCTGTGTAAACATATAATTACATGTAATTTATTATTATTATTTTTTAATTCATTTGCAGCTATATTTAAACACTTTTACTAACTAGCCTGTACCCTTCTGCTGCAGTGTTTTGGTTGTTTCCTAGAGCGGTCAGAGGCCAGCTACCAGCTCTGTCCCATTTTTCCCCCCCTATCTATTTCTAATATGTTCTCTTGCATTATGCATTAGGCTCCAAAAGCACAGGTGTATTTGTTAAGGCCAGATGTAGCCTCGATTTCCCATCGGGCCCAACTAGCCAGACTGCTTCCTTCCAGGGCCGTGTATCATTCTGTGCTTTAACATCATAAAAACAAAGCGCCACACCATTTCCTGTTCATGGAGGTAAAATGGTGACCAAAGACAGCGTGTTGCTGGGTCCAGCTGGGGAAATTATGACCTTCCACCAGTCAGAGCACTGGTTAAATTTAGACCATGGCCAGGTGTATTGTTCTCTGTGTAGCCTGCAAGCAACATGACTGATTTTTGTGTGCGTTTTGGTGACAGTCAAAGTGAAGAATTGGGAATAGTTGCAGTTGTATTTGTTTGAGAAAATTGCAGTTTTGATGAGATGCAGTGATATTTGTAAGGTGGAAGTCAATGATGATCTCCAAAAGGGACTTTGTATCTTACCATTGACCCCAAAACTTAGCCAAAGCTTTCTCTTTATTTCTCTTGCAAAAGGAAATTGAGCTGAACTGGTAAATTTTGACCAACTGCATTCAGCTTAATGTCCTTATTTTGCATGAGACAGGTGTTGATCAAATTAAATGACAACAGAGAGGTAAAACAGAAGTGCAGGTGACTTTTAGAGAGTTTGTTTACAATCATTATTGTTTACATGTTGGCTGACTTACATTGAAAATAAATCAATTTCTAGTCACTCGATTGATCTTGTTTAAGGCATGGCAGGTAACCTTTTAATAATTAAACTAAGATGTTTTTACCAGGTTTCGATGGCCTAAGGCTTCTTAAAACACTCTCACCACATAAATGACTATCTAAACTTTCACTACAATTAAGAATCATCAAAACACCACTATTGCTATTGAGGGGATTTTCTTCAGCAGCAGCGATTTGTTTCAACCTGCTCCTGGTATCACTGGGCTGAGTATTGCCACACAGGACAGTACACTGAAAAAGCACCACAGAGGTTAAGTAATTAGAGGAAATTATTTGAAAGCCAGTTTAGTGCACTTTTTTTGTAGCTGATACCATCTGATGCTGTAAGTCTTAGACACTGCAAGCAGGTCAGAGCAAATGGAAAGAATTATTTGCAAATGCTGTAAGGCTCTGAGTCTTTTTATAACAGCAGCGTAGAAGCAGTGAAGGGACTAAAATAACATACATATTTAATTCAGCTTTCACCTCCTTAGAGGAAGCAGAGGTGTAGGCTTGGAAGAACCCTGAAGGAGATGGTTTGAGCTGCACTGTCCCTGGCTGAAGTGATGTTTCTGACTCCAATCAGACTAATCAGACTCCATCAATTTGAGATTATAATTCTTGTTGAGCATTAATAAAATGGGCAGACTAGAGTCCACCCTGTAACCAAAAGGTCACATGTCCAGCATCCGCTACAGGTATTCATCCTGAGCAGAAACCTACCTGCTCACCTTATTATAAGCCATGCCAGATAAGAGCATCAGCTAAAAGCCGAAAATGTAAATGTAAACTGTGCGTACCTGTGTAATGGGAAGTTGGTGATCTGCTCCTGTAACCATTACTGACTCAAATTAAAACAAACGACTGGGAAAATAAGTCTAGGCTTGAAACAAACAACACCACCAACCTTTGGCGTGGAGCCTGTAGTTTTTGAGCTATTAGTCTCAAAATGTAGGTATACTTTGTTAGCTTTTTAGATAAAAGTATTGGTATATACAGGAGTATTTTATCTTATTCTAGGCCGTTTGATGTGTCTGTACTCTAGAGAGCGGTCCAGAATGGTCCTTTACTGTAATTAATGCATCCTGCAGATGTTGCTTTATGTGCTTGGGAGAGTTTCAGTCTAGACAGGCTGGCTGCTCAGACGGAGAGGCCCTGCTTTGATCCTTGATTAAAAACTGCGAGCTGTACATTCATCATGCTCTTGTTTCAGGCTCTCTCAAGGGTCCTCGCCTGCTTTACGCTCCCTCCTTCCTCCTCCTCCTCCTCCTCTTCGTCCGACTCTTGCCAAGATTCCTCCCTGTCATGAAGGTCGCTCTGACCTCTTATCACCAGAACCACTAAAGGGTAATGGTGTCTCGGGGACTCGGCGGACCGGGGTGAATGCTGTTCGCTCCTGATATTGTGGGTTCGTCTTCCTGCCATTATTGTTGCTGTCACTCTGCGTTGCTATCTAATAAACCTCAAATGCCATTTAGGATGCACTGAGCAGCAATCATGTGAAATGCAGAAACATCAACAGGTCTTTGGCTCAACATTTACTGTCCTTGCTATCAACATAAATAATACATTTACAGAAACTGAAAGAGGAATTAAGTAGCAGATCAGAACAAATCCAACAGAATAATAAAAGTGCTTGCCACTGCTTTTTTGCCTCGACTGTGAGGCTTTTTAGCTCTTGTAGCCGACCTGTCTTTTGACACTGGTGGCTCACTTGTAGTGCCAACCTCCATTCGAAATGCCAGTGATGTGGAGAGGGGATTTGTTCAGTCTTGAAACTTTCTTTTCTTCCCAAGCGGCACTAACGGGAAAAAGTTTTGAAATCTTAGCTGTGCCTGGTAAGCACTGAGTCATCATCGCTGGTATTGATAAACAAAACTATAAACCCTGCAGAACCATTATGGTTATTCTCTGCACCAGGGGAGTCAAATTCTTAGCTTACTGCACCTGTAATATAATCTCAATTAAAAATACACAAGTGTTGGTGCTTTATTTTGGCGGTGGTGCCTTGTGACCAGTATGTGTCATTAGTTTACACTAAATATAAAGATGAGCCAGGAGTCACTGAGGTCGTCGGATGGCTGGATGGATGAAAGAGTGGGGGATTTATTGACTCCCAGCGTTTATTGGTTTGTCTTGTACAAATGCGAAGCTGGCGAGTGCAAACAGTGAACATAATTGAACGGCAGACAACATGTCTTGCGCCACGTGAGATGACTCAGAGCAGGGCTGTGCATTAGCTCCACACATCAGCAGCAGTAGCCTGTGAGCTAGCATGGGCTAACCTTGATCACAGAGTGTATTTCTGTACACTTTTAGTTCTCCAAGACCTCCTCTCCTCTTTTGGTTTGTAGTGTAAGCAAAGCTGCAGAAGGTGAACACGATATCATATTTTGATTACCTTGACAGGAATGGTATTTGCAATATGAATTGCGATACCACATTTCAGTGTCTGCATTACCTTGAGGTGGGTGCATGAAGCACATCCAATAGCTTTACAGCAGTGGATTATGGAAAATATCTCTCACTGAGCTGGACTGGACTCTCAAAGGACCAATCTCCTCATATATAAAATGGCTTGTCTGCCAGTCTCCCTCTCTCTGTGTCTCCCTCCCTCCTTCCCTCTCCGTTCTTCATTGATTGCTTGTTTTATAAAAATGAATTGAAATGCCCATGCTGCAGGCTTTGTGATATTGCAATATCACTGCAAATTCAATACACAGTTCAGCTGTAAGCCCAAGTGGCACTTAACACACCCTTCAAATAAATCCAAACAATTCAAGCACAGAGGGGATTCAGTGGGGGGGGGGGTTTGCAGATCCTTCTACAGTACCCTGCGAGAGATAACGAGGCGTTTTAAATTGCTCGTCCTGTAAAGAATGTACGGTATGCGATGGCCGACTGCACACGAGGGACACGGGGCTACGCTGGAATGTGCTCCTTGCAGGCGGCGATTCACGGCGAGAGACCCAGGCACTCTCCTGACCTGTCCAGCAACCAGCCCCATCAGTGCTAATTGAGGCGGAGACCAATGGGCGTTTGTCGCTCGGGCATACCAGCGAGGATTAGAGGGATTGGATTCAATTGCTGAGTGCGGTGGTTTTTAATGCCCCCCCTGCCCCCCGCCGCCTCACCGTGTCCCCTCCTCCCGGCCGTGGAAAGAGTGCAGTCTTTGTGACCAGCTCACCCAAGCCAACCCGACCACCCCTGCCATGTCACGACACCATCTGATAGAGCATTAATGTAGCACTGCAGCAAGACCCAGGCTGCTCTGTAAAATTACCTTCTACTGTAAAATAGTATCTGACTGTGAATGTCTCTGTGCACAGACTAGACTGCTA
Organism: Lates calcarifer; assembly: GCF_001640805.2. Lineage (NCBI taxonomy): Eukaryota > Metazoa > Chordata > Actinopteri > Centropomidae > Lates > Lates calcarifer. Next base: position 2,367,472 of record NC_066854.1, read on the forward strand.
CCTCTCTATTCATTCAGCTACAGCAACAAAATGACAGCAGCTGGGGAAAATATGGACTTAATATAATTATAAGACTTTGCCACATTTTCCTCTAAAATGCATAATTTCATCTGAGGAGCAAAACTCATTTCTCTATGGGCTCATCTGTGCTCTTATCTTTTTCCCAGCATCTTTCCTATAATCATTTTTATGATTATTACCATCAGATACTTGACAATGATAAAGTTCTCTCACATCACAGAAATACTGATTAAGCACCAAGGCTGACTGCTTAATAAACTTTGTGCTATGGGACTTGGGAAACTGTCGTCGGGCTCTAAAATAGTGCACAGTACTCACTCAGGTGATAACCTCGCCGTGGGCAAGTGGTCTCCCATGCTGCTTTTGGTGCCTAATGTCTGTGATAGTCAAGCAGCTATAAATGGTGTAAAAAAAAATCTTTATCCAAGTCAGCCAGGAGCTGCCCTAAAGGCAAGTGGTGGGCTGCATTTCTAACCGCCAGTGCCCACGTTTTGGAGTCGGGGAGAAAGGATTGATGGCAGTAGTACAAAAAGAGAGGTCGGATGTGGAGACATCCACTATTGCTGGATTTTCAAACATTGTGTCTTGCTCCCACTGATTAGTTTGATCACTCTTGTCCCCCCAAACACCGTTATCTGTTAAAGCTTTTACCCATCAGAAATGCTAGTTACCTACTTAGTAAATCACCATTAGAAGAAGAGTTTGACATAGGCCTGAAATTTCTGCACCGTTTGTTTAGAGCTGTAGCCAAATCCAGGCCTGACAGCTTACAAAATTTTGTTGCCTGAACCCAACTTGACCTCGAAGCCACATCAAATCTTTCCTTCCTTGTATATCTCTGGTATATACTCAGAATCTCCTCTTCTACTGCTCTGCTGCACAACATTTGAGAGAACTGGAGCAGATTATATTATATACGTAGGATAGAGTTTTTTTAAGATATTATCACTGCTTTTTTCAATGGGTGCAGCAAGGTGTTAACACCACTAGGATTAGAAGTTTTCTACTAAATATATGCGGTTATTTACACATGCAAAAGCTGTATTTAGTTGTGTCTTGAGCCAGATATGTGGGGGAGGAGTGTCAAATTGCATTAGCAGCAACAACAAGCATTGCTGGGAAGCCAAGAGGCCAGCTCTGCAGACAGCATTTTGACCCCTGGCCTCAGCCTAACTTCTTTATTCAACACTATTCAAAAATCATCCTTCACGTTTGTTTTAAGCGCCCAGTCACACATATTCCCACACATACCAGTGCCCCAAACACCCATACATCACCTCAAATTTATTTCATCTCTGCCCGGACGCAGATGATAAGTTGATCCTTAGAACAAATTCCATCATAATGAACAATCCCCACTCCTGGCAGGCACACAAAAAAAGCCTTGATGAATGAGTTGTTTACCTACTTTGGTGCACGCAGTGCAGGCCTGGCCCGCCAAAATGCCACTTCATTATGAGGCTACAGAGCAGAGTGCAGCACGGCCTGCCCCTGTGACCAGCCACAGAGCGGAAATCGGATATTCTTGCTCCTGTATTCCTTAGCAGCTGTCAGGCAAAACATGCCTGATGGACACTTCTTGAGTCTGAAATGTCACATTTTAATGTGATTATTAACAGATAATAAACTCACCTGTGCTATTTTCCTCTTTGTCTCCTCTTCACCAGAAACGTGAAGGCATTGCTTCCCATGTGACATAAGGAAAAAAGAAAAAAGCTAATTGCGACGCTCTCTTAAACACAATGTAGGTTGAGTCATTGTGGTGTTACTGCAACTTGTGATGGAGAGTAGTCAAGTATACATTTATTTATATAAAGATAGCCTGTTCGGCAGATGTTGTTGTTTCTCTCCTTAGAGTTGCTGTTAAAACTCAGAAGAACAAAACTGTTCTTGCCTTCCTGCCACACAAGCTCAAGGACTCCTAAATTAATCAGACACTTTATCTGTTTCACCAGCCAGCTTTAGTTTTTCGGAGTAGATAGAACAAAACCCCCGGGCGTTGACTGGCCACCTGCCAAAGTGGCTTAGTCGAAATTTCTCCAACATTTGGCAGGTGGTTGGTGGTCATTTCCCACCCAGCATGCACCTCACTAGCCTGGCCGCAGATCAGACCAGAACCATCTCTGCTGCGTGGCTCCTACCTTGTAGCCCTCTCACTTGGCTAATAAAGAGACATGTGCCAATACACAGGATCTGATGTAGTTCTCCCTTGTGATTTTTGTTTCCTCTTTGGAAGTCTGGCTTGCATTTTAGATAGAAGTGGAGGTTGAGAGAGCGAGCACATGTCATCTGAGTCAGAAAGTGAATTTGTGCTATTACTCAGGCTACTTATGGTCTCATAAGAGGAAAGAAATTGCTTATGGTCATATTTCACCACCTCGGTGTCATACCCAGAAAATATTTGGCTCTCCAAAACCTAAACCTTTGTCTTGTGATTTTGAAATAGTCTTTAAGAAGGAGAGTTTTCAGTTCTTTGAGAGGCATGAGGTTAAAATAATGTTTCAAACCTGTATTGCTTGCTGTATTAAATCATTTTACAGCTTTCAGCACTGATGCCATGTTCAGACAGGCTTTCTAATTGTGTCAAAAAAACACGACCTCTTCATTCATTTAGATATAAATGCAGAGTTATCCTGCAAAAAAATTAGCATTTCTTGTTGAGTACTTTGCAATGAGGAGGATAAAGATGATTGTCACTGTGTTAACTTTCCAGATTCTTAGTTCTGTAAGTAACAGATAAACCCTCAATCATTACTTAAACCAGACTTCCCGTATCAAACTTTTTTCAGTACAGTACTATTTTGTAGAAAGATGGATGACGTATCTCTGTTTTCTCCCACTGTATGAAAACTAAGCCAAAATATCCCAGATAGCGCTGCTGCTATCTTTGTGTTGGTGGTGTCATTTGGAGCCTGAGTCTGCGCAGTTGTGATCAGATGGTGGAGATGCGTTATCGAGGTCAGGATCAGCTGACGTTTCATGTATAAAACTAATTAAAACCAAACTTATATCAGAAAAATGAACACTTGAACGTGCATCAGAATAATGAGAGCTACCTAAATTGGCAGAAACCATCTTTGGGAAAAATGTATTTGGCATGTGCTTAGATGTTTTCCTTCCATTCCACTAACACCGAGGGGGTTGGATTTATGACCCATACTGCAGCCAGCCATTAGTGGGGGCCATCAAGGTGCTTTGGCTTCACTTCTGGGGAGCTGTTACGGCATCCATCCTTTTATACAGTCATTGGCCTGAGCATTTATCCAATACTTTTTCAGGTTTGCCACTGACAGTTAGGCCTATGTCATATCTTTGTATTGCTGTCATTTTACTATGAAAAGGTTATTTGAACATCTTCTAAAAGCTGGCATATCCTGCCACTTTGAGTGTAGCTTAACAGCAACTTGTGTAGCTCTTCTTTACTGATGTAGTAATACATGGCATTGCTGTGAATTTACAAAGCACATCATAACTGAACATTTAACCTTGGAAAGCCTTAATCAGTTTTGTGGACATGGTTTCCTTTTGAAGCTCCAGGTGAACTCAGGCCAGCAGCAAGTTGGCTGTTTGTCAGCCCTTAGGTCTATCACAGTGTACCTCGCTATGAAAGGGTATAGCATCACCCTTTGTGCCTTCCTGCTCTCGGTGTCAGGGCCTCCACTGTAACTCTCAGACTTAGGTTGTCTGAATTGCCTCTACCTAACGCGACCTCTTGGCCGCGAGACAAAAGATTGAATTTTCAGAGCCGGCTACAGATAATCAGTAACCACCTCTAGTCGCAGCATCTCTGCCAAGTTCACCATCTTTTCAATCTTCATATTATACACTCTCAAGTGAATCACTTCCAGTCTTTGCAGTCTAATTGTTCATTTAAAAAAATCCAGTCTAATTGCCATATGTGACCACTCTGTGGTTGCAGGAAAATCTTACACCCTTACAGTTTCATTCTTGTAAGTTTGGTGCTATAGGAATTGGAAGCTTAATCACTGTGGCTAAGAGCATCAGCTAAGTGCCCAAAATGTAAAATTTAAAATGTCAGAGTGAATTTTCAGAACCACAAGGCAGCTAGCGAGGGGTGAGGAGGGGTGAGAAACAGTTTTTCAAAAAGCCCCAGTGGATTGAGAAGTGGGTCGGGAGTTTAGACGTTTTGCAGGGGAGGCATTGCTTAAATATATGCAGCTAAAGTAGGTCGCGGTTAACCTTGATAAATCTCTTGTATGACTGAAAGAGAGAAAGGAGTCTCGATGAAATGCTATGTGGTCATTTCTTTTCATGGGAGGGGAGGACATTGTGTAGGGGGAAAAACATGCATTATCTTAAGTGTTGCAGTGATTTGACTGATTTGTTCTAATGTTGGGAGACTCGTGAGCAAATATCCATCTTGATGTAAAGGACAGACAGTCCTCTTCTTTTGTGGGAGATGATCGATTAAACATAACAAAAACTCTTTGGTTTGTTGTTAGAAGTTTCTCAGAAGTGGCCTCACAGTGACGCAGGTCTGCTTGGACTCCATATGAAGTTTAAATAGATGTTTGTCTTTGCCCTTTTACCCCTGCATGAACTGACCTTCCAGCATGGTCTCACAAACAGCCATTATTATCAATTAACTAGACATGTTGATTAAGATTAGCATACCATTGCTTTTAGCTCTTTTGTTTCTCCTCCTTTCTTTGTTGCTTTGCTTTTCCTCTTTTGTTTTACTTGTTTTTATCTTTTTGACACACTGTGACATTTTCCATTTTAGTATATAAAGAATAAAATATGTGTGTCGTTACTAAAAAAACAACCTTGCATTTACATTGTATGGCTGTAGTCATCCAGTGCTGTTTTTCTTTCTCGATCTTTCTCTCCAACAAACCTTATTACAAAAAACAAAGTGAGCCTGTGCCACTCATGTTTGACATTTCCGTGCGTGAAATATCTTTTGGAAACAAAGAGGCTTCTCTCTTTATTGCCTGGATGTGTGCTTGTGGGTGGAAGCCCTATTGTATGTCCTTGCACAATCGCTTGTGTAGGCTCTGCACTCAGTGACATTATCCGCTTTAGTGAACTCTGAGCTGCGACTTAGTCAGAAGATTGATTTCTCTGCTTTATATCCTTCATATCCGCCATACTGCCAGGCGGCTCTTGCCCACCTTTGGCACACGACGCCATAGGCAGCCGGCCTGCACTGTCACCTCATTTCAGAGAAGTGATTGATTTGAGCTCCTAACAGCCGTATTTACAACGGAGCTCTGTATTTGCAGTTCACATGGCTCACAGCTCTTTCTCACACACTGTAATACCTGAATGGAGGCGTTATCAATGGAACTGTTGAGGTGTTGCAGCTTGCCTTGGCTGAGGAACAAAGACAACAGACTTTTTGTCTTGCCTTTTCAATTTGAGCACTGTCATATTTAGAAATACATCAGTTTGCTGTCAGTTTACATGAGGACAAGCTTGGCTGTAGTACTTCATATCTAAGCCTTTGATTTAGGAGGAGGATCTCAGTTTCACCCACTGAAGGACTTTAAACAACAGGTTGATTCAGTGCTCTGCTCAGCAGACTGAGGGTAACATAAATGTGATCGCAGAAACCAACAATTAGTCTATTGAACAATTAGTCATTCTCACATTTGGATTATCCAGCACTTATAGCTTGTTTCTCTTACATCAGGTCTCTGGTAACATAATTCTACATTATTTGTTTCACCTGTTTTCTGTGTACTGCATACTCATTATTATGAGTTACTCGTAATGAAATCGATTCAGGATCTCTGGCTTATCCTGCTTCGGCATTCATTGTAAATCACTCAGAGTAAAATGGAAATGTGTATGCCAAGCGCCTCGACGTAGCGTCTATGGGGATCACTGCTAGCATGGCTGATGGTGTTGCACCAGAAGTGGCTAATGAGCTAACCTTCCGCTTTACCTCCACATACCTCTCCATCATTAGCGCCTTCAGCTCCCATGAGGGCCGGTGAAGCGAACGATGCATTCATCCCTATCCAGGAAGAATAGAAACCAGGCGCCATACAGTGGACGCTTAAACTGCTACAGGGCCTGATGGAGTGGATAAACAAATTTATAGTAAACGTCACTGAAGAGCAATATCACAGTAAAGTAGGTTATATGAGGACAGGGTCTTTGAAGGAAAACATCAAATCTGTTTCCTTATCTTTTGTTGCCTTAAGGTGGTTTGTCTACCCACCTTTTTATTATCCATCCGTCATCAGCGGTCACATTTTCTCAACCCCCTGATGTGGTTGTAAGTCTACTGGAGGCCCGCAGCACCCTAAAGGCATGATGGGATATCATAAGGTTCATACCAAACTCTTGAGTTCACTACAGTATGTATTGTTTGCATTATTTTCTTAAGGGTGTTTTTTTTTTCCCTTGCTGTATACCATTCAGGCATCTCATGGCTCTGACATGAAAACCTGCCTTTTCAACAACTCATACCTAACCTCTGCAGATTTGATTGTCTTGCTCAAGGGCAAGGGCATCTTGGCAGTCGTTTCTCTCTCTCTAAGGAAAAGAGTTCATTCTCTTTTTTCCTCAGCAGCAGTCATTGTCATAAAATTTATTTCATGTTTTTTATTTTATTTAATTTCAAACCCAATGTGTAATTAAAAACAAATCTAGAAAGTGATTTTCCTTAAAGGCATTTTTAAGGAGTCTGTAGGAGCGAGTGAAATCTACACCACATGAACCACATGTTAAATGATGTAATCGTCCTTGTGGCATTATTTTTTGCTTATGTGCACGTTTGGGCAAACCCTAATTTTTTCCATGTGTGCTTGCAGGTTGGTCCATACAGTTTTTTTTGCAGCGTTCACATGTGTTTCTATGTAAATACACGTGCCTTGTTTTTTTAACCCAATTATTTCTGCTTTTTCAACACACTGCAAATTTTCCTGGCGCCATTCATTCGTCAGTCCAGACTATTTTTCTCTTCTCTCCCTTTGCCATTTGCTCCCGATCACGCAGGCAGCAGTTCACAGCTGCACCTGTTGCTGTGAAATAGTTTGGGGCTTCATGGGAAATGGATTTGACGAGAGAAAATGCCGTCAGTGCTGCTAAGAGGCACAGTGACCTCGCCTGCCAGTGAAGTAGCCACTCTCCTCTCACTTCCATCTGCAGCTGTTAATGTCGTTGAAAAGAGACCTGAGGCGCTTCCAGGGCTGGGGTTGGCATTAACTGGATTGACTTAAGCAGCCATTTTATTGAAAAATACATGATCTTCCCAAAGTTAACCTCATTATGCAAGCTAAGCCCTAATTTCTGGAAGCTACTGTGACCGGAGACACAGTCAGGGCGGACAGGACACTTCTCCTCTGCAGTGTTATTTCACTGGCAGAGGAGAGTGGGTAATGATCACATAAATTGGTGCATTATTCTTTATTTGCTGCACTTTTACATTAAATTATGGAGTACTTTCGAGACATTAAAAGCAACTGTAAATAAAAGCTGGTAAAGCGTGTAAATCCTAGCAGCATGGACAAATTAAGAAATGGGAATTTAAAGTGAATAAAACAGGTATACAAAAATAAATAGAAGAGCTCTGATACCTCTGCACAGGAGGTTTTTCTCAAATGTCTTCTTCTGACAAACTCTAAATGGAATCACAATAGACCTCAAACCTCAGTAGTCACACATTAGAAACCAAAACACACACAAAAAAGAGAAAAATCTAGCATTTAACCCCACATTTTAACACTTGAAACCCTAAATAGAATATGATAGTCATTGTGGAATTTAAGAGGGCACACATCACAGACCACAAACTCAGATTAGACACAGATAAGATATGAATCATGTACATTTACGTATTTGCTGACTGTAAAAAAAGACGTGTTGCATGATGACAGCTACAGGCATTGATAACAGAGCATGATTTTGCTAACTTTTTTCACTTATGTCAGCAGCCAGAGGAAGTTCATGACCGTTTGAACTACACATGCTCTGCTTTCCTTTTTCATGTAATAAAAAAGTCACATTTTCACAATAGAAAGAAGAGAGAAGTGAGCTTGCTGTTAAGTGTGGAACTCTGTGACTGTGAAAAAGAAAAAATAGATTTAATTTCTCACGGTGTTGAGGTCTAGCTAATGCATATGGATGACTGAGAGTCAACATTAACAACTTGGAACAGCAAAGTCCTACTTATTGCACCTTTTAGAGGACGAATAAAATGATGCGTAGGAAGCAATCCTGGTTTCCTGTGTGTCTGACCCGTTTGGTTTGCAGTGCCAGGAGGAAAGCAAACAGTGGCTGACTATCTTCAGTCTTGTCAGCAGTCTAAACTGGACTAACTCTCTGACAGGCGATGAGAAGTGGCAGCGGCAACGCTAAACTGACAAGCTGTCATGCAGTCATTTCCCTGGATATCGGTTTGCGAAAACCTGCTGCCTGTGTTCATCCACAGGAAATCAGAGTCTCCTTTATTTTGGCGGGGGGGAAAGTGGATTGGCTCGCTTCAGTTGTGTTTGTGAAGAGGATTTAGGTTTCTCTGTTTTGCTTGTGTGTTTCTCTATAACTTTATTATTGTCAGTCATGGCTGGCTGGTTTTTATTGTTCATCTTAAAAAAGCTTTCATTTTTCATTGGTGTATTGACTCTAAAGCACTGGGGAACTCTGATTAAAAAAAAAAGAAGTACCACAGAAGTAGATTTTATTATTACTAAATGTTTTATGACTTCAATCTATCTCATACTATGAGGCTGTAAAGAAATGTCCTTTTGATACAAACTAAATTCTATTCTTTGCCAGTGACAGAGCAGGAAAATAACTTTTTCATCTCCCAGCTGCAGTAGCTTGTAAATCCCCAAGTTCAAAAGCTGCTTTCACAGGTTTCTGAGGTCTCACCTGGCAAAACATTTAATAGAAATTGTTATGTTTAACCTTTATCTCTACCAGGGAAAGTCATATGCATGGATGCTTTCTTAATAATGACACTCTCCTTCAAATTCAAATAAATGTAAAGCATGTCCTCTCCGTCCTCTCTCCAGGTGCCATCCTAGGACGCTCGGAGACTCAGGAGTGTGTGTACTACAACTCCAGCTGGGAGAAGGAGCGCACCAACCGCAGCGGCATCGAACCCTGTTATGGCGAGAAAGACAAGCGGCGGCACTGCTTCGCCACGTGGAAGAACGTCTCTGGAACTGTGGAGGTCGTCAAGCAAGGCTGCTGGCTGGACGATGTCAACTGCTACGACAGGTACATGGTTGGCAGGAGAAAATACAGGCGTTAGGCAAAGAAATATCTGAAAAAGAAGACTTAAACATCACCAAAACAAAGTCAGGGTGTCAACAGGTCTTTTTTTAATTACTTAAGCAAGGTAACATCAAGTTTCTGAATGTTATAACAGAGTTGGACCGCTTCCCACTTTTGGTTTTGGTCAGAAATAAACAAGTTTCTCATAAGATACATTCCTAGCAGCATTTCAAAAGTCTTACATTTAGTCTTCAGTGACCTGCAAATACCCTTTTGCATTGAAAACCTCAACATCACTGCTTATTATTTTCTGGGAAGTTTGTAGTGTCATTTCAACATACTGAAGAACTACTTAAATAAACTGAACCCTGATCTAAAAATCCTGTTGTGAGAGATAAAAGACTATCATCAGAAAACACACACACAGAAAGGAAATGTTAAACTTAAAGCATATCAAAGACTACCAATGTTTTCCTTGAGTGCAAGCAAATGAACACGTTCTTCTGATAAACCTAAACATTGATTTTGGACAAAAAGCAGCAGCACAGGTCTCTCAAACAGGACAAAACCAGCACATCATGAGGAAGGCTCGACTGTAAATACATTTAAAATCACCTTGAGCACAGTTTTTGTCCCACTGTGTGCTTCTCCATCTGAATGACTTGCACAGGGCTGCCTTTCTAATTACCACAGACAGATGAAATTTAAATGGCTGTGCGAATCTTTACTGAAAGTGGACTCAGTCTGATGTGCACATTGCAACCAGATGTCCAAACCCAGAACAGTAAGCAGATATTAATAGATGGTATTATTATAGTTTCTTCCTTGCTAGAACATCAACCTGGCATCAGATGCTGGTTTGAGCCAGTTCTGCTTCAGCTTTCCTTTGATTCCTGTGCGATGAAGTTGCTGTAGATTCTGCAGCCCGCACAGTTTGGGTACCTCTGCTCAGACGGCGCCGCCTCGCCTCCCTGGAGAGTCCAGAGCAAGTCGAGGGCGGCTGCCACTTCCTTTGGCTTTTATCTGATGACTGTGTGAGTGTGAAAGAGAGAGTGAGTGTGTGTGATTGTTAGTGTTCATGTGTGTTTGTTTGCATGTCTGGATATTGGCAGTGTGTAGGAGTTATTTTATAAATGTTTTTCTTTCATGTCTTCTGCGGCAGCGAGAGAATGGAGAGGAAGGACAGGAGTGTGTGTTTGTGTGTAGTTGCGTGTGTGGTCCAAATGTGTTTGTGTGTGTTCCTGCTTTTTAGAACACACAATGTCTTCCGCAGTGAGTGCATGGAGGAAGTGTGTGAGCACATGCCGCCTCAGTTGCGCACGGGTGCGTTTTGTCTACGCACACATACAGATGATGTGTTTGTTCATGCGTGTGTGCATTTGCTCACACTACAAAAAAATAAATTGCTTTAATGTCCTTTGCTGTGCATTTTTAAATTCCTACCTCCGTGTTCCCTGCAGTAATGAGTGTGTGGAGAGGAAGGAGAGTCCAGACGTTTTCTTCTGCTGCTGTGAAGGCAACATGTGCAACGAAAGGTTCTTGTATGCACCTGAAGCGCCCCCACAGAGCGACCCGCACCATTCAACCGCCTACAGTATGTACAGTCCAACATGCACTTACACATAGCAGTATTCCACTGATGATTACAAACACTGAGCGTTTATGCCAGATCTGTGTTAAAAAGTCTTACATTATTTATGTTTTTAGGTTTGCACCACTCACTTACAGGTGAACCAGGTGAACAAACAGGCGTGGGAGAAGTTACTTGTTGTCTCACTAATTGTAAATATGTTTTGTCAAATATTTTTTAAGTTAAATGTATATTTAACTTTATTTCCTACCATGGACAAAACATCCGGGCTTTTACTCTGAAGACATAGTGCTGTGCAAAGTGTGTGATGTAAGATACTTGTGCTCTGGACTGCTGCCAGCTACTGTGCTTCTGGGTGTTTAGGCCTTGAAAAAAAAAAATTTAAGGATTTTTGGTAGGACAACAAAAGAACAGAATCTGGGTTGTAGAAAGACTCGTCTGTGCTTTATTTTGCTCTGTCAGAGTTGAAGTGTCCTCACCTGAAGAGCAACATGTTGCAGTTTGAAAAGAATGTATCTTACCAGTAAAAATTGTTTGAGCAGGCAGTGTACTTTCTCTTACTCTTAGAATAATACAAACCACTCCACAGAGTCTTTACTGAAGAATTAACATGGAGCCTTCTATCACTCAGATGAGTGTATGCCTAACTTAATTTAACCTTTACTTTAACCAGTGCCACAGAGGTTGGAAGGCAGCTGATAAAACAGAGCAATACTGAAAAGATGCTGACAATAGTGGGACTCTTGTGTTATTCAGAAGGTTACAGGTTTGATGATGGTGTCCTGACATATTTTGAATGCAAGACTATGTCACCGCCTTGACCAGCGCTTAATATTTGGTGTGGATTGACCCACCAGTGGCGATTCTGGTGTCCTTGCACTCATCACTTTACAGCTAAATTTTCCAACAGGCCAGTCTGTCTCTTTTTATTCCTTTATATTTGACTTTCTGAAACCTGCAGACACCCTGTAGAGAAAAACTTCACAATCCCTCTGACAAACCCCCCGAGAGTCCCATCATGCAGCTGGTGCTGGTGCAGCCTCCATTGGCCCCCCTCTTTCCCTCTCTTCTCTGCCCCCCAACCCTGAGGATGGCAGTGGCGTTCGGCGTCCGAGCGTCGGCGCCTTGACAGCACTGCCGAATCAGACTGTCACACCTTGTGATGGGAGGACAGGCTGAGCCAGCAGGCGTCACCCAGCGACTCCTGCAGGGGTCGGACACAGTTCAGAGCTCTGTTATTTTTGGCAGGCGGATTACGTTATGTCACGAGATGGATTTGCTAATCCTGCTGCGTGTGTGTGTGCGTGCATTGATATGATCCCTAAGCACAGTGGCAGTAAGCTGTAAGCAGGGTTAGTGCTGCACTTAGAGATGATGTAGCACAATGTCAGGCCAATCAGGCATGCTGTTTTGTCTTTCTTTTCTTCTTCTTTTTTATGCTTCATGTTTTCTCCCTGAGAATGTCCATAATTTTTGATACTTCATTGATTTACTTTTGCTGTCATGCAGATCAAATATGTCTTATCTTGTTAACTTGTCCCCCTCTTTTCACTGCCCTCTTTATTTTCTCTCCCCACAGCCACCTCCAACCCATTCTCCCAGAAGCCCCAGCTCTTCAGCACTCTCCTTTACTCCCTGGTTCCCATCATTGGCCTGGCTGCTGTCGTCCTCTTCTCTTTCTGGATGTGGAGACATCACAAACTGGCCTACCCAGCTGCCCTCGTCCCCACACATGTAAGTCTAAGCAGGGTGAGAAAATGAAAACCAGATGAAACGATCTCTCAATCCCTTCAAGTAAAATGAAAACACAGACTCCTACACTGACAAAAGTTCAATCCATAACCACTTCTGTGTCTTCTTGTCTTCATCTTTGGTCCACAATGCTCATCACTGCAGTGTGTTTCCAGAGGTCACCTGTCAATCAAATGTTGTGGCGCAGACTGTGGTGTCCTCTTTCTTTGAAGTTGCTGTTGATGCAGTTAGAGTTTCTCTTTTTGTCTGTTCAGCCTTGGTGACTATCGCGTCCCACTTCTTCTGTTAATCGCAAACAAAGGAGAAATGTAAAACTCATTGGCTTCCACGTGCCAGAGGATTTCTTTCCTGAAAACACACGAGCTAAGTACAAACATGGAGTTTGCTAAAATATTTCTATGTACCGAATGCTACGTGCAGCGAGCAGGTTAAAAAAATCGATAAAAAAGATAATTTATTGTGGAAAATGTCTGACTCAGCCCTGGTCGATGTTGTTGATACTTATTCCCTACATGAGTCAATGCCCATTAGTTGCTCCCATAAAATGACTCTTGTATTGTTTGAAGATTGCACTATCATGCATTAGAAACGCTGCTATGCCCTCTCTATTTAACCAACCTTCAACTTCATCGCTGATCTAGTTCCTCAGTGGGCTGAAACAGCCTTGGCCTTTCCTGCCCTGTGCTGCAGAGGGACAGAGCTACGGTCGACCAGAACGGACACACTGTGTGGAGAGTTTACGTTGAGATAATTGCTTTTTCAGTTTCTTCTTTCAAAGTTGTATAGAAGGATAAAAGGAGCCCTGGTTCTGGCTTTTCCTTTTCCATGAGTCTCTTGTAGAGCAAACACATCTCAGACTTGTTTTTAATGCACCGCACTCGAGTGTCAGCAGATGAATTTAATTGGGATGCTTCACATTGTGTCAGTGAAGCTTTTAATCACACATATATTTTAAGTGCATATTGTGCCATTCAGGTTAAATTAATTGTTGGCAAATAGGGTTTTGATCCACATCTGATCATGTACTCGTTCACCTTTCATTACTCCTCACTTATTCACACAGCTATTTCTTCTTTTCCTATTCTGCCATCCTTTTTTCATCGCTGCGTAGTTTTTTTCCTCGTCCTCACTTGAATCAGCCAGTTTCATCACCTTTAGAAACCTTTAAAACATCTCTCAAATCCACATTCTTGTAGGAATGAGAGTAAGGCTGTTTTCCCCGATTCCTGATTAATTTAATTTTTTATGATTCTGAGGCGGTTTTAACCCGAGAGCAGTACAGCTATATTCTCTGCTGCTCGGCATCAGGGGAAAAAGAAAGCCCATGCAGAGCCTCCATCGTATGGAAGAGGAGTCAGGGGCCTCTGCATTATTGATGAGGCTTTATATAGGCAAACAAAACTAAACACAGAGACGCTCACAGCCCTGCCTCAGAGGATGGTGGTGGTGGTGGTGGTGGGTGAGTGAGTGGGTGGGTCGGTGGGTGTTGAGTGCGGGGGAGGGATTGAGGAGATACATGCAATTCTCTCAACTTAGTTATTGTATTTGTACAGTGCTGAAGCATAGTAGGGAAGAGATAAAAAGACACTGACACAATACAATCAGGAAACAAATGCTAATGTGCATTGGAAAAACAACACCGCTGAGAGGCTTATGAAACATCTTACCTGGAAACACATAAATGAATAAATAAACAACATAAAACAAAACAAGATCTTGGCCAAAGACGGGTGGATCAGATAACGAATGATGATATAGTGGAAAAAAACTAAACAGCTAAAAGACTGATAAAATCACAAGGGGAATAAAATGAAATGAAATAGCCCGGATGGAACAAATGAAGTCGTGCCAGATGTGTATAATCGCATGTGTGTCCGTGCACAAGTGTATTAGAGATGCATGAGTAGGTGTACAAGGACAGGAGAGGAAAAGCCGTACAGGAATACATTTAAAAGTCACCTCATATGCTTTTCTGGAAGCAGGCGATGCAGTAAACCCCACCCGCCTGCTACTTGCAGGAAGCTAAAACAAACAGAGACACGTTTGCAGGCACTATTTGATACACATTCAGTTGTTCTGGCATCTTAAGCCTGGTTTTTCTATACAGAAGGTGGAGAAAAACCATAGACAGGAGATAGATTGATGCAGCAGGAAGTGAGATGTAGAGAGATTTATTTCTATCTTTTTTTTGTTGTTGTTGTTGAGGAATGTGTTTCTGTGTTGCACCACAGGCTGTATTAAAAATTAAATAAATAAAAAGCAGAGGTGACTCTGACAATCACTCAAACAGCTCACTCTTACAAAGTCACCAAGGACAGCTTCTAGCAATTCTTAGCCTGTTGAGAGTAAAAACACAACAGAAACACCCTCTGTTTGACCACAGGTTACTGTATTAGACTGTAGAACACCTGCCTGATGAAATCACGATATATAAGAAGACATTGTGGAATTTTTTCTGGACAGACATGAAATCTCATGCACTGACATGAGAGTGAGAATCATTCTCAGCAAGAAGTCAATAGCGTGTATTTCCAAAAATGTTGAACTGTTCCTTTAAACCACTCTCTATGCACCCGTCATTCAAAAGCACTTAAGAAATTTGTGGACAGGTTCTTTCTATTCACTGCTAAAACACTTTGTCAGATGAAATTTGAATAATTTGTCTATATTTTTTGGTTGTCATAAAAAATTCTGTCATTATGTTTCATATCAACTTTCAGCAACTCTGTGAAACTTCAAAAAACTAGATACTTTATAGATTAAGTCCAAAAAATAGACCTGACATCCATTTATCATGCTTGTTTCTCTACTATACTGCATTAATCAGAGCATAATGCTCTGTACTTAGTCGTGTCTTTTTAATTTGACAGTAACAAATTGCCCACACCTGTTGCTAGTTAGATTTTAAAGTGCCCTGTGTGTATGGGAAGTCATTATAGGTGTTGGTGGTGTTGGTAGTAATAGATTATTTTCTCCTCCAACAACATCCATGATGCAGCTACAGTGCAGGGTCTTTTTAAAATGGCAGAGCTCTGCATCACACTGTGCACATTTAATCTAAATCTCTAATTAAAAGGAGTAGGAATGTGATTATGTCATAAACAAGTGGCAGCAGTCTGAGCAGAGCCAGAGACAAATATGTAACGTGTGCACAGCATTGATTTAAGCTTGTGAATAAAACCGTAGCTTCAGGATACTACTGCATTGAAGGTTGAACTTCTTAAAACCAGCTGGTTTTCATGTTTAGCAAGGATGAAATGAGCAATAGAATGAGATAAGCTGAAGGACTGAAGGTCAAGCAGCAAAAAAATTAATAAGTATGTACTGTAATTACAAATTTAGATATAGAAGCATAAAGTGAGTTTGCTTTGCTTTCTGCATTTTCTACACTCATATCTTTCTCTGCAGTACCAGTGAATGAGTTCCCTTTGCAAGGTAATGAAACATGCAGTCTTCATGACGCAAAAGTAATTGTTCCCACTTAATGATCATTAATGGATCCATTATCATGGCTCTCTAATTTTATGATGGAATGGCACTAAAGAAAGAAAGAAAGCAAATCAACCTAGTGAAAAGAGCTCCTGCTGTACTTTCTCATATAGTTGACAGCTTTACAGTGGGCCAAGCTGGAGGTGGAGGGGTACTGGGTGGAGTTCATAAAGAAGGCTGGTTTATCACTTCAAATAAAGCATGTTTGATGTTGTTGCACGCACACACACGCATACACACACATATAAGATCAAATCCAGCGTGATCTGCAGAAAATTATTTGCGGCAAAGTAACTTTATTAGGCATTATGTCATTATGTCATTATGATCGTGGTCCATCATGGACTGCATATTTGCCACCAAGCCTCCATTATTCACACCACAGTGCGAAGTGGAGGCAAACTGGAATTGATTCTGTCTGAGTACACAGACCCACAGCTTTCACACGGAGAGGCCTGGAGCACTTAAACATAAGTCTGGCCGTTTTTTCGACCTGGACCCTATTTTCTCGTCTTTATCCATCTTGCAGATCGATTCTGACCAAAGTCTCATCACTTGCTTTATTATGAAGCTACTTACATCTTGTTTGTCTGGATGCAGCTTTCCCAAAGAAGTCCTGAAGGGCCAGTGGATTGGACATGTCTGTGCTTGGAGTTGTTTTTTTGTTTTTTGGACATCCAGAGCTATCCTTTAAATCTCCTCAGCAAGGGACTTTAATTTGCTTTCTTCCCTGAACATCATTTTTCTTGTACAGATCTTTGTTTTTTATATTTTCAGCTTTTAGCATCTTTGGTCATGTAGAATAATTTTGTGCAGTCTGAGCTCTGCATTAATCTCCTCAGCTGATGGGTTTTCATTCACTTTCTTAACCCAACATTTCTCTGTCTTACATGATTTTTGTTGGTACGTTGGAACAGTTTCATGCATCCATTGTTAGGGTGCTGTCTTTGCATTTATGTGTGTTTGGTTTCTCTGTGATCTAGGATTTTTTTGTTCCTTTAAACATTGTTCAGCCAATTTTCAGTTGCTTTGCTTAAAAGCGTCATTTAAGTTAATGAAATTATCCATTCTCCCATGCTTCATGTGTCCCAAACCATAGCTTTGGAAGTCCTGGTCTGGAGTACGAGGGGGAACAAAAAGTTGCTCAGGGACGACCCATCATCTCCTGCCTTTTACCTGCCTCTATTTCATCCACTAACTGACAGAAAATAGCAATAATTTCTCTGTTTGCTTCTTATGTTCCTTTTCAACAAGCACGCCTTTCACATTATGGTGGAGGTAAGAGCAGTTTAACTGAAGTTGAAACACTATTAGTTTTCCCCCCTTTTTGGGTTCAGAGCTTGGTATGAATTCTCCACCTCAATCTCAGACCACCATTTTGTTCTTCACTTTGCTTTTTCGACAGCATCTTGTTTACTCAGTTCGTAACACATTCCTGTCTGTTGTTTTTTTCTGTTTTTCTGCCTGGGTTTATTGCATGGATGGATGTCCTTTGTGTTCCCTGCTGAAAATGTATTGTGCATGGTGGAAAGTGGCCAACATGGCTCCGAATGCAGCCCCCCTTTTTTTGTATGAATGTCCATCTGTGATGTTTATGTAACTTATTGTGTGTGATGTGACCCAGTTTCCAGAATGGTATCTGCTAGACCTATGGCTCACCATGTTTCTCATGCAGAGAGACAAAGCACAAGGTGTTTGAAACTGAAACTGCGGCATGCTTTTTCCATTTCATATGCAGACTGAGGAGGAGTGCAGATACATTTTGCATAAGTAGGAGCATTGCCACTTACCTGGAACATTTTTCAAGTCAGAGAGTGTAAATTACTTAAGTACAAGACGAGCATAAGCCTTTGCAAATGTACTTTGGCTCAAAATTGATCAAATTGGAGTAGAAGTGTGGCTGCAGACGACGTCTCATGTAAAAAGAGTAGGGTGCTCAAAAAATAAAACTCAGACTCAGAGTGAGTTTAGACACTGTCTTTAAGGTCACGTCAACAACTTTGTGTTTGATTTGACCTCATGTTTTATGGTCATACCAACAAGATTAAGTTCAGAATAACTGCCTGTTGTAGTTCTAGCTCAAAAAAATCTAACTTAGCATTTGGATTCTTTTATATGTCTGTATACTCATCTGTACGTAAACCCAGGACAAACCAAACCAGGCCTAAAGGACCTGTTCAGATGTAATAGATGAAGCTGTAACCCGATTAGGCCATGGGAGATGGTTGAGGGTTGGGAAGAACGGCGTGAAGCAGCAGATTCTGTTTTCCTGTTTCCTGTGGTCTGCTGACTAAGTGTAATGCGCCCCCGTTTGAGGCCACGGCGCCCTGTGATCGGACAAGGGATCCAGTGACTCCCAGGGGAGGCCTGGCCTGGCCGGGCCGAGCCGCCTCGTCAGGCCGAAGCCCGGAAAACAGACAAGAGTTTCCAGAAACAATGCAGACACAAAGAAAGAAAAGAGTCCTGCAATAACTTGTGTTTAGACCACATCATCATCAGAATGATCTCAAATGGCAGCACAAGTGCGATGACTTGCACTGTAACATGAAGCAGCCCTGGTATTGAGGATAAGGCCATCACAAACCATCAGTCATCATTCACATCATCATTCACATCAAAATCATGGTCACAGTCTGTCATGTCTGTTGCCGGGCACAGTAACTGTGCAGGAATTCACCTTGGTCTTAGACTTAATGATGACTTACATTATACTCTTGGACCACACTGGCATTTCGATCACGACAGAGTCCTTCAGTGATCATTTTCTCATGCACATCATGATCAGAGGCGGTATCAGATATTTCACTAAGCTCAGTGGATGCACAGGAATTTGTCTTGGTGACATTTGGGCAGAAATACTGATGACTTTCATTGTAACACGACACAGTGGAGATGGATAGAAGAAGAGATAACTTAGTGTAGTCATTAGTGATTATTGTTCTTGATTATTCTTAACTGTGTCATTGCCAGAATCAGAATGAGATTAATCACTGGGGACATTAAATACACTTTTCTTTGTAAATTTAATGAAGACATTTGTAGCTTTCAGTTACTTCCTGATCCACATTGTGATCACAGTCTCTTTCATCTCTAGTAAAAAGAAACATACAGTTTGTCTTTGTGACTATTCTGTAATTTAATACACAGCCTGCGAGGTAAAATGATCCTTCAATGATAAATTTCTGATCTAGATCATGAACAGAACCAGAATTATCCTGCTAATAATAGATATGGGCGGTGCATGTGGTGCAGTGGTTAGCACCTCACAGGAAGGAGGTTCTGGGTTCAGCCGGAGCTTTTCTGTGTGGAGTTTGCATGTTCTCCCTGAGCCTGCACTGGTTTCCTGCAGGCGATCCAGCTTCCTCCCACAGTCCAAACACATGCAGGTTAATTAGTGACTCTAAATTGCCCGTAGGTGTGAATATGAGCGTGAATGATTGTTGGACTCTGTATCTCAGTCCTGTGACAGACTGGTGTTCTGTCCAGGGTGTACTCCGCCTCTCGCCCAATGTCAGCTGGGTTTGGCTTCAGCCTCCCTGCGGCCCTCAACAGGGTAAGCAGTGTAGCTGATGGATTTATGATAGATATGCTGGAGTTTTTCTCAGTTGCACTTCTGCAGACTTGTTGATGACTTGAAATCCTTGAATTACCAAGAACAATTAACATGCAGGTATTTGTATAGAAATTAACAAAGTGAGACGTAACACTGCTGGTATTGGTGGACAAGACAGAGAACTTGGAAAATTTAATGGAAACTTTAATTTTCTCAACAAATCTTGATCGGAATAATAATCACTTAAGAGGGCAAGCTCTACTAAAGATATATAATTGTAAAAAAGATTACATTTCTGGGACAGTGAAGGGATTCTTCAGTAAAAAGTGGTGTCACACTGTTACTGACAAGTATCCACATTTACAGATTGCAGGTATACCATTCTTGCACTTCCTTGTCATAATGAATTGCTCTTGGGACTTAAACACTCTCTTTGTATCTGTTGCCAGGTCGCAGTGGCTTCATTGTTGTTCACTCCTTTGTGTTTGTTACTTGTAGTGTTAGTAGTCAAGAATTCTAAGCATGCTGTGAGTGGCTGATTGCTGTATTACACAGACTTGTTCCCACATATCCTGAGTGAGTTCAGTATTTAGAAGATTCTACTTACTGTGAAACTGAGGACATTCTTTCACTTTCACTCACCAGCCTTTTATTGAACAAATACCTTCAATCCAAGACAGACCTGTTTGTCATGTATATACACTATTCTTCTAATTACATGGTGCAGCACTGTGCTATGCTACCAGCTACACTTCATGGTCGCTATCCTGTCTACTGCTGCAGGTTTATCTAAAAGTCCACACTGAGAGAAACCAGATCTCAGTCCATTCAGTGTCAGTTATTCTTCAAGCTCAAACAGTGCTGCCAAATGCACCATACACGAGGTCTAAAATTACAGCCTGGCAAGCACCAAATCCTTCAACTTTAGTGGGTAAATCAATAAGGGTCACTCCCCAAAACTGGACGTTAAATTTCTGATATGATGAAGTCAGTATAACTTAAATAGAGTGCACGCTCTCTGGTCATGAGCCAATCAGATCTAAGCTAAATGTTGGAGCCTCTGTTAGTTTGCTCCTCTCCGTCCTCTCCTCTTTGTTCCAGTTCCACACTTAACATTCTCATATTCATAAAAAAGATGTTGTGAAACATTTCTGTGAAGCTGTACCATAAATTCATTAGTTTGGTTTGTGCAGTGTGTTCTTGAAGATGCTTTTCAAGGTGCCAACTTGGGACCGTTTGGGGCTGCTCTGTAATCCAACCTCAGCGCCATCATGGGTAATTTTCCCCATCATTTGGCTGGCATTCGGTGTGAAAGCAGAGTGTAGAGACAGCAGGTCTGCCTCGCAGCTCTCTGTTAGAGGGGAAAGGCTTTAAGTAAACACACCAGTTCCCACTCAAAGCTTCCATTCCCCCCTTGCACTGCCTGGATGGACAGCCTGCTCCGTATTTATACCAAATAACAACAACAAATACTTTTTTCTTCCTTCATACAAAGCTTCTTTTTAAATATGCAGGCATCTGCAAGTGCTGTTACAGTAATGTGAACTACTACAGCCTCAATAATAGATTAGATTAGATGAAACTTTGATTATTACTTTGGGGCTATTTGGTCTTTTCTGGACCAAACAATAATATACTGTACATATTTGGTTTGAAAAACAAAACCATGAATATTTTAGACCAAAGAATGAGTTTATTTATTGTACTAAAGAGAATAAAGTGTATGTTGTAGTCAGTCGTACAGAGGATAAAGTCTTGCAATATAGAAATTCGAACTAGTATGCAAATTCATTTGTCTTTGCTTCATGTTTTATCTCTTTATTTTGTTTGTCAAAAAAATTCTTCTTCAGAAGCACTGGAACAACTCTATATATAAATGTGCTGGTAAACTGTCCTTTATCTGCAGAGTCTGGCCTTAAAATTCCCCTGTAAGTCTACATGCCATAACAGGCACCTCTCAATGAATAAATGCCAAACAAGGTTAGTGTGAAGTGGTGAAATTAGCTTTTGCATCTGATTTGCTTTTCTCTTCTCAGATGTGTCTTCTTTTTATGTGCACTGAAGGCCAAAGTTCACAACCAGACATAAAATTTCCACTTGATAAAAATGAAAACCATAAAAATGCTACTAAATGATATACAGTTTGCTTCTGTAGCCACAATAATCTTGTCAGGACAGGTGGTAAAAGCTGAACCCACTTCTCCCTGTTTTACTACTCGTGCAGTTAAATGCCTTTCGGCTTTTCCTGGTAGCACCGTTTTAGCTCACTTTTCAAAGTAGGAAGACTTAGATTTCACCAATGTTTGTCTTAAAGATGGGTTAGGTGCCAAAACAGTAAAGAAAGCAGAGGTAATGTCTATGTGCTGTAGTGTACCTTTTATAATTCACACAAGCAAAGAGAAGTCATTGGTGTGAGTGTTTTTTCCGTCTATTAAATCCTCTCTGTCACTCATATCTGTAGCAAACCTTGTGGCTCAAAAGGAGGCATTTTATGGGAAGTTAGAAAAACAGGCTGGGATTGACAAGCGTGCACTTTTGATATATTATCACGGTGTTTGAGTGGATCCTGTGGGCCTCAGGGTCTTGAAACTTGCTCCAGCTTATCAGGCACCTTGTAAGCCTTCAGTTCAAGTAAAAACATGAACGTCGCTGGCGTCGTAGGGAGAAAGCTTTTTCTCTTCACTGTCAGCAGCGATACAGAGGCACGGAAGTAAAGTCGAGATTTTACAGCAGCATATCTGGTTTCATCAAAGGCCATCAGTCATGTGCTAGTCTTTCTCCTCTACCTTTTATCCTCTGGAAATGTGACTCCCTCACTGCATGCTTCTTTTTAACCTTCCCCTCCCTCCACTCTCTCTCTCTGTCTTTCTGTCTATCCTCTCTCGCCCTGTGTCCTCTGTGAAGTCACATGTGAAAGTGATCAGCTTAATCCAGATCACCAGCTGTGTTTAACATACTTTAGATTTGGTACACTTGGCTTCCTTGCTTTCACTTTGTTTATATGGGATTAGCATGAGAACACATGAGGTTTGACCTACCCTGGGAGTTAGACATGATGGCCTCTAAATGTTTTTATTTGACCATTTGTTCATTTTAATCAGTAATCAAGCCCACCCTGCTTCATATTCATTCATGGTAAAGCCTTGTCTGCTCTTCATGTGCCTTGGATTCAAACTGGCAACCTTCCAGTGACAATCCTGCTTCTGTAAACTCAAACAAATGTAGCCCTGAGGGGTTTAATTGAATTTAAAATGAATGAATGCAAACATTGCTTGGTATGCTGTATCCTCACTGCCAAAAACCTTCACAGTAATAATAATAATAATGCAAAACTCAAACATGCAGCACTTCCTAAACAAGACTTTCCAAAGTGCTTTAACAATCAAATAAAGCAAACAACTAAGCCATAAAATAAAGCAAGTAAAAAAGCAATAAGGCACCACAACATAAAAGATAACAAAGGAGGCTAAAAACAGTATGTTGGCAAAAAATGATAGGAGAGCATCATCACATAAAAGTGAGTCTATAAATGTAAGTTGTAAGACGTGATTTAAGATGTGAAGATGATATTGATTCTGCTGGCCTGAGCTCCTCAGGCACGCTGTCACTGAGCCAAAGTCCGGTCACCTTCAGTGTAAGCCAGTGCTATTTTAATGCTCCACCAAAAAAAGAATTAAGAATAACTCTGTCCTCTGTCTTTCTTTTCTTCTTCTTCTTTTTTTGTCCACCCTGTCTCTCTGCAGGATCCCGGGCCCTCACCCCCGTCCCCTGTTTTGGGACACAAACCACTGCAGCTGATCGAGGTGAAAGCCAGGGGGCGCTTCGGATGTGTGTGGAAGGCCCAGCTGCTGAACGAATATGTGGCTGTTAAGATCTTCCCAATTCAGGTATGTGACTGGATGCTGTAGCTTTGTTTACTTCTGACTCCTTTGGGGAAGTGTGGAGAAAGGTTTGAGTTCATTAATTATTCTTTCTTCTCCTCTATGAACTTTATGTGTTACTTTTGATAATCGAGCAGCCTGATAAGAGGAATAACATCTGTATCTGTCTCTGCTCTTGTGTAGGACAAGCTGTCCTGGCAGAACGAGTATGAGATCTACAGCGTGAGCGGCATGAAGCACGACAACATCCTCCACTTTATCGGAGTGGAGAAGAGGAATAACAACCTGGACCTGGAGCTGTGGCTCATCACCGCCTACCATGACAAGGTACGCTGTCAGGGATGGAGATACACCACCAACAAACAAATGCAGTTTAATTGCAAAGCACTACATTCCTGTTTTGAATTAATGACCATATTTGCCCATTTTACATCAGCAGATTTGGCTGACTCAGCATGAGGCTAAGGCGATAGCTAATATTTAGAAGAATACCAATATTGGTAAAGGCTTTTCTCACATTGATTGGGAGTGTTGTAGGTTGTAGTTTAAATGTGACAAGCCTAAGGTAAGCTGAACTTTAACAATCATTAGCGAGAGATATTCACTGTAACAATAATGCAGAGATACAGTAGGTTATTTGTAAAACACATTGACATAGTAACTAGCAAGAAATAGAAAATACAAAGGCCTGCCTTGGTTCAAAAATATCTTTGTGGAGAAATCTGATTAGTGACCAGCTGCACGTAAACGCATGTTTTCCTGTAACCGTTTACTACAGCTCATGTAAACAAATTCTTCTGATTTCCCGCCTGATTTCTTCCACTAACGAGGTTGTTTGTGTCCATATCACAATATCACTCTGTTTACATGGATACAACCATGTAAACAGAGTGATACAGTGGCCTGCGTATCGTACCCAGTTCTGAAAACCACTTGGGCAGGCAGCTAACAAAGTTGTAAAAACCTTGCATGAAACCTTCACATTGTATTGATTCTATTTGGTGCCTTAAGCACTAATCCGTAATTACAATAAACTGCATGCTGTTTTTTTTTTCTTTTTCTTTTTTTAAGCCTTGTTTACCCAAATAAGGTAGACTTGAGTTTTGTTGGACCTGTCGTGCTTCACTCACACTCTCAACCACAGTCTTTGTAGCATTCAGGGCTTTAAGTACCTCTGTGTTTAGAGGGTCATTACAGACAAAGTGGAGAGCGATTCTCAGTACACTTCACTTACTTAAATTTCCCAGCTAGGCCAAGATTTTGAATCTGTGTGCTCAAGAAACCTTTAAAGGTTGAAAAATTACAGGTTGTGGGTGTGGCGAGGAGGCTTTAACCCAGCACTACAGCTCTTACACTAAGCCACTTAACCCTAGAGCAGGTCTTAAAGTGCTACTCTGATTTGCAGAAGCTCTCCAAGTGGAAATAACATTGCAGAAATTTGTTGAAGGAGTTTTAGGAAAGGTCATACTACTGGGATTATATCAGAAACACGTTTAAGTGCCTTGTCAACCATGTGCTGTAATTATTTTGTAAATCTTTACAGGATTCATAACTTAAACTTTGACCTACAGAGAGCTTTTTCTTCCTGAGCAGGTGTCAAAATGTGCAGCATCTTGGTTTGGACGATGTAGCACAGCTGGAACAGTGATTGCAGAGTTCAGCGTTTCCTTGACAGCTGATTTATGCTTCGATGTTTGATGCTTCTAAGCAGCTCGGTGCGTTAGGATTCAAAGTATCTGTAGCATGCAGTGGCTCGCCTCAAAGGAATACAAGCCCTGAAAAACTCCCTGCATTTTAGACAATATGTAGATATTAATAGCTGCCAGTGGGTGTTTTTCAAAGGGATGTGGTCTGATTTACCACTTGCATTTTCACAACTGAAGAGCAAAGTACTGAATGTTCACAGGTATACATTCACACACAGAGACATTAATCCAAAAACAGGAAAACAGATTTAATGTTTTTTCTACATCTGTTGGAGCTGCCTGCCCTCTAGTGGTCACACAGGCAAACTACATCTGTATGGCCACTTGCCAGAAGTGACCTTGTATCATATTGACATACATTATGTAAGAACAAAGATGGTGTATAAAGGATAAGGAAGTAAACAGATGTAACTTGGACGGTAAGGTTGAAATCTTGGCCTTCACTTTTCTTTGCTGGAGGCAAATATCCAGTTGTATTTCTGTTTTTCTCCTCTGCTATATTTAACATAAATGCATGTCCTCATATGTGACCAGTATCTGAGGAAGCTTGGCAACCGTGCAGACAAAGTAGCAAAAGACGAATCTCTGCAAAGTGAAATAGCACAAAAACTATAGGGACATTTAAGTAAGTCTTTCTGATAAAGAGCTTGTGTGCTCAGCAAACCTTTCCCTGATAAATAGAGATTAAAGAACAGTGATCAAACACTACAATAACGAGTGGATAAATGAATAGCATTTATCAGACCTCCATTATTCAGCATGAACAGTAAATGTGCAGGAAGTTGGCTTGGTGACAGAGGTGA
Source organism: Lates calcarifer (assembly GCF_001640805.2). Taxonomy (NCBI): domain Eukaryota; kingdom Metazoa; phylum Chordata; class Actinopteri; family Centropomidae; genus Lates; species Lates calcarifer. Next base: position 2,393,460 of record NC_066854.1, read on the forward strand.
GCAGAGGACTTCACTGTGGTCTTAAGAGGAGTGGGTAGTTAATTTTATTTATCACCCTTAACTAAAAGATAAAGCTTCAGGAGGTAATTCCCAATTCTTTTCTTTTCAGTATCATCCCTCAAGTTTCAGTATTGTTCTGTGCATTTAAGCAAAACTTGTACAAGCCGCTGTACAGAAATTGTTTTATTGCTGCGTCCCTTGTGAAGTACAATACTACCCACAAGCTTTAGATGAATATCCACCCATTCGGGGTATTGCTGTTACCATGGAAATGTTGCATGCACCAGAGAGGCAGGAATCATTACATCATAAGTATAGCCATCCCTATACTATCATTTAGTCTTATGCTATCTTATACTTAGTATTACTGTTGAATCACATTTCCAGATGTGTTGAGTAATTTGACCTTGAAAAATTATTTAAATATATTCAGGGACTTTCTTGGCCTGATTTGTGGTGATAAGGATTTGTAGAAAAGTGAAGTCTAGTAGAGTCTGTATCTAGTAGTCTGTGATTCTACTCAGCTTGTCTGCCTGGTTTAAAGCATACTATGATTGTCTACAACATATGTGGTGAAAATGAGCAGAAAACTTAAATGTTAGACATCTGTTGCTTTTTCTGCATACTCAGTGTGCCTCTCCTCACTCTCTCTCTCCACAGGGGTCACTGACAGACTACCTGAAGGCCAACGTGGTGTCCTGGAACGAGCTCTGCCACATCGCTCAGACAGCGGCCCGCGGCCTGGCCTACCTCCATGAAGACATACCAGGACACAAGGACGGACACAAGCCCTCCATTGCTCACAGGTTTGCTGACCACATATCTGGGATTCTATCACCTTAATCGAGACACTGGGATCACATGAGTTCTACACTGACTGATAGACTGATGGTTGTTTCCTTGTTTCTTTTTGCGTCTTAGGGACATTAAGAGTAAGAATGTGCTGTTGAAGACTAACCTGACAGCCTGCATAGCTGACTTTGGCCTGGCCCTGAAGTTTGAAGCTGGAAAATCAGCAGGAGACACACATGGACAGGTACAATTTTCAGTATAAGGTTGAAATATGAACTACTCACCCACCTCTTCACCATGGTTCCTGCCATTTTAGGTTGACACTGACTTCTCAAACAAACAAATAAATAAAAGTGGCTGTGATGTTTGAGTGACTTGGAACCCCAGAGAGTCCTGTGTACTGTAGGTCACCATTATCTCATAGTGCCTATGGGTGGCAGTGTGGGCCAAAAATCTGATGGGAACTTTTGATGTTCTTAAGCAGGAAGACTGAAAAATATTGATAACTGAATTTGTCTTTAGATGATCAGATTTAGGACTACATGTTGGTTGTTCTTTGGTTTGGAAGTTGGACAGAACTATGGTAATGCAGCTAAAACACAATTGTTTACTGTATTTATCTCCTAGTTTTTGCGTCAGTCAAACTCCCATGACTTTGCTCTAATTCGAAAATATTCAGTGGTTCAAAAAACATGCTGAAATCATGTCATTTGAACTGATATGTTGTTCTATTTTGGTTTGATGTTGATCTGCCAACTAAGCAACAACACCCCTCGATGACGAGCATCACTTTTCGCCGTCTCAGCCCATCTGTGAGCTGCGTCATGACTCTCTCCCTCTGCGCTGCCTATGGCTGATTTTTTAATTCATGGTTCTGTCCTGATGCTGACCTTTGACCTCTTGAACTGATCCCATAGGTGGGAACCAGGCGCTACATGGCTCCTGAAGTCCTTGAGGGTGCTATCAACTTCCAGCGCGACTCTTTCCTGCGTATCGACATGTACGCCTTCGGCCTCGTCCTCTGGGAGCTTGCGTCGCGGTGCACAGCTGCCGATGGTGAGACTGACAAGGAAATGCTCTCCTGATTGTTCTCACTGCGTTCTTTTACTTAATTTTGAACATTGTGGTTGTGTGTGAACAGGCCCAGTGGATGAGTACATGCTCCCATTTGAGGAGGAGGTGGGTCAGCATCCGTCTCTGGAGGACATGCAGGAGGTTGTCGTGCATAAGAAACTGCGACCCTGCCTGCGAGACTGCTGGCAGAAACACACGGTGAGCAATGATAACAATTAGTTATTAAGAGCCTGTCCTGTAACTCAGTGGTCAGAGGTTTGATGCATGTAAGAAGTTGTGCCGTATTTGGTGCCAAAATATACACATTAAAGACACGAGGGATGACAAAACAAGTCTGAAAAAGACTTTTTTGGACATCTAACATATAGAGGAAAACTATAAACTCATCAGAGAAGCTCTGACAGGCCGTAACACTGATCTAATCTGACCCCTCAGGGTCTGGCCATGCTCTGTGAAACCATCGAGGACTGCTGGGACCACGAGGCCGAGGCTCGCCTGTCCGCCGGCTGCGTAGAGGAGCGCATCGGCCAAATGCAGCGCCAAGCCCCCATCATTGGCCCTGAGGAGATTGTCACTGTGGTCACCATGGTGACCAATGTGGACCTCCCACCCAAGGAGTCCAGCTTATGATCGGCCAGTCAGATGACACCGGATGAGCTAGCAGAAACACGGATCAACACGAGGGGATGAACAGCCGACCCTGGTTGGTTGGCATAGTGGTTTTTTCTTTTTTTCTGTCTTTCTTTCTTTACATTTTCCGTTTTTGTCTCTTTTTTTTCCCTTTTTTTTGTTTTGTTCCTTTAAGTGCGGGCCGCTACTCACGTTCAGGAAACACCCTGCGCCCACCTCACCACATCAGTTTATATCCACCTCATTTTGATATGTGTGCCTAAGGATTTTAACATTTTAACAGTCGATGCTCTCTCATCCCGAGCAAACGATTCAGGATATTTACGATGACAAACGACGTCACCAAGTGACAGTGCTGACATGCTGGGACGACGACACTCAACACTTTTATCATGTCTTGTTTTTATATACATACATACACATAGGAGGGCAACCTGTTCTGCTCGGTTTTCTACAGAGAGAGAAGATCTTGCAGAGGAATTTCACAGAACTCTCAGTGCATTTTAGTGTAAAAAAAGAAAAAAGAAAAAAGAAAAAAAGACAAATACCCGGCTCTCGATACATTTGCTGTTTTCTTGTGTGCGTTTTTTTGAAGAAACGACTATCGTTCTGCCAATAAGCAACGGCTTCTGAATGTTTATAGTGTAATGCTGCTGTACATAGTGTATTATGGACCCAGACAACTTGGTAATCAAGCTTATTTTAAAGGGGTGAGGGGGAAGGGGGGAGGGGGGGGTCCATTTTCAAGCATTACGACGATAAAAACCATAAACCTCCTTCAACCAGGTATACCTCAGTTCAGATGGACACAGTTTAAATTAGTCCCTCTCCCTGTTCACAGTCATAGCTCACACTTTCCACAACCTTGGCTCTTCATGACATCCAAACAATCTGCTGTCAGCCATGACACTCATGGGTAATGTAGTCAGCAAAGCCTCGATATACATGGCCATACACACCGTAAACACAAGTGTTGCTCCCTTTTTCCTCCCCTTTTTCAGTCTCACGTTTAGTTTTGCTCCATTTTGATTTTTGACTGAATAATAACTTTCTCCTGTTAGTTCTGTTTATTTTTTTTCTCTTTGAGATTTTCTTCTGATAATGGGAAAAAAAACATACCCCCATGATGAAGTTGTCGTTTAAAGTGATTTTTCCGTTTTGGTTTGCCGTGTCAACTGTCAACGGAGTAATGATATCTGTCGCTGACAAGCCTAATTTTGGCCGTGAGATCTGGATATACAATATATGTATTTATATCTCTCTGGATTAGCGCTGGGTACCAACTAATGATACCTTTGATATTTAGTATCAGTACCAAATCAGAAGGTGTTAAAACGCTTCAAGATTGTCAGACCCTTGGAGCATATTCTTCTTGTTCTTTTCATTTTGTGAAATCAGTTGTGTGTGGTCTGATTCTATTTAGAAAAGCAGATTAACAAAATAAATCATCCAATATGTTTAATTTAGGAAAGGTATCAGATTTGAAGTGCAGTTTTGAGGAGGTTTGCGGGGGTACCCAGCCCTACTTTGGAATTGTACCTGTATTTAGCTGAGCCAGCTTGCTTTTGATTTGATTGCACACATCTTTTTTGGATTACTATCAAGAGTTTCTGCTCTCTTTTGATACACCTCAGGAATCTTTGCTACTCACCACCGCCTCACATCCTCCACCTATTCCTCCTCATCCTCACCTGTCTTGGACTGGAGTACTTCCTCTCTCGCTGATTCTTACGCTTCCTCTGTCACCTTCTTGCCTCGTCTCTACTTGTAAGGGTTCAGCCGTGCTGTCATGCTCAAAACCTGTGTCTCCGCTGTCATTATGATCAGTCTAAATTTAATCTGAACACTAATCAGACACTTAAATTGTAAGCTTTGCTCTGATCTGTCTCTAGCTGAATCTCAGCCTTCCAGGTATGGGTGTTTGATTAGTCCTTAGTCTGAAGAACAGTCCTTGTGGAGCCAGAGCTGGCCTGGACTTAACTCTCAGAAATCGATAGTTTGCCAGTTTTTCCACTTCTGTTAGGTCAAATGTTGCCCAAACATTACCCCACACAGCTTAGTTATTGCCCCATGTGTTCACTGTCTCCACAAGCAAGCCAAATAAGGTCTAACTCTGACTCTGGTCAACTAGTTAACCAAGTCTTTCTACTGTTTTCAGTGTTAACACCTTTTTGAGAATTAATTTGCCTGTGTTGATGTTTTCTTTTTAACTATACAGACGTCTGGTGGACATTTGAGGTCAGTTGTTTCCCTTAACTTCCAGAGAAACTGATCAGACCTCTCTAGCCCTAAATCCTGCTGACACTAACCAAACAATTGCACGGCTAACCACAGTTGGACGAGGAACCTCTCTTTCTCTCTCTCATCCTGGTGCCATTTCAATGTATCCATATTAGTTACTCTTGTAGATGTCAGGCAAAACGGATGTATCTGTCATTGTTGTGAAGGTAGCAATGACATTTTTGAGTCTTTATTTCCTCTGAGGGACATTGAACACTGGTGCCGGCAGACCTGCAGTCTCTCCTCAAGCTTTGGGACGGTTTCACAGCATGCTGTTTAAAATCAAGCATTTTAAAATTAAGAGATGAGGCTGGAAATACTCAAAACGTGAAGAAACTTTTTTCTACCACATTCATTCATAATTGAATACATACATAATTATACTTTATTTATAAAACAGTTTGCATTTTAAGCCAACACTGTACTACAGTGCTTGAGGAACAGCCAAGTAAACAAGTAAAACACACACACAAAAAGAAATTGATTAGTGATTATTTACACAAAGGAATTCCTCTTATTCTGCACAGAAAAAAAGTCTCTAATTGAGCTATATTTGTTTAGAGCACTTATATGTACCCCATCTATTCTCTGATATGTGCTGTATTTATGTCCGTTTTATAACAAAATATTTTTTTGTCATTTCTTGGCCAAACTAATGCAGTGTAAAAAGTTGTCCTGACTCACAACAGGCCATGTTCCACCAAAAAAAAAAAAAAAAAAAACAGGAACTAGAAGAAATATAAAAAGTAAAGTATCCTCAGAGTTCAGAAACTTTTCTTAAGAGTGGTCTGTATTGATTCCTGCTACACCTCTAAAATAGTTAAGATTCTGTAAACAAGAGGGAGTGACCGAAGTACAAGTTTGAGATATTATTTCAGCACATGATAAGACTATTGCAACAACACAGCAAACCTGAAGGAAGTTGAAGCCATCATCCTATTTACTTACTGTAGCACGAGTACGATATTTGCATCAATATCGCTTCCTTTTGCTGCTGCTGTTTTTCAATTAATTGCTATTCAAAAACAGCCAATGTCTAAGACCCTTATGAAGCTTGAACAGTCAGGGACGATCATTACTGCAAACCCCAGCAGCCCTTCAATAAGTACTACCTCACTCACAGGGATTTCTTCGGGGTAGAAAGCATGGCAAATAAACCAAAATGATAACCAGGCCTCTGCAGAGAAGGGATCAAAATTCCCGAGCTCTTGAATTGGGGTAAAGTTCCAGTTTTTCCAGTTTGAGAAGACTGATGGAAGTAAATTAAGGCTTAAAAGAAGTTTCCTCATTTTTACTGTGATGTATTATCTTGTTCTGTAAAAGTTTTACATTACAGCAGAAGGCTTCTTGTTGAAAAGGAAAACAATCATTGACATCTCAACATACACTGACTGGCACAGCTGTAAAGGAAAGACACCAGTATTACCCTTTTTTCCCTGAAGTTTGTGTCCTGAAATGCAAAACTTCACCAGTATTTTAGCAGCCAAGTGGATTTTAAAAACAGCCGCCAAATGTTGGTTGGTTAGCTGCCAAAGTGGCAGGTAGCGTCCACAAACCTATCAGCCACAGCAAAAAAAAAAAAGTGCCAGCGTTTGGTTGGTGGTCACATCCCAGTACTGTAGGTAGATGGCAGATGATGTTCAGTTTGTCCGCTTGAGTTTAAACTGCGCCTGAGAAACCGACCCAAATCTACAAATACCATTCAGGGATTCAGTACTATGCTTTTCTAAGTTCTAGCGAGTTATATGCAACCAGTGCCGCAAACTACCCTACACTTCTGTAGGATCAGCTGCAGGAGTGACTTTCAATATACACACACACAAATAACTTGTAGCATTTTAATTTTTTTTAAATCCGTGACCTTGCATATTGATATGTTGTATTTATTTTTTAATTTACAGGCCTGAGGTTTTGGGGATCAGAGCTCAGGTGCAACTCAGAATAAAGTTGTAAGAGTTGGCACGATTTATGGTTGTTGGGGGGTTGGGGGTGGGTGTTTGGTTGTAATTCAGGAAATACTTTCATTAATTCAAAAAGAAAAAGATATAAACTGTAACGTGCTTCTTTCTATTCAGTCTATGGACAAACGACCGAGAATGAATGTTCTTCAGACTCCTGGATTCCAGTATTGTGTGTACTTTGATGGATTGAGCCCGGCCCTGTGTAACTTTAGAGGGCTTTGCGTTTGGCTGGTTTCGTGTGATTGTGCCCTGTCGCTGTAGAAAGTAGTAAAACCAACGCACTCTAAGATCCATTCATACACCTCGTTTGTACAGTTACCCGCCTGTGATGTGAACCAGTACCTGCTCTATGGGCAGATACCTAGCATGTAGACCATACAGTCCAACCAGAGAGAAAAGAAAAGAATGGTAAAGGCAAATTTTGTAAAGCTTCCTAGAAGGGTTAAACCATTATAGTCTAATTGTACCAGAAAACAACCTCTGCCTCTGGGTTTTCCATTGCTGTTGCCCTTCTTTGAATTTAGATGTGGCAACTAAATTTCTGCAGTCACCCTCTTCACACGCTCTTTTACCTGCATCCAACTGTGAACATCTCAAACACTTTGTCAAGGCGACTGGGGACAATCTTGTCTTCCAATTCGTCAAAACAATCACAGATGAGCTCTCTCTTTGGTTCCCCTCAGGACTTGACTATCTTAACAGACTTGTTCTGAATTTTGTCATTTAACAGTGTATGAATGGGTTTCTCAGCGTGCAGGCTTTACATTTTTCTATCTCGACTTCCTCCAGCCCAGCACCTCACATTGCTGTGCATATAAACTACCAGTGAAACATTTGTGTCTTGTTGCCCCCACTATTTTAAGCAGTCTAGGATCTGTACAGACATGAGAACATAAATACCTGTATCAACTATATACTCTGAGCTGAATCTTTATAAGTGCGTGTTGAACTTCAGTGTTTCCTCTACATTCATTTATACTTTTTTTGTGTTTTGACTCAGCAGGGTCTGGTCTGGCTGCATAAAAATTGTCCTTCACTATGCGAAAAAAAAAAAAAAAAAACTTTTAAGTTGAGCTTTGTGTAAGCTAAAAGCTAGAGGCTCATTGGTGTACTTTAAGGAACGAAAGAAAGCACTTAAGGGTTCATCAGCAGAAAAAAATTAAATGAATGACGAACGTTCAGCCCAGGACGTTCCTCAAGGAACGTATTCGGGTCCCCTAATGGTTGCATTTTGAAGACCCCCCCTGAAGCTCTTGAAGAGCAGTTGCAATACTCCATATGTGATAATACAATCATCCACCACAGGTATTTCATTCCAGCATCTCAATCTCCTGCTTTTTCCCACTGTTGGTAAGAATTTTAGAGGAAACATTGAACTCCAGTGACCTCGCCGCAGAGACTGTCTTGGCAGCAAGATAAGTCTGGTTGCCAGGCCTGAAATTTCTACAAAAAAAAGAAAAAAAAAACACTACAAGCATTTTTGACCCCACATTTCTTGAGGCTCTTGAGTTGCAACGCTGATCCAGAATCTGCCAACGCAGCCTCTAATGGTAATGATCCTCAAAGGGTTTCTGGTTTTCATGGCTGGAAGAACTGATAAATCTGATCACTTTTTGAACTTAAGTGGGTTAAAAAAAAATATGATGTAAATGTCTTGTTTCTTTACTCCTGATACATGTGACTGTACATTTTATGTTACTGACAAAAATGTGAAAATAGGACAAGAAACTGAGGCCTGGAATTTCAAACTGGAAAATGGGTAGGAAGTACAACAAGCGAATCCTACTGGATGTTCTTGAGCAAGAGTGAGTTTTTACCAGCTCCAGGGTTTCACCCTGACCTCTGACCTCCCAGTGAAGGGACAAGGGAGGTTTAGAGAAAAGAGAATTCCCTTTGCAAAGTATTATAGCAGAAGAAAACCTTCAGAAACCCTGGATACATTACCACAGAGGAGACAAATATGATCCCTGATCAGCGCTGTGACTCACGGCTAATGTTAGCCGGCCATGGTTTTTATCAGCTGAAGAGATCCACGTGATGTAAATAAATGTGTTTTTAGATTGTGAATGGTGATGTTTTTCTTTTTTTTTTCTCTGACTAAATCACATAACCTGACTGAGATGACATTGTTCCTATTTATCTGTGCACTTAGAAGTTAAAAGCTCTTAATTTGACAGGTTTGTCATTTTGTTATAGTTTGGTGGGAATTTTTCTGAAAAGGATTTACTGAGGATTTAATTTGGGGAAAGTTTGAGGAAAACCTCAATCTAAACATTCATCCATTATTCAGCAATTATTAAAGCTATTCTACATATATGTTGTATACTTTCCTATAGAAAAGTTACACATATTTGCATGTCAAGCTCATCTACAGTGAATTAAAATACTCTAGGTTTTAGAACATTTCAGTTCAGGCCTTATCTTTTTTTTTTTTTTTTTTTAACTTGAATTAATCTTTTATTTACGAAGGTAAGTCCATCTGAGGTCAGGAGCCTGTTTTGCACAGGAGACTTGTCCTTTAAGAGCACAGTGCAATAAAACAGAGTAATTATACTAAATTAACTTAGAGTTAATTGAAAAGAACCTGAGGTGTATTACATTATTGTTGCTGAAACTAAATGGAATTTAAAACAGTGTAGTCTCTTTCAGACGCAAGCATGTCTTACTCTGTCCTATAAATGGCCTGGTGCACTGTCTGTTATTAATAGACCTGTTTACGACATATATGTACAGTATGCTCAGTGTTTTCTACAGTGCAAGAGAAAAATATTGCTGTTGTCAGTTTTTTTAAGGAGTACCCATACTGTGTCTTTTGATTGTGACTGAATAGAGTATAAGGAGAATGAAATATGGATAGGATAAGAAGCTTTTAGTGCCAGAAATCAAAATTGCATTCTTTCATCTAACAAGGGTCTTTGTACTCGTTGTCCAGGCTGGTGTTAACTGCAGAACTCCACCAGCAGATGGCAGCATTCAGCAGATGAAGTGTGACACCTCCCTGATACCTGTGTGTTTGAGCAGTTCACAGTTTGAGGTGAAAGAGGAGCTTAGGCCAGAAGATTGTCAGAATTAGGTAACAGATGTCTTCCTTTATTCACAGTCACAAGAATACACATGTTCACAAGACTTATCTTATCAAATTCACACATTTTCCAAACTTTCAAAGCTCTAAGGAAAAACTGAGAATGTACTGATGCACTGATGGATCTTTGGAAATTCATTGTGAATCTCCTCTGCTCCAACAGTCAAATTTTGCTGATTAACAGGTGTCATTACCTTAAAAAATCTGTTCTCAGCATTGAAAGCAGCAAGTGACATCTAGTAGAAAATGTAAGCAACTTACTGTCTTGTTGGTCTTAACACTAACGACCCACCAACGAGGCACACCTGGGCTCCTAACCCTAACGACTCACATAACAACTCCCAGAACCTAAAGACCTGGGACTCCCCAACCAGTTTTCAGAACTGAGGAAGCCTTTCAGATGAGAAGATGAAACATCTTCAAGAAAACTAAAAGTCCAGCTGCCTTCAACTTGAAGACTACCAGGACCTGCATGACTGAGAATCTACACAGACATACTTACTCTCTTGTTATGAATGAATTCTATCTTCAAATCAGTTACTTAACTAAAGCAGTAATTTAACTAAAAAGTAAATACAGAAGAAATCTGATTCCAATGATACAAAACTTTTTATTTTGTGATAATTGATCATTTACAGTGACTAAACAACTGCACTGACAGTGTAGATGTAAGAGTCTGACCTGCCAGCAGCCATGTTTTTTCCCAGGTTAGTTTAATTTTGCTCCTTGGTTCAAGCTGTAGTGCTTGTTTCCATTTCAAAACTTGAGGTGTCATCTTTCCTCCTGCAGTGCTGGTGAGTATCTTACAGTAAATAAACATCCACATTTAGTCCAAATGTTCGTTCAGTCCTAGCCGAATGCTGACATGGCCCACTGCTTGATGTCAGTGGGGCATTGCGGATACTTCTGCAGGGCCTCCATGATCTGACTGTGGTCCAGCATGAGCCTCATCAGCTGGTATTCCCTCTGAGTTTTGGCTGAGGAGCCGTCAGCCGGTCGGATCAGCTCCAGCTGCTGCAGGTGCTCGAAGGCCTGAGGGTGATGAGAAGCAGGAGGTGTAAGTGATGGGTTTGCTTGGGAAAATGTTGAATTTGTCTGTTTTCATACAGAATATATAAATATTGACTGTTATTCTTCCTATCATGGCTGAGGAGCATCTGAAACAGTATAAAGTATTAGACTCTAAAAACCTAGTGGCTGGAAATGAATTAAAAGGAAGAAAGAATTTAGATAAGGGCTTCATATTTATACAGACCTTCATGATGACAGGCTGGTCAAAGTTGTACATGGAGTTTGACTTCCTCTGCAGGAACTTCTTAAACTCTGGATCATAGGACATGTACAGTAGAAAGATGAGGAAAAGATTGTTTCGATTCATAAATGTTTTTTAATTTTCAGCACCACAGCTAAAACTCTCTTATTTCCCTTGCCCATTCATTTAGTTGTTCTTCTCTCATTTGTCTCCAGTATCTTCCTTTATATGTTGTTATTTGTTAATTACACCCTCATAAAGTCATCTTTTGCCCTGCTCCTCTTGTACTTCTGAGTACTAAAAACTACAAGTCAATTTCCACAAGTCATCATCTTGAGTCATTTGAGGGTTGAATAGCTCTCCTGTGTCACTGTGTTGTGGAGTTTTGACATTTCTTCTTTTTTTGTCTTTGAAATCTGACTTTTCTGTTGCTTCACAGCTCTTTCGAGTGGTTTTTTAATCTCCAGTTTTATGGAGAGTTTTATAACTGACCAAAAAGTAGTCAAAGTATCTGGACGTACCGTTATGAACCATCTGGAGATTGAACGGCTCTCCCTCATAGACATCGTTGAGGTGTTTCATGGCGATGATCAGGCACAGCTCCAAAATGGACAGACCTAATAAGAGAAAAGAAAAGAAAAATATAATTCTCTGAAGCGTGTCACTGAAGACATTTCTCTTTTCATTTCGATTTTACCGTGGAGCATGTTCGCCTTGGCATCTGCAAAACACAGTCTGCTGGCCTCCAGCAGGTCGGCAGGTTTGATGGCAGGTTTGGCTACAGAGACGCGACTCAGACACAACATCTGCAACAACAAAACAGAGACAGATGGTTCGCGTAAATATCTTTCGAGCAGCAGGCAACAACAACTCAGAAATTCATAAAAACTGAAGCGTCAAACAAATCATTATCAGACCAGGAGTGACCTTTTGTCAGTGAGTGAAACCTGCATTGTTTACATCAATGTTTACTTGCTAACATTTTCTTTGCTGCCCTTTTTGGCACATTACCACACTGCATTGGCAGGTTACATTTCCAGCAGGTGTGTGGCTCTCACCAGCAGCATGTGCATTGAGCGGAAGTCTTTGCTGGAGTTGAAGTGTCTCTGTAAAACCTCCTCAACTGATTTGTCTTCACACAAAGTCTGGAGAAACAAAAAGAGAAGACAAGTGAAACGTGTGAAACGACTGCTGCCACAAGTCGTGTTGTTGCTGCCTCCATTAGTAATGGAGTCGAGATCAGTTCCTCGGTTCACCTGGATACTGTCGTTCCAGTCCTGAGCAAACTTGCTGTCAGGAAAGTCATCTGGCAGGCAGAGCTGGGTTTGGACCCGCTCCAGGTACTCAGTAAACGTCAGGTTGCTCAGCAGGTGGATCTGACGGTGGGAAAACCGTGACTTAACCCGCTTCTCCAGCAGCTCCAGAACATCCTGCATGGAAATGACCCATAAAAATGTTCTTTAAGGATGATGGAGATGTTTTTGTTTGAGTGGATGGAAAATGAGAGCAGGTCCTGAGGCCTACCAGTCTGCACGTGACGCCGACCACAGCGATGGGTGCCTGGGCGGACTGGGAGACGTCGAACAGGTTGTAGAGCAGAGTCTGGTTCTTGTGGTGGGCGAACAGGTCGAACTCATCCAGGACGAACAGCACCGGGCGACTGCTGCTGCGATCACCTTTTTTGGATGGGATGAAAAAAGCCATTGTATGTCACACTGAGATATTCAACCACACTTCTATTGTCTCTGATGCTGTTGAATTTAGTTCAAAACACTGCAAAAAATCTGAGCTAAATCTTCTAAATTGCAGCATTTTCTGACCTTTCTTCAGTGCCTCCAGGAGGAAAGCCAGATTTTCTGCAAAACTTCCCTGAAGTGAAACAGAAACAGGTTGTTGTGGCAGATTTATTGTTTTATTTACTGCTGATGGATAAAACTCTTTTTTAACTTACAAACACTTTGTCACCGACAACGTTTTCTAGGTGGAGTTGCCGCGTTATTTCTTTTAGTGCTATTCTGTCATCAGTCTGCAGGAGCCCTACAACACACAGGAAAGAAAAGTATCAGATAATCTGTATCTGTGTAAATGGATCATTTTAGTAGCTTAAATGAAAAGATGGAAGTTTGAACCAGAGTCTGTACCGTTGAGATGAACCTGTAGCAGGTTTTTCTGTGCTTCTTTTTCCTCCAGCAGGTCTCTCAACACACACTTGAGCAGCTGCAGACACAAAACACACAAACACAGACACCATCAGACATTAGAACCCTCCCAGGACTTAAACGCACTTTCAACACAATTCATCATCTTTTCAACCATTTTTACCCAGAAGCCCATTTGAAGCTGGCTGCTGGGAGGCTCACCATCGTTTTTCCCGCTCCTCTGGGACCGACGATTAGCACCGAGTTACTCTCCCCGTGGACGGCCGTGCGCTTCAACAGCTCCAGGAGGTGTCTGAAAAGACTCTGTTTTTGACTACAATACCCATAATGCTCCCACAGTTGCAGAATATAAATGAGTATTAAGGTCAGTTTGTGAAAACAGTTTCTTTTTCCTAAGAGCAAGTAAACGGCTTGCATTATTTAATGAATACAAATGATTTAATCCTCAGTGTTGGAGGTGGATCTCACTACCTGAGCAACACCTGGGATGCTTGTGTTGCGTCTAAGTCGACTGGGACCTTTTCCAACCTCCAAACTGGGACAGCGCTGTCAGCCAGGTAAGACTGAACTGGGTCACTGAAACTCACACTGAGCCCCACACTGTCTCTTTATTATAGATGACAGTTCTACTACAGTTTCTATTTAAAAATTCAGGAGTTTTTCTTTGTTTATGTGAATCTTGCATCATCTTGCTTCTTTTAACTACACTACATCTTTTTCTGAGGAAGAAAATTCACGATCAAATTTACTAAAAGTATATTTTGTTGTATTGGACTGTGGGTTGGATAGAAAAAGCAAAATAAAGATGGCACCTTGAGCCTTTAGGAAATTGTGGCAGGTATTTTTGCCTATTTTCTGACATGTTAGAAATGACTGAGACAATCAAGTTAATTGGTGATGACAAACACAAGCAAACTTAAGTTTTTAACAGCAACACTTCTAACCAGCATCAATGAAATTAACCTACTTGTGTTGAGCTTCTATTCCATCCGGCTTGTCTGGGAGCTGCTGATGGCAAAGCCGCTCCCTTAAAATCTGCTGAACCTGTAAATGAAGGTGTATAAAGACTGTTAGTGTATTGTGTTGTCATCTGGTGGCTTCAGTGTTTAAGTAATTGTTAATGGATAAATGTTGGCTGATACAAACCAGTGTGATGCATTCTCCTACTGGCAGATGAGCATCTTTCCCCTTCCTTTTACTCATGATGCTGGGACTCTAAACAGCAAAACATGTTGTTACATGATATTAGCGAGCTCAGTGGTTCCCATAATGTTTTAGGAATTAAGACTACTTCAATATGGATTTTATTCTATTCAGCAGCAGCACAATACGAGAAAATTACTTCAAAATGACCTCTAGGCCCTGGTTTGACTTTCTGCTTCTGATAAGCAGTACAGTGCTTCAATTCTGTATTTCACCTCAAGTTAGTGTTAGACCTTTGGAAACTGCAGTTATGTGCCTATGAAATACACGAATATAATGGCTAAGACAGCCTCAGCTCCTATTTTGTCTAGGACGTTAACACATTTCCGCCAGACTCCAATTCAGTATTCGTCAAATCAATATATGATCTCACTTTTTCCAAATGTGTATTATGCTGTGACATTAGTTCAGGTTTGTCATTAATTAACTCAATCTACCATTCAATTCGGCATATATCTATTGCAACAAGAATGATCTATTTGAATGCAATTTCCACTTTAATAACTATCTAAGACTTTCACGAACGGCCCCGAAGGTTTGTTTATAGTACAGTGTAAATCTTTACATTATAATATATTTCCTGACGCCTTAGCGGGATGGTATGTATGCCGAATTACAAAGTGATTCATAATCATCCAGAGGTCACTATATGTTGTATTCAAGATTGTATTAATGTTTGCCGGCGAGAAAGGAGGCACTAATCTGCCATATTTTAAGAATGGAGTTTGGTGTCACTTTCTCTCCACGCTGATGTGAACGTCACCGGGGCGCTGCAGGAGCAAACTAGCTGTGCGCTTTGCATTAGCGAGGTAAAATTACTCCGAATATGTAGTTACATTAACGATAGTTAGTCTGGCACTGTGTACACACAAAGTAATAACGAGACATACCTGAAGAAAACAGTACTTCGATCACGGAGACGTCTCAATCTTCGCGGGAATACTGCTCAGCCAGCTATGACGACTTCCTGGATTGACTTAATCTCGGGCCCTGATTGGCTGAGGCGCGGAATAGAATAGAATAACCCAAATCCCACTTTAAATCTTAAACTATGTTTTTATGAAGTTTTCAACCCCACCTCACTGTCTTCAACAGTGGTTGGTGTTTGAAATATTTGGTGATTAAAAAAATAACAATTTATTTGTCTTTAAAAACATATTTGAAGTTGTCACTGTGTATTTTCAGGCAGTTGAACATCCAAAGAGTTCCAACAAGTAGCCTTAGTGTTGATTGTCTTGAGAAGTAGTATTTAACAAATAATTAGTAATAACACCAAGGTTTATAGTTAAAATGTTCAACACCATACAACTTACATTATACATCTTTATTGATTAATTTTAGCAGATGTAACCCAGCATGCACCTCCTTTTCTTTCTTTGGACAAACAAAATCTAGATGGGACTCAATAAGTGTACATAACAGGGCAAAAAAGAATAATTTTAGAAAACATCTGTGTCATTCTGACTAAATTTGGAGATGTGATTCATAGCATGTCAAAAGATGAAACTGGTTTTCCCTAATGATGGCAATTATATGTAATTATAAATTGAATTTTTTTAAATCTGTAAAGCCATAACTGCTGCCACCGCTCTGACTTTGATAAAATGAGGAGGGATGGTTCATCTGAATGGCTCCAGGGTTGCCTGCATAACAACATGTTTTACTCATTCACAATGATGATGAAGCTCTGGAGATACTTAAATGCTTCCTGTGGCTTTTGGTTGCCTGATGAAAAAAGCACAATAAACCACCAGATATCTCTCGCAAAATCGTCTCCCAGTCTCCGCTCACGTTTAGCCTGTCACATTATTCTAAAATACGACTCTCTGCTCCCACATTCGGCTCTGTGTTTGCCCTTAAAAATACATGAAGCGGCCCTTTTACAGCAGCCATACACTGAATTAATTGAACATCTCCTCAGGTTTGACCTTCAGACAAAATTCAAGCATTTGCACCCTGAGCTGCATCTCCTTTTCTCTTCAGATCACTGAACTCCGTGTGTTTTTGAGCTTTTATGACCTTTATTTATCGAGGGAAATTATATTGCTGAGCATCTGTTTTTTACTCCAGCACAAACATCTTTTATATTTTCTGATTTTCATACAGTTAAATTCAGTCTTAACTGTGGAATTACCAGTTACAACAGTGGTTTGCTTAAAAGCCCCTTCTTAATAATTATTGTAGGTTTGTTGGTTGTCTTTTGTTTGTTTATCTTCAGTAATATAACTATGATATTCCTGTAAAGAACTGTAGTTTTTCCAGATGATCCTGTTCATACATTTTACATATTTTAGTATTATTTCACAACGGTTGATGAGACACTAAAAAGACTCGAGGTGATGCAGTCGGTGATCAAAGTTTTCATGTGAAACCTTCCAATTAATGTCATTAATTATTAACATTAACCACAATTTGCAGCTAATAGAGTCAAAATCTTGTTAACACAATATGCCTCATTAAATGTGACATAGTACCTCCAAGCTATTAGCAAAATATCTCTTTTCCTGTTAATGGAATTGTTATTAGTTAGTTTTATTACATTAATTAGAGGCTGATGTATTTACATTTAATATATATTATCAGATTTCTGTTCTTTAGTTTATATTGTATTTAATAGTGAGGTTTATGTGTGTATTTTTTGGAACCATTTTCATTTTTTAGATACAGTTCATGAATTTTTACATTTGGTTTTCCTTTCTTCCATACAGCAATTGATTTCTATTCATTGTGAAACAATGTTTAATAGATACAGAATTGGAAATAGCATGTGATAAGTAGGTAATCCATCACTATAAAGGTCATGTTTATGTTTATTTTGACAAAGTACATGATATTATATCATAATAATATGATTTAATGATCATCAAGGGATGTCCTTATTTAATCATCCTCTCTATTGTTCAGCCCATAGACCTCAGAAAAAATGAATATTTTCCACATAAGTGAGACTAACTGTACTGGTTGAAAAGAAAACCTTTGTTTGACTACTTGGATTGCTGGTTTGTTGTGTCATTTGTTGTTTCAATCTCTGACTACACCTAGCAATGTGTGCATTTCTCCACTGTGGGACTAAACTTAAGAAACACTAAATCAGCTTATTACTGAGATTTTATGACACCACAGAGGAGCATATGTTGCAAAATCGGCAAAGATAACACCAAAAAGTCTGGGCTGTGTAATACCAGTCACCTAACACTGATACAACAGCAATGCTGCAATTTACTGTATGTGTTTGCATGTTTACTACATAATTAGTAATTTCCTTTGTGGATTTTTGTGTGAATCCTGTAATTTATGCTTAATTTAATTATGGTTTAGCATGAATGTGATGTTTTATGTGACAGCCCTTTGGCCTCTTTGGTTCTGCCTTGTTTCCTCGTCTCTTGCAGGTACAGTAATTGGCAGGCGTGGTCGTCCACATGGGGCCAATGCTCCCAGCCAGTATAAAAGCTACCACCTTCTCTCTGTGTGTTTTGTTGTTGTTTTGTTACACACATTTCTCACACATTCACTCACTCACACTGAGACTTAATGACCTCCACAGCAAATCTCTTTTTATAATTCTGTTTATTTTTTTGTAAATAAATCAACTAATTTAAGGCTATTTTTAATGCCTCTATTTGCCATGGCCCCTTGAGCATGTCATGACATTTAGTATTAATTTGAAATTTCCCTCATTAAATGCTGCTTCTCAGGCTTTTTCACCTTGTCAGAATAATGTATGTAATCCTAAACCATGTTTAGCATCATTCTCCTGCAAGTTTAATGCTAAAATTATCTTGTCTTGTCTCAGCTCTCAAGTATTTTCTTTTAAAATACTTTGAATACTTAGATTTAACTGATAATACTTCTGTGACATTTTCAGTGCAGGACTTATACTTGTGATGGAGTTTTATAGTGTGGTATTAGAACTTAAGTGAAGGATCTAGATACCCCTCCACCTCTGCACATATCCAGCTGTCCCTCACTCATTTAATAATTATTATTCCCAACTTTGGCCGTGCAGAGTTCATGTGTAACTGAGCTTTGGATGAAAACGTGCATCACCTCTCCCATCTGCTGGCTGCTCCTGCTGGGCGCATGCGCAGTGCGGCTCTCCATCATTTCCAATATCCCAGTGTAGGAGAACCAGCAGAAGCAAGAGAACTAATGGGTAGGCTTCTTATTCTTATTTTTTCTAAGGTCAGAAACGCACTGTTGCTCGCTCATTTCACTGTTTTAGCACCGGTACGCATTCGCTGGGATGCCCGGGTAAGAACAGACAGTTTACGGTTTGATTTGACGCAGACAGAAACGTTAGTGCCTGAAAAGCGTCTCTCTCTTCTTCTTCGCTCTCTCTCTCTCTCTCTCTCCCTCTGCGAACGCAACGGGTTTGCACGGCTGTTAGCTAGCATGCTAAGCTAACCCGTGCTAACTCGGCCTGGCCCTGGCCTTGCCTGGCCCCTTGGCTCGAAACCCCAGCGCGGGCCTAGCTGCTTTTTACTTCGACAATTTGAGGTCGGAATCTGGACTGCGGGTCCTCAGCGTGCGCTTCTCTTGTTACGGTTTGCTAATTAAATGCTAAAATTTTATTACCGTAGCTGAGCTCGCCCTCTAATTCATTTTCGTTACAACAAGCTAGCAGGCTAGCTAACTAACGGTAGCTAGACAGCTGACGCTTGGCATGCTAACCCCCAGCTAGTTCAGATGCTGTGTCCAATGCATCAAAAAGCCCAGTCAGACAGGACTGATTTCGCTTGTTGACACGGTCACTTTTTAACGCGGAGGCCCGCAGGCGATGGAGCTTGAGCTGCACGTCTCGCCCGGTGATAAACTAAACAACCTTTAACAGCACACGGTTGTCGCTAAAACGTTAATAAAGCAACACTTGGCACAGTTGATAGGCAGCCTGGCTAATGTTCACCAAGCTAATTAGCTATTATCTAACGTTTGGGCACCTATGGTTGCTTTGGTTATGTGCACAAGCTGGTTGTCATGTTGTGCAGTTTTGGAGGAAAAGTCTTGTCATCTACGTAGCCAACTTGTGTGGCTGTCAACTTTGAAGGCTGCTGCAGAACAATATGGCTAATTTACCCCGAAAGCTAGCCTTAGCCAACTTCATGGGGTTACAGCAAGATTTAAACGCTAGGTTGAGAATTAATGGCTTTAATCTAGCCGGTTACTAAAAGAGCAGTGGTGGATATCTGTGGTTCAAGTGAGAGAAGACCAGGGCAATCTGCTGTACCTTTTTGATTTTGCATAGTTTGTGTCCTAACCTTTTTTTAAAAAAAACATCATGCTCCACCAACTGTACATGCTTTATGCATGCATTGTTACCTGTTCTCCACTCTTGTTTTGTTTGACAACATATGACAGACCCTGTTCTCTTAGCACTAAATGCATTTTGAGAGTTCCAGTCACAAGTGCACAGCTCCAGTTGCACAAAATGTATTAGGAGCCATGCTCAGAAGTAGTCAGGGACATTTGTGACAATAATCATGTCCTGAACAACCCCAGTTTGTGCATATTATATGATAAACCTTCTGAACATTATCTGCATTACAGATGACACTAATAGCTCTGTAAGCCTGATTTACCAGTGTTTTCTTTTTAATACAAGTCCAATAAATAAAAATCAAATGTGAGCAAAAATCTGTCCCTGTATGGTCCACTGAATGCACCTGAGGTTGTTGGTGTAACCTGCATACCTGATGTAACCTGTCAGCTAGCTATAAATACAGGCCTTATCTGGATATATTTAGTGTTTAGTGTGTGACAAATAAACCAGACCTGAAATCACATTAGGACAGGATTGCTCTGAGGCACGTTCAGGGCCGACACATTTTTATCTATGTCTTTTAAGGTTCTGCTGGACTTAGTTTGTGCTCCCATGATTTCACCCATCTGAAAAATGCTGTCCTCTCATTGTTAATCAGCTTTATTCATTTGGCACATCAAGGCTTCCCATTGGTACAGGGCTAGGTGAAAATGTACTTCATTTTGGATGCTAGTAAATATTTGTTATGTTCCTCTGCAGTCGTCATTTGAAGGTTGTTTTCTGATCTGCATCTTGAGTCGGCGGGTAAAATTACCAGCTGCTACACCAGCTATTAGATAAAAAGTTTTCTTGTTCAGGTCAGGATGAATAAAGACAATTAGAAGTGAGTGTGGGTTGAATAGTCATTACAGGCAAAGTTAATACCAGACTTGCAGCTCCTGTGACCACTACAGTAATAAAGAGCTGTTGTGATTAATTCATTTCACTGTAAAATAACAAAACACGCCAAAAATTACGATATGAACTAGATCATTAGAGGCCATGTAATGAAATGCATAAAGCTACTTTGTCAGATCATATTCTTTAAAATTTGGACATTAAGATATAACATTTTCATTTATATAAGCTGCCATCTTTAATGGACCGCAAATTCAGTTACTCAAGAACCTTTGGCTGTGGTTCCACTTTGTTCCATTTTGATGCGATTTCTTATCTAAAACGTTTTTTCCCTTTCTTTCTGAGACCGCATTGCTGTAACTCTCCAGTGCCTGTATTTATGTCTTTTTCTGCATTAACTTTTTCCCTGAGTCCTCCTCTTCTTCCACACTGCTTGTATGAAGTTTGCAGCTGGATTGAGTCCAAACTGTAGTGAATTCCCCTAACATGTAAGGCAGTGTTTTGCCAAAACTGGTTACCCCCACCCCCCCCAAAAAAAAATTGTTTCCAGTGTTGCTGCATGTTTTTGTCAGTGTTATGTTGAGGAGGAAAATGGGAAATAACATATATTTTTGTTGATTGTTTTCACTTTCAAATTTCACCTTATCAAAAAGATCAGCAAGCCTTCCTAGGTGCCACAAAATGTGTGACGCTCTCACTATTTTTGCAGTCTTGTCTCAAATCACAGACATCAGTGACTCTGCAGTGACGTTGTCAGAATCCACATTACTCTCCTTTGTCATTTATTAAGGGCATTTCTCCCCAACATCGTTTGTGAGGGCAACAACAGCTCATGCAGGGGATAAATGGAAGACGGGGACATTTTATTATAGGATTAAATTCCTTTTTTATTTTTTAAAGTTATTCATTTTTCTGTCTTTATTTGGACAGTGATAGTGGTGATAGACAGGAGAGGCAGGAGAGAGGGCCTGGATCAGGTACAAACCCAGGCTATTCTGTTGAGGACTCAGCCTTAATGCTAAACATCTGACCAGGTGAGCCACCTGTGTGCCCCTTCCTTCTTCTTTTGAAATGATTTTATCTCTTCTAATATGCCTTTGTTTTACCTAATCCAAGTCATACATGATCCAGAAGTCCATACTGTGTTAGTGATGTGCACTCATCAAGCTTTAAAAAGCATTGGTGGGCTATGCATATGCTTATATTACTGGAGTTACATCTGGGTAACTTTCGGCTTTTCTCATTACTGAATCCGTGAATACTCCAGTGCATTTTCTGTATCTACATTAGGGCTGAATATATATATACATGTTGTGATAATTTTGACAGATATTACAATTGCGATATGATTCACAGTCGTAGCTGGAATTTTAAGATTTTATTACTAAAAATGATGTGATTTGGCTGGGGTCTGTGCCAGACAAGCATGATCGCTTACTTCTGGAGAATATGATTTGTAGGCCAGGGCATCTCTGTAACACCACCTTCTTCATTTGTAATGATATGTATGTATGTTGCACATTTTGCCTTTATCCAAAAATGTGATTCCTGTGATTTGGATATTGCACTTTAATATTTTGATAAATTTTTCAACCCTAGTGTCTACATCCATCCATTTACTGCGACTGAGCGGCAGTCATGGTGAGCAGCAGGTTTGCAGTTGAGATGGCTTTTTTAGGTTTGTGTTACTGAAAGTAAATGTCCATTGTCTTTGTGATCAGCAGTCTCTTCTAGCATCAGAAAATTGCAGGAGGAAACACAAACATCCCAAGCTTATGAATCATAGTTCTTGTGTGCCCCATGTGGCATCTCCTTAGCCGCTCTAGCCCCAATGTGTAGTTAATTTTCTGAGGGGGTGCACATCAACTACAGCCTCAGCTATGTTGTAACCCATTAATGCACAACTAAAAACCAAGCCTGTGGATATTCTCATTCATCCAGGTCATAGTTATCTCAAGGAAATTTAAATTGAACGCAACAGGACTTAGTTGTAGTCTGGGAAGACATTCACCTCTCATCCAAGAGGCTTCATCAGTTCCTGTACACATCTGACCAGGCTGGGACTGCTCCAACTAAAATTTGGTGTGGAGACCCAGGTATTTAACCTCACAGCTAAACAACTAAAAATACATCTTCTTCATTACAAGCTGCAAAACAACCATACGAGAGCCTAGGGTGTCAGTCTTAATTAAAAAAAATCCACCTTCAGATATGTCCAGTGCAGGAATTATTTAACTCATGCTGCATATTTCTTGTAGGTTTTTATGCATCCACAGTGCAGAGTGTGTCCACCTCTCTGCTGCTCTCTGTCCTTTCACCTTGCGTCTGTTTGTCTCTCTCTCTTGTTGTGGTGAACAATAAATGCGAAAAGGCCAAAAGCATAATGTTAAAAAAGATCAGCCTGCAGTAAAAGGTTAAAGATTAGTAAGAACCGTATGTAATTTGGACATGGTAGTTGTTGAGTCACGAGTCCGGAAATATGGAGAGGTGGGGAGGGAAGTTAGGTGGTGAGAGATTGGCAGTAAAACGGTAAAAGTTGAGATCTAAATTCATGCGTACACATTAGCAAGGTGGCAGATTCAGAGAGTGTTGGGTTTGCAAAAGGTTAAGATGAAAGCATTTTGCTAACCTAATGTAATGTTTCATCAAAATGTCTTTGATTTGAATCTGGTCCAGGACTTCTGCTGTGCATTACTCCCCTCTCTATCCTTCCTGTCTTTTTTTTCTCTGATACAACCAAACAAAAAAGACAAAATACCAAACAGAAACGTTTAAAGACAGAGGTGAAATATTTGTCACAGCTGCAGACGTCCTCAAACACCAACGCTGCGCTAAGCACTTGTTGGGGAAAATAATTAGTTTTTCCCTCCAATGTGAACACAACAATAGAAATTATGTTTTCTCTGTTACCTCTGCATTTTCCAAACATGGAGTTGTGGGAAATGAGATTTTAACGATGTGGTGGTTTCTCTGATAGGACACTCTACACCTCTCCTGAGATGATGAGGTACGACAGTGTGCCGCTGCGTGTTTCCAGATAAAACAGTATACATTTAACCGCTGCTTCATTTTTACTGTGCCACAGTTAGCCGTGCCCTCTTTGCCTCTCTTCCTCTGTGGTGGTGTCGTTGGGTTTGGTCTCAGCAGCTCACAGGGCAGTTATGAGTCAGCAGCACTGGCGGCTGAGAGGAGGCTTTACATGGAGCTCCATCACTCACAGACTGAATTCAGTCTGATTTACCAGCTTTGATGGGCTCCTACCAGTGTTTGAAATTCACTCTCGGAGAGAGAAGGAAAACTGCCAATAATGCAGTATAAAAAAATTACATTCGTTTTTTTGTTGTCTTTCCATAGAGTCATATTTCGACAAGACAACGTTTCTTTATGACACAGCCCTAATGTCTAAATATGTAATAAACCTGCAATGTTTGTACCATGAGATAAAAAGATATAGGCAGGGACTTTCAGAGCAGGTCTGTAGAGATGCTATTTGGAGGCGATTAAGACATTCTCTGTGATCTGTTGTCTACATAAATTCTGGTCTGGTGTCGATTTTTAGTTTATTGTCAAACAGCAATGCAAGTAGTTGAGCTGCAGACTACCATGAACAAATAAAACAACAGTTTGTTTAGAGTTAATATCTTCACAGATCGCTTGTGTCTTTTGTAAATAGGTTTGGATTTACTTTGACTTGTCTGATGTACTGGATTGGTATCAGTTCTTGTATTGACCTTATTAAGGTGATTGGATATCAGCTGAGTTAAGGATGGAGGTTCAGTAGCATTACTGATTATTGAATCTTCTTAAGTAGTTTGTTTTGCTGGAAATGAAGGAAAGAAGAGCTGTTTTTATTCTACTAAGCACAGTAACAAAACACATGTCAACTGTTTTGTTTAGAATCTAACTTCTTCTGATCATGTTAATAAAACAATTGGTCATTTTAATTTTGATTCAGGGACCAGTTACCAGACAAGCATGACACTGGCACTAATAAGCTATGGTAATTAACAATCATTCCTAAACCATGGAGATTCTACCATGCTGAAGGGGTGAAGGGCTTTAATCACATATTTTGTTACTGCTCTGTGACTTTCATTAACCCTGTCCTCACTGTTTTGTTCTCCATGAGGGGCTCTCTTACTGCTGCAGAGGCAATAGAAGCAAAAATAAAAACAACACAGTGGAAGTGATATTAACTACATTCTATTTATTATCCACTGAATATCGATTTTAACTAATCGCTGATGCTTCTGCTAACCTCTCAAGTTGTTCAGAAAAAACACAAGTTCTGTATTAAAACATGTTGGAAGGTACGACATTTAAGCTAGTCTTCCTCAGCAAAACGCCCACCAAGTTTGAAGTTGATCGAATGAGCGGTTGTCAAGAAAATTCAAATTTAGATGTACTGTATTGCAAGACACTCACTAAAATGATTTTTATTCAAGGTAACATGAGACCAGGGTTTTATGTGGCACTAAAAAGTGAGTCTGTGGTTCCTTATGACTATGATCTATTATGATATTGATTAAAAAATGACCTTAACGGGAATTAGTTTTAATCATGGCTGATAACAGATCTGCGTAATCAGGTCATTATTGGAGCAGATACTGGACTCATGGATCATATCAATAGGAAAAATACGAACGTCAGATTAGTCTGTGGCAGATACAATACAGTATTAAAGGCCTTGGATTATAATCAAGACAAGAGAAACCCAACTGTGACACCCCAGAAGATATTTCAGTACTCAAATATAAAAATATGTTGAATATTGTACTTTGCAAATTGCTATATTTTCCATTTTGATTAGCTTAGATTGGGTGTTTTTTCATGCTTTTGCATTTGAAAGCCAATCTGTGATATAGACCTATCATGTGAAAAAAAGACTAGGGCTGCAACTAACAATTATTTTCATTATTGATTAATCTGCAGATTGGTTTTGTTCGTTGCGGCTCTGCTCATCACTGTTGGGATAGTTATTTAAACATTATTGCCACCTCACTTTGATTGCGATTATAAAAAAATACACCACTAGCCTATAACAAATGTTTATTTTTTTTAAAGATATTTTTTTGGGGGGGTGTCTTTATTTGATATGACACTGTATGTCTTCTCTTCCAAGAGCAGATTACATTATGAAGAAAATGGATCACATTGACCATTAATTCCTTTTCTGTCCTCACAGGAACCATGGGAATACCACTGCCCAACCGCGTTTGGGAACCAATATGTTGAACATATTCTACTTGTCCGACTGAGGAACGGTATTCTGGGTGGACAGAAGACAAATGGTAAAAAACAAGTAATATAGGACTTTCCCGTGAAAGCAAAGCACACGCCAACTCCTGATCCTCACCTTTTCAGCCAGCATCTTCCCGGGTCGGATGGCTCTGAATGACAAGATGCAGTAATGGAAGTCCATGCGCAGTTCAGCACTGTAGCCATGAAGCAGCTCAAAGGGTAGGGTCTGTCGTGAGCTCGCCTCACCCTACCCGACCACCCACTCATCCACCACCCCATCAGCTCCACCTGAGAGAGTCCCACGCTGACGCATAATCCCCATCTCCTCAACCCTCCCACCACCTCCACCACGGCTTTGGAAGACGAACATGACGTGCATTGCGAAGACACTGGTTGATGTCTGATATATATACCTCTGAGGTGTCGAGCGTAAAACCAGTGGAGCAATGAATGGCGGAAAGGACTGTGAGGCAGGAGATGAGAGGCAGGCCGTCCCTGTCCAGGTCCCCATTGGCTGGCAGCGCAAGGCGGAGCACGGCGGAGGGGTCATATATGTAAGGTAAGAAAAATTCATCAGTGAAACCACCAGAGGTTTAACAGCAGACCAGTGTGCTCCTTGATAATAATCTATCAGGGGAGCTTTGTGGCACCAGCATCACCCTCCATTACTTAACAACTAACTCACATCACTGATGAAGGTTGAAGAGATAATAAAACTACAACACTGATTAACAAAAAGCAACAACTTAAGGGGCTGTAGTTTAATTTCTGGACTGAGTTTTTGGTTTTGAGAGGAGGCTGTAAGTGATTTGTGCCACTAAAGCACAAAAAACATTTGAAAAGTTTGTCCCAATAACAGTTCAAAATTCAACATTTCTAATGTTATAAAACAGAGAAAAGAAGCAAATTATCACATCTGAGAAGCCAGAACCAGAGATTGTTCCACATTTTGGCACAATAAAGGACATAGTAGTAAAAACATCTTTAAAGCAAAACAGCTTTTGGTGTCCATTCCATTAAAATCAAAGCACACCAACAGGTTTGTTTACTTGCTTCACATGGATAGAGTTCTTCTAATTGATTGGCTCTGCAGGAGTTGAACAAGACACATTGTGGCTTTTTGATGATGTTGCTCACTGTGAGGAGTAATGGTGATTCTCCTAACTGCTCTGATGAGGCTGCGGTGGAAAACCTGTTGTGCACGGCAGCTTCCAGGTATAAAAAGTCTTTTAGTATAACATACTTTGGGAGGTTGCTGTTATCCCAAAAATGAAGATGTTTTCTCAAATGGAAAAATAAATTCTGGTAAATTTTGGATGTTGCCTGCAGATTTTTCAAGCCTATTGCCTCCTTTAAGAAACCAGTCATTCGTTTACAAAATCCGCTCAGCCGGTGCAACAGGGACTTTGACTAATGAGTTGGATCCTTTACCAGTCACTGTGTCATGTAGACTGGAAGTTGGTGTCCTTCCCGGCATATGAACACCAGCACGTGTATTTACCAGCCACAATGAACTAAAGCAGTTGGCTGGTGTCAGGTTTATTTTGGGTGTTGGAAAGAATCCTGTCTACTTCTGTGACCGTGGCCTGATACTGTCACCGCACACTTGTATTTGCTCGTGTTCTTTTACATTTTAAAGTGTGCATTTGCTTCAGGGATGTGCAACTACAGATCCTCACAGTAGATTTTTTTTCACAGCAGCTGTGACTGATGATTCAGTCGCTGGTTGTTTTGTCAACTTATCAGTGAATGTGTTTGATAGGAACAACCAATGGTACATACTGTTCCTCTTTTGTTGGAGGTATTTTTAAGGATTTCCCCAACGTTTTTCTCATCGGTTGAAACTACTTTGCTGCAGCTGTGACCTCCAGATCACATCCCTAATTTTTTAATCTTCCTTCCAAACTCCTAGTTTTAACCTTATTGCAAAAAAAGAAATCCCAAATTTGTCCAATATGTGGGCGCTGTAATGACATAAGTGGTTTTTTGGTTTATTTTGATAATGTTTATTTTTCTCCTACCAGCAATAAAGTGTGTTAAAAAAAAACACACACACACACACAAATAAAAGGAAAAATACTGGCGAAGATTAGGTATCATTTCCTGCTGTAGATTAATATGTTCATACAGTTGCCTTTATATTTAAAGGCAGTGGGTGAATTAGAGAATTAGAGAGATATATTGATGCCCTGATTAACTTATTCAGAATGATACTGTCCAGTTGCCAATGTTAACTGGCGATATGTTAGGCCTCTCCTCTTTCATAGGTGCTGAAAATGTTTTTAATTCATATGGATTAAAGAATTTCACTGTGTTGTAGCACTGTGGAGTGGGAGGATATTACTGTTTGATTTCATGGTTGCAAGCCTGTAAAACCTGCAGCAAAAGCTGCCTCAAGAAGCTGCTAACCCACCTAAAAAAATAATTTGTACGTCTGTCAGTGGAGCATTTCAGTTTTCAATGGTTCCTTTTCTTCTTGTGAGTCAGGAATAAAATTTTGGTGGGAGCACTAAGTATTCGCATAATTCCGCATAAAAATGTTCAGTTTAATGCAAAATGAATTTTTCTCTTTCAGGAGCTTCAGTCCAAAAATATTTAATGATATTCAACAACCCATTTCAAACAATGCAAATAAGTGCTGCAACACATGATATGATAGAAGTGGTATTTGTGCTCTGGAGCTACAGCAGCTGAAGTCTGCCCTCGGCCTAATGTTGTTTTCTGTGTGCAGTCCCAGTGGCTCAGTGCTGTCCAGCTTGGAGCAGGTGAAGACCTACCTGCTGACAGATGGAACCTGCAAATGCGGCCTGGAGTGCCCACTCATCCTCCACAAGGTAATTTTTTGTTTGTTGATGTTGCAGCTGCCTCTTAACTTGGCTCCAGAATACAGTGTAATTAAAGATGAAGGTGGAGGCCACAATCTGCAAATGAAATGAAAATGTTCTTGTCCAAAAATTACAGCTAACAAGGTCCCCAAACAGATTAAAAACAAATCAGTCAGTCAAATCTAAACGTGCTCAGGCAGGTGGCATTTCTGTGCCTGACATGTCGCTCTTTTTATAATAAGCTTCATCAATCAGCTGGTCACTGTAAGGTAATAGTGAGGAAAATATGAAAATATGTGAATCAAGTGTAATAAGTGTGTGAAAGCAGAATGCTAAGCAGGAATTCATTTTAGTTTTAGGGGATCACATGTCTGATCTGGTCCCAAATTTTTCATTTTTAACAGTCACATTGGAGGGAGAAGATCAGAGCTGTACTCGACTCAGAATTTTGTCCATCGCATCCGATTAGGCTGTTCAATGTGACAATTTGTCTTTTTATACAAAGTTAGCACCCTGGTCATAGCTCAGTTATGAAAAACTACTGCATCACAGAGTATCTCCCAAGCCTGTGCATATCCCTGCTACAAGCATGCAGCATTCGGACTGGCAGAGTATTGGCGTGGCCAACAGAAACAAGCCTCACAGCCCTGCCTGACTGGTGTCACTCTGCCCTTCGTTTCCATCACAGTCTCTACTTCCATCACAATTGGTTTTGTGGTGTGGTCATTTTAAGACAAGACCTGTTTTTTCCAAACCCAGTTTCAAACTATTCCATACGTTTGATGATAGTTTTAGTACAAAGTGAACTTGAATCAGAAAACATTTCATTTAACATGCCATGAGCCTTGTACAATTTCTTTTACCCTAACTTATTTCGCAACAAATTAAATGCCACTTAACCTTTTGTTTAATTTGGTAATTGCCTATAAAAAATTGCTGGCATCCAGAGCAGATGTGATGATGTTGATGATCAAGAAATTTGCACTTGCTCAAAGTCACTGAGAATGAGTGTTAGCGAAATGCCTCTAAAGACTACATGATATTTTAATTCAGAGTAGACAATCAGCTCTTGACGTGTTTTGGCCTCAAGATAGGACACATTACATATTTGACATTCATGACCGCAGCTAGAAAGGAGGGAAGGAGGTGGAGGGAGGAATCAGGAGGAAGTAAACACGTCTGTGAGGAGGAAACGTGTCACTCTAGTCAAACCAAGGTGAAAACTACTTCTGACAGGCTATTGTTAGAGTGAGGCTTTTGTTTTTGTTGAAATGGTCTTTTGAGTATCAAAAAGTCACCCCTGTCAGCTTGAAAGGTGGCTGTAAAAAAGTTTGTAGTTTTGTCCTTCATGGAGCACGGTGGCTGTGGTCTGCTTGAATTAATGTCAGCCTCAGTGAATTCCAATAGTGACCAGTCTTCACCGTGGAAAAAAGTATTAAAACATCCAGAGAAAGCTCTCAAACCGCTCCTGCAGCATAATCCACTTCTCCACTCCTGTTTCATACACTCAGGATGTATGAAATAAATTCACACTGACCACTTCCGCTGATCTCTGTGAAGGACCAACCTACAAATGTCGGGGTGTTTTGAAGCATCCACTGTATCACATTACATGGGGTAATCCGACCGATTATCCTTCTTGAAGCTAAATTTGTCCCCAGCACACCCTGTCTGTCAGATCGGGCCATTATCAGGCTAATATCATCTCGTCTATGAAAATGTTGGCTTCTCTGCTCTATTATTGATGTTTTAATAAAGCAAATATAAACCCTGCCAGTCCCAAAACAGCCCCCCTCCAGTCCTTAATGTCCTTCTTAAAGCCAAATTGCATAAAATCTCTTCCTAAAATCCTAAGATCTGGTGCTTGGGTGCATCTCTGTCTCTCTCTGCGAGTTTAGTTAATGTACATTACAGTCTGTACTCTTGACAAGACAAGTGTGGAAAATGCAGTGTGGTGGTACACCTGGCTTTAATTTTCATGATATTCAATGTTCAAGGATGGGCCTCTG
The DNA here is from genome assembly GCF_001640805.2 of Lates calcarifer. Taxonomy (NCBI): domain Eukaryota; kingdom Metazoa; phylum Chordata; class Actinopteri; family Centropomidae; genus Lates; species Lates calcarifer. The sequence continues at coordinate 2,424,122 of NC_066854.1, forward strand.
CATATTTACATGGCACCATGAAGTGTCTCTGCGACTTCATAACTGAACCATGCCACTCTTGTGACCCACAGCATCCCTGTAGGTCCTCAAAGTAGTTGCAAAAACAAGATAATAAACTCACTGTTATCTTTGAATTCGGGACCACTGGATATCCCACCATTCACTTTAATAATTGATGATTGTCTCAGAAGCGTAAGAACTTTTATCCATCGTTCTGTATGTGTTTTGACCATCTGAATGGGTAATTCAAACATTTATCTTCATATAATTGAAGACTTTGATGTTTGTAATTTAAGAATTAGGAGCTTGGTGTGTTGACATTACATCATGGATCTGAAAAACAAAACTGGGACTAAGTCACTTTTCCTTTATCCCATAGAAATCTCATTTAAAATTCCCCCTCAACTTGTTATGCATACAACATTTCATTCTGCTCAAATAACCTATGCTGTTCCTCAGGTGTTCAACTTCGACCCAGGGGCGGCTGTCAAGCAGAGGACAGCAGAGGATGTGAAAGCAGATGAAGACGTCACCAAACTTTGCATTCACAAGAGGAAGCTTCTGGCCGTGGCCACGCTGCACAAGAGCATGGAGACGCACCCACCTCTGACGCTGACCAGTCCAGGGGGAGGTACGAGTACACGTAAAAAACTGTTTGCTGCTGCTCCTATCTGCAGTAACTTGGTGTGTGTTTCTGCTGAAAGAAACACCAGCAATCAGCCAAGAGTTGGTGAAATTTTACATTTAGGTACCAAATCTCTTGAAGGGGAGTTTGAAAATTCTTGTTGATGACACATAGTCAATGTGTGAGTGATTTTGGATTTTCTAGCCTTTGTTTTTTCTTATCGTTGTCTTTTTCTTTCCAGTTGGCATGCTTAGCCTTCTGTTCTAAAGATCTTACACTTATGTGAAGAGCTGATGTTAACCATCTGGTCATTTTTAGATAATGACCTTCCTTGTCCTGCCTAGTAATTTGTAATAATTTTTGTCCAATTTGTGTTGATATTGATTTTAACTCCAAACAAATGTGCTTTGTTTGACCTCAAGGTACATCATCTGTGGTTGCCGCGCATTCCACGACTCAACGAGCAATAAGGACTAAACCCCAGGATGGTCTGTCCAGTGCTGTCGGCCCTGACTGCAAGAATCCTTTCAAGATGATGATGGCAGCTGGACAGCAGCAGCAGAGGCTGTATCCACCCCAGGAGATGGGTGGAGCCCAGCAGCCCGAGCTCTACTCTGGGTACCCCAGGTCACAGAGGCTGGGCAGTGGGGAGCCAGGCCCCAAATCCCCTTACCGGGCTGGGTATGGAGGCATGCTGAGCCCACCTCCCTCCAGTGCTAAGCTGTATGGAGATGGCTCACAGTCTCCCAGTGCAGACACTCTGGGCAGCCCTGAGGGCTTTCCAAGGACCAATCCTTGTGGTTTTCCGGGAGCCGGCAGTCCCGGCTCAGCCTCCATACATGGGAATACTAGGACGCCTCTTTCCCCACCCAGTGTGATGCTTCATGGCTCCCCTGCAGGCCAGCCATCCTGCGCCATGACAGGGAGGACTAGCACGCCCCTCTCCCCGACGGCCACTGCCAAAAGCCCTGTCATGAACATGAACGTGCCGCGGGGGAACTTTCCCCCTGGTATGGATATGCCCCGTGCAGCATTTCACCATAAAACACAGCCCCCTGTGCATCCCGTGCCACCCCCTCCATCCATACCACCATCCTGTGCCCTTCAGAAAAGGCAGTTAACCTCTGAAAAAGACCCATTAGGCATCCTGGACCCCATTCCCAGCAAACCAGTCAGCCAGCCCCCCACCAACCCCTCCAACTTCCAGCCTAACATCCACTCTCAGGTACCAATGATGAATGTAAACATACCCCCTCCCGCCATTGTTCCCTTGCCAAGCAACTTACCTTTACCCACAGTGAAGCCTGGGCCTGTGGGGCATGGTGGCCATGTTCAGAGGACTCAACAGGGTGGTCCGGCTTCCTCCATGTCCCCCTCCCCAGTCACTTCCCCTGTCCACATGGCCGGGCCTGCCCTTGGGAGAATGGAGGCCTCCCCTCATCGCTCACGCTCATCCTCCACCTCCTCTGACCATGGGAACTTTGCAATGCCCTCTGGGCACCAGGGCCCGTGTGGCACCATGAAGGTCCCTCCTCGTTCCCCCAGGTCAGCTATGGGATCTCCCAGGCCAGCCATGCCCTCCAGCCCCTCCACCAACAAAACAGACCCGCTCCACCCGTATAAAGACTCCCAGCTGCTGCCTGGGATGGGAAACTCGATTGGCAACCAGCAGCACGGCAACCCCATGTACTCACCCACCTCATCCTCCTCATCATCCTCTTCTCTGGCAACCCCCAGCGCTTCCCAGAAGGGCCACCCAGGACTCCTGGGGATGCCCCTCAACCAGATCCTCAACCAACAGAATGCCGCTTCCTTCCCCGCCAGCAGTCTCTTGTCAGCCGCAGCCAAAGCACAGCTAGCAAATCAAAACAAACTCAGCGCTGCTGGCAACAGCACTGCTGGCATGGCTGGTGGTGGAGTTGGTATGGCGAGCATGGGGGCAGGTGGCGGAGGTAATGGTGGGGGTGGTGGGCACCCTGGCTCTATGAGCGGCCCTCGAGGCATGGAGGGACACAGCACTTTAAACCCCATGCTCCCACCAAACTCCACCATGCTGCTCAACACTCCTGAGGGCCAGAGTGGTCGGGCGGCTCTTAGAGACAAGCTCATGGCCCAGCAGAGGGACCCCATGCGCAAACGGAAGCAGTCATCAGGCAGCGCTGCTGTAAACCACGACAACAGTAACAACATTGTCTACAACATGCTTAACAAATCTGGCATGGGAGGACCCCACATGCCAGGGCCCAGTGCCACTGAGCAGCTGCGAAAGGTGGGCCGTCTTGGAAACCTTCCCCCAAACACCTCCATGGCCCAGCTTCTCCAGTCCATGAGCTGCCAGAGCTCCCACAACCTGGCCGGGAACAGTCATCGTCCAGGTCTTAGCCCTGGCCCTGGGCAGGGTCCTCAAGGAGTTGCACAGCTGCACTACAACGACAGCACGGGCTTGGTCCCTGGTGGCCCTCAGCAGAACCTCCTTGCCCAGCAGAGGCTGCGGGGTCCAGGAGATGCCATGCAGCACTGCCAGACCATGGACAACTCTGGGGGCCACCTGGGCTCTCGTCCAGGCCAGTTCCCTGACATGATGGCCCAAATGCAGGCCTCCTCCATGAGTAACTGTGGGCCTATGGGGCCAGGCGGTGGACCTGTGGGCCCTGATGGCATGCCGCTAGGACGCCCCAACACTAACCCCCCACCGCTTTCCCATCCTGGCCCTCATCCCTCACAACAGAATCTCCTCCACGGTATGGGGCGGACTAACATGGTGGTGATGTCACATGGAGGTGGTGATGGAAGCTGTACGCAGACCATTTCTGATACAGGTGAGACATCAGCACTACAGTACATCAGGTCTGCTGAAATCATTAGTCATCTAACCAGTTACTCAGGGTTAATAGGACCTTAATTTTGAGGAAAATGGCCACATTTTATAATGCATTTTATAGCCCCAGTTTCAGAGTCAGATGCTGTGTATTGCTTTGTTTTTCATTTTAGTAATTTACCTATAATATGTACAGTGTTAAATGGTTCTATTTGAGTTGTGTGCAATTTGGAAAAAATAACACTGTGAAGCCCTGATGTGTTTAATTTGGTGAAAGTCTTGTCTCTATTTTCTTGACTGGACATATTTCATTTAAGACTCACAGCAAAAAAACTGTGATTACACTCATGATGGTGACTCGTACCCACAATTATCGATTGTTGGAATTGCAGTGTTAGAAATAAGATGCTAAAAGTCAGATTATTAATGATAATATTCATAATGGGTAATATCCCCATTTATAGATATAGTGCTAAAAACCATAGTTGCTTTGGTGACATTTCAAAGTGATTGACCACCCTCTGGCTCCCACTCCCTTCTTCGTGATAAGCTACTGGTTGGATGAAGATGTGGTTTCTATGGTTATGAGTGAACCAAAACTGAAGGATTTAGGTGATAGGCCCTGAGCCTAGACAGTCTGGCTCCTCCAGTATCTTTGAGCTAATGAGCAGGCCCCTCATCTTTGGAAGCTCAGCTAATTGTCAGTCAGCCAGTGTTTCTCTTTGTTTTATTTGTATTCTAGCATCAGTCAATGGTGTAAGAAGATGGAAATGGGATCTGCATCACGCTTTAAGGGAAGCGGCCCAGATAGGGCGCTCTAAAGAGCTTCTCCCAGCTAGCTGGTCGCTATAGTAACGATGGACCCTGAATAGAGACCAGAGTGAAGCCTTTGATGAGGGTTTTGGCCTGTGTGTGTGTTTGAATGACTGTGTGTGCATGTCTGCCACTACTTGTGTATTACAGTGTGTGTGCTTCTGTTTATTTGTGTGCATATGAATGACTTTGTGTGTGACTGTATGTTTTTTTTGTGTGTGTGCGTACATTCATGTTAGGGTTTGTTTTGAAAGCACTGAAAAGACCTAGATCTTATTCCCCCCCCCCTTCCCTGCCTGCTGTGGGATTGGACTATGAGTTTATGTATTCATCACACATCTGTGTGTCCTCATATGGTTTATAATGGCGATATCACCAAGGTCTGCTGCAGGCCACCTGTTCTTATCACCAGGTGCCTTGTTATTCTGTATTTCTCCTAAGTCAAGTCATTGAAATTCAGGTGGTCCTGTGTGGGTCAGAGGTAGAGCATGACGTTTGTCGCCAGCAGGGTAGAAATGGGAGAAAAAAAATAATGTCAAATTGTAGTTTTGACATTTACATTTTTGATATCCTAAAAGCAGCATCATTTTAATCTGCATACTTGAGGTTTGTAGTTGTATTTTTTCTGCATTCAGTGCCTAAAGTGCTGAAGTTAAACATATTTCATATCCTTGTTTATTTACAGTACCTACCTACTTTAATCCAAGCTCTGGCCTTATTTTTGATTTCATTAGTTAAAAAATGAAACAAAGATTGCTTAAGCTGTTTGTAAATACAGCCATTGCAGTGTTATATTTCCCATTATAATTGAACCAACGCGCAGGCACGTCTGACTCAACACCATATGGAGTCAAACTCTGAGGCAGAAGAGAGGCAACCTGTTGCGTCCTCCTGTTGCTTGTTATGTCTGTTTTTATTAGTCAGGGTTATGTAGCCCCTAATCTACAGTATTTTCTGTTCCCTATTTCTTTTCTACAAATTTTCAGTGGCTAATCCTTTTGGGGCCACAGGATTTGTCACTGGTCAGGGTATAGACAATATGTATATTCTGTTTTCAGGTCATTTATAGAGTGAAATATCTGCCCCCTTTTTACCAACAGTTTTCTTTTACAAAAATGCATAGTATCATTTATCATTTGAACTGATATCTTGAATTTAGACAAATCAATGAGACCAAAAGTAAGAAAACATTGTCCTATTGGTTTGCCAAGTCTTGCTGACGTTAGCAGTGTCAGCATCCACATCCTGGTTAACGTCCACATGCCTGTGTCAAATGTGGTTACGCACTGGAGTTAACCGGTGTCGTACATTAATAAAATAACTTAACCGACTTGTATTTCCAGTGTCAATTACCCAGGATAGCAACATTTAATTGTTTAGTTGACTAATTCTGCAAACCCATGGTATCATTAAGTCCTAACAAACATGCAGAATGCATTTCTCAACTCATTTTCAACTAATTTTTTGGTGCTTTTGCCTTTATTTGATAGGACAGTGAAGAGAGACCGGAAATGGTTAGAGACAGTACAAGAAACAAGTAGGGGATCCTGTCAGCAAAACATTTTTCTCCAGTGCCTTTAGTGGACCAAAGCTCATCAGGGCTTTTTTTCAAATAAAAAAAGAAACCATTTAGAATCTCACACATGACCAATACAGCAAATTAACTCAACACGCCTCCTGAAAAGGGTCGTTCAGCTGTCCAGAGTCCCTGGTGGCTAAAGAACATAAGCACTCAGAGGCTCTTGGGATAAAAGAATATTTTGTCACCAAATGGCAGATGTTATGCTGCTGAGTAGCTCCGTAGATTTTCCTGCACTTGAAGCTAATTTGGATGACATGTTAGGGATCTTAAGAGCACTGAAAGCTCTTTGAAAGTGGCCTAGTCAGTGGCTTCTTAGCATTAGCCTCTAACCATCTGTTTCTAGACAGCAAGCAAGCTTTGAACACCCGCCCCCCCAACACACACACACACATACACACACACTCTTGCCATCAACAAATACTCCAAAGTTCATTGTAAACCCCCCCCCCCACCAGACCTCCTGCCACCCAGCTGACCGCCCCCCATCCCCCAGCAGGGTAAAATCACACCACCCGACCCTCATAACCCCCCTCATCCATCCACCCAACTCCCCCAACAAGCTTCCTGGCAGCGGACAGCACCACCAATCATCACTCGGTTCCCATGGCAACCTCCCTCGGCAACAGCCGTCACTATATCATAGCAGTAGCGGAGGATGTGGGGAGGAAGGGGGAGGGGGTTGGCCGAGTCGTGGCTCTCAGCGTTAGAGAGGAGAGAGAGAAAGAGGGGAAGAAAGACAAGAGGAGAAAAAAATGGAGAACACACACAGCTGCCCTTCAGCTACGTAGCATCGCACCAGCTGCTCCAGTCGCCACTCGTCCACACACACAAACACACACACTCACACTCACACAGCATTAGGCCTCTGAGATTTTGTATCTGCTTCGGCTTTGTCTGCATAACATTGCTGCTGGGCTTTCTCTTCATTCATTGATACGTTTGTGGCCTTGATATATTTTGTTCATGGTCTGTCCTTGTGTGTTTTGCTAACATGTCTGTCTGTACCACACGTCTAGCTGTGTGTCGGTTAGTTTTGTGCGCAACAGATTGTTAATATGCAACTTTTTCTTTTATTGTAAAAGTGTCTGTTGAGTAACAGTTGCTCAGCTTTGCTGTTCGTTTTCTGGTGGGCGCAGTGAATCTGAAAAGGTATCATTTCCACCCAAATGCTCGGCAGATGGGAGCATTTCATTGACTACTGGTATGAGGAAAAAGTACAATGGCACCAATTACTACAGTTACTCTGAACATTGTAATTGCATCATATTCACACACAGGGATGTAAATTTGGACCACCCACCAATATAGATTTGCTTCTACACAACCACAATTTTTCTGGTATTTTTATACAGTGTACTGCTTGCAAATTCTGGCAAAAATTTCAATTTATTGTTCTTAAATTTAAGAGTTAATTGTATCAGGGAATTTGTGACCCATATTGTTCCTGTGACATGATAGTATATGTCTGTTTTGACCTTTTTCCTATACCTTTATATTCAGATCATTGTAATGTCAGACCTTATTCCCTGTAATGTCAGTACTTTCAGACACAGGGATCACTCACAGCTTTAATTCCTCGTATTTGGCTTAGTGTTCAAACTTTCCTTCAGAGCTGCTCCATTGACCTCCATTTGACTCGTTTGTGTTTTGTAGGAAACCCATCATCCCTTGGCTGTGGTGTGGGAGGCCTGCAGCCACATGTCAACGCCGGGGGAGGTCAGATGTACCAGCAGCAGGTCCACCAGGGGATGCAGCAGGGGGTGGCCTCCCACCCAGCCTACCAGGGCCAGCAGCACTTTTCCGACAACCCACCCTACACAGACAGCAACATCGCCAACACCGGCTCCATGGCCTGCCTCTACCAGAACTACCAGGTGAGATGATGAGTTACTTTTGGATATCTGTAGTGTCTCATAGTTTGATAAAAACATTTTTCATCATGTTGTGACTTTGCTGTTGTGTCCACAGCAGGGGATGTTGCCGCACCCACAGTTTGGGGAGGGGCAACAGCCCCAGGGAGAAGGGCATCCAGCGGGCACACCTGGCTCTGACAGAGGCCCAGAGTCTGTGGATGCCATTTACAGAGCTGTAGTAGACGCCGCCAGCAAGGGCATGCATGTTACCATAACCACCACAGTGAGTGGGACCACACAGGCAAGTCCGGTGCCTGCCCTCAGCGCCATGAGTGCCTTCACTGCCTCAATAGGGGAGCCTGTCAACCTCCCACAAGCAGTTAGTGCAGTCCTGCACGGGCACCAGGAAGGGGAGGTGTTACAGCAAACCAGGCCGAGGCAGGTGAGGCCAGGACGGGGCCAGAAGAACATGGATCCAGGGAAGAGCACTCCAGATGGCCCTGAGGCCAATGACTACTTCCGTTCTCCTGGCCGTGGGACTCCTAGGGGGCAGTGGGACGGGGAGACGCAGCATGGGGCAGGTTTCGATGCTCACAGCAACAACAGCGCCTGGGGTGGCGAGGAGTTTCTAGAGTGTTCCACCCAAGTGAGGAGTAGTCCCTGCATGGAGAGACCCGCCAGCTTGGCTCCGGCCCCGCCTTGTCCCACCGAGGGATCTAACGATCATGGTCTGGCCATGGCCCACGATAAAGCCTTTCTCGATGATGGCTATCGCTTCAACAACTGCAACCGGACACCTGCAAACTACAAAGAGCGTCTGGAGCAGACAGTGGAACGCTGCGCCCACATCAACGGCGCCACCCCCCACTTCAACACCCGGGGTTACGGAGAAGTCCTGGGCCCGCCCCGGCAGGAGCTGACGGGGGATGACCAGTCACCCAGCTCCTCCACTAGCCTGGAGGGACCCCTGGCCACAGCCAAAGACTACAGCCACTACAACGGTCACTTCAACGGTATGGCGCCCAGCCCCTCGGACACAAAGAGCCTGAGCAGCGAGGAAGACCTGCGGCAGCCAGACTCTCCCTCCTCAGAGCTGCTTCACTATCGGTCCAGGACCTTCAACATGGGAGAGCTGGTCTGGGGCCAACTGAAGGGCTTCCCACCCTGGCCTGCCAAGCTGGCTGGGGACGAACAAGTGCACAGTGCTGCTATGCAGCTGCGGGAGCAGGCCAAGGTGAGAAACCAGCCTGTGACCACCTGTCATCATTTTACCAGCCAACTTGAATTTTTAGAATAAATAAGACAGCAGATTTCAGTGGCTGGTACACTTAGAAACATACCAGCCAGCAGTGTTCCTTATAAAGCCATATTAAAGTTTAACAGAGTCTTGGATTTCAACAAATTATTTTCCAGTGTAAGACATTGCCAGAAAGTCAAGATGAGAGAATAAGTTTTATTTTACTGTAACCAAGTTTTCCTCAGATGGATATTTATTGCACCTCTGAAAAGTCAGAAGGAAACAGGATATTTTGTCCACTGGCCATAGCAGCAGATGGATTCCAACATGCTCCACACACTTACACTATTTTACCTGCCAAATTAGAATAGAAAAGGTCGGACGTAAGACTGCTGCCAAATTAATTGGTAGACACGACAAACTGATAAACTGTAGTCCAAATTCAACATCACTTTGGTTGGTGGGTAATTCTCAATCTGTTGCTGAACTGTCTTGAATTTACTCATTTGTTTTCTCCTGTCTCCACACAGGTAGAGCCAGAGAAGCTAAAAACACTAACTCACGACTTGGAGGCACTTGACCGAGCCGCCAAAAGAGGCCTGAAGTAAGTAAACCTGCCCATCATATTACACTGTTGCTTCAGTGAACAATTTTACAATACCATGCTAGATAGTCCTTTTTCTAACCTAAACCCTCACAAAATAGTGACGTTACTAATGATATGAGCTGTCTAAACTTTCACTCTTACCATAGGCCCAAGCATAAGACTGAAACGTGGAGAAAAAACAGCGCTTGACAGACTTCCCTTGGCTACACATGCGGTTAAGGGTGTTCAGAAACAGTTTTGGTCCCTGCAGTAACCAAATGTACCAGAGCAGAAACATCTGAATTCTGTCTTGGTTGCATTGGCTTAAATGTACACAGATAAAGTTGAAACTACTGGTGTAACAGCGAGTTAAAACCATCTGACACCACTGTAGAGACACCAACTTCATGTCTGCAGTACATACATGTACGTTTTCTGGCGGCATCCCGTTATGGGAAAATTATCTTATCACTGCTGCTGCAGAGTTATGAAGTCACAATCACTCGACTTTGCAGAGGACTTTTAATTTGAAACGACTGTTACAGGAAGTGGAGACAGTGATAACACCCTGTTGAGGCGAGAGGGAGAGCGAGAAAGAGGAGAAGAAGAAAGAAAAGAAAGAGATTTAATCAGCTAACATTAAGTTATAGTTTTGTATTAACTAGTGATAGTCATAGGCGTCCTCCCCCCACCTGAATCGTCGAGTCGTCACACTGAACACTCAAATCCGAGTAGACTGACAAAATTCAGAGTTGGGTGCAGCCTTAGTAAAATGTAAATGTTTTCAGCAGACCGGGGAAACTGAATAATCACTTAGAAGCTGCTATCCACGAGGCCATGAGTGAGCTGGATAAGATGTCAGGCACAGTGAGTATTTACACCTTTCTTCATTTCCAAGAGAAATCGATTAAATCATCTCTCTCATCATGAGGGATTGTTTTCACTCCACCTACCTGTTCAGCCCTCGACATAATGTCTCTTTGTGTTCGTCTGCCATCAGATCCCATCAAGGGATCGTCAGGTGAAGCTCCCCAAGCCTAAGAGGAGGAAAATATCCAGATAACATTGAATGTGTCGGCCCAAGAACGTCCTCAAAGCCTTTGGAGACTTTGTCCGTTCAGCCTTGATGCGATCTGAGCTCTCTAACAGGTGCTACACATGGACTTTCAGTGGTACATCGTTGTTCCATGATATCAACTTGACTTAATGACTGACCACAGAAGGTGCTGGAAAATTCCAATCACCAATACAGTTTTAACTGTAGAAAACAAAAACAAAAAAAGAAAAAAATAGAGAAAAACATCAAAAACGGTTGCAATTTGTCTACAGCTCACTGAATTAACTATTTTTTTCTAGTATAAGATAGTAAAATAAACAAAAAAAGCTACAAGCATTACCTTACATATTTAAGAAAAATAGACAGTCCAAATATTTCTGATACATTTTCAATATGTATATAGATAATCCTGAAATTTCATGCTATTAAGAAATGTATGTAAATATTGTACAATGTCATGTACAAGCGTACCTAATGCACATTTTATCTTTTATTGTACAAAAACAAAGCAGAAGAAGTGTACCAATGTCTTGGTTTCTATTCAGAAATGCGGTTGCATACGGCCGCATGCATAGGATAAATAAGAATACAGCCTAAAGCTTTTATATGATGAACTGTAAGACGTGCTGTTTTTTTTCTCTTTTTGTTTTGTTTTGTTTTTTGTTTTGTTTGTAAGGGAACAGCAGTGGAACAGGCATGAGTATATGACTTCTCCATTACAACAGCCACTTCACACCAGTTAAGTGTTCATTTGGGAAAAAAAATGATTTAAAAAACAGAATGAACTTTACCAGCAGAAAGTGTTCAATGTTCCCCTAAGCATGGTGGGAAACGACCAGCGGCCGGACGAATGTTGGTAAATCTTCATCTGTCACCATGACAGGAAAATCATGATATTTAGATCCAGTTTTGTGCTAAAAAAAAGAGTCTGGTTGGCAGGTTTTATTTTTTTAGGTTTACCAGTCATCGTAATTGGCAGACCAGAAAAAGCTGGTTACCTGCCATTTTTAGAAAGAGAAATCCACCCTGAGGCAGTTTTACTTTAAGAGTCATTTTGTGTTGTAAGTTTGGGTGAACCAGAAGTTAATGTTCTGCAAGATTTTGCAGAACTCCCAATGGTAGAGCTGAAACGATTAGTCTCTTAGCTGATCGACTGATTGATTATTAGTCATTTTATCAAGCAAAAACAGTGAACATGTGCTTCTCAAATGTGATCATTTTCAGCATTTGATCTTTTTCATATCATTGTTGGATATCTTCAGATTTGGGGCTGAAATTTGATGACATCATCTTTCAGTTATGGAAGTTGACATGTCATCGACTTATCAATGAATCGATTGATCAAAATAATAATCAGCAGGTAATCGATAATTCAAATGATCACCAGTTGCGGCACCACCTGATGGTTACCATGCTCGCAAACTTGTAGCTGTTTGTATCAGTATGTTTACATGCACTGTGTATACATGCAGCAGATCAGTGCTCAGATTTCTCCTCTACCTCCTGCAGTTTTTCTGTCCTGTCTGAAGTTTTCAGTGGTGGAACCAGTCTCATATAGATTCTGGAGACTACTTAGTGTTAGATTCTGTTGTAGTTTAAATGAGGATGCACTGCTACGTCTATTATCTCTTTGTCTGAAGTCTTTGTCATGCATGAGTACATGTACAAAGCTGGTTAGAAACCCAGTTATACATTGTAAGAAAGCGTTTGTTGTTTACGTGGCATTTAAGAAATCGGCTTACTGGAGAAAGCTGTTACTTAAAATCTCCTAAAAATGGCCTGTGTATATTTCACTCAGGTCTATTCTCTGCTCATCAATGCGTAGAAATTGGCTGCTGTACCTCATTAGTGATGGATTTTTCCTTCTGTTATTGTCGACTGCCATTCGCTGGCCGGCTTTCTGTGAGAAAAAGTAAAACTCCAATTACGCGAACCCTGAAATGCAACATAAAGTCTCTAGTAGGAGTGTGTTTGGGTGGATTTTTCCTTCACCTGCAACCAAGAATCACAGGCTGCATTGATAAATGATGTCATTTGATTGTTGTGATTATGTTCTAGTGCTCGTTTGTACAGTGATTTCTTCATGACTGTAGTCGTTTTTTGCCACAACTATAGCTTTAGGTAGAGTAACCAACCTCAGAGGCAGAGTCTAGATTATCAAAAAGAACACTAACTCGGTTTTCAAGAGCCGTGAAAGCATTTCTCGCATTTAGGGGCCTTGTGTTATTTTTTGTTTGTTTGTTTTGCTTATTGATGTAAATTATTTATGTACAGGACTCCATATTTATTTTAAGCTTTACGAATATGCTAGATGGCAATAATACTACCAAGAGTTGAGAACTCAAGCCTTATATGTGTATATGTATGTTTTTTGTTTTTTAACAAGTGAATAGATCATGTATTCATAGTCCATTACAAAGGTCATGTTCCCTTTATTTAAGAAGTGAGCATTACAGATAACACTTTTTTTTTTTACAGTGAGGCTTTCTGAGCATTTGTTTTTGTTACAGATTGTGTCATGGATTTCTTAGTTCAAGGAAAGACCATACTATTTATGAATATGCACGTCTGATAAAGGCAGACGGCGTTTATGTTGGTAATAAATGCAGTTTTAACACTACAAACTATCATGGAAGTTTCAAGCCGAAAAGCAGAATCATCACTTGATCAGTCTGAAAGTAACGACAGTGATGCACAGTATTGGGAACTCTGGATCAACTCGTGTGAAACAGAGGCGAAACACACAGATCAAACTCCTCCAACAACCTGAATCACTACAGAATTATCAAGTGCAATATACCAACTGATGGCAAAGATCAACCGTTTAGAAACACTGCATCTCTGACTGTCTGAGACCTTTTCTTTTGTACAAACCTTCAACAACTTGGACTGTAATTTGTTGCCTGTTTTCAAAACCTCTGACGTGTAATTTGTTACTTTTTCTTTTTCTTTGGTAACAGTATTCATCTTTTTCAGACGTCCCAACCTAAGAGCCATGAAGTAGTAATTTATTTGTAGCTTTACTTTTACACACCTGCCACAACCATTTACCCCACTCGCCTCAAATGTTGTGAGTTTATGCACCCTTATCTAAATATCTGAAGCACACACTAAACCTCCAAAATCAAGCTCCACTAAAATGCTGTTACTTGAACTTTTCAGTTGAAACTACCTGGATTTATATCAAGGAAGTGATGTTTCTCATGTGCAGACTTTGGTAACCTTTAAACCAAATAGTACACTACTTCATACAGACGTTCTTCCTTTTCTCATTCAGTAAAACATTAAAACACGACTTTTAAAACATATCCATCCCCTAACTTGTGGCCCGCAAATTTCTGTAGTTTTATGATGTACCCTGAGAAATATCAGAAGCTTCAAAGTCAAACTGCAAGTTACAGCCAAGTAAACAGTGTCAACAGATCGTTTGTTTCATGTCTACACTTTTAAAAATCTTAAAGTCATTTGTACTGTATTTTCTGATGACATCTCTCATTTATTTCAAATCATTATTGACCTTTCTTTGTCATGTGCACACTGAAAACCTCAAGGACATTTTGAAAAAGCTGTTTCTGTCTGGTATTTGTAGCAGCAAAGCCTGGCAACATCAAAAATATCAGTATTGATGAAGCTCAGCCAAATGTGGTTATTTTCCATTTTTCATTATGCACATTTGAAAATTCAGATTGTCCAAAGTCGAAATCCAAAGTCAGATTGGTGGCAAGGAAAACTGTACCTGTTTAAAAATCTCTCTCTTGGAGCTAAATCATCTTAAAGACATTCATGCTTTTGAAAATGTCCCAGTGTCTTCAGTGTGCACACAAATGAGAACCTCAGAGTTGAGTTTTTTTTACTGTAATCTGTGGCAAGGAAATCCTCCGGCCCTTTTTCAAAATGTGACGTTCGGTGTCGAGAACACGTGAGCTCTTTCGGTAAAGTTCATTCTGCCTCTCTTCCCCCATTTTTTGTGCAATGACATGCAGGAACCCGGTCTCATGTTGGGAACCCATGTGTTATGGATCTGTTATATCAGTTTCATGTTATTTGTGGTCAAGAGTTCAAAGCATTTTTTGTGTTTGAGATGGTCTGTGCAGTCTATTTTTTTCCTCCTCCCGCCGTGATTGTGTGTGTGTGTGTGTGTGTGTGTGCGCCGAGGTGTGTGTGATTTTTATTTTTTTTAAATTTTTTTTCTTTCTGCTGATGAACTTGTTTGTTTTCTGCTCTTTGACTCTCCCTCTTCCACCCTTTCCTTGTCAGTATTTTATTTTTTCAACTTGTAATTAAGTATATATTTTCTCACTAATATATACTTTACAAAAAATAGACTTGCGTGAAGTATGATGTGCACTTGATTGCTCTTGTTTATTTTTCTTTTTGCATTAATGTGGGCTAGGGATAGTTCGTCAGAGTCCATTATTTTGAGATTGTTTGGACTTTTTTTAATGGTTTGATGTAAGCAGCATTTTTTTGTAAATATTGTGAAACATTACAGGTCATGCAGTGATGTAACATTTTGAACAATGTTGCACAGATGTTTAAGATATTAAAAACATGGTCACTCTTACTTGAATAATCTGTTGTGTAACGTGTTTTTATGTCCCCTGTTTCTAGTTTCCTGATGCACAGTTCCCAGATTATTATTAAGTACAGAAAGATGGTTTATAGAGTTAAAAAAATGTGATTCATCACGACTCAACTGAGGTGCAGAGTGGAGCCTTTAGGACCAGTATTTCTTATCCAACACTGCCCCCTAGTGGGTAAACAGATGAGCACACTTTTAATATGATCCATTTCTGAATGTTTGAAATGTGAAATAAAAACACACCACTGCTTATATTACTTACAGAATATTAAGCACATTTTTATCAACCAAGTCTTTTTGCAGTTTCTTCAAACTTGAAGTGCTATTATGACCCCAGTCTGTGGAAGAAGTACATGTTTTTATGTATAAATAATATTAATTCCTCTGAAAAGTAACGAGTGACTAAAGTTCTGAAATAAATGTAGTGGCATAAACAGTATAACATTTGCCTCTGAGATGTGAAGTTGTGTTTAAGAACATTACTTGAGTAAATGTACTGAGTCACTCCACCACTGATTACTGGGATATAATTAGTCATGTGGAAGCATCAGGTTAATGTTGCAGCTGGAGACAATGATACATGTTTCTACGTTTTATGCTAATGATCTGAATCAGTGAAAGAGCCAGCTGTAGAGTAAAAACTGCGGTATTTACTGCTGCTATATTGTGGATACATGTTGTTGTAGTTACTTTCTACCTGTTGTCGTAAACTAAAAACATGCACTGTATGAGTTCATACGAAATTAGTGCAAGGTTTGTGTGTGCGCGTGCATACGAGCAGTTCAGTCATGGTGGTGGTGCTGATGCAGGGCACGGGGGCGCGCCGCGGCACCGTGCCTGGAGCGCGCCTTTATTGCAAGTCAGGGCGATGCGGCTGTCTCTGCGCATCCTCTCCGGGCTCTCCCTCTGCAAACCGGGCTGCACCTTCCGACCGTGCCCCCGCCGTTAACAAACACAAACACACATCAGTCCGCGGTGTCTGCACGGCCGTCGGTGTCACCGCTGCACAGGGAGGCCCGTGCTCTGATGCCTGAGCTCCTCGTCGGGACGCAGCGCTGCGGTTGATCCGGTTTGGCCATGGCGCAGCCGAGGAAACCTGGAGATACTCGGCTCGGGTGAAGGACGCGTTGCGCATCAGAGGTTTCTAAACTTTACCTGCGGCGAGGAAACCAGTAAGCCCGACGTCTCACCCCCGGGAAACGGTTTGTTTGCCAGTTTGTTTGTCCCTGTTGTGGCAAATTCCGAACTCTCAGCTGGCCCGGGACGCAGGGATTGTCATCAAGGCCCCGCCGGAGGTCCCTGAACCTCAGTTTTAGGCACCACCCCACCTGAAACAGACAGATCCTCGCTTGTTTCGTAGCCTGTTTGTTTTTGTTCCATTATTTTGAGGGGCGGTGTGAACAGAGCCGGCAGCAGCAGCAGACATGGTGGACGCAGCGGAGTGCGGGGTCAGAGTGATGTGCCGCTTCAGGCCCCTGAACGAGGCCGAAATCACCCGAGGAGACAAATACATCCCCAAATTCAAAGAGGACGACACCGTGGTCATAACGGCAAGTCTGCCTACTCTCTGTTGTTGTCGTGTTGATGGTTATGTCTGTGTGTGGAGCTGAAAACGCTGCAGTGATTCAGAGGAAGAAAGTCTGCTGGAGCTCTGCAGGCTGGAGATGCCAAGTGCGCAGTAAGCCTGTGATGCTGTAGATTTCAGAGGAGTATCACAGAGACAGTGCATGATGGTACATAAGACAGGAAGATAAAAGCTGCAGGAATATGTAGCGACCCTCTCTGAGCTCCAGAGTGGGATAAAGACTGATGCTACAATATGTTTTACAAATGTATGTTTTCAAAATAGAGCACATACCACTACAACATTATAAATGCTACTGCTAATAACTGAGTATTTCTCTTATATATTCATACAGTAAGAGTCTCTCATCAGATGGGTTTTAGACTCACTGCAGCAGTGGACTCATACTCTGACTCACTGTCAGCACAACTGGGAATATTTTGGTTTGTTTTCAGCAGACTCTGCTCCTCTGCTGCAGCATTTACAGCCCACATTTCAAATAGTTCAATAATAGAAAACGGTGAGAACTGCCCAGAGACAAACAGAGACCTCAGTGAAACTGGTGTTGTGATGTGTTTACATATCATCTGCTGTAAAGTTAATAGTAAGGTAATGTTATAGTGGCTCCATAAGAGATAAACAGATCATGAAGGATAGACAATAAGGATAGATCTTAGAGCCAATCAGGACTAAGCTCAGCTGTGATGCATTTCTTTGTAAAGGAGGAGTAGTAATGTTAGATGATCAATCAAACAATCATCAAACTCTAACGCAAATAAATGTATAGACACAGAGAAAACCATGAGCTTTCACTGCGTCATGGCTCCAGTTTAAACCCTTTATATTAAAACTGATCCATTTCTCGATCACAAACACTTTATGAGTGTAATGATCTAGATGGGGTCAAAGGTTACGCTCACACTGACTCGCCGTTATAAATGTGCTGATTCAGGAGGTTACATCACACAGTGCTCATCCACAGTGTGAAACCAAACACATACATAATATATAAGGTGCTAATGTGTGTGCACTGATAAGCCTGAGACTTGTGTTTGTTTTCTACTCCTTGTAATTTTCCAGGTGGGTGGAGCTAACACAGGCAGAAAGTCTAGATTAGATGATTTCCAGTGATTTCTTTTCAGCAGCCTCTGCACACTCCTGTCGTGCCAGGACGAACTGCATGTCACCGCCTCGAGCCATCAATCAAACCACAGAAACACATTACTGAGGAGGCTCGACTGAGGCCATGCACTCTGATAATGTGGGTGTCAGTGGTTTCTCTGCCTCATTTTGGGGTTCAGAGACAGTGAGAGTGCTGCTGTTGCTGCTTCCAAGTGCTGAGAGCTGCTTTTCACAGCAATGAGGCTTTTACCCCCGAGAGAAGGCGTCAGGAGCTGGACAAGGGCAGGAGGAGTGATGGATGGTCAGACTGGAAGATCCTGGAAGCTACTGGAGCTTTTACAGCCCAGGATTCCCAATTTCAAACAGCCATGATAGAAACAAGTTGATCCAGTTTATGACTGACTCTGTGAAAATGCTCCCTCTTTAGAATAACTGCATCTTTTTCCAAGTAAGATGATAATATTAAATCAAGTAGGTGACCAGCTGATAAATATATCAAATGTACAACATGAAATCTGTGTACAGACATTTACTCAAATACAATTCTGAGGTACTTTCACATTAAGTTATACTTTTTGCTGCCCTACCTTTATTTTGCAGCTATTACTCAGCAGTTAGTTGCAGATTCAGGGTTAGTGATGATTGTTTTCTGAGTCACAGCTTAATGACTTGCAAAAATGCAAATGAAGTGATGATCAAATAAGTGATGTGAGGATAAAGCTGCTGTTTGCTGTGAATCAATCTGCTGTCATGTTTCCATTGTTAATGTGTCCTGTGTTGGTCTGAAACAGGGTAAACCGTACGTGTTCGACCGCGTGCTGCCTCCAAACACGTCACAGGAGCAAGTGTACGACCAGTGTGCCAAACAGATAGTTAAAGGTACGGTACCAAGGGTTCAACCTGCTGCAGGGAAACAGATGAAACGTTGTTCTTATGTAACATTAATCTATTGTATTTCTGTACTCAGACTTAATCTGTCCTCCATCTTTCATCCTCACCTCTCTTTTCATTCTTATTTTACATAACGCAACTGTAGAAATGACTTTTCACTCAGCTCCATCATTAGTATGTTCAGTATTCTATAATCTCTCTTGTTTATGTTGTTTTCACTGTGTTTGCAGCTTTGTTATTATTTCTATTTATTATCTCATCATTCTCTTATCATTTCTATATTAACCTCCTTGTATGTCAGTGTTGAAAAGTACTTTATTTAATTAGTTTTTTTTAGAAATAGCAGCATGTTTTTGTGTCATTCCAGATGTGCTGGGCGGTTACAACGGGACCATCTTCGCCTACGGACAGACGTCCTCTGGGAAGACACACACCATGGAGGTGAGAGGC
Organism: Lates calcarifer; assembly: GCF_001640805.2. Taxonomy (NCBI): domain Eukaryota; kingdom Metazoa; phylum Chordata; class Actinopteri; family Centropomidae; genus Lates; species Lates calcarifer. The sequence continues at coordinate 2,443,302 of NC_066854.1, forward strand.
TCGTTCAGTCCAGTATAGCACCTTGAAAAATACATGTACATCCTGGAGTTACTGCAGAACCAGAAATATCTCAAGCCAGATGTAAATATTACAGATGCAGAGGCAGTGACCTTTATGTTTGAGCTTCCATCTCCAGTCAGAAGATTAGAGCGCAGCAGGCATTGTGTAACAGACTTATTCCAAACACTAAATCCACTCAAGGTCTTACTGAGATTCGAGGAATCAAAACACACGATCACCATAGATTGTCTTATACGAGGAAGGTTCGATTCCTGCACAGCCACCAAACCTTTCAGCAAGGCACTGATGTCCAGATTCACTGTGTTTGAGTGGTTTAAAAAAAAGAGGAATTCTTGGCACAGAGTGACTCTCCAGCAGCGCTCAGAGGAGATCAGCATCCTGCATCGTTCATCATGAGTGTAAATTACTTCAGCGAGCAGACTAATCCACCAAGACAGCAGCACTAAAGCCTCTCTTTAATTCTCTGATGTGATCTGTCAAAGCTGCAATTCCACCTTTGAATCCTGATGTTCACCAAGTTCCTTTTAAGTGGCTTCAACAGAGTTCATAGCTTCATCATTACATCAAATGGAAAGTTATTCTGTATATTTAGTATCTGCTGCTGTGTTCAGGGCAAACTGCACGACCCCCAGCTGATGGGAATCATCCCTCGCATTGCCCACGACATCTTTGACCACATCTACTCCATGGACGAGAACCTGGAGTTTCACATCAAGGTAAGAAAGCACCTGAAACAATGATTAGTTATTTGCCTTTTAGAGTACATGCATGCAAAAGATCCAGATATCTGATGTTGCAAAAATAATTCTGTGGGCCTGGACTATGTTTGGAAATGTTTTAAATAGACATTAAAAGTGGAGTTAGATACTGATCTGATTCTCTGTGCAGGTCTCATATTTTGAAATCTACTTGGATAAAATCAGAGACCTGCTGGATGGTGAGTGTGCAGCATTAATGGAATATTTTTTATTAAAAGTCCATTATAAAATCAGCATGTGAACTGAGCGATCTTTGTTCTATTCAAAGTGTCGAAGACGAATCTGGCCGTGCATGAAGACAAAAACAGAGTGCCCTACGTCAAGGTTGGTAAACTGCTCAGCACTTTCATGCAGATTTAAGATTCAACATCCTGTCAGACTGTGATATCTGTAATATAACACACCATAATGAGATTACACAGTAATGGCACCACTGGGATCTAATTGTGTTTTTCATTCATCAAAACATATGATTCACTATAGACTGTGGTCAGCTGGAAACTATGAATAACTCAGCTCAAAGTCCACTTACTCACTTCTGACGAGCTTAAATATTTGATTTGGGAATATTATAACTTATAAAAACAAAGTCTACATTCAATTGGAGATCTGTTTTTTTTTTTTCATTCTCTCTCTCTCTCAGGGGTGTACTGAGCGTTTTGTGTCCAGTCCAGAGGAGGTGATGGATGTTATTGATGAGGGCAAAGCCAATCGACATGTGGCAGTGACTAGTACGTATCTCTGCACACATTATTTGATTGTCTTTCCATTTCCATTTCATGACATCCATCTTGTACTTTGGCTGACATTTGTTGTTTACAACCTGCAGTTGCTGTTGACCACCTGTACTAATGTTTTTATCATTTTTCAGACATGAATGAGCACAGCTCTCGCAGTCACAGCATCTTCCTCATCAACATCAAGCAGGAAAACATCGAGACGGAGAAGAAACTGTCGGGGAAGCTGTACCTGGTCGACCTGGCCGGCAGCGAGAAGGTCAGTCTGAGTGAGAGCAGAAAGATGGGGTTAATGTTTAGTTAAAGGTGCTTACTGTTGAGTTTTTTATGAATTGAAAAGGTTGATGTAAAAGCTCAATACGCTGGCTGTTTGAACAGGTCAGTAAGACAGGAGCAGAGGGGGCGGTGCTGGATGAGGCCAAGAACATCAACAAATCTCTGTCAGCGCTGGGAAACGTCATCTCAGCTCTGGCCGAGGGAACAGTAAGTTCATCATAACTCTAACCTCATCACATCCAAAGAAATGTGCTCTAAATGTTCATCAGCACCAGTATTGTCATAAGACAGATACACTTTTGTTTTTCAGAAAACCCACGTGCCGTACAGAGACAGTAAGATGACCCGGATCCTGCAGGACTCTCTGGGAGGAAACTGTCGCACCACCATCATCATCTGCTGCTCGCCGTCCATCTACAACGAAGCAGAGACCAAGTCCACGCTCATGTTTGGACAGAGGTACCTGGAACTTGTTCTTGTCTTTTGCCACCAAACACACAGCTCCTAAGTACTGAGCAGTGTCTCCTCAGTGTTTTTGTGGTGTGTGTGTGTGTTGATGGACAGGCAGGGTGATGTGAAGCTTCCCTCTCTGAACGATGAAGAGAAAACTAAATGAAACAAAAACTTGTTCTGTTGGTAAATGAAGACTTTCCTCTCGTAGAAGTGAAAGATGAACTACATAAACCCACCTTTTCAGATCTAATTTCCAGAGAGATGATCTTGCATTCAAACCAGCGTAGCAGCTAAAAGAAATTAGAGTTTGAAACTGTTTAAAGTTGCAGGCTGTACATTTAACATTATTTCCTGACAGGTCACTGAGGACAAAGCAATAACAGAACAGTAACATGTTTTTACTGAAACAGAAGCAAATCAGCAGTGAGGTAAAGCTCTGTGTAGGTGTGTGTGTATGTGTGAAGGTGAATGGTGACTCATTAGGACTATGGCTGACGTCAGTGCTGAAAACTAGCAGCCAGATGGCCCTGAGTTTCCCACTGTGCATCTGGGTTTACTCATATTTATAGATGCCTGTGATGAAACCCACCACACTTTGTTTATGTTTCTGTCGCCTCCTTCTTCTCTATTTTCTCGTGTCTGTTTGCTTCACACACAAGAGCATCCACCACTGCAATCTAACCATTCACCAAAAATATCATGAGGTAAACTCTTTGGTCTGGACCCAAGATAAAGTCACATATAATCTTGTGTGACAGGTCTGCAGCAGCAAAAAGCTGTAAAACTGAGTCTCAAACGATGATGTCCAAGTTCAAACTGCTTATGTAATAAACTGTAAAGTAGCAGGAGATGACTGATGAGCGAGTGTGGTGCAGCCATCTGCCCTCTGCTGAGGAAATGAAGGGGTTTTAATCTGAAATGAGATTTCCATCATTAGAGGAAAGATCTGGAGCAGAAAACAACACGACAGACCCAGACACTTGACGTCCATTCAGACTGGTCTGTCCACTGCAGCAGCCCAGTGAACATGTTTGAATGATATGGTGACTTAACAGTAAGGGTTAATGAGAAGTAGGCAGGTTGCATTTTGTTGACTTCTCAGTTTAACACAACTGCTTTAACCATCAAGTCATGGTTAAAAACAAGATATTTGACATGACTTGGACTGTAGTGAGACTTGAATCAAGAATATGGAGGCTTCAGACCAAATGGCCTCCTCAAACTTTGAATATAGTTTATTTTTAGATGGCATGAAAGCTTGTCCCAGTCTAACAAGTATCACAAAGCAGTCGAGTGACGGAGACGTCAGGTACGGAGAGGAGGTCTAATCAGGTGCAATAAATGAAAACAGCTGGACTGTGGCTTTAAAATAATCTGTTATCATCCAAACGAGCTTCACTCCGCTCTCTGTCTATGTCTGTTCAGAGCCAAGACCATCAAGAACACAGTGTCTGTGAACCTGGAGCTGACGGCCGAGGAGTGGAAGAAGAAATTTGAGAAGGAGAAAGAGAAGAACAAGAGCCTGAAAAACATCATCCAGAAGCTGGAGGCTGAACTCAACCGCTGGAGGAACGGTGAGAGGAAAAGATACAAGGAAAAACCAGAATGAATTGTCTTAGAGAGGTGTCGGGCCATTGTGAACCTCCAGAACCCCCTTTCATAAATTCATCAAGTTTCTGGAACTTAGTAAAATAGCATGTAATCCATGGGTTTATTTTAAAAACCTGGATGGTTCTTTATATGAAACAAACATGGCCTGAGGTGTGAGAATGGGACTTTCCTGCAGACATTGCACTGAGAGTCATATGTAATTGTAGCTTAGCATCATGTTTGATCACAGAACACTGTTTATACATGTTTAGATTATATGTAAACAGATTATCAGGGGCATCATACTGCACCACACTTGCTCCCTCTCTTCTGAGACTGCAGTGTCTCCCTCACAGCATCCTTGCCCTTTTTTCCATCTCTGTTGCATGGTAACCACTGAAACCCCGCCCCTCTCTCTCTCTTTCCCTTTTCCTCTTTGCATTAGTGTCTCTCTCCCTCCCTTGAGTCCTCTCTATCTCTCTCTGGCCATTGTTTTTTATTTTTTTAATTCCCCTGTGGATGCTGATAACACTTCCCCTCCTTAGCAACAAATCAGCTCAGCAGCAGCCTCTAAAGCCAACGCTCTTTACACGTAAATGTAGTGAATGCACAAACAGAGAGGTCCACACACACACACACACACACACACTAGAACAGACACACATTATGCTGATGCAGTGTTTCTGACGTGAGTCAGCCTCTGGCTCCATGCCGAGCCGTTTAGACACAGCAGCACTTCACCTCCTCAGTCTCTCCTCCTCCTCATCTTTTCATCTGCTGTTGGCTTTCATCAGTATTGAAGCGAACCTCAATTAAAAAGTCAATAATTATTGAAACACTAATTCTTTATCTGCTGAAGTCTGCTGCTAACAGGCTGTGCACACACATTTGGTTTTACAACACAGACAATATGAGGATATGATTTCACTGTAAATGCTCATCTGCACTATAAGTGATACAGGATATTGCATGATACATCATTTATTTTGACATGATCTGATGGAGTGTCTACTGCACATAGTTGTGTAAGATTAGAGTTTCAGAAACATTTGGATACAGACCCTGGCCTCCTAATCTGATGTTAGGAGGATGTGTGTGGGGCTGGTTTTCACAGATAGTCCAGCTCAGCCTGATGAAAGCAGCTGAGACTGAGAATTTTATAAAATGGCCACTGTACAGAGGATATAACCTTTATGTTTTGGCAACAACCTGGCCCTCCCTCTGGTGCCACCCTGTGGCCAAATGTTATATTTTTCTCACATTTTTTTTCTCCTTAAATTTTCATCCATCCAACAATTCTTGGATGTAATGAGCACTGCAGCCTCACAGTGGGGCTTTTAGTTTTGTTGTAATTTCCCACAAAATATGGACAACAGACACAACACAACAAAACATCTTTGTTTGTTCCATTTTGAGATTAGGATTATCTTGTCAGATCAGCATATATTTATTGAACGATGAGTGTGTGTTACAGGGGAGAACGTTCCTGAGGAGGAGCAGCTGAGCTCTAAAGACCAGAAGAGCGTTGAGCCATACGACAACACTCCCATCATCGACAACCTGCTGCCAGCCGGAGGAGGCGTCTCCGTCTCCAGCAAGGAGCAGAGCAAGTACGAGGAGGACATCAGCAACCTGTACAAACAGCTGGACGACAAGGTGAGACTGACGAAGAGGCCGGGGTTCCTAATCCTAAAAAACAGCAGATGTATAGGAATGGAAATAAAAACTTCATGTGATTTCACTTCAAATAAGCTTGATAAGTCAGCCTGCAAGTCTGAAACAAATAGTGTGTTTCTGCATTGTTACTGACATGACTTTCAGACTCTAATAACTTACTTAATTTATTTCTACAGGATGATGAGATCAACCAACACAGCCAGCTGGCTGAGAAACTCAAGGAGCAGATGATGGATCAGGAGGAGGTTTGTTCTGTCTGTTTCATCAAACCAGAGAACCAAACCATACGTTTTTCCATGTGTTTACTGATGCTCTACTTCCTCCCCAGCTGTTGGCGTCAACGCGGCGCGATTACGAGAAGATCCAGGAGGAGCTGTGCCGGCTGCAGACGGAGAATGAGCTGGCCAAGGAGGAGGTGAAGGAGGTGCTGCAGGCCTTGGAGGAGCTGGCTGTCAACTACGACCAGAAGAGCCAAGAGGTGGAGGAGCGAGAGCAAACCAACCTGCAGCTGACCGAGGAGCTGCAACACAAAACGGTGGGTCAGCTGGTTTTAATTGTTTATATCCTGAATCAGAATGTTTTTAATCAGATCTTGAAAATTTTTCCAACTATTTCCCATTGTTAAATATGTGGCTGACAGAAGTTCTTTTAGTTTTGCTACAACACATGCTGTGAATGAAGAAATTAATATTATAAGGCATCAGGAACTTTGTAACTTTGTAATTTTACTTCTACCTTTTAAATATATTTTTATATTTTAACTGTTGGTAAAAGTTTGCTTTGTGAAGCACTTTGAGCTGTATATTGTTATGAAAGGTACTATAAAAGTTTATTATTATTTTGCAGAGTGCATTAATGAGTAAATCTGTGAATTTGAGTTAGGAAAATGCTTAGAGATAAAATATATAAATAAATAACTGCTAAGTGAGTTGCAGCAAATTTGTACTCATTGTTGCAGATACTGAAGCTGAACTAGATGTTTAGCAACTCATTTTTATTACTGTATTGGAATTTATCTTTAGAGTACTGGTGCAAAAACACACTGACAGTTTTATGTGTGTTGTGGACAGGCGTTGCTGTCGGCGGTGCAGAGGGAGCTGGGTCAGTTGCAGGAGCTGAACGGCCTGCAGAGGAAGAGAGCCGCCGAGGTCCTCAACCTGCTGCTGCGAGACCTCAGTGACATCGGCGCCATCATCGGCACCAGCGACGTCAAGGCCACTGTGGTGAGGGCAGACACACACATACACTGTCTGCACACACGCACATTATCTGCCACACTCACACCCTAACACCCCCCTCCACCTCTCAGTCCTCAGAGATGAAGGGGAACGGCTCGGCAGTGGAGGAGGAGTTCACTGTCGCTCGCCTCTACATCAGCAAGATGAAGTCTGAGGTCAAGTCATTGGTCAACCGCAGCAAGCAGCTGGAGAGCGCTCAGGCCGACGCCCACCGCAAGATCCAGGCCAATGAGAAGGAGCTGGCATCTTGTCAGCTGCTCATCTCCCAGGTAACCATCACCATGGCCACCATGGTTCATTGATCGTCACCCTGCAGTGAGCTGTAGGAGCAGCTCTGTCTTTTTTACTCTTAAAGTTTTAACATGATAAGACTTAAGCCTCAGTGTTCCCCTTAAATATCCCAAATTCCCCATAAGTTACTTATGAATACATCTTAACACACATCTTTTCTATTCGCTGTGCGCAGCACCAGGCCAAGATCAAGTCTCTGACGGACTACATGCAGAACATGGAGCAGAAGAAGAGGCAGCTGGAAGAGAGTCAGGATGCTCTGACTGAGGAGCTCGCCAAACTGCAGGCTCAGGGTCAGTACATGAAATGACAAACTGCCACAAAAACCCTTGAAAAACAAATTTCTTTTTTGTGTAAAGGCGTCATGGAGGAAGTGAGAATATCTAGACAGCCCATAACAGAAATATCCTATTCTATATTTGTTTTTACACAAAGCAGCTTACAATTGTCTAAATGTGTGTATTTTACCTTTTTACTTTATTAACTTTGATTGATAACATATATTTTAAACTAAGTTTGCTTAACTAGATTCATCTTAATTTCTATGACATACACACAGGGGGAAGACAATATAGGAAAGACAATATAATCACGAATGTAAGTCAATTAGATATTAGAAACTAATTTGTCTTTGTTGTTTCACAGAGAAAAGACACGAGATGTCCGGACTGGAGAAGGAGAAGGAGGACATCAGCAGACTGGATGGAGGCGATGCGATCAAGGTGACCTAAAAACACTGCCGTCTGTTCACAGCAGGAAACTGCAGCAAGCAAATTATGTCAGTTTGACACACATTTACAGTAAATGATTGTGTTTCTAATGTGTTCTTTCATCTCTGTTCTCTAGAAAACACTGGAGGAGCAGCTGGAGAACCACAGGGAGGCTCATCAGAAACAGCTCAGCCGCCTCCGAGACGAGATCGAAGACAAGCAGAGGATGCTGGATGAGCTGACAGAGTGAGGAAACAATCGCATGAAACAGCTGCTTAATATGCATAACTATTAATGACAAATTCAAACTCAAATACACTTTGTTTCAGATTTGGATTGAGCAACAGAACACAAAAACAGCCTTTTCAACAAAAGACATTTTATTATTTTGCACTTGTCTCATGCACCATGAGGTGAAGTTACACAGCTTTTTATTAATTGCCACTTCTGTCTCACTTCACAGTCTAAACCAGGGTCTGTTACTGGAGCAGGAGAGACTCATGTCGGACTATGACAAACTGAAGGCTGAAGAGCAGGAGAAGGATGCAAAGCTTCAGAAACTCATGTAAGTTCCAGTTAACACTTGCGTCTATCTGCACTGTTTTTGATTGATGCAGCAAAGCTTGAGCAGCTTAAGGTGTTCTGTAACTGTTACCACGTCTGTCTCCTGTCTAGGCTGCTGAATGAACAGCAGGAACAGGCAAGAGAGGACTTGAAGGGGCTGGAGGAGACTGTGGTGAGTCTTGCTGTCTGAAAGTTATCCAGTTTTGAGGTCTGACTTTGAGGTTTCAGACTTTTGTATGCTGTTTCTTTAAAGCTCAAACAAACATGTCCAAATGGGGTCACATGGTCATGACTACATGGGGAGAAATTAATAAACCTAAGTTGTTGTAATAGCTACCTTGGTCCACTGTGAGGTGCCCATGAGTCTTATTACATTCAACAAATAATTTGTCTTTGTTTAAAACACCAGCTCTATTGTTTCATTGTGAGATGAAACAGCACTGCTTACACGTTATGAGGATGTAGGTTTGATTTTTATAAGATTCAGTTACGAGTTCAGTCCTGGGCTGTGGGCTGAAGACTGAAAAGCTTTCTGAGAGACATTCCCAAAGCAAAGGGTATTTGGTGGTGTAATGGTTAAGTTTGTGACTGTAATGTCATGTCAGTATGGGAGTGCCTGGTTCACATCCACCCTGTTGCCAATAATTTAAGTATTGGAGTCTATTTTGAAGCCCAGCACTCAAAGCAAACACTCAAAGGCTCAATGAAATACACTTCAGATGTCTAACTAGATAGTGTGGATGGTTAAGAAGCTGGCTGGTACTTGTGTGGTTGTGAGTTCAAATCCTATGAGAATTTTTGACATCTAGCACCCAAAGTGAAGACTCGAAGGTTCTAAGAGCTGTGTTTTCTGAGTGTCTAGTCCAGTGGCGCACAGTGTTAGAGTGCTACCCTGATGTTTCAAGGTTGTGGGTTCAAAACTTGGTGAATTTTGAAAGCCAACACAAGGAGGAAAGACTTAAGAACTCGAAAGAACAAACCTCAACTGTCTGAGCTGATAGCTTAGGGAGTAAGACAACTGCTCTGAAGTTTAGAGGTTTGGGGTTCAATCCTCAGAGACTGCTGAGTTTTGATGCCCAGCACTCAAAGTAAACACTGAAAGGCTCAAAGAAATGTGTTTCAGCTGTCTGACAACATGGTGCACACTGCTAGAACACTGACTGGTGATCATGAGGTTGTGAGTTCAGTTCTTGGTTGAGGCAAAGAGTTTTTTGCTCGCTCACTTTATTGTGAGATAAAAGAGCCCGGGTGCAGGATGGTGTGTGTCTCACCCTCTGTGGTTTTGGGGTAGTACTTCCTGAAGGCCTTGTCTTTAGGGGATGTTGGGGTAGAGGAAGCGCAGTGGGTTTTCCGGGATGTTCTCGGCGGCCGTCACCTTGTAGGTGCGGATGATGTTGGGCAGGGAGATGGCGCCCAGCTCCTTCTTGGTGTACGGCTCCACAGAGTGGAACACGGGCTTGTCTGGGTGGAGGAGCAAACAGTTTGTGTTATGTGCTGCTCATATTTGACTTATATCCACAGATGTTTAGATGTGTATAGAAACCGTACTGTGGACGTCGTGTTGGATCCAGGTGAAGGTGATGGCTCCCTCTCTGCTGCTCTCACTGAACCTGAGCAGGAAGCACAGCCTTCTCCCTCTCCTCTCCTACTGATGAAGCCCATGATGGAGCTGCGACACAGGGCAGAGGTTTATGGTCAAATCTCACACTCACCACTGTGTCTGCTGCAGGAGAACCAGAGTGGCACTCACCCGTTGTTCCAGATGGAGAGGAGGTGTCGTTTAATCCTTCAATCCTCAGCCTGTCTTCCACACTTACTAACCATCATTATCACTTTCTTCTTGTTCTTTCAGGCCAAAGAGCTGCAGACTCTTCACAACCTCCGCAAACTCTTCGTTCTGGACCTCACCACACGGGTTAAGAAGGTACATCACCTTCCTCTGCTTGCTTGGTTCTGTTAAGCATCATCTCTCTGAAAATGCCAGTTTAACACTGAACCTGTGCTCTGACTATTGTTGTTAGAGTGCAGAGATGGACTGTGAGGAAGGGCTTGGCAACATCGCCCAGAAACAGAAGATCTCATTCCTGGAGAATAACTTGGAGCAGCTCACAAAAGTCCACAAGCAGGTAAAGTACCTAACATATACTATATACAGCATATGTAACATTAATACAAAATAAGCTGACGTTCTGTGAAGGAGACTAGTATTTTTCTTTTTTCTCAGCCAGTGATGGAAGAAGTCAAAATAGCAATACAGTAAAATAAAAATACACCTACTTCAATGAAAGCATTCTCTGCATAATTTACTATAAGCATCAAAAGTTTCAATGGAAATACTCAGGTAGGTACCTCAAAATTGTACAAAAAGTACAGTGCTTGAGTAAGTATAATTACTTTCCATCACTGCCCTCAGCTGGTTCGAGACAACGCAGACCTTCGCTGCGAGCTGCCCAAGCTGGAGAAGCGTCTTCGTGCCACAGCCGAGCGAGTCAAAGCCCTGGAGAATGCCCTGAAGGAGGCAAAGGAGAATGCCATGAGGGACCGCAAGCGCTACCAGCAGGAAGTTGACCGCATCAAGGAGGCTGTGCGAGCCAAGAACATGGCCAGGAGGGGATACTCTGCTCAGATTGGTGAGATTTTCTTTTCACATACTTTATTTACTGAAGTACGTTTTGTATATAATGACTCAACAACTGAAAAAAGAGATTTAAGAGATGAATCATCGAATTTGAATAAGCATTTGCTTTTTGTGTCTCTCAGCAAAACCAATCCGTCCAGGCCACCATCCACTGTCATCCCCTATCAGCAGCTGCATCAGAGCTGGAAGCATCTACACCCACAACAACTAAAATCACAACAGCAAGTTAACCCTGTGCGTACAAGTTAGGATTTATGGTATAGATATAAAAATATGTAAGAGCAGCGTTTTCCTGCATCTTTCTAATGTTAACTGCTTATTTTCATTTTAATATCAGGATTACAATGAAGTTTGTACACATGTCCATGTGTATATAAATATATAAAAGATCTTACCTGTGAGTAGCACCAGGGGGCAGATATGACAAAGAACTTTTATATTTTACCGATGTATCCAATCATCAATGTCAGTATTTCAAATCTAAAAACAGAAATGGCAAGGAATTATTGACTGTAATCACCCTGTTGAAGCTGTTTTTGTTCTTCCTGCAGACAGACCATGAGCAACTCAAAGCATGCCAATCACCCCACCTGGAACCACAAGCCCCACCCCTCCTGTTGGAGCACCAGTAGGAGGCCATCACCACAGACTGTCATCGCTCGGAGGACCGAAACATACACAGTGCAAATACTGATATGAGATGTAAACACATTTCATTTGCTGAATGTAGATATCAGAGGCCTCACTTATAACATGTTGTGTTTAGGTCCTAAATTACACTCCGGACTTTACATCGTTTGAAGTGTAACATTCATAAATGAGGCCCTGAATTTCTGAAGGATTACGACATGAATTAGAAGTTTAGCAGGAGACTTGTTGCATCATTTTGTTTATGATCTATGAATGCGACGTATACATTTCTACAGCTTTCCGAAGCTTGAGGAGCCAGGCAGAACAGGTAGACCTGTAGATTTATAATTTAATCTTAAACCAGCATTAATACACTTAAAGGAATAGTTTGACATTTTGGGAAACACTCTTATTCGCTGTCTTGCCAAGAGTCTTGCCAAGAAGGGAGGGTGGGGTGGGTGGTTAACAGTCACAGCCACTGCAGCTAAAGCAGGACCTTTGAGGGTTTCTTGCCCTGATAAAGCTGAAGGTTACAGCAAGAGTTATAGTTGAGGTGGAAATGAAATTCAGTCACTTTATACATTTAAAAACACACTTGCAGCAAAAACATATCGACACACAGCTCATTAGACTGCTAGCAGGATTAGCTCACATGTTTCCCCCACCACTGAACATGCCCCTGATTGCATTTCTGTACTCACATCTTGTGCTATTTTCTGAGTTGTTGCTCTTTTTTGACATTTTCCCAGTTATGGTTACCTCTCTGATCTCCCTACAGGTGACAATCATCACAAACGAAGCTTTAGAAATTATCTGATGACTCCTGCTAAAATATTGTCAGAGGGATTTGGAAAGTGAAAAAGCCTAAAATGACATTGGGTTCTGGCCTCTAAAGTCAGAAATAGAAACTCCAGACATCTTATTTTTTCAGCCTGTATTGTACTGGAGCTCTGCAGGGACACTGACCAGCCAATCAGATGTTCCTCGGACTAAGAGAACAATACTACAGTCTAATTCATTTAAGGCCTTTTTTAAATTTCTCCCACATTATCTCAGGATGTAGAGTCTTGTAATGTTTTGCACTCAGTCTATAAAGTTCCTGATCATCAAGTCAGAATCACGATGGAGTCAGAATAGTGCATTTCTCTCAGTCCAACAAAAACACTAAAGTGGACAAATTTAGTCATTTTGTCTTGAAATTTGCCTCCCTCTGATTGGCTGAAATTTGCCTCCCTCTGATTGGCTGAAATTTGCCTCCTTCTGATTGGCTGAAAAGTCTGTTTTTCACTCTGCCACACCTTGTGCCTTTAGAAACATCTGGACCATCAGAATAACAGACTTCCACTAGTTTATCTTTGTTCAGCACCTTCAGAATTATGGAATTAACTTATATTTACATATAAATGACCCTCAAAGATTTAATATATAATAACTTCCACTTCCTCAAAGCAAAAGGTTGTAGTCAATGAGACCCCTTCACCCTGTAATCAGATATATTAGTCTGTGCTGCTTTCCTTTGCGCTGCCAGCTGAGCATGTTTTTGAATGTACATTGTTATCTCGGTGGAGAGCGGTGATATCCTGGGCAACTTTTTAGGCAACAGAGCTTCAGAGTAGTTGCTTTGGTTGCCCCAGATGTTGCCAAAGAACATCACAACTCTGAGCCAGATTATCAGCTTCCTTATCTGACTTTTAATTGTTTGATTGTGGTTGTTTTGACTGAGCAGTCGCACTGTACATGATGAATAAATGAATGTAACTGCATGGACTAGAGCTTGTGTTAAAGGCATGCTCAGGGAGGACAAACTGAGGCAATTTGTATACACGATGCATTTACCTCATCATGATGTACATTTTGAGTTTGCAAAATGTTTGTTTTTTTAGTTCCCTTCCTTTCTTTTGGCTGTGGCATCATATCTCTGAATATACCTACAACAGATGCAATTAAAGCTAATAAAGATATATCTATTTAACTTTCATTTTGTCTTTTTTTGTCAAAATAAGAAGGCATGACTTCCAGATATCGTCATGATATAATCTTTAATCCCTTTACATATATTTCACACAGCGGCAAAATATTCTTTAGAAGTATTTATCTGAGTAACATCCAGATATATCTGGATTTCTAATATTCTAACATATATAACTATTTGTTAGGATTACACATATTTTTGTATCTGCCCTGTTTGTTAAAGGCTGGAATGATACATCACATTCAAACATACTTATTATGATAGGTAGTAATAATGATCATGTTAAAGCAGATGTGCCATATTTCACACCAATGCACTGTGAGTATTTTGTTATTAGCTGCTTCTTTCTTTTGATCATTTGTGTCACAGTTTGTGAAAATATTGTAATCATTTGGTCACATAGAGATTGTGTACTGATTACAACAGGGGTAATTTATGCAGGGGCAATAGAAATCCAAAACATATCTATCTCAAATCTATAAACCACACACCATACTTGTACAAGGTTTTAATGTCTGTAAAGAAGTACGAAGAATCATCAGTGTATAGTTCCAGAATATTTCTGGAATATATAAATAAATGGATATTGTTTACAAGGGTTTTTAGCTTTATGTTCATTTCTGACTGTGGAGGAAACAGGCATGATAATCTGGGCTGCTTTAGTCATTTAGTCATTTCTTTACACAATGTGAGCTTTCTCTATCAGCGCCGTTAAGTCTTCACCAATGGATGCATTATTAGAGCTCTCATAATACCTCCACGGTCTTCACTCGGAGCGAACAACTTCCGCTAATTCAACCAATCAGAGGCGAGTAGGCGGAGCAGAATCAGTCGACCAATCAGCGTTTCGTATGCCGACGTTGGTCGACGTTGGCTGGCGTGTGACGTCATCGTCCTGGACCTGTGGAGGAGATCAGGTCGGTGGAGGAACAATGGCGGAAAGTCGAGAGAAAATACAGAGTAAAATCAACGTTTTACGCCATCGTCTTTACCTCGGGTTGTTGTCGCTGTGAGAAACTTTATTGCCGAAGAAGCGCGGATGTTACAACGAGCCAGTTACAACACAGTGAACGCCGAGCTCACCTGCAGCACAAGGTAAGGCTAACAAGCTAACTAATTAGCAGCGTGCGTTAGCATTAGCCATTCCTTCTAATCATATCTGTTTTCATCGCCAGTTTTTTTGTGTGTGTTTGTAACAGGGACGGATGAAAACACTGGTTACATCATACATCGTCGTACATACCAGAGTTTAGCGTCATTGGCGTTGTCTATTATCAGTTTGAATAATCATTATTTGTTGTCCTTGTAAACAGGCATTGTTGTCCTGAAAGACAATATAATTATTATTATTATATTTAAAGGATTACGATTGTCAGTGTTTTAGTGTTTGTCAGTGTCTTACACTGTTGACGTTTTGCTGGTGAAAAGTTTATTAGAATGAGTTTTTCAGCTCCCACCTCACACACCAAACAGGTGTGTGTCATAAACATTTCCTGAGTCTGAAAAGAGTGAGTTATTAAAGTCAGCAGCAGTTTGACTGTTTGAGTCTCAGCTCAGACCATAGTATTTAATGAATGTGAGCTAAATGAGTTGTGATTATTCTGCACATCTCTTCAGTGATTAGTTGATTAAAAATTAATGATATTGCAGTTAATATAATAAATTTCTTATTTGTTGGTTCTTCAGGAGGTGAGGACAATAAACAAGAGGCCAGAAGATCCACGACAGGTAATTTACCAACGTCGTCGTCGTATTCAGGGGGACGAGATTCGGCACAGAGACGAGACGGGACTCGGCTCCTGCCGCTGTCACGGAGAGGTATGTTTTTCTCAGCGTAGGAACCAATGAAACACACCAAGTATGCAACAAGACAAATATTGTGTTTTTGAAAAAAAAGACAAAAAATGTGCATCAAAAATGGAATGAAAAACGCTCCAAAAATATCATAGTATAGTAATTCATGAAAAACACTCAAAAAATGCCATAGTGTAGTAAGAATAGAATAGATTGCCCTTTATTGTCATTATGCTAAAAGTACAACAAGATCAGAGAGCTCCTCCTTAACAGTGCAAACCTAAAAATATATAGGTTATATAGATTGCACACTACCTCAATGGTAAAGGACTTTGGATATTGTTGTTGTGTCATTTCATTTATTTCCTTTTTCTATATTTATATTACTTCTTAGCTTATAATTGCATATTCTATCTTATACTTAGTTATTTATTCTGCAATTGGCTTGCACCGGGACCAGAGTATCCTATTTCGTTTCACCTCATGTTCACATGTGTTGTAATGACAATAAAGCTCCTTGAATCCTTGAAACAAAAAAAAATATATAGAAAAGATATACAAAAACAGTGCAACTCTATATTCAATGAGGTGTAGGTGTGTTGTATTGCACAGGACGACATATCATAGTATAATAAGGTGTCAAAAACACTCCATAAATGTCATAACATAACATAACTTTTGAGTCTGTTTTCAAATTAATATCATAAAAGTGATCTTGTAATGCAGAAATGCCAAATAAAATGTAAAATTGAGGTTTTAAACCCTAAGCCTAACCTCTGGCTAATAATATTCACTTTGATACAATATTAAACACAGCGGCAAAATATTCTTTAGAAGTATTTATTTGAGTAACATAATCCTTTATCAGTCACAACAACAAAAATAGAAAAGGGCATTATATCTACACAAGACAAGATGTAACAATATGTGTACACAGTGATAGATTGGATTTGAGTACTGATATTGCACTGTTTGAAAAAAGAAGTAAGATACAAGTCAAAGTAATCTGTTACTAGATGTAGTTTGAAACAGTAAAAGTTAAATGTAAATTAAGAAGTAACATGTAATTAGAAAAATAGTATGTAATGGTAAAAGTAATCTAATTCTAGAAGTAACAACAAAAACTGTCAGTACAATAAGGCATAAAAATATTTAGTTAAATGTTCAGTTTCAGCTGTAATGTTGAATATTTTTCTGTGTTTTCATGGTTAAACTGTTGAGAAACAGGTAGTAGTGTATTGATCATTTTCCTTTGTATGTTTCTCTTTGATTCCCTCCAGGTGTCACCACTTTGTTCACAACATCGTCCACGATCGCAGAGACATGGTCCATGATCAGAGACGTCGGCTATGATCGCAGAGACCTTGTCAAAGATGAGAGAGACGTTGTCCATGATCAGAGACATTGTCCCATGCTTTGTAGAGACCTTGCGATAGAATCGGCGGAGACGGGGGTCACCGATTTGAAGGCATTGCCCGCGATCACGGACATTGTCGATGACCACAGAGACACCGTCTATGATCTCAGAGACATCATCCACGATCACAAAGACATAGTCCATGATTGCAGACATTGTCCATAATCTCAGAGACATTGTCCGAGATCACAGAGACGTAGTCCACGATCACAGAGAGTCTTTGTACAATGAAGAAGTTCTTTGAGACCAAGACAGGCCTCCAGGCCTCCCTGAGGACAATCGAAAGCCTGAGAAAGTTTGTGATGGATGACATCTTGAATCTAAAATCAGCTAACTGCTGATTAAATCCAGTATTAACACTTAAACAACTGATTTAAAGGAACTATTCACTACAAACGTGCTAGAGGTCACCTGATGCTGAAGTCAGTGAACACATCTCTTAATCTGAACTCAGGACATAAAAATGTGACTTATTCCAGTTTAAAAAAGTGAAATATTTCTCCTTGTTGGGTGCAGCAGCTCATTTAATTTCACACTGTAACAAAGTCGAGGCTCCTAGTGCAGATGTGCAGTGTGTTATCTGATGTACCATATGAATTATGATGGTTTGTATGTAAACACTTGTTCCTGCGGAGGACTCTGAGGCCAGAGAGGACATGGCCGCCCTGGAGAAGGATTACGAAGAGGTGGGAACCAACAGCGTCGGGGAGGAGGACGAAGGAGAGGAGTACTAGATCGCTGAAACACCTGTTCATCGCTCCACTGGTCCCACAAAGACCAGCTCAACACCAAAGAGTGTTACTGCGACGCTGTCTGGACTCACTCCTTTCAGTTCTGCACATTCCAGTCGACCATCATGAGTTTCCTGCCTCATTTTACATTGATCCAAACTAATAAAGACCATGAAGTTTATTCTTTGTCCTGTGTTTACTCTTCAGCAGCAGATGAACTGGTCGGGCTTCTTCTTCATGGAGAAACTGGAAGCTTCAGTTCCAGCAGAAAAGTTAAAGACAGAGTTGTGTTAGTGTCAGGACCAGAGGTAAGAGAAAGTAAGAGTCAGGAAAAGACCAGAAAATGAGTCATTTTTGTTTGAATAAATGATTAAGATGAAAAATAAAGTAAATGAATTGATAGTTTCATGTCCAGCAGCAGGTAATCAGGTGGTGTTTTAGTATTTCTGTGAGGAAACTCAGATTTTTGTTGTTTCAGTTCAGGACTGAATGGAAACCAGTTAATCTTCTCATGTCAGAGGAACCAGTGATTTATTTTTACTCCTTTTTAAATAGTTTCTACTGGACACAGCTCAGACTGTTTCATACAGGATTTAACTGTAATAACCCTTTAATTAGAAACAGTCTTGTTTCTGTCTCTAAAACTTCAGCCTGTGATTTTAAAATCAGATGAAGCTCTAATGACTGAACTGTTCTGGGAGCAGATTAAAGCTCCATTATGTTTCTGAGGTTTTAATCTCAGGAGCTGGGAGCTGATGTCTAAACTGTTTGTTGCCTAATTCTGGAGCAGGTTAAGTCCTGGAGCAGCAGCAGCAGCAGGGTCAGACAGTGCAGTGTTTCTGGAGTAAGCCCGCTGAGAATCATGGGAGAGAGCCGAGTGTTTTATTTCTGGGTCAGAACTCGAGGAACAAACTGAGGAGGGAACATGGATTTGTCTTTCTGTGGCATGATGGGAAGGTTCGAGGAGACGAGGCCCAACAGTCGCAGCCTGTTTGAGGTAAAGTCTTGAATGTTATTATCAGTATGTGACAACATTATGACAGGATTCCTACAGAGACAGAGCTTTTTATTAAAGAGTAATAACCAGAAATATCACTGTATATCACTACCAGACTCCATTGAGAAAAACAGGAATTTTAACTGAGCAGAACTCAGGAGCTGCTGGAATATCACTGCTTCCATCTGTTAGTCTGTCTGTGTAACTGTGTGACTTTCAGTGGTGGAAGAAGTAATCAGATACTTTACTGAAGTAAAAGTACCGCACAGTAACACAAACAGACTAACAGGAGGCAACAGCTCCTGTGCATATATTAATAATAAAAATGTTAATTTAAAAAGCTGTAAAGGAGATTTATTAAGTGGAGAAAGTCACAGAAGTCAAGGGGAGTGATTGCAGCACTTAAACACGAAAAACAGTGAGTTTTGAAGCCCAGCATCCAAAGTAAACACTCAAATAGTCGATGAGGTCCTGTTTGATTGTCTGGTCAGGTAGTGCGGATGGTTAAAAGACTGACTCGCAATATTGAGGCTGTGAGTTCAATTCTTGCAAGACTCAATGAATTTTTGACGCCCAACACCTAAAGTGAAGACTTAAAGACTCTTAAGATCTATAGCTCAGCCATATCTGGCCAAGTAGCTCACAGTGTTAGAGTGCTGCACTGAGGTTTCAAGGTGCAGGGTTCAAATCTTGCTGAATTTTGAAATCAAACACAAGGACATAAGACTTAAGACCTCTAAAGAACAAACCTCAAGTGTCTCTGAGCTGGTAGCTTAGGGAGTAAGGTGACTGCTCTGAAGTTCAGAAGTTTTGGGTTCGAGCCTCAGAGGCTGCAGAGTTTTGAAACCCAGCATTCAAAGTAAACACTGAAAGGCTCAAATAAAGAGGGTTCAACTGTCTGAGAAGATAGCATAGACTGGTAGAACACTGCTTTGTGTTCATGAGGTTGTGAGTTCAATTCTTGGTTGAGGCAGTGAGTTTTTGAAGGCTGGTGAACAAAGGAAAGACTGAAAAACTTTTAAAAAATGAACCCCTTTGTCTAACCAAGTAGCTTGGTCAGTTAGAAGATGGACTGGAGTTAAGAGGTTGTGAGTTCAGTTCTTGCGTGAGTCAGTAGATTTTTGAGGTCCAACACACAAAGTGAAGTCTGAAAAGCACTGTGAGAGATGTTCCCAATGTGAAGGATGCTTGGTAGTGTGATGGATTTGTTTATGGCTGAAGGGTCATACTGGTCTGGGAGTGGCTAGTTCAAATCTACCCTGATACCAGTATCTGGAGCATGGGTTAGTGAAAGGGAGAATGTTTTGAAATATACTTTTGGAACTTTAAACATTTTTTTTTAGCTCTTCTACATGGAGCAACTATTGCTTAAAATATCCACATTCATCACATTCTCTGTGTTTTTGTCAGTGCAGTTTTTCCTCTGATAACTTGACAGTTACACCTTAACCTCAATTTTGGGCTGCGGTCCAAACCTGAATAAGACAATGGTTTTTGAAACAGTACAAAGATTATATCTGCAAAATGACTGAATATCAGCTGCTGGTAATTAAAGAATGACTGTGGCTTGATGAGGAGCAGCCCTTTAAACAGGCTGTTGGTTCAGATCCAAACATCTGACGTCCACAGATGTTTCAATCCAAGAGAGTGGTTGCTGCACTGTCTCAGATTTAGTTTGTTCTTTGTCTATACTGTGTTTGATTCCCTGAAATAAGGCTTTTAAAAGCTTTGCAGATACTGGAGGTGAGCATGGCAGAGGGCCATCAGCACCTGAGCTCATCAGCGCCCTCTGGTGGACACAGACCCTGTATGTCAGTGCTCCTTCTGAAACCCTCTCAGAGCTGAGTTCAGACTCTCCCTCTTCTCCCTGAGACACACCCACTGGCTTTGGTTTGTGTTTCTCCCTCAGCAGTAGCTTGACTCAGTGGCTTGAAGAGTTTCTGTGACTTCAAACCCCGCCCCCTGAACTCTGCACTGCCCAACTTGGTACAACCCAAGTCCCTCTCCCTCCTGTCCCTCCTCCACCTCACCAAGCAATCGAGTTGGAAAAACTAAGGATTGATATTGTGCAGGTACAAAGAGATGGTCAGGCAGTACAAACCTTTAACGGTTATTATATCTGCAAAATGACTGAATATCAGCTGCTGGTAATTAAAGAATGGCTGTGGATCTAATTCTTTTGTTGAGGCAACTAGTCCAGATTTATAAAACAGAATTTCATTGCTGTTTTGAACCAAAATACAGTACATGAATCTGGCTTGAAGCCTAAACCCCACCAGTAAGACTGGAGTCTGAGAAATGACGCTCCAAAATACAGACTGAGAACCTCTTGACCTTTGTGACCCAGGGGCTTGATGAGGAGCAGCCCTTTAAACAGGCTGTTGGTTCAGATCCAAACATCTGACGTCCACAGATGTTTCAATCCAAGAGAGTGGTTGCTGCACTGTCTCAGATTTAGTTTGTTCTTTGTCTATACTGTGTTTGATTTCCTGAAATAAGGCTTTTAAAAGCTTTGCAGATACTGCAGGTGAGCATGGCAGAGGGCCATCAGCACCTGAGCTCATCAGCGCCCTCTGGTGGACACAGACCATGCATGTCAGTGCTCCTTCTGAAACCCTCTCAGAGCTGAGTTCAGACTCTCCCTCTTCTCCCTGAGACACACCCACTGGCTTTGGTTTGTGTTTCTCCCTCAGCAGTAGCTTGACTCAGTGGCTTGAAGAGTTTCTGTGACTTCAAACCCCGCCCCCTGAACTCTGCACTGCCCAACTTGGTACAACCCAAGTCCCCTCTCCCTCCTCTCCCTCCTCTCCCTCCTCCACCTCATCCAGCAATCGAGTTGGAAAAACTAAGGATTGATATTGTGCAGGTACAAAGAGATGGTCAGGCAGTACAAACCTTTAACGGTTATTATATCTGCAAAATGACTGAATATCAGCTGCTGGTAATTAAAGAATGGCTGTGGATCTAATTCTTTTGTTGAGGCAACTAGTCCAGATTTATAAAACTGAATTTCATTGCTGATTTGAACCAAAATACAGTACATGAATCTGGCTTGAAGCCTAAACCCCACCAGTAAGACTGGAGTCTGAGAAATGACGCTCCAAAATACAGACTGAGAACCTCTTGACCTTTGTGACCCAGGGGCTTGATGAGGAGCAGCCCTTTAAACAGGCTGTTGGTTCAGATCCAAACATCTGACGTCCACAGATGTTTCAGTCCAAGAGAGTGGTTGCTGCACTGTCTCAGATTTAGTTTGTTCTTTGTCTATACGGTGTTTGATTCCCTGAAATAAGGCTTTTAAAAGCTTTGCAGGTACTGGAGGTGAGCATGGCAGAGGGCCATCAGCACCTGAGCTCATCAGCGCCCTCTGGTGGACACAGGCCCTGTATGTCAGTGCTCCTTCTGAAACCCTCTCAGAGCTGAGTTCAGACTCTCCCTCTTCTCCCTGAGACACACCCACTGGCTTTGGTTTGTGTTTCTCCCTCAGCAGTAGCTTGACTCAGTGGCTTGAAGAGTTTCTGTGACTTCAAACCCCGCCCCCTGAACTCTGCACTGCCCAACTTGGTACAACCCAAGTCCCCTCTCCCTCCTCTCCCTCCTGTCCCTCCTCCACCTCACCAAGCAATTGAGTTGGAAAAACTAAGGATTGATATTGTGCAGGTTCAAAGAGATGGTCAGGCAGTACAAACCTTTAACGGTTATTATATCTGCAAAATGACTGAATATCAGCTGCTGGTAATTAAAGAATGGCTGTGGATCTAATTCTTTTGTTGAGGCAACTAGTCCAGATTTATAAAACTGAATTTCATTGCTGTTTTGAACCAAAATACAGTACATGAATCTGGCTTGAAGCCTAAACCCCACCAGTAAGACTGGAGTCTGAGAAATGACGCTCCAAAATACAGACTGAGAACCTCTTGACCTTTGTGACCCAGGGGCTTGATGAGGAGCAGCCCTTTAAACAGGCTGTTGGTTCAGATCCAAACATCTGACGTCCACAGATGTTTCAATCCAAGAGAGTGGTTGCTGCACTGTCTCAGATTTAGTTTGTTCTTTGTCTATACTGTGTTTGATTCCCTGAAATAAGGCTTTTAAAAGCTTTGCAGATACTGCAGGTGAGCATGGCAGAGGGCCATCAGCACCTGAGCTCATCAGCGCCCTCTGGTGGACACAGACCATGCATGTCAGTGCTCCTTCTGAAACCCTCTCAGAGCTGAGTTCAGACTCTCCCTCTTCTCCCTGAGACACACCCACTGGCTTTGGTTTGTGTTTCTCCCTCAGCAGTAGCTTGACTCAGTGGCTTGAAGAGTTTCTGTGACTTCAAACCCCGCCCCCTGAACTCTGCACTGCCCAACTTGGTACAACCCAAGTCCCCTCTCCCTCCTCTCCCTCCTCTCCCTCCTCTCCCTCCTCCACCTCACCAAGCAATTGAGTTGGAAAAACTAAGGATTGATATTGTGCAGGTTCAAAGAGATGGTCAGGCAGTACAAACCTTTAATGGTTCAGTCATGTTGAGAACATGTTTGTCTTCCATCTTATCAGTTTTGGTGAAACTTTAGTTAAATCTAATGCTGTGATATGTTTTTAGCTCTTGATATTTTTTATTTTTACCCTCTCAAAGTCACCTTATCTGAGAAGCCATGTCTGGGCATTAACATCCTGACAAGTTTTATTCCTAGCTTCACCAAACTTTGTAAGATCGCTGTGTTGTCTCTCTGCCCTGTGTGCCTGTCACTTGCAGTGTGGCTGCTTTCTTTGCAGATACTGGAGGTGAGCATGGTCATGAGCACCTGAGCTCATCAGCGCCCTCTGGTGGACACAGGCCCTGTATGTCAGTGCTCCTTCTGAAACCCTCTCAGAGCTGAGTTCAGACTCTCCCTCTTCTCCCTGAGACACACCCACTGGCTTTGGTTTGTGTTTCTGGATCAAACAACACCACACAAACACTTCTTCCCTCATGGCCTCAGCTACACTGCTGATTTTACTGATTACACGTCACTGTTAGTTTAAGTTTTCCTCATTGTTTTAAATAGAATCATTTGTTAATTGGTTTTGTTGTGTGCAACTGTGCAGCCTTGTTGTGAAGAGTAGAATTAGCGCCCTCTGGTGGACACAGACCCTGTATGTCAGTGCTCCTTCTGAAACCCTCTCAGAGCTGAGTTCAGACTCTCCCTCTTCTCCCTGAGACACACCCACTGGCTTTGGTTTGTGTTTCTCCCTCAGCAGTAGCTTGACTCAGTGGCTTGAAGAGTTTCTGTGACTTCAAACCCCGCCCCCTGAACTCTGCACTGCCCAACTTGGTACAACCCAAGTCCCTCTCCCTCCTCTCCCTCCTCTCCTCCTCTCCCTCCTCCACCTCATCCAGCAATCCAGTTGGAAAAACTAAGGATTGATATTGTGCAGGTACAAAGAGATGGTCAGGCAGTACAAACCTTTAATGGTTATTATATCTGCAAAATGACTGAATATCAGCTGCTGGTAATTAAAGAATGGCTGTGGATCTAATTCTTTTGTTGAGGCAACTAGTCCAGATTTATAAAACAGAATTTCATTGCTGATTTGAACCAAAATACAGTACATGAATCTGGCTTGAAGCCTAAACCCCACCAGTAAGACTGGAGTCTGAGAAATGACGCTCCAAAATACAGACTGAGAACCTCTTGACCTTTGTGACCCAGGGGCTTGATGAGGAGCAGCCCTTTAAACAGGCTGTTGGTTCAGATCCAAACATCTGACGTCCACAGATGTTTCAGTCCAAGAGAGTGGTTGCTGCACTGTCTCAGATTTAGTTTGTTCTTTGTCTATACGGTGTTTGATTCCCTGAAATAAGGCTTTTAAAAGCTTTGCAGGTACTGGAGGTGAGCATGGCAGAGGGCCATCAGCACCTGAGCTCATCAGCGCCCTCTGGTGGACACAGGCCCTGTATGTCAGTGCTCCTTCTGAAACCCTCTCAGAGCTGAGTTCAGACTCTCCCTCTTCTCCCTGAGACACACCCACTGGCTTTGGTTTGTGTTTCTCCCTCAGCAGTAGCTTGACTCAGTGGCTTGAAGAGTTTCTGTGACTTCAAACCCCGCCCCCTGAACTCTGCACTGCCCAACTTGGTACAACCCAAGTCCCCTCTCCCTCCTCTCCCTCCTCTCCCTCCTCCACCTCACCAAGCAATTGAGTTGGAAAAACTAAGGATTGATATTGTGCAGGTTCAAAGAGATGGTCAGGCAGTACAAACCTTTAATGGTTCAGTCATGTTGAGAACATGTTTGTCTTCCATCTTATCAGTTTTGGTGAAACTTTAGTTAAATCTAATGCTGTGATATGTTTTTAGCTCTTGATATTTTTTATTTTTACCCTCTCAAAGTCACCTTATCTGAGAAGCCATGTCTGGGCATTAACATCCTGACAAGTTTTATTCCTAGCTTCACCAAACTTTGTAAGATCGCTGTGTTGTCTCTCTGCCCTGTGTGCCTGTCACTTGCAGTGTGGCTGCTTTCTTTGCAGATACTGGAGGTGAGCATGGTCATGAGCACCTGAGCTCATCAGCGCCCTCTGGTGGACACAGGCCCTGTATGTCAGTGCTCCTTCTGAAACCCTCTCAGAGCTGAGTTCAGACTCTCCCTCTTCTCCCTGAGACACACCCACTGGCTTTGGTTTGTGTTTCTGGATCAAACAACACCACACAAACACTTCTTCCCTCATGGCCTCAGCTACACTGCTGATTTTACTGATTACACGTCACTGTTAGTTTAAGTTTTCCTCATTGTTTTAAATAGAATCATTTGTTAATTGGTTTTGTTGTGTGCAACTGTGCAGCCTTGTTGTGAAGAGTAGAATTAGCGCCCTCTGGTGGACACAGACCCTGTATGTCAGTGCTCCTTCTGAAACCCTCTCAGAGCTGAGTTCAGACTCTCCCTCTTCTCCCTGAGACACACCCACTGGCTTTGGTTTGTGTTTCTCCCTCAGCAGTAGCTTGACTCAGTGGCTTGAAGAGTTTCTGTGACTTCAAACCCCGCCCCCTGAACTCTGCACTGCCCAACTTGGTACAACCCAAGTCCCTCTCCCTCCTCTCCCTCCTCTCCTCCTCTCCCTCCTCCACCTCATCCAGCAATCCAGTTGGAAAAACTAAGGATTGATATTGTGCAGGTTCAAAGAGATGGTCAGGCAGTACAAACCTTTAATGGTTATTATATCTGCAAAATGACTGAATATCAGCTGCTGGTAATTAAAGAATGGCTGTGGATCTAATTCTTTTGTTGAGGCAACTAGTCCAGATTTATAAAACAGAATTTCATTGCTGATTTGAACCAAAATACAGTACATGAATCTGGCTTGAAGCCTAAACCCCACCAGTAAGACTGGAGTCTGAGAAATGACGCTCCAAAATACAGACTGAGAACCTCTTGACCTTTGTGACCCAGGGGCTTGATGAGGAACAGCCCTTTAAACAGGCTGTTGGTTCAGATCCAAACATCTGACGTCCACAGATGTTTCAGTCCAAGAGAGTGGTTGCTGCACTGTCTCAGATTTAGTTTGTTCTTTGTCTATACGGTGTTTGATTCCCTGAAATAAGGCTTTTAAAAGCTTTGCAGATACTGGAGGTGAGCATGGCAGAGGGCCATCAGCACCTGAGCTCATCAGCGCCCTCTGGTGGACACAGGCCCTGTATGTCAGTGCTCCTTCTGAAACCCTCTCAGAGCTGAGTTCAGACTCTCCCTCTTCTCCCTGAGACACACCCACTGGCTTTGGTTTGTGTTTCTCCCTCAGCAGTAGCTTGACTCAGTGGCTTGAAGAGTTTCTGTGACTTCAAACCCCGCCCCCTGAACTCTGCACTGCCCAACTTGGTACAACCCAAGTCCCCTCTCCCTCCTCCACCTCACCAAGCAATTGAGTTGGAAAAACTAAGGATTGATATTGTGCAGGTACAAAGAGATGGTCAGGCAGTACAAACCTTTAATGGTTCAGTCATGTTGAGAACATGTTTGTCTTCCATCTTATCAGTTTTGGTGAAACTTTAGTTAAATCTAATGCTGTGATATGTTTTTAGCTCTTGATATTTTTTATTTTTACCCTCTCAAAGTCACCTTATCTGAGAAGCCATGTCTGGGCATTAACATCCTGACAAGTTTTATTCCTAGCTTCACCAAACTTTGTAAGATCGCTGTGTTGTCTCTCTGCCCTGTGTGCCTGTCACTTGCAGTGTGGCTGCTTTCTTTGCAGATACTGGAGGTGAGCATGGTCATGAGCACCTGAGCTCATCAGCGCCCTCTGGTGGACACAGGCCCTGTATGTCAGTGCTCCTTCTGAAACCCTCTCAGAGCTGAGTTCAGACTCTCCCTCTTCTCCCTGAGACACACCCACTGGCTTTGGTTTGTGTTTCTGGATCAAACAACACCACACAAACACTTCTTCCCTCATGGCCTCAGCTACACTGCTGATTTTACTGATTACACGTCACTGTTAGTTTAAGTTTTCCTCATTGTTTTAAATAGAATCATTTGTTAATTGGTTTTGTTGTGTGCAACTGTGCAGCCTTGTTGTGAAGAGTAGAATTAGCGCCCTCTGGTGGACACAGACCCTGTATGTCAGTGCTCCTTCTGAAACCCTCTCAGAGCTGAGTTCAGACTCTCCCTCTTCTCCCTGAGACAGTGATAATAGTACTAGGTCTTAATGTCCAAACATGGCTTCTCAGATAAGGTGTTTGTCAGGTTATAAAAACAGAATAATATCAAAGGCTGAAAACATGAGAACGTGGGCCGTTTGTCGTTTAAGTGTGAAGGGTCTGATGAGATAGCTGAACCTTTAGGTTCTGAGGATGTGGATTTGACTCAGTTGTGGGTCGTACAAGCAGAGATTTTTGAATCAAAGTCTGACAAAAGCCTCTGATCAACACGTCGCCTTATAGCTCACACCAACACTGAAGTTCAGAGTTATCGGTTCCTCTGGTTTTGAGGTCTTGGGTCAGAGGCTGCAGAGTTTTGATGCCCAGCACTCAAAGTAAACACTGAAAGGCTCAAAGAAATGTGTCTCAGCTGTCTGACAACATGGCGCAGACTGGTAGAACACTGACTCATGTTCAAGAGTCGTGAGTTCAATTCTTGGTTGAGGCAGTGAGTTTTTGAAGGCTGGTGTGCAGATCACAGAGTGAAATGCTTGAAAAAAGGAGTTCAGGTGTCTCACCACATAGGTCAGTGGTTAAGGTGATGGACTGTGTCTCAAGAGTTGGTGAGTTCAATTCTTGGTTGAGGCAGTGACTTTTTGAAGGCCGGTGTGCAAAAGAAAGGCTGAAATGCTCAAAGAAAGAGTCCTCCACTGTCTGACAAGATGGCGCAGACTGGTAGAACACTGACTCATGTTCAAGAGTTCGTGAGTTCAATTCTTGGTTGAGACAAAGAGTTTTTGAAGACTGGTGTGCAAAAGAAAGGCTGAAATGCTTAAAGAAAGAGTCCTCCACTGTCTGACAAGATGGCGCAGACTGGTAGAACACTGACTCATGTTCAAGAGTTCGTGAGTTCAATTCTTGGTTGAGACAAAGAGTTTTTGAAGACTGGTGTGCAAAAGAAAGGCTGAAATGCTTAAAGAAAGAGTCCTCCACTGTCTGACAAGATGGCGCAGACTGGTAGAACACTGACTCATGTTCAAGAGTTGTGAGTTCAATTCTTGGTTGAGGCAGTGAATTTTTGAAGACTGGTGTGCAGATCACAGAGTGAAATGCTTGAAAAAAAGGAGCTCAGGTGTCTCACCACATAGGTCAGTGGTTAAGGAGATGGACTGGGAATCAAGAGTCGTGAGTTCAATTCTTGGTTGAGACAAAGAGTTTTTCACGTTCAACTGCCAAAATGAAGAAGCCAAATGCGCCACGAGCATTGGTCACATCAGATCCTCAGTGGTGCAGTGGATTTGTCTGCAGGCAAGAGGTTGTGATTGGGAACCAAGAGGTTGCAGGTTCAAGTCTTGGTTGAGACAAAGAGTTTTTCACTTTCAACAGCCAAAATGAAGATGTCAAATACGCCCGGAGCTCTGTTCATATCAGATGCACGGTGGTGCAGTGGGTTCGTCAGCGGCCGGATGGTCGACTGGTCTGGGAGAGGCCGGTTCGAATCCCCTTCACTGCCAGCGTCTGGGTTAGGGGGTAGCAGGAGAGGATAATTTAGTTCGGGGGGGGGAGGTAGCTGGGGGGGAGGGGCTAGATCAGGTGGGCGGGGCTAGGTAGGAGGAGCTAGAGGGGGGTGGGGCTAGGTAGGAGGAGCTAGAGGGGGGCGGGGCAGGTAGGAGGGGCAGGTAGGAGGAGCTAGAGGGGGAGGGGCAGGTAGGAGGAGCTAGAGTAGGTAGGAGGAGTCAGGGGGAGGGGCAGGTAGGAGGAGCTAGAGGGGGGCGGGGCAGGTAGGAGGAGTCAGGGGGAGGGGCAGGTAGGAGGAGCTAGAGGGGGCGGGGCAGGTAGGAGGAGCCAGAGGGGGGGTGGGGCAGGAGGAAGGGAGGGAGTGACTTATTGGTTTTATAGAACATGCTTGTGCGTACAAGGTGCTTTTGAAACTTTTTAGCCAGCAAGAACTGGAGCACATGGAACAAACATTTGGTAACTCTTACTTAAAATATCCACACATTTATCACATTTTCTGCATTTTTATTGTTGTTAGTGCAGTTTTACACTGTTAACTATTAACTTTAGCATTAGCTTTAACTTTAACATTAGCTTTAGATTTAACTTTAACATTAACATTAGCTTTAACTTTAACATTAGCTTTAACTTTAACATTAGCTTTAACTTTAACATTAGCTTTAACTTTAGCATTAGCTTTAACTTTAGCATTAACATTAGCTTTAACTTTAGCATTGGCTTTAACTTTAACATTAACATTAGCTTTAACTTTAGCATTAGCTTTAACGTTAGCATTAACATTAGCATTACAATGCTACAGCAGAACTAGCAGCAACAAAAGGTGCAGAGATACACTTGTGAATGGATGCAACAAAGGTTAAATAACAAGGTCCAAACAAACAGCAGCGCAGACACGAGTGTATCTCCTCACCTCCCGTTTCTGAAAAACACAGAGAAGAAACAGATGTAGTTAGGTTAGGCTATGATTCTAGCAGGAGTTGAAATCTGCAAGGATTCTAGCATTAGTCAAAATCTGCAAAGTAAGCCAACAAAAGACTCACGTTTACACTTAAATTGAAAGATAACCATTTAATAACTGCACCGACAACAGTAAAAACGCAGAAAATGTGATAAATGCGTGGATATTTTAAGCGAGAGTTACCAAATGTTTGTACCACGTGCAGCAGTTCTCGCTGGCTCCGTCTGCGCGCGCCGGGTGTCAAAGAGGAAGTCGCTGTTTCCGGCGCGCCTTATATAGACGAGAGCGTGGGGGGAGGGGGGCAGTGCACTGGGGAGAGGAGGGGGGCGGCTGGACCTCACTCTGTGCAGGTCTCATGGGAATCGAATCCCGTTTCTGACACGTGTGTGATTCCCCCAAACAAAATGTCCCGTGAATAAATCACTATAAGATCGATGTTTTATTGTGTGAACTGCTGCGGACAACATATAAATCCACAGACGTTTGCAGAACAGTCAGTTTGTTTTATATTTGTGTTGCATTTAACACTTTGTCACGTATTTCTCTTGATTCAAACGACACTCGGAGGTTGTCGCTCAAATCTGACAAAGTGTCTGACTGGACTGTACCAAGTCAAGTAGAGAACAGAGGGGGGTTTCAGGTGATCTCCACCTTAGTTTGTGTTGAGCTGCCGAAGGCTCTGTGTTTCTTGTAATACTCTGACTGACTTCATCCCCACTTTAAAGTCTTTGACCGTTTCATGAACACACCACGCTTGCTCATGGTTTGAATTGTTGGGTCTCCTTATAAATATTATAATATAAAGAGCACGGTGTAAACCTGCTCTGTGTGTACAGCGCCTCGAGATGACGTCTGTTATGATTTGACGCTGTATAAATAAATATTGACTTGACATCATCAGAGAAATCAGAAGAAAGCTGCAGCTGTTCTCAATTAAAAATGATTGCTATGAGTTTATGGGCCAACTTTTCTTTGAGCGTCTCCTGCTCCACAGCCTGAAAGTTAAAAAATAAAATAAAAGAACCCCCCACCCCTCTTCCCTCTTCCCCCTCCCGTGCAACCCCCACCCCGCACCCCCGCACCCCTAACCCTAACCCTAACCACAATCTCAGTTTATATAACGCCAGATCACAACAAAAGTTATGTGAGGGTTGGAATGATTAAATCAGATTCAGTTGTGATGGTCAGAATGTTTTATTTGAATGAAAACCTGCTGAGAAACGATCTTTATGATGAAATATTCCTGTTCCCTCTCTGTTGCTTCAACCCGCTCCATACAACACTCTGGTGTCACGGCGCTGACAGGTGTTTGTTCAACTTAGTCAAACTCTGCTTTTCGTTTGCGCCCCCTAGTGTTTCATCTTTACATTGCTATCAGTAAGGTTAGGTAGGATATGGGTTTAATTCATTTTATTGACCCTGAAAGCGAATATCTTCAGTAAAAATCCTTGAACAATAATGTGGCGCTATGATGGCTCTAACGGTGATCCTGCCGGAGTTTCCTGTGGTTTCAGGTGGATTAAGAATGATTTTACGCTCCCCGGCCGCTCTGACAAATGTTACACGTGTTTATTAGGGTATTTACGGTCAGAAATCCTGTTGTGTGTTTGTGTGTGGGAGGGGGCTCGAGGAAATCCGAGCATGCGCTGTATTGACTGTCATTTGGAACGGATCGATAGTC
Organism: Lates calcarifer; assembly: GCF_001640805.2. Classification (NCBI taxonomy): domain Eukaryota; kingdom Metazoa; phylum Chordata; class Actinopteri; family Centropomidae; genus Lates; species Lates calcarifer. The sequence goes on from NC_066854.1 coordinate 2,474,546, forward strand.
AATCTGACACGTTGTTGTTTTCATGTCTTATTGTGAAACGTTGTCATAATATTCTGTCAACGTTTGAATAAAGTTTAAAAATGATCAATGTGATTTTATGGCAAATTTAAGGAGGCACGCAGAATCATATTCTTTATTTTCACTGTTTTACAGCAGGGAGTATTATGGACTTAATAAAAACAGATGTATGTACAAAAATAAAGTGACAGATCCCGTCTAAACCCGACTTCAGCTCCATTTGGACTGGATCTTTTTTAGAGGAGGTGGGCTAGTTTAACAATACCTGGCCCACCCACCCATACCTGCAGTAATCACAGCATATACATTTATTCACATATTTTTATTCTAAGTATGCAGAATTAGCTGCGATCATCTCCTGTCTGCAGTGAACCCATGGGCGTACAGACAGCTGTCACTGGATCACTGTGATACTGAAGAAAAGTTACAAACAAGTTCCAAAAGCAAGTTCTGCACAAACACAAGTGTCTTTTTTCTGACTTCTTAGCAGAGTTATGGAGGTTACATTACAGAAGACCACAGTGAAGATTTAATTCTCCACCTCCTCCCGTACAGTTAATCCCGTCCAAATGGGGCTTTAGTCTCTGCATTAAACAAAGACATGAAGAGTACACTGGTAACAAGAGGATGAGGAGCTGATCTTTAGTTCTGGTCAGGAAAGTCTGCGCTCATCTGAGAAGAAGAGAAAAGGACAGGTTGTTAGGTACAAAGACACAAAGTAAAGTGACTCCAGCTCTAATGTAAATCCAGAGTATTGTTCTAAGAATGAAGGGGATCTTTCTGCATGAATTTTATGTTAACAAGTGAATTTCATGCAACAGACACGTAAAGAAATACAATACATGACCGAGGCGCTTTAGATTTGTCCTAAATTCATTCTGCATGCATGTCAAATATTTTCTCTACTGCTGTTTGTATTTCAAGCTTTAATAAGTGTCAAAAATAAAACAAACACTTGTGTTGGAGGAGGGAGAGCCACAGCTGTTAGTGTAGTAAAGTATAGTTGAGTTAAACTGCAGCGGTTTAGCAGGGGAACAGATTGAAGCGGCGTCTACCTGAACGTCAAACTCTCCAAATCCAATCAGATTGCTAGTCTGGAGGCCGAGCAGGAAGAGAAATACAAAAAGACAAAACAAAAGACAGACGGCGAGATTTACAGCTGAGAAGACAGAGATCAGACTGAGCAGGAAAAACAAATGACTGCTGCTTCAGGAACTCTGAACACAGTCAACTCTACAGTTTGAGTATGAAGAGGCAGAGAGGATGCGGTTTCCAGTTTTCTGTGCGTTCCTCAAGACGTTGCTCACTCAAAGTTAAATAATGAAAACATGAGCGGTTCTGTTAACAACCACCAAGTAACAGAAAAGTATCAATCGTAGTATCGATACGCCTCCACCGACCAGTCCTGCTGCAGTTAATAAGACTGTGAATTCTTGAATTGTGGCCGTAAATGTGTTTGGTGCTGTCACGGTGACCTTTGGCCTTTTGACCACCTGCATGTAATCAGTTCATCTTTGAGTCCAACTGAATATTTGTATTAAATTTGTATTAAAATTCCCTCGAGGCCTTACTGAGATATCGTGCTCAAAGTAAAGGGACGGCTGCCCATTAATTGAATTTTGCCGGCACGAGTGAGAAACAGCTTCCCATAAACACAGCTCAGTCTCAGAAGATTTACAATGACCCAACAAATGGAGGATTTGGGAGAAATCCGAGTGTGAAAACTGTGGATGGTTCTGTCAGCGAGCCGTGCAGAGTTTAAAGCAGCAGTGTTGGATCCAGGTGAAGGTGATGGCTCCCTCTCTGCTGCTCTCACTGAACCTGAGCAGGAAGCACAGCCTTCTCCCTCTCCTCTCCTACTGATGAAGCCCATGATGGAGCTGCGACACAGGGCAGAGGTTTATGGTCAAATCTCACACTCACCACTGTGTCTGCTGCAGGAGAACCAGAGTGGCACTCACCCGTTGTTCCAGATGGAGAGGAGGTGTCGTTTAATCCTTCAATCCTCAGCCTGTCTTCCACACTTACTAACCATCATTATCACTTTCTTCTTGTTCTTTCAGGCCAAAGAGCTGCAGACTCTTCACAACCTCCGCAAACTCTTCGTTCTGGACCTCACCACACGGGTTAAGAAGGTACATCACCTTCCTCTGCTTGCAAAGCCCTGGAGAATGCCCTGAAGGAGGCAAAGGAGAATGCCATGAGGGACCGCAAGCGCTACCAGCAGGAAGTTGACCGCATCAAGGAGGCTGTGCGAGCCAAGAACATGGCCAGGAGGGGATACTCTGCTCAGATTGGTGAGATTTTCTTTTCACATACTTTATTTACTGAAGTACGTTTTGTATATAATGACTCAACAACTGGAAAAAGAGATTTAAGAGATGAATCATCGAATTTGAATAAGCATTTGCTTTTTGTGTCTCTCAGCAAAACCAATCCGTCCAGGCCACCATCCACTGTCATCCCCTATCAGCAGCTGCATCAGAGCTGGAAGCATCTACACCCACAACAACTAAAATCACAACAGCAAGTTAACCCTGTGCGTACAAGTTAGGATTTATGGTATAGATATAAAAATATGTAAGAGCAGCGTTTTCCTGCATCTTTCTAATGTTAACTGCTTATTTTCATTTTATTATCAGGATTACAATGAAGTTTGTACACATGTCCATGTGTATATAAATATATAAAAGATCTTACCTGTGAGTAGCACCAGGGGGCAGATATGACAAAGAACTTTTATATTTTACTGATGTATCCAATCATCAATGTCAGTATTTCAAATCTAAAAACAGAAATGGCAAGGAATTATTGACTGTAATCACCCTGTTGAAGCTGTTTTTGTTCTTCCTGCAGACAGACCATGAGCAACTCAAAGCATGCCAATCACCCCACCTGGAACCACAAGCCCCACCCCTCCTGTTGGAGCACCAGTAGGAGGCCATCACCACAGACTGTCAAGAGAGGGTGGGGTGGGTGGTTAACAGTCACAGCCACTGCAGCTAAAGCAGGACCTTTGAGGGTTTCTTGCCCTGATAAAGCTGAAGGTTACAGCAAGAGTTATAGTTGAGGTGGAAATGAAATTCAGTCACTTTATACATTTAAAAACACACTTGCAGCAAAAACATATCGACACACAGCTCATTAGACTGCTAGCAGGATTAGCTCACATGTTTCCCCCACCACTGAACATGCCCCTGATTGCATTTCTGTACTCACATCTTGTGCTATTTTCTGAGTTGTTGCTCTTTTTTGACATTTTCCCAGTTATGGTTACCTCTCTGATCTCTACAGGTGACAATCATCACAAACGAAGCTTTAGAAATTATCTGATGACTCCTGCTAAAATATTGTCAGAGGGATTTGGAAAGTGAAAAAGCCTAAAATGACATTGGGTTCTGGCCTCTAAAGTCAGAAATAGAAACTCCAGACATCTTATTTTTTCAGCCTGTATTGTACTGGAGCTCTGCAGGGACACTGACCAGCCAATCAGATGTTCCTCGGACTAAGAGAACAATACTACAGTCTAATTCATTTAAGGCCTTTTTTAAATTTCTCCCACATTATCTCAGGATGTAGAGTCTTGTAATGTTTTGCACTCAGTCTATAAAGTTCCTGATCATCAAGTCAGAATCACGATGGAGTCAGAATAGTGCATTTCTCTCAGTCCAACAAAAACACTAAAGCAGACAAATGTAGTCATTTTGTCTTGAAATTTGCCTCCCTCTGATTGGCTGAAATTTGCCTCCCTCTGATTGGCTGAAAAGTCTGTTTTTCACTCTGCCACACCTTGTGCCTTTAGAAACATCTGGACCATCAGAATAACAGACTTCCACTAGTTTATCTTTGTTCAGCACCTTCAGAATTATGGAATTAACTTATATTTACATATAAATGACCCTCAAAGATTTAATATATAATAACTTCCACTTCCTCAAAGCAAAAGGTTGTAGTCAATGAGACCCCTTCACCCTGTAATCAGATATATTAGTCTGTGCTGCTTTCCTTTGCGCTGCCAGCTGAGCATGTTTTTGAATGTACATTGTTATCTCGGTGGAGAGCGGTGAAAATGTTTGTTTTTTTAGTTCCCTTCCTTTCTTTTGGCTGTGGCATCATATCTCTGAATATACCTACAACAGATGCAATTAAAGCTAATAAAGATATATCTATTTAACTTTCATTTTGTCTTTTTTTGTCAAAATAAGAAGGCATGACTTCCAGATATCGTCATGATATAATCTTTAATCCCTATACATATATTTCCCTCTGTAACATTGCACATGATCATCATCATCGGTTTTGGACAGAACAGACAGATGGGGTATTTTGGTCAGGTCACAAGTAAATTAATAAAAATAATCAATAAATAATAGAAAAATCTTCTCCACACAATCACATATAAAGTTCTACATATTGAATACAACAATGTAACAGGACGGTTAAACCATTGTATCTGTACAAATAGATTTTCACATGTTTTTGTCACATATTTCACATACTTTATGATATACTGCACTTTTGGCCAACATTACAGAAAAGCAAAGGGTTACCGGTGTAACCCTGATTTCTGTGAGTCTTTAAAGGTTCCTAAGGGTGAGGATGCTCATCAGTTAAGCTTCTCTTCTCCAAACCTTGGTCAAATAATATTTAAAAATAATTTTGAGAGTGACTTTTATCCTGTTTGGATAAAAACAGTAGTGGTTTTATTTACTGCAGCAAGTGCCAAGAATTACTGGTAAATAGTATTTGGCCCAGGTCTGATCTTTTTTCTTTCTTTTTTTTTCTTTTTTTTTTTACAGAATCCTCAGCCTCAATAACTTCTTTTTCTCTCGCATTCAAGATGATGCTGGCAGACGATATTTATGTTATAAAGCCAACACACTGCACACTTTTACTGCAGAGAAAAATGAAATCAGTTGACGGTAACAAACACTCTGGTAAACGACAAAGTTAGGGCTGGGTTTTCTCAAACAGCATCTTTTGACTATGTCCATCTTTGTGCTGCTCAGTTACAGTGGAAAAGATGCAAAGTCCATGTTCATAACAATGCAGACATAGCTGAAATCTAACATCAAAGGAAATTAGACTAACTTTAGATTCTTGCCTCTTATCTGAGAAACGTCTCCACTTCACTCCCCTGGTTTTCACACACTTGCAACCTCTGCAGGGTCATGTACGGTCACACATGGGTTGTTAGGCCACCTGGCAGTCATTTCAGAATCATGTTAAAGAGAAGTTTTAAAGAGAAGAGAAGCTTTAAACTTGAGATCTCCAATTTTTTTCTAACAGAATATTTTTTTAGTGTGGAAAAAAAGGCCAATAATAAAGGAGTAGTTCGTATTTATCTGCATTATTGAGCACATGTTCTAACTTAGTCAAAAGCTGCACGTAGCAAACCAAGCCCTGGTCATTCAGTACAGTGTCAACACAGAATGTGCACACATTCACATGCATCCTCAGCCTTTCACACAACCATACAACGCACTCACCCACGTGCACTCCCCACACACAAACACCCACGGAAACAGATGGCCAAAACTGCGAAGCTTGACCTACACGGTGTCCATTTTGTATCTACACCCAGGAGTCAGGGGAGCCGGTGAACTTGTTCGCCCTGTTTGAAGGCCTCCGTGTGGTGGAGTAGAAGTCCACGTAGTTGGTGTTGGCTTTGAATCGGAGCGACTGGTTGGCGTAGCCTTCGGGGGAGGACGGGGTCAGGTGGACCGGTTCGTCCTCGTACTGCTCCTCTCCGTAGCCTTGTGGGGACGACAGGTACATTCTGTAGCTGTTGTAGTTCTTCCTGTCGGGTTCGTCATAAAATGGCTCTGGGTGCTGGGAGAGAAACAAAGAAGTGAATCACTGACCAGGAAATGATGATTACACTGACGGCCTGGTCAGATCAGCATTTAAAGAAAAACGTTCTTACCTGGGACCTTCTCAAATCCTCTCCTGACTGGGAAGAATATGTCCCAATGAAATATGGGGTTTTCTTCTCAGACCCTGAGGTGAAGCAGCACAGACAGGAGATGAGGGGGTTAGACAGAAACACCAGTGGCTCATTCACAGATCTCTGAGGCATGACAGCAGAAAGTATAAGCTACTCGATACAAACCTGTGTACTGCCGTTTGTGTAAACTGTTGTCTCCATAATAGGTGTCGAGTTGCATAGATGACTGCGCCCTCTGATAGTTTGAACTGTGTCCTCTTATCCCGAGCATCGCTGGTGAGGATGTTGCACTACCACCTGAGTAAAAACAACACAAACAACATTTGGAAAACGTTGTGATTTTCCTAATGGTCTGCTAAGAGAGATCTGCTTTAGACGTAATACCATCTCACTCGCTGGATCTCTCACCTGATTGGATGACGGGGGACATCTGCAGAGGACTGGTGGGCAGGGTCGGCTGCGAACGGTAGCGATCTCGCTCCAGAGTGGAGACGGGGGTGATGAAGTGGGTGTAGTTCCATCCATCCTGCACAAAGACATCAGTTCAGTAAGATATAGGACGAAATGAACTTCATGAGGTTGTCTTTGGTTGTGAGTGTGGTTTGTTGTGTGTGCATGTGCCTGTGGTTGGTAATAGTGGTAGACCATTTATGTCTGCAGGTGCTGACCTGTTTGTAGAGGCTCCTCAGCTCCCTGTACTGCCACAGTGTGTTCAACACCTGAGCTGCTGCCTTCACAACCTTCATGGAATACCTACATAAAAGAAGTTGATCACAGGTAAAACACTGCTGCTGTCTCATCTCATAACCAAAAACAGGAACAAGTTTTCCTGCTGTTTCGTACCCTTTCCCTCGTCCTTTGCTGATGTCCACCAGCTTCTCGATGCCCCCACTGTCAGCTAAAGCTTTGGCGTTCTCCATGTTGCGGCTGGTGACCTCGTGCAGCGTGCAGCAGACCGACGCCACCGTGTCGTCCGACAGCACTGACGGGCTGCTGCCTGGCAGTCGATTCACCAGATCCCGCATGGCGTACTTTCCTGCAGGAGGAGACGCAGAATGCACTAACTGTGGACTGACAGAAATAACTGAACCGCAGCTTTACACTGTAAAAAGTGTGAGAAAATAACAGTTTTTTTTTGGAAAGGTGCATCCTACAGATTCTCCACATCTCTGGCATGAGGAGTAGGTGTGTGAAACTGCAGGCCTCCACTTTCTGGGACTGCTGCCCTGTGCACCTGTGGTTTCTTTTTAGGCAAACAATGATATTTTATATTTATATTGCTGGGTTAATGTAGGAGTGCAAACGCCCCGAGGTATTGTCTTTTTTAATAATTGTGATAAACTGGGTCTGCCATTACTTTTATTGTAGGTTAATAACAGGTAGAGCTCAGTGGGTTTTTAGGTTTTTCTCTGCAAACAGTTGCCTGCTGCGACTGAAAATGATGTTATGAGGGTGGTGAGAGTGAACCAGAACAGTAAAGTTGTGGTCCAAATAAACAATGAGCTGCAGATCCAGGTAATAATTCTCTGTGGGACTGTTGTGGCCTCTTCATTGAAGCCCCTGTGTCTGAGTTCTGAGTTTTGAAATACACTGTAAATGTTGGATTGTGTTGTCCACAGGGGGGCGATGTGTGGCCATTCTGTCAAAATTGAGTCTGATTGATATGAATGGACTTGGGTCATACTGTGGTCTAATATAAAAAACCTGTTCTGAACAAGCTGTTGATGTTCCTGACTGAAGTGTGAAGATGATCTTTCCACAGCCGAGCTGGGATCAATCTGTTGACTGTGTGTGTGTGTGTGTGTTTGGACCTATCAGCTCCTTGTTGCGGCTGTCCAGCGCCATGTTGCGGAGAGCTGTGGCGACGGAGCAGACGACTCGGTCGTTGTCCATCCTCAGCAGCTCCACCAGGATGGGCAGACCTTTCTCCTTACGCACTGCCGCTCGGATGTAGGCAGAGAACTGCACACACACATACACACACAAATGGAGTCTTAAAGGCCCAGAAAAAAACACTGTTTTCCAATCAGAATTAATAAATACAATAAATGATATGATAGATGTGAACACACAAGAAATGTACAGTGTTATGTTGGGTAAAAAATAGAGGAGTTCTACCTTCCAGTTTCCAGCAGAGAGGTTTTGCAGTGACCCGGCAGCACCCTCCAGCGTGGCGGGGTTGGAGCTTTCAGCCAGCAGGTTGAGGTACGGCTTCACCACCATCGGGTGCCACAGCAGCTCCGCTCCTCTCAGAGGCTGAGAGAAACCTGGGATCTGCCCGACGTCGTCCCACTGCACAAAACACAACAAGCAGATACTAGCTAATCAGCAGCTGTCGTCCTCCACAGAGAGACCAGCATTGCTCTTTCCAAACTGACCTTGAAGTCTTCTTAAGTCTTCTTTTAGGAATCCCCACCCTCTGTGTGTTCATACCTTTTCGTCGGGCCAGCCGCCACGCTTCCTGCCACGCCTCCTCTTGCCCCAGCAGAGGTAGTCCAGCTCCTTGGCTGGAAAGGAGAAGCCCAGCAGGGTGTCCAGCTCCTGGTTGCTGAGGAGACGAGAGGAGGGCATCTCCACCTCCAGCCGGTACGACAGGTTCCTCAGGGTGCAGACGCTGTTCTCCACGATCTGAGGAGGAATATAAAAGTCTTATCATCACTGCAACCAGTGCATTGACGTTTGAGCCTGAAGGTGGCACTAGAGGAAAGGAAATAGAGTCAATATGATCAGTAGGGTTGAACATAAGGTTGAATTCTGCTTCACATGAGGCTCCACACTCGACCTAACACCTTCTAACAGTAGTAATTGTTCCCATATTAGAATTATTATTTACAGGTGAACACTGTTCACATCATGGAGACTTGTTACATTTATTACATAGAGGTAAGAATGTGACTGTGTTAGATTTAGGTTAAGGTGAGGGTAAAGTCTCCAAGGAATAAACTGTAATGAAAACAGATGTGTTTCAGTGTGTGTTTTTGCAGCACCTTGCTGTCGTAGTCGGAGGTGTTGACGCAGGCTTTGAGGACGTGGAGCAGCGAGTCGACCAGACCTTCACAGCAACGCAGCTGACTCCTCGCCTCCTCCCCTGCTGAGCTCAGGTTCCTCACACACACACACACACACACACACACACACACACAGAGCCACACATGAATTGAGACTTGAGGTGCAGTGTGTGGATTCCCCCACAGGGTGGCTTAAAACCTGCCTGGATACAGTAAAGGAGGGAGCTGATCCTCCAATAGGAACCTTCAGCTCCTGCTAATGGAGAGCTGACATGAGAGGACTGCACAACAGCACAGAGCTCCCACAATGCATTTCTATACCATCAATCTACAGCCCCAGTCGATCTGAGTGCAGAGAAATGCCGGGGGCTTCTGTGTACAGAGCTGGTGTTCAGAGTCACTCAGAGCTGCCCTATCAGAGGAAACAGACGCTCACAGTCACGATGAAAAATGTGTAATAATGTTAAAATTTGATTTTGTTTGAGTGGTTCAAATTAAAGTTTAGCATTTTCAGTTTGAGACCCACTTCAGGAAACACACCTGGAACTGGTCCGGATTGGCTCCTGACACTAAAGAGCGATGGCACTCATACAGCATTCAGCTGGGGAGTCTCCACTCAGCAGGTTTGATTCATTTGCTTTAGAGGAACTGTGGGCCAATCAGAGTCCAATATTGTTGTCAAATTCACTTAGCAGAGGCTGTTTCAAGCTCCACTCAGCACATTTTTTTCTTTTTCTTTTTTTCAAAGCTGCAACATTACATTCCAACCACTTGACTTATTGTGTTTCCTCAATAAATTAAAATCTAGTCTCAGGTGTGGTTTCACCTCCACCCCAGAAAGACTAATGCTACATTAGCATCATACAAGATTATGAGATATGTCAGACAAAAGAAAATTAATTACCAGCTATTTTAATATTTAACCTACTGTTTCAGCCACTCCAAACAGAAATGTCAAACATTTAGCTTGTTAAACACGAGAGGTTTCGGACTGAGAGACAAATTAAATTTTTTATTATTCCTGCTACTGTGGAGCCCAGAGTGCAATTTTTAAATGCAACTTTAATCTAACCACAGTTATTTACAGTACAAAACACCACGAAGATCTGTGTTCTTATCTTGAGCTCTACTGAAGTGAAGAGTCATATGGGATTAAAAAAGCTACTATTTCAAATAACATCTTTTAAATTGAGCCATAATCTGCGCAACTTTAAGTTTAGTTTTTGTCCTGTCAGTTATATTTTGGTAGAAGTGAGCTCACACTAAAACATGCACATAATAAATCTGAACCTTCATCCTGAGCTTTGGTGTTTAAGAAACACAGATGACTTTACTGGTATTTGCATCTGCAGACCAGAGTGGTCAAATGCATACTGAGGACTTCATGCCTGCATAAAATCTCCATTACAGAGTCTCTCATTGATGGATTATACGACTGTGATTATGTGCTGTGGTTTTCCAGAATCATTAAGATGAAAAGCAGACAGAAAAACAGCAGCGTGGATGGCCAATAAATCCAAAAGTCATCCTTGCGTTTCAAAATGAGAATCGATTTAATGAGCTAAAGGCACGCCTGCTAACTCAACAGGGTTGGGAGGCAAAACACTTTTTATTGAGAAATGAGAACGGATTTATGTGGTTTTGGGACAGATCTGACTGTAAAGAGCTGTTAAATGTGGGAGGGCGGTGATTAATATGTATAACTACACTCATCAGAGCTTATTATTTACTCTGATGAATAACCAGAATAACGGCAGTATTGATAGTTGGAGAGTTTCCTTTCTAAAATGTAATATATTTATTTTGAAAAAGAAAAAATACCACACTCATCGGGGAGGGGTGCGTTTGATTCTCACCTCAGACAGCCGGTGGTGTTGCGCAGCAGCAGGGAGGACTGGAACTTGACTTTGTGTTCATCGCGGTGTGAGGTGCTGCTCCAGCCTGAGTGGGGGATGACGACCGTGTTGGTCAGTGTGGTCAGAGCGTCGCGGATGATGGTCATCTTCACCGCGTCGCACGAGGAGAGGTTCCACAGGACGCCTGCCGGTGGAGGGAAACAATACAGAAGGTTAAAGTATCAGAAATGTCACCGTCCAGCTGCTCTGGAAACATGTTGATTTGTTCTCTGGCGATGACAAGATTGATATCAGTCTCTTAGCTTAGCATAAAGACTGTTGTCTTTATTTGATGTGTTCTGTCTTTCTTATGCTCCTCTTTACCATTTTCCTCTTCCTGTGAAGCACCTCATAAATTCTGTGTGAATAAAGTCTGCTTGTCTGCTTATATACAGTATAATAGTACAAAGATTTGACAATGAAGGCAGAATAAAACTCCAAAGACAAAATTTCCCAGAAGCCTCCAACACTGGCACATATTTTTAGTGTGGGTGTGAGTCAAACAATAACAGTGTTAGAGCTGTGCTCCACCCTGGGAGCTGCAATGTACAAAATCTCAGTCATCAGTTAAATCACAAAGTGTTGAGGTGATAATTATGGGACATTTGCAGCGAGGTGGGAAAACAACAGGAAGAGGCTTGTTGCTGTTGCCAAAAAGAAAACTGTTATCAGATGCTTTTTATTTGTCCTTTATCTTTTAAAATGGGTAAAAACAAAGTGTTGTGTTGTTATGCAGTGTGCTTTATGTAAGGATGTGCTGGATCAAGATTAGACATTTTTAGATGAAAAGAAAGAGAGAGGACATGATGCAGAATTCACCAAACAAAGAAGTGCAGCTTTAATAGTCAAAATCCTGACCTGAGCTGTAAAAATAGAAACTTTCCCACAGCTTTATAACAGAATGAGGCCTCTCTTCTCTGCTTTTCTTGAGAATCTGAGCAGTCTCGCAGCTTCATATCTCCTGGTATTAAACAGTATGTGTGGTGTGGCTGCAGAGCTGTCAGCGGCATCCTGTTTCCAAAGCACATTATCTTAGCATCTGTCCCGAGGACTGTGCCGAGATCTGTTCTGTCAACACTGCGCGCTGAGTGTTTAAGCCGCCGCCGCTCTCACCTCCCACAGAACAGCCGATACACAGATTAATACACTGCCAGCCAGTCAGACGGCGACACAGACCGACGCCCAGCCAGCGAGTCGGCAGGCTGGCCAGGCAGCCGACAAACCTCGCTAGCAGGCAAACACCCACGCGAATCACAGCGGGATTTTAATGTGTCACGTTTCGCATTTGGAAACTGTTTTTGTCAATGTGGATGCTGCTTTCACCTGAATTTACCCCTTCAGGAATAAAAAAGATGGATCTGAGATGAGAGAAAATGATCCTGCGCATGTTTTATGGACGTCTGCTGCCACTGTGTTGAGTTTCTCTGTCTCTGTCTCTCTTCAAACACTGGCACTGAGAAGATCAGAGTTACCAAATGCTGAACAATAGTTACTTTTACTGAAATTACTGTTCAACTCATTTTCAACTTCCTTTGAAAATGGGCGGAGAAAAAGGAGAAGGCGGAAGTGTGTAAGAGGAAACACAATGCTTCCCAGTGGACCAATCACAGTTGTTGAGGTTTGTGCTTTGTTACAAGAAAACTCCACAGAGCACCTTTAATAAACCTGACTACACGTACCAGTGACCAGCTCACGAACTTCGTTGTCGGTTGTTTTCCTGAGGAGGCGTAGCAGGGCCGGCACGCCGCCGCAATTCCTCAGCGCAACCTTGTTGTTGTCCGTGGCCTTGCCGTAAACCAGGTTCCTCAGGGCCCCGCAGGCGCTCTTCTGAACCTCTGAGACCTTGTGATCTAGCAGGTCTACCAGGTGCTGGATCCCACCCAGGTGACACACCTGCAGAGCAGGAACCAATCACAGAGACAGATTAACTTCAAGTCAAAGTTGTCCAATTAAGCATTAACGTTTGGGATCCTGAAAGGAGCTCTGAATCAGTTTGTCTTTTCTGAACAGCTGCTGCTGTCTGAAGACAGGTTGACACACAAAGCAAAGAGCTCTCCCTCCTTCAATTTCAGATCACAGAGAAGAAATGAAAGAAATGCATTTCCCCTGCAGTCAGAGTGAGGTTTGGATTTATGTCTTTCACATTCAGAGGGATAAGTGTCACTGTCACAAATTATATGTTGACTCTAATGCTTTCAATTCACAGGAGGTCACCTTCAGTGCACTGTTCACCGTTTGATGTTTATTAGTCACATTTCTTTTATTTCTCACAGTACTCCTGTCAATCAGCTTTATTTTCCCTTTTTTATTGTTTGTTCAATTGCTCCCTTTTTATTCATTTTTCTACTTATTTCTAATCTTTATTGATCTGTTTTTTTATTTTACATTTTTGTTATTTCTCCAATTTTGTTTGCATTCTTGTTATAACTATTATTGCAAATTTATAAACTTGACTAAACTGTTTCTTTATTAAAAATAATTAATATTAAATCAGGTGCACTAATTTCATGTAGCAGTGATTTTCTGAAATATTTCAATATGAAACCTGGACAGAAACACGCAGAGCATTGCTGTAGCATGTTCAAAACTTTTCGAGTGCCATCTCTAAATAAGCGCGTCTCAGGAGAGCAGCAGACGCTCCCTGTTTCCTTCTCATTCTGTCTTCAAACCAGCACTGAAAACACTGGTTTCTGGCTAAATGAGCAGGCGTGTGTCCAGGCTGCTCCAAAGGCTAATTAAAAGCTCATCACCAAACAAACCAAACGGCACTAAAATGATTCTCGTGTGAAGCTGCACCATTGTGTTGGAGTTATTTATTGCACGGGAAGCAGAGCAAAGAGGGAGCACGCAGCGTTTCAGTGTGTCGGAGCGCCGGCACATTTGGCACCAACGTTACTTAAAGTTTTGTTAGAGCAGATGGCGATTTGGCTCAGAGTTTGGCAGCAAGGATTTCAAAAAGTCAAGTTTCAAACTCTGTATGCAGAGAATACACTCTTAGAGACAGCAACAGGAGATATCTGAGGCAGAGTAAGTGATCAGCTCTTCATCAATCAATCAAGTTAATCAGAAGATGAGTCAAATGTTTTTCAGCAAAAAAATCAAGTTTTATGTTTGAGCAAGGCTGTTATCTAAAAAACCTTCTTATAGCTTTTAATTGTCTTTATTTGTTGGATTATTTATTTTTAATGTATTAGTTTTTTATTCTTTCTGTGGCAGCACCTTCCTCCACCTGAGGAGTGAGTCACGACTGACGTCCATCTTATTTTTACCCAGACAGCTGCCCAGCGCCTCCCGTCATCTTACCTCCACCTTGACCCTGTTGTCTCCATAGCACAGGTGCTGCAGGTAGGCGGCTGCATTGGCCTGGACGGAGGGGAAGTGATGCTGCAGCATGTGGATGACCTCCGGCAGCTCGGGGTCACGCCAAGCAAACTCCCTGAGGAGAGGCGAACAGGAAACATTCAGCAGGGGTCGTTCACTCCCCAAGACTTCAACCTGAAATCATTTCTTTTTCACTTTGTGTCATTTTGCAGCTTTAACTACTGGTTGACAGCATTGTTAATGCTGAAAGATATCAGCACACAAATCACTGTCAGGGTTAGAGATAATCTGAAATGTCTGATGCTGCTGCCAAAACAATATCAGAGTTTTTGTACAGATATTTTTAGCCATGCCAGCAGCACGTCTCTAAGGATGGTAATGTCCAGACTGTGTGCGTGTACATAACAAACTGCAAAGTGCAGTGGATCAACTTTGCTTATAGCTGTGCAAAACATTATCTCACTTTGTTTCATCTTATCTTAACAGAACTCTATTCCACCTCTGGGATGAACTGGGACACTGGCTGTGTGTGTGAGTACCTGGGGTCCTTGTGTATGCTCTCGATGGACGGGGTGCGTGTAGCGACCCGGTCCACCAGTCCCGAGTGCCGGTGGGAGTAGACGGGTTCACCGGAGACCCTGTAGGAGTCGACGTACAGAGCTGCAGAGCTCAGCCCGTAGCTGCTTCTTTGGTACGGCAGCGTGCCGCAATGGCTTGTGGTCCGAGGGAGAGTCCCCATACCTGAGGAAATGAAATCACAACATGACTTTGCAAATATTTAATCCATGCAAAAGCAGCATCGAGACTGGAGGCAGTTTATATCAATCTAGAAGGTCAAAATAGATGCAAGGTCACATAAAAGAGAAAGTATTATCATGTTATATAAGTGGTTAAACACGCAGTAGTAGTTTAAAAGCAGCAAGCTCTCTCACAGGCCAAACCTGTTTAAATCTTGACTAAACGAAACCAAAATGGCTCCTTAGATCCTCCTCTATCAAACTCCTCAGAGCTTTCAGCTCGAAATCATTCTGCAAAGGCTTCAATTAAGAAGCAGCAGAGTACATGAAAGGTTTCAGCCTAATTAAGTTCTGACCTCAGGGAGCGATAATAACAACAGTTCCTGTGCCTGTAAACCGTGATTTCCGCCACAGATTTTAGAGAAATAATCTTCTAAGCAGATGTGAAGCTGAGCCCAGCTTCTCAACCTGGGGACCGGGGCTCCTGAGGGGGTCGCTGCTGTGAGAAATTGGGTTGCTTGTGTAACTCTGTGTGATGATAATAAAACAGCTAAAACTCATGTGAGGGAATCTGCACAGCCATTTGAAATGCTTTGGAAGCTCGCTGCTACTATTTCTGATTTTACTATTTGTTTTTGCTACATCAACATTCTCAAAATAACTTCTCACCGGAGCAGAACTATTTGCGTCATAAAATGAAAAGTCAACAATTTCAAGGAGTTAATACCCACATGAAATCATAATAGTTGCATGTATTCTGACATAAATGATTGAACATTTGTGTGGGTGCTGTACCTGTGTTTGTCCTGTAGAGGGAGCCCTGGGGGTCGTGGGTGGGGCTGTGGTACAGGGGGCTGTGGAAGGAGCGTTCATCAAAAACGGGCGTCATGTGGCAGTCTGGAGACAACGCTGCCCTCAGCTCTGGATCTATCTGCCCCGCATGACTGGCGTAGGAGCTGTGGAGCCCTGCAGGTACAAACATAAATATTTACACTGCGCCGTCTCAAAATAAAATGGAAGGAAATGTCATAGCCTTTAATTAATAATACAGAAAATGTTTTTTATACTTTTATAACGGCAGTATAAAAGTTTTAACCCAATGACCACGTTTGTCTGGAGGATTGGTGATAACGTGCCTTATCAACAGAATGACCAAATAATAATTCACTAAGTGTGTAGAATGAGAAGAAAGCTGCGTCACATCAGGAAGTACTGAGTAAAGCTTCTTTCTGCTTGTCGTGGTTATACATAAATCATATGCACATCTCATTATCTGGGCCACATGCTTGTCATCAGTAGGTGAGGCCATGCAAATCAAGATTGTGCCAAGCGCTGTATTTCATAACGCCGACTTAGCTTATACAGTAAAATGCATGAGGACCCTGGTCATTCAGAATCTGCTGCAGGCGCCGTCATCAGCAAGTCAAACAAGCAGAGCAGAGGGTTTTTCCATCCTCCAATCTCAGAGCAGATCAGTTCAAAGAGCGCTCCAATTATAAAGAGGCTTTAGGGCACGAGGGGGGCAGCCTCAGTGGATCAGTCTAACAGCTGAAGCACACAATTTGCACTTAGAGCTGGTGATGATGGAGCTATTTGCTTCTGCATTTCTCTTCTCTTGATTTACATAATTTTTTTAGTGAACAAGGCGGAAACTCTGGTCTCTTATCGCCAAGAACACTCCTTTGGAAGAAAATAAAAATGTGCTCTTGTTGTGACACAATCTTGCTGAATCTGGACCTCAGTGTTTTTCTCAAGGGCTCTTCAACAGTGAAGGACACAAACCAAAACTGTGACCGTTGAGTTAAACGGTGCTTCAGCCGCCAAATGCTTGAAATGTGCCAAATGAAAGAGATTCATGTTTGCTTTCGCACACTGGGATGACTGTTTTTAAAATCTATTTTAACCCATCAAATACTTTTAGCTATCTTAATTGCTTACTATCCATTATTTTTTGCTATGTATTTCAACCATTTATCCATTAACATTACCTTTAAGCTAGCCAACATTTTTTTTTTTTTGATGAAGCAAATCATGATTTTTCAAATTGTCCTAATCCACAATCTCTCCACATACCAACTCCACATTTTGGCTGCTCACCAGGTTTCACTACCTAAACTACGAGTGCCACTGATCAGTAATAGTCTAATCTTGTATATCCATCTATTGCTGATCTCCCTCATGTAATCTGGGATTATGTTGGATCTGTGGGATAACTGGGAATAAGGACTTAGGCGACGTATTAGGCCACTTAGCAGCGCTGCAGGATGAAAATCACTCAGCTAGAGAATAGGAGGCATTTTATTTAGTTCACTGACTCTGCCTCCCACTCATACACACACAACCAATCCTTCTACCATCATCTTTTCACACATGCACAAACACAACACAAAAGGTGCACAAATGCATATGCACCATCATTGACATCCACACAAACACGCCTAATGCACACACACTGTTTGCAGAGAAACACATTTGAAAATGGACTAAAATTAAAGCAGTTGCACAGTGATGGCAGCATAATAAAGCCTTCCAGTGCTGTCAGCTGATAATCACATGCTGATGCTCCACAGGGCTTTGTGATAGAAACGCCCCTATATGGGTCAGTGGGAGCGGCTTAGTAAAGTGACAGAGGGCAGGACGGAGGAATAAATCTGTGTCGCTGCAGCATCAGCAGCACTTCTACGACTGTAAATCCTCCACCAGCTACAGCAGCATGTAGACAGAAAGTTGATGACCAGTTAATAAGAGAGGACGAGCTGCAGCAGATTTTATCTTTTTACTGTTTCTGATATTCATTTGGAGACTAAAGGTCTTATATTTCAACATTAGCAAGACCCTGATGACAATGTTCAACACATCCAGTTCAAAGCTAGTGTGTAAGTTTCTTTTTGGTTTGAAATTTGCTCTGAACAGTCCTCAAAAGCGTCTGTAAGCCAGGCTCACTGAGCAGGCTGGCAGCAGCACAGAAATAATCCCCTCTCAAGTTTCTCAGCCATCCTCAGCCGTCTTAACCAATCAGCAAAGCACAGAGTCAAAGGTTTGATCTGCAGGGATGTCATCATCATCATTCTTGGAAAATCATTATCATGCACTTCAGGTTTATCATTGTTGCTACCTTGCTAGAACTTATAGTTGGGGACTGAAGTGATTTATTGATTGACAGATGAAGTGATTAAACTGTTTCTGTCGTTTATTGATCTTTGATTTATTTATTTTTGAGGACAGACCAGCAAATAAATAAATGTTCTTGCCAGACAGCCAATGAACAGAACTTTATTCTATATTATGTTATTTTTATTTGTTGGTGTGCCATGTGTTTGGTTTGAGTTGGGTTTAATGATATCATGTTATATTTTGTATATAAGACATTAGTTGTTTATCATGCACATATTTCATTTGGACGTTGTTGCCAAGGAAACTACTAATGTGGATCCACTGAACTCATATATTTATTGCTTTTCTCTGTTTTATATCATTATAAATTGAATATTTTTATCTTTAGAGACAAAACAAGACATTTGAAACCTTCACCTCCTTGAGCTCTGAGAGCTTTTCATTGGCACTCTTGACTTTTTTAATCATTATTAATATCATTTGTAATAATTTATGAACAACTGATGAATAAAAACATAAACTGAAACATTCATAAATGATGAAAATAAACATAGCTGCAGTCCTAAAGGATAGACCTGCAGTCTGTCCATACCTGAACTGGTTGACACAGGGTACAGTACAGTATTAACACTGCAGCCCTGCTGCTTCTCAGCTCGTTAAGTGAAGTGAATTCACCTGGAGCCTCAGGAATCAGTCAGGTCCTCGTTAGATAATGAGCTGAGCTGCAGTCATTCAGGACCAGAGCTCTGTCCCAGCTGCAGACTCGACATACAGTATTTATTCTGATACATTTGAGTGTGGTGTACTGGACATTCACACTGAAGCTAAAGTATTAATTGAAAAAATAATAAATAACAACAACTAAATCATTTACAAGTTTTCAAAACCAAAATGACTGATAGTATCCTCTCATATTTTGCATTTGTAACATTCTTATTCTACTTTAAATGTTTATTGATGTAGTTGCCAATGAACTTTAATTTACAAGACAAAATATTGTACATTAATAACACTGCATTGTTCTTATCACTGCTTATAGCTATATTCAAAAAGTGCAACATTTTATTGTATGTTTATAAACTGCTTAAATAGAGGTAGTTGAAGTAAAGTCGGCTACTTAGCACACTGGAGCTTATTAATAAAACATTACTGTGTCTATCTGCTGTGTGGAAAGTAATTAAGATCTGAGTTTGAGTATAGAGTCATGATTCAGCTGCATTAAATATTTCTAGAGGAGACTCTTCTCATGCTGCGTAAGACTGTTTCTTTTGTTTGCTTTATATTAAGACCAATAGATACTAACATGGTTCCTTCCCTCAGCTGTCTTTGCTTCACTGCCTAAGAGAGAGAAATCCTAGTGGAAACACTTTACCACTGTGCTCCACTGTACTGTGCTCATTCATACTGTAGATGTGTGTTCTTTTATACGTCACTGTGATCTTTTCTCTGGCTTGTTTTCTCTTTACACTGCTGCACATCAATCACAAGCACCAACATGATTAAAATTAAATCTGCGCTCAAAACATCCACCTGCTACAAGTGAAATCCTCCCCCTCAAAGATTACATTCCTTATTTTTCATACTGGCATGCATCAAATAAAATTTTATCAAACAGCAGCAGCATTATCTGCCAGTGCAGGAAGATAATTCGACTAAAAACTCCATGAAATGAGCTCCCTAAGCCTGGATACGAGATAAAATCACCTGCCGAGCTTGCAGTTTGCCTGAAAGTTATTTTGTTCAACATGCAGCTTTATTTAATGATTCTCACTGCTTCACAAAGATACAGGGAACTCTGCAGAGTTCCTGCTCAGTAAAAATGTTGTGTGCTACAATATTAAATCAGCGCTGCTCAGTCAACTTTTCCCCGAACAAAGGAAAGGTTATTAAATCAACAGAGGAAATGGTGTCGGGGCTGTGGAGCGTGGCTTTGTTTATTTACAAGAAGGTTTGCTGAAAACATATTCACACACACACATACACACAAGCTCAGTTACACACAATCAGATCCTCTTTTACTGCAGTGCCCAAAGTTGCTCCAGGAAAACTTAACGTGAGTTTTTCGGGCCCAGATTCTGACCTGGTTGGATTTGACCTGACAACCCTCCAGGACACAAACTGACCTCTCTAACCGTTAATATTCTGACTGATTCAAAAGCTGCAGCGCTGAAAGACTGCACCTTTCACTCAGTATGCATTCATGAATGTGTGTAATATAATATCAAGCCACCATTACAAGGAAGCTGACTGTGAAGATCCCAGAGGTCCTCTTCTCACACAATTTACACCCGAGATAAACTGCTCATTATATCATCTTCCTCAGCTCTAACTGAACAATGTAGATATTTATGCACATATATTCTCACATGGAAGTTTAATGCAGCTGTGACTGGTTTATTATGCCATTGAATTTAATATGTCATGTCTCTCCCTACAGGCACTATAACTGAACTAAAATAAAGAACAAGCTAATGATTTTAGGCTCTATATTATCATGTAATGTTGGATTCAATAAGGATTCTGTATTAACTCAATCTAATCATGAGCCACTGCAATATTAAACGAGCTGGAACACTTTAAAAAACTGGATTTGTGCTATTAAAAGAAACCTAATATAACCTGGCCTTTTCATTGTAAACTGGAGAGCAGGGATTCTCAACCTGCGGGTCTACACCCCGTCAGCGGGTCAAGATAAATCGTTAGGGTTTAGAAATTAGAATTTAATATTTTAGACCTATCAGTAACATTTGCTTTTTGTGAAACAGCTGCTGGGTAGTTGTCAGTCAGAGCTTCAACAGCAATAACAATGGATAACTATGATATTATTGACATATTTCAGCTATGAAAACTACAGTAATGTCTACATTTCTGCTCTGATTAGGCAGCTAATGTGCATCTAGGCCAGTGGTTTGAAATCTTCTTAAAATCACTGCACACCCCCTTTTCTGTCTGAGCCAGAAGACACGTTGTGTTATTATGACAAGTGGCAACCATTTACAACAGAATCAATGATACATTATGTTTGGAAATGGAGACTCCATTATTCTAGACTTCAACGACATTAAAATATTATATTACTGTTTTCTAATCACATGTGTTTTTGTGCAGTGTCAGTGGACTGATGTCTGAAGTGATCACACCTTTACTAACAGCATGGTATTTACTTGGATGTCAGACTGACCTATGAGGCTGTCGGGGCGGGGCAGTGCGCTCCTCTGGTACAGGCCATATGGATCAGCTCCGTAGGCCAGCGGCTGGCTCTGCCTGGGCAGTGTGGAGCCGTAGTGCTGCGGCACCGCCGTCATCCCCGAACGCAGCGGTGACCCCGTCAAACCCCTCCCCTCCACCAGAGAGAGGGTGGAGCCCAGCCGCCCACCTCCTCCTCCTCCTAACCCAACTCCCCCACCACCCAGAGCCTGTGTGCCGCCGGTCGGCGAGGTCGGTGACGGGCAGGAGGGCGGCATGGTGGTGCCGGGGAACACGGCCGCTAGAGGTTTGGGCTCAGAGAGGATGGGTGAGTCGTAGGTGCTGCCTTGGGATGTCCGCAGGGAGATGCGGGAGGGAGAGACAGTGCCGGCGGTGCCGCAGCCAGGAGACTGGCTCCTGGAGGGGAGAGAGGCCATCCTCCGTAACACCCGGCTAGAGGCCTGAGAAGAGGATGGAAAATTACAGCTTCCAGATTCTGTAAATGTGACATTTAATACCTGTGTGATAATGAGGCATCTGTTTTTATTACAGCTTCCTAATATGCCCTTTTATTTCCACAGGTCATTATGCTTTTGGAAATACCATTAAATATATAATATACACACAATTAAGCATGTGTTTAATGTCTAGTAAAGAGCCTGGAAGCCCAGTCTTATGACTATGCAGTAAACATAAAAGAAAGATCAATTATAAATGGGACTTTAGAGAATAAGAGTTGAACACAACTGCACAACAATTTAAGGAAAAGATGTACCTCTATTTTAAGGGGTGTATTAAAGATTTTAAATATAAATGTTTACCAAATCTGCATATCAGTGTTATCTATTTGAGCAACTAACATTAGCTATAAAAATAAGCAAGATATCATCAGGTGTATACTTATACTTATTTTGAGACATCAGCCAAGCACTTATTGCTCTAAACTTTGTAAAATGAAATATCTAAAAGGTCCTTCAATGTCATCATTAAATGACATTTCATGACATTTTACTCATTTTTAATTAGCATTCACATGATTCCATGTGTTCTCTAGGCCCAAAACGACAAAAATGTCAAGTATAATATTCATAACACTGTTGACAGTTAATCACTTCAACACTTCTGTTTTCTGAATAAATACCTGAAAAATGAACATTAGAGTGTGCACACTGCTCTGCTTCCATTTGCAAATATACTTGCCAATTACTGGTGACGTGACACTCAGACGCAGGATGCTTCATCATGTCTGATGACGGGCATCATTATCTTTTTCATTTGTCTAAGTAACTGAATGTGCGTGCCTTTGAATAAATGTCTAAATTCATTATACTGTAGGCTGAGCTCTGCAAGTAGTAAATATATTCCATTTCAGGGAAGATGTGACAGAATATTTCATATTTATGGGGACAAACATTTACTTTTTCCTCCTTATTACCAAATGTAAAATGTCCCTCAATTACAGACTCAGCCAACTGGATGCCGATCTGTGCCGCCTTAATCCATCGGAGCCTTGAACGCCTCGAAGGAAAATTAAGAGCCGAGACATGTAAGCCCATCCAGCGGGGCTGCTCGGTTTGGAATAAATCAAGGGAAAATTCAAATGGGCTCACCATTATCTGTCATTCCTGCCTCTACTGTTGTGCAAAGAGCGTATAATTATTAGCCACAACTACAGGAGCTGATTGTGTTTGAGTCTGAACAATTTTCAGGTAAGACTCAATTTGATTGGAAGGGTTTAGATGATCTTCTTCATCATTCATGACAGCAATTATTAGCCCCGACAAGCTGTCATTACTCTGGGGATGAAGATTATTGTTGTTCATGGCAAAAAAACACCCAAATATTTCAGGTGACACCAAAAATTATTCTGAAAAAAGTCACATGTGGGGAAGTATAATGTGACTTTTCATTTTAGAAAACAGTCTCACCACAAGGTCTAGAGAAGCAGCAAAGTAGCAAAAACTTACAAATAGCAGCTTTAAAAAGACAAACAACAGATAAACAAACAGTATCTCTGACAAAAAAAAGGAACCAAAACAACTAGATCAGGCCTACCTGCCCAGAAGCTTGACCCTCAGCTCTTGGGCTTCTCGATATCGAGGCCCGGGGCTCTGAACGCACCACATTCTGGTTGCTGTAATAACTAATGCTGCTGTCCTGGTAGCCGCTGTCTGAATATGAAGTCATCTGAGCTGAGTGACCTCCTGAGCCTAAGAGGAAAGAAAGATAAGAGGGTGAGGAAATGCTACATACTTTACAAACATTATTACCGCCCAGTGCCTCTTGTGAATGTTGAAGCAGTTTGAGATGTGATCAAACTGATCAGTGCAACCACCATCTCATCAGTCAGTGGTTTAATGATTTGCATAGTATCTCACTTGGTTTTCAACTTGTTAAAAGCCATTATGCATATAAATACATATGCATGGGTATCTGCATAAAGCCTTTATGCTGTTCCTGGAATAATCTGCAAATACTGCAGCTTCAGTAATGTTGGCCTACTTTCTCCTATAGGATAAGGAGGAAGAAGCGGGTGTGCGGGATATTTTTATGCTCTCAGACCACTCCAAGTGTAAGGAATATAAATAAGACCAAAGGAAAATTTGTTTTTAACATTTCAAACAGCTACTGGGGAATTACATGTTCACTAATGATGTTGACATTTCTTGTAATAAGAGGGAAGTCCATCGGTCTTTGCAAAAAAATCAACCTATGTGAAAATCAGTTGCATCTTTTTCTGTAATATGCTCTGAGAAATGTTCTAAAAGATAAAAACAGAAAAGTCCCCTGCACACATAAGAATTCACAGCTGCTCCGGCTGCATCCACGCTCCGCTCTATCAGCCTCCCATCTTTTGTGGTTTAACACACAGCTTTGAGGAAGCTTGATGGACCGAAATGTCAACCGCTCCAGTGAAGATGCCTAATGTCCAACAGCGACAGGCTGTGGTTGTGCTGCAGAGCTCCCAGGTGTGAAAATATGGGAAAACTCTTTCGACAAGATGGTTAAAAATAAAGAATTATATCCAGACAGCAGAGAGGAGATAGAATTTATGTTTTGGGTGATTTAAACTGATCGGAGTAGGTGGTCGGTACATCATCTTTTCAAAATACCACCATGTTTTTACTTTTATATAGAATTCATTACATAAATCAGAGCAACTGCCTGGAAAAACATACATCAGCCTCCTACTGTGGTGTTAATTACAAGTGGGACCGGTGGGATTTGTTATGGAGGCTCAGATTTCTCCCACAAGGCATCACAAATTGTAAAACTGTGTTGATGTGGGAGGCAACCATGGCAGCAAATTGACCAACAATATCTTTCTTTTTCTCACAGTTGGATTTTTGTATGTGTTGAAATATCTGACATAAACTTACAGATAAGTACATCCCATGAAAAGACCAAAACCAACAATGAATCAATTCTACTAACAAGTAAAAAAGCCTGTCATGTTACTCTGTGCTGTACAACTTCAGTTTGAGCCAAAAACTATTAAAAACACATCACTGAGCCTCACTGTGCACTGGGTGACATGTTCATTCATTACCATGAACACACACAATGTAGTTTATTTTGACTGAGTTCCACACATGCCATCCTGCTGCCCCAAATGCTCACTAGAGCACCAAATGTGAATTAATCCACTACTGAAAATAGTCCCCAACAAATATGCTATTTCCTCCTATTTGAATAATGCTTGTTAAAAACTACAGTGCCCAGCTGTTTTGGTATGGTCATGGTAACTCTTGTCCAGGTCCAAGTAAACTCACAAAACATGGGTGTTAAAGGCACTGAGAACATATTTCCTTAATCAGTTCCTCACTTTCAGACACGGGCTCCTACATTAACACACAATTTCACAACGTGAAAACACTTTTGGTTATTTCACACCACAGATTTCTGTACGTGTTTTTCCACTGGTTTGTAGTGGGTGTGGCTCTTTCTTTTTCTCCAGATTGTACATTAGGAACCATAACCTTCAGTCATTTTGTTCAGACCGTGTGGTGTGTACATTTAACAGACCCTCACTGTCATGCAGGGAGGCGCGGTCCGGTTCAGGCAGGTAGAGTCCCTCCTCCGCCTCCAGGTGGCGACCAGACGCCTCCATGACTCCGCCCTGCGACTCTCCGCCTGCCGAAGCATCTGACATATGGTTAAAAACATACAGCAAGTCCTGGAGGGACTGTTAGATGAACATTTATGTGTAAATAAAGATGCTGACAGGCTGAAAAAGTGACACAATCCCTACAAAATCTAACAAAGTCTGCATGAAATCAGTTAAATAGCATCACCTTTGCAGACAGGGTCCTCTTAATATAAGAAATGAAACATGTTGATTCTTTGACACTAAAGAATACAGCATTTCATAACAGTGCTTTTGTTTTATTGGAAAGCTGGCAGTGAAGAATAGGTCAGGAAACAGAGGAGAGGGATCTGTGACAGAATGGTAAATTCAAAGCCCATATGTGCTGGTGGAAACGTTGTTTTGTTTTGCCTTGCCTGACCGATCGGTGCTGCAGTCTGGCAATTTTCAGCTAAGTTAAAATGACTTTCTACATCTGGAAAAAGCTTTCTTAAGTGCTGAAATTGTATGGATTTTATCTTATTTCAAGCACTCTACAGAGCTTTACTCGAGATATTTGCTTTCACAGGACCCTTTGCTTACAGTACAAGATGGTAACAGTATATTATCAATTTCAGCTTTGAAGCCTCAAGCAGTAACCCCTCAGCAAACTAATCGTTTCAAAAATAGTTTTTTAGAATAACACATGAAGGTTTAAAAGAGGAAATCATACCTGCAGATCTCCATGCAAACGACTTCTCAGATGAGCTTCAGCAGAGGAGAGAGAAGAGGAGGAAATGGAGGAGAGGCGAGAGCAGAGAGAGAGACGTAAATCAAATCACAGTCACAGTCAAGTAGTTTATATTCAATCAGACCAGAGACAGGAAAGAAGACAGTGTTTTGAATGAAAAAGAAAATAATATATATACACATCTCTGGAACTGTTTGCCTCAAAAAAGATTCCCTCACTTTCAATCTATGAGCCACTTGAAGAGAATGAAGCCTCTGTCATTACTGTGTGAATTTCAACTGGCTTATCAAATTGACTCCAGCTGGGTATCAGACATGTTATATAACCTGAAGCATAGCATTGCACATGTTGTCTAGGCCAAGAAAACACCTGCAGCAGGAGAATCATTTCTATGGGTAACTGTGACATTATGACCAAAATCAAAGCCTTACTCGGGTAATTAGATTTTGTCATACTGATTATTAAACATATCTGATGATTTCAGGGACAATCTTGCATCTAAAACCAACATTGTTAGATACATCAGTATCAATAAAACGTACATTATCTACAGATATTAAGTCCCTCCTCATGCATACAGTGTTAGACTCGGCTGTGAACTCAGTGGCTTCTGTGGAGCTGAAGGTTTGTTTGTGTTCAGAGTGATGTATGCTGGTTGTGACACCACAATGTGACTGTCAAGTAGCTGAACAACATTCCTCATGAATACAAACATTACTATTATGTGGCTTGACAGAGGAGTCTGAGACCGAGCATGATTTACAGCCAACTGTAATCCATATAACAACAACAACAATAATTATGTTTATTATGAGTTGTTTTGTTAAAATGGACGAAACGTCAGCTGAATCTTATATGGAAATGGTCATGGAGGATTATATTTGGTCAGCAAGGAAAGTTTGGCCATGAGGCATCAAAAACAAAAATAACATAATTTCATCCACATTATTTAAAGAAAGACTTTTAACATTAACACAAGGCTGAGCACTTTCTGATTTTTTACAAAGATCACCCACATTAAATTGCAGGACATCATGTGTGTTTTAAAAATGCTGTATCACTCCTGCTGCAGCATACAAAACTGCTACTGGAAGTGAAAATTTACATGGTTGTTAAAGCATTGATTGCCCTGCATTTATATTTTTACTTAAATCAATTAATCATTAAAGTAATTTGTAAGTACTTTTCTGCCAACTAATCAATTAATCAAGTAAAGTAAATGATGTTATGATGAGAACTAACAGAATCTGGAAAATCCAAGAAATGATGAAGCCTCTTGGATGAGAGATGGAACGTCTTCCAGTATCTACAGTCAACCAAGCCCAGCCCTTGACTCAACCCTTCTTGAATAACCATGACCTGAATGACAGAGTCTTCACAGACAGAGTTTGGATAAAGAGTCTCAGACTCTCAGACACAATGGTATGAAATGCTCCTTTGCATCTGTTAGTTACTGCTGCAGGTAGCGTGCTCGAGTACAAACAAACTGTCTGATCTGTTTTTTGCACTTTTCTCCTTTTTTTGGTTTTAGAAAGGCTAGGGAAAAAAGACAGCCCTCTCTTGAACTCCCTGAATGTCAAGCATCACTCGTGGTTGCTAAGCTACAACTGGGCGATGCTTAATGAAAACATAAGGACATTTTATATTATTCTGGTAAACACTCTTCTGAGATGCAACAGTAAAGAAGAAACCAAACACATCTCTCAGTGCATCAGCAATCTAAGGTCTGTTGTTTGCAATTCAATGCAAGAAATATGTAAACGTGAAAAAGAGGATGGGGCTTCACGCCATCAAATCTACCTGCTACTGTCTCCCCCCGGCGACTCTGCTCCCAGCATGCACCTCTCCAGCTGGCTCGCCACGATCTGCCGCTCCTCCTCCAGCTCCCGAGTCAGCCGCTCAAACTGGAGCTCCTATGGCAAGACATTTACGGCAGCGATTATAGCCCGACATCCACCATGACACGGCAATTTAAGCCTCCTCTTTAAGACCTATTTGATGCCACTTAGAATTAAATGTAAAACCCATTTTGTATTCAGTCTGCATGACTTGACTGATTTCTCAGCGGCTGTGAGCTCGCTGAGGGACTGCAGCCTTTTCTAAACCTGTTAAAGTGGATTTGAGATTTAAAACACCAAAACTGTGTCCACGACCTTTTAATGGACTTCAGCTCAGATAATGTAATTACACACGTTTTAAGAATGTGATTGAGCAGAGAATGATAAAACACAGATTTCAAGGCCAAGTCTGTGGTAGAGCTGCAGCTTAGTTTCATTATTGATCGTACAATTACATTGTAGATTAATTAAGTAATAGTTTGACAGTTTTCTTTCAGAGGAGAAAAGAAAATGGCAAATATTCACATTTAAATGCAAAAACCAGAGATTTTTTTTGGCTTTCAAATCAGTTCTTTTGTGTCAATCAACTAATCAATTTATCAGCCAATTATTTCAGCTCTAGTCTTATGAAGGGCAATTTTCAAGTCAAAATGAAGCCTGAAGTCCTGATTTTTGTCTAAATTCTCAATCTACAGCGTTTATTTTGTAAACCTGCAAACAAATTACAGACCTGTCCTTGAAGAAGGAGAGTGCAGATTTCACATTTCAGTGTTTGGCATGATGCACAATAAAAAATACCCTGTTAAAGCATTGTGTATGAAATGAAAAAACTCCAACCCAGAGACAGGTTTGTTCTCAAATACTTACATAAGAGAAAAGAGAAAATATTACCTTTTTACATGACCCATATACACGCAACACTTGTTTAAATGCATCTCTGAAGCCCTAGTCTTGTGAGATCCACTCTTCATTCAATGTCATTTTAGAGTGGCCTTTAATTATGACCAGCCCACAGCACACCTGTGCAATTATCATGATGCGTAATCAGCATCTTAATATGTCACACCTGTTTTAACTTGGCAAAGCAGAAGTGTTCGGTTACACAGATTTCAACTTTTGTGGGACTATTGATGGCAGTTCAAATCAAATATGAAACACATTTCACCCATTTTTCCCAGAAATTTAAGAGTATACAGAACAGATTTAAAACTGTACATAACAACATTCAAAACCCATTAAAGCCTTGAGATAAGATAACATGATCCTCTACACTTAAAGAGTTCCAGGTCTGGCTGTGTCTCTGGCCCTGGTCTCTCTTCTCAGTCTGACAAAACAAGGGGTGAATGAGTACATGTACTGTAGGTTAATGGGAATCAGATGCTGCTTGTCAGGTCAATACTTTATGATTTAAGTGAATCACTGGTAAATGGGCCAAATGTCCTCTCATTTCCCCTGCAAACCCAACTTGTTCATGATTAAGAATTAAAAAGATTCTTTTAACTTGAGTTGTTTATACATTTCCAAAATGTGATTAGGCACAGAGACAATGTGAGACCTGTCTCAAAATGTCCATGAAATCTAGCATTAGAGTGTATTTGTGGCAATTTTCAAAACCCAAACACCAGCCAAAATAGTAAGATATGCCTATTATTAAAGGCCAGAGAGCTGGTAAGGATCCAATGCCTTGCTCAAGGATATGAAAGTGGAGCAGATGTTTGCCAACTGTGGCCGAATGGCTGGTAGTTTTGGCACTCCCTCATTTGTATTCTGTTACATAACACAGAGGCTTCCCAGCTGCTTCATAAATCTTCTAGGAACCACAGCTGGTGTCATCATGGAGGTCCACTGGAGAATTAGCTGTCTGCAAATAATGTCTAAATATAAAACAACCCGGCTGGAAAACACACAGCCTCCCAGGAAACCCTGTTGTGAAGTACTTCAGGAAATGTCCTGAATTGAAGCGAAAGGTCTGATAAGGTCGATTTGTTTACTGTGACACAGTCTTGTCGATAGGTTCTACTTTAAATGTCACTTCAAGAAAAAACTCCAGTTGTCATCATGAGTTTTGAGCACAGTTATAAAACTATTTTACATCTGCCTGTGAATGATATATAAACAGCTAACAAAGGCTTTATAACACACAAGAATTTGTTCATGTGTGTAATGTGATGACATGGCATGAAACAAATATAAATGCCATATTTCCATAATATTTTTCTCCAATTGTTTTAATGACAACCAACTAGAAAATGCATGCAGCTGATTATCTCCACAAATCAGCTCGTAATATTCACATAACAGTACTGGCATAGCCAGATATTGCTGTCTGGACCAGGCCTGACCAATAGCAGCACTGCTATCCCTAAAACACTTTTAGATCAACATGATAAATTCATTAAAAAGAGTCAACCAGGTGACTGAGAATGAGCTGGGATCAAGAACTGTACAGTTTGTTTGTATTTTCTGACTCATTTGTTGTGGCCTACTGTTGTTTGTGTATTTCACATGTAGAATTTATCTTTAAACACTAATTTGCATATTCCAGAACACTTCAGTGTGATATAACTAATATCAATAACGAAGAACCGTCACGTATCAGCACATTCCGTGTTCCGCTCCGTGTTAATTTAGAAATAACTGGGGAAACTCACTCAAAAACACAAGTGTAGGATTGACATTCACAGGTAAGTAGTTAGTGATAGTTTTCAGGTTTAAAACTTGACCTGAGCATCACCATGAACAAAGATACCGTGAAGAAAACTCGCCATGCTGCGGCCCTTCAGAGAGGTAAGTGAGAAATCCAGACAAAAACCTGTAGTCACTCGTGTTAATCATCTTATCAGGTCATGGGCACTATTTCAGCTTGTACTTTGAGACACACTTCTGAGCCCTTATTCTCATCTTGACGATGATTTAAAAATGACATTTTCATACGGTTAGTGACTACAGTTCACAACAAATCGATCCATTGTGTTTTTCGTGTTTGTAGATCACAGTAGCAGCATGATACAACAAAGTGCATCGCCTGCAAAGGACAGAAAGACACTGAGACCTAAAAGAGAAGTCAGCCCTGAGCAGAAGACCAGAGGAAAAAGGACAAGGGTCTCTGAGATGGCTGAACCCTCTAACAGCTCAGAGGATGGCAGGGTGAGAGCTGTTAAGAGGAAAGTCATAGAGGACAGAGAGGATCCATCAAAGAAGCTGACAAAGAAGAGGAGGGGATCTGTAGAGAGAAGAAGCAACCCAGTAGAAGGCTGCAGCACAACTGTGGGGGATGTGACCAACAGAGGTGGGAAGAGGAAGGTCGCTGAAGACGGAGAAGGACCAAGACAAAAGAAGAAGAGGACCCAGGAACCAAAGGAGACCAAGAAAGCCTCAGTAGAGGCCCGACAAGGTGAGTAAAAAGTGATCAATAGAGAGTAATAAAAATAACTGATGTTCCTTACAACTATATTAAAACAAAACTTGTGTCTGTTTAGCTCAATTTCACACCAAATACAAGGAGCAAAATCAACTCGGCGAAGGAGGCTGTGGATCTGTGTTTGCTGGATACCGCACGTCTGATAATTTACCAGTAAGACTCACACACACACATTCTCATATATACACAAACACACACACATACACACAATAGGTTTGAAAGTTGCAAATGCACCTTGTATTTGTGTCTTGCAGGTAGCAATCAAACACATACCACGAGACAAAGTATTCTGCAGACAAGTGGTAAGTAACCAACACCAGCTACTGATGACCTTTACTGTATGTGTTATAGATTAATTATATTCATCACTCTCCACTTTGTCGTGATGTTTCAGGACCAAAATGGGAGGCAGCTCTCCGTGGAGGTGGCTGTCATGCAAAAACTCACAGCTGGAACAACTGGATCAGTGGGGGCATCAGCACCTGTGTCCCTACTGGACTGGTACGACCTGGGCCAGGAGCTGATCCTGGTGATGGAAAGACCAGTCCCCTCTGAAGATCTCCTCAAGTACACTGAGTTCAACGGAGGCACCCTACAGGAGGAGGAGGCTAAGGTAAGCTTGTCAGGATCCTTGTCAGCCAGGAAAAATGTCAAACGTCCGCCACGATGAGTTCCTCATCACTCTCTTTCTGTCTATCTCCCAGACTATACTGAAACAACTAGTGGACGCAGCAAAAGAACTACAGGACCAGGGCATCTTTCATCGTGACATCAAGGTAGAGAACATCCTGATCGAGATCGGATCAAATTCCCCACGTGTGCGACTCATTGACTTTGGACTGAGTTGCTTTGCCAAGAAGGGATCATTTTTTCGCACATTTTACGGTAAGTTGTCTGATTTACCAATCTGTGACTTTTCACATTTAAACATCTCATCCTCATCCTCACTCTCTTATCATTATGTCTGTGTATTCTAGGCACCTCTGCTCACATCCCTCCGGAGTGGTACAGTCGCTGTACCTACAAGGCCGGCCCCACCACAGTGTGGCAGCTGGGGGTCGTCCTGTTCGAAATCCTCCACAACAAAGCACCATTTGAGACCAACAAGTTCCTCGGCAACAAATTGAAAATCAACAGAAAACTGTCCAAAGGTAAGGACATCACACTGATACACAACCCTGTCAGCACACACACATTCTGGTGGAGCACCAGAGTCATGTTTCTTCTCAATCTTTGTGTCCAGACTGCCAGGATTTTTTGCGGATGTGCCTGACCAAAGTCCCTGAGCAGCGCCCCACCCTGGAAGAGCTCCAGCGTCACCCATGGCTCCGATAAAGCACACATCCGTATGGTGTTTAATTAATGTCAAAACCAGTGCACATGAAAACATTAATACAAAAAACTGTATCCTCAAGTAGAAAAGCATCCTCACACGCCACAACCCAAACGGTCGAGGCAGACGGCCACCCATGAGTCCGGGTCTGCTCAAGGTTTCTGCCTGTTAAAGGGAAGTTTTTCCTTGCCACTGTCGCCAAGTGCATGCTCATGGGGAACTGTTGGGTCTGTGATACTGTAATTTCACTTTTCCACTTGGGGATACAGGGCACAGGTTTTGACATTAATTAAGCACTGGTAGGTAAATGTAACATAGTTCTAGAGTTCTATTTTTTTAATTATTATATTTTTATATTTATTATATTTTTATATTTATAGTTATATTTCTATTCATATATATTATTCTTTCATTCAGCATTTTAAACCTAATAAAAAATGTGTTCACATTACACACGTCACTGAGAATTTTTTTCTTACCTGACCCCATCTATCTATCTATCTATCTATCTATCTATCTATCTATCTATCTATCTATCTATCTATCTATCTATCTATCTATCTATCTATTCCATGTTTTCTAGTACAGTATGGCAAAAGTCCTTCTGATCATAATCCCTTAAAAACTACAAAAGACACTTAAATCCACGCTGGCAGCTTTTCATCTGTTTATGTCTCTTGATAAAAGCTCTTTTGTATTTGGGTCAGCTCTGGCCATGTGATGCATGGAGCCTTGACAGTCTCTTTAGTCAGATGGTGTACAGTGATTTAGTTAATGGTCTCATCCTGTTGGTTGTTTGCTTGTGTCTCATCCACTATGGACTGAAGAAGTCTGCACGCTACAGTAGCAGCTGACGGCCAAATAACAAAGTAAACTGGCCTGATTTCAGAGGCAACAAGCCTGCCTCTGAAATTAACATGATGCTTTTTTAAAAAAAACAAAAAAAAACATGAATTCAGAAATAGTTTGACACCTCAAGAAGCATGCCAGACACATATAAACACTGTACTGTCTATACAATATCGCTTTAGCTCAGACTGCATGAAACTTTAATGACTCCCAGGAGGAAATTGGGTACACAGAGCTAATTTTGCAGAGTTAATAAGTGTTGATTTTTCTGCAGCAATTATTCCAAGTTAATTGGAGAGATGTTTGTCCGCTTGTAGGGCTGATATGGCTCTGAGGCGGCTGCACCAAAGTATCACAAAATGTTAAATTAATTGTGCATTTGCAGAAAAAGACTTGCAGCCAAGAATTTTGAGTCCAGATTAATATACAAGATTATAGCTGTTTGAATGGTTTGGACATTACTCCAAGATTGCTCAAGTCTAGAGCTGCAATTATTAAATAAAAAAATTAATCAGCAACTATTCTGATACTAAAATTGTCATTTTTTTTCAAGCAAAAATGTGATGGTTCCAGCCTCTCAAATGTGAGGCTTTGCTGTTTTTTTATTGCCGTATATGATATTAAATTAAATATTTGGGGGCTTTGGACAGTTGGTTTGAACAAGCATTCATGATTAATCAGTTAATTATGAAAAAATATGATTAATTGATAATATAAATAATCATTAGCTTCAGCCCTACAGGTGGATATGTGGAGTAAATGTATTGAAAGAATTAAAAACCTAAAAATATCACAATAAGATCTGTAGATCTGGAAACTTAACAACACCAGTCAGTTACTGAACTAACTGGCTTGAACTACATGAACAACAAGACCTCAAGTATAAAGTAATCACACAACACCGTGCTTAAACGTGCTGCATACTCTCACAGCGTCACTGCTGACTCTGCCCTCCTCTGCTCCTGCATCTCCTTACATCACTTCAGAGCAGCACAGAGACAGGACAAGGAACACACAGCCCTCCTTGTTTCAGCCTCGCTACATTACGGCACACCTCAGGGGACAAACGGAGCCACATCGGCGCCCTACGCTCGCCGCCTCATGATGTCTGGAAACATGCCTAGCCCTGCCAGGCTGATGCGAAGTCGTGCCAGGCGATGTCTCGTACCAGCTGGAGGCTACCGGACAATTCGCCGTGGCTTATTGTGAGCCGTCACAAAGTGTTTTTCTGTTTCTTATCGAATGACACCAACCACAGACCTCTGCATCTTATTCCTTCTTGCCGTGTCTAATCATAGCCCGGCAGTTTGGTTTATCCAGACTGCATCTGTGATAGCCGTGAAATGTTCGGCCTAGTTCTGCTGCTGCGACATATTGCTGCTCTCGCTATAACTCGCCATCTTAAAAGGGAGAATTCACTCTTAAAGACTTTTTTTAAAAAGGCAGCTCAGGCCCATTCTGCTGCTCTGACAAACATCTCTCATACTCACATGGATACCACACTGTCAGTGACGTAATGAGACACGTCTGACTCAGCAGGAGATTTATCAGCTGCATTAATTGCGAATGTCTTCTATTTAGTTCTAGGGCACCATTTTGTTCCAAAGTTCAACAATCATACACGGGGAAATTATCAGAGGAAAAGCACAGTTACCAGTTGCTACACCCGCAGTAGCCTCAATAGATCACAATGCTGTGCATCCTGCTTTTGTTTTTCCATCTCTCTTGCTCTCTCCACCTACACATATAACCCATAGATGGATTAAAACACTTTCAGTCTCTTTATACGCCCAAACACCCACCTTTGATGGAGAGCAACAAGTTTTGCTCGTTCTCCAGGGGCTGTCAGAAGGCATTCTGGGAGAAAGAGGAAGTTGCTAACTAGATGAGGCAGGTGGAGGCAAAGAGGGTTCACTCAGAGAGTAAATAACACCTGGAAATGCGATGAACAACACAGACTGATAAGATCTGAAACATTATCCCAGGGTGGATGTTCACTGTGGATCAAGAGAAATCAGCTTCTTCTTTCACCACAGTGACTGTGCTGCAGACCAGTAACGTGACAGGCAACCTCGGGCATCTGTGATCCCGAGTCAACAAGGCAGGCTGCAACAACAGGCCATCATACGCTCTGCCTTTCCAAAAATATGACAGAGAGCATGCATTCGAATTCAGGCAGATGTCAAACAGCAACAGTTCTGTGCCTCAGATATCATCAGGGGCAGGGCAGTGCCGTGCAGTGACATAACTGGATTGACAGAGCTGCTTTAACCCACAGATTCAGACCGTGACCCTGCAAGCTCATATGAAGCGAACCTTTTGTAGGAAAAGCGGCCGCACGGGACGGCCAGTCATCCGCATCGAGATCAGCCGCTCGGTAAATTTGCCTTGACGACACGTGTGGTGTTTCTGGCTCTAATCGTTGAAATCAATCCAAGGGTGGAGAGCGCTGACGTGGCCCAGTTGTTGTTGTTTTATTGAGCACCCCCCCTCAACACACACACACACACCTCCTGGGAAGGGTTTCGCTGAGCATGCATGTTCTTTTTCAGCAGCACCATGCGTCACATTCATACAGTGGGACCCTGCTTTCACACCTGGGAGATGCCCTGCACAACGACTACTGTCCTAACCTAACAAATCAGATGAATATCTGATAACATTTTGGCAGACATGATCCCCTGTATTTTATAAATAATGGAAGATGAAGTTGCACTGTGTTTCTGAACAAGATAAAAAACAGATCTGCATGAGAATTACTGTGATGTTACTTGTTGTTACATTTGGAGAAATGTGGCAGAGAAAATAAAAACTCCATTTTAAGGGGGGGGGTTATGTGCCAGACTATCTCTAGGATAAGAGCAGGGACTTCCTGGAGTCATCACAGGTTGTCTACTGTAGCATCTGTTAAATCCAAGCAATCATCTTTGTGCTAAGCTAAGCTAATTGCTTGCTGCAGCCTTAGATTGAAGAGATAGATATAAGACTGATATCAATCTTCCCATCTAACTCCCCACACAAATCAAATTATTATTTTTCCAAAATGTCAAACTCTTGTCAAACGTTCACTTGACGGGTACTTGAGCCCAACTGGAAGAAAAACAAGTTTTGCTGCTTATTTAATGTTGATAAAGATAAGTGGTTGAGGAGTCTTTGCACCTTTTAGGGGGAAGCTGCTGAGCAAGAATGAATAGTTGTAGCTGAAGGGTAAATTTCAATGTCAACCCAAACTATCATAGAATCTTAAAATACAATGCTTTGGCGTGGTAAAAGCTGATATTATGACAGCCCTGTGAACTGTTGAGATCTGATATCAGGGACATATTTCAGTCTTGATTTCACAGAATGATGCAGATAGCAGCGACAGACATCTCATCTTTCATTTTAGAGCAACGTTGCTGCAGGCTGTTGTCTCAACATCTAATCAATCTCGCCATGTTTGCTAGAGAAGTGACAAAATTAAACTGTGCACTGACACTGTGTAGGTTTTAGGTTTCTGAGTTGCCACTTCTCCAGCTCTGGTATTTCCCTGCTCGCGTCTATCACTCTCCTACTTTTAATGGGCTAAATGAGAGCAAAGTGGAAAAGCATCAGGGCCTGAACACAATGGAAGGCAAAAACTGATGTGCTCCATTTAGCACGTCTAATTTGACATTTCTGTGGAAGAACTGCAGGCGGTAGATTTGACGCTTCAGCAGCGCTGCCGCCTGCATTCCAACACAGAGAAAGGTAAAGCAACTTGATTATATTTTCTGGTAGCAGCCTGTTCAACAGTCTGAGACAAGCTACACAATACAATGTTTGCTTTCTGGCAACTTCCAAGTTAAGAATGCAGTCATAATGCATTGTATGTGCTTTGTTAGCTGTTAACCATCCACCTTGAAGGTGACATGAGCCAGCTGGACTAAATACGCTGAATGTGATCTCAACAACTCAAGGTGTAAACAACCTTACAGAGGTGAAATGCATGCAAAGCAAGTCTTGTTGTAGCTCTTCTGAATATGGATCTGTCATTCAGACCAGGCTTATTGGATCATCTTTCATTGTCTCAACCAGTACCGTAAGTAATATGTCCACAACAACACCCGCTAATAACTTTTGCAGCAAAGTAACAACACAACTTCTGCTTTTGTAAACACACATCAATTGAAGCAACTAAAAAATGAAAAGCTGTCATTTATCTGCGACAAACATTAAATTCATCAAGCATCCATTACTATGATTTTATGTCCTCTTTATGAATGCTGACTATACAATTTAGCACAAATGCAACATCAATTTCCATTACAACCTTGAGCCTTTTCATCACAAAGGCATCACAGACAGCCACTGTGGAGATAAATCAACACGTATCTTTGACACATGCAACTCCTGCACTGCAACACACTGCGCCTGCAGGAAAATGATGCAGCAGTCACAGATTCTCTTGTGTGAAATGAATGAGTTTCCAGCAGCAAGCAGAGCTTTTGAGGCATTAAGTATGATGGAGGGGTGACAGAGCTGCTTCCACCGCGTCCAACAAAAACCAAAGAAACATCAAGGAAGTTGAAACAGCCCTTTCCTTAACTTCGACATCAGTTAAGACTTCAGAGGAATCCGCAGCCCACATTTTTGTCTGTTAGCTCCAAAGAAATTGCAGATTAAAAGTAAGAGCAGATTCTCTTTTCTTGGACATCATAAGCCTTTAAATAGCAGTGTGCCTGATTCAGAGGCACACACCAGGGGACTAAGTTGAGAACATGGCCACTGTCCAGGCATAATTAAGAGCAGGGGAACAGACAGACTCCCATGTTGACGGGATAGAAAGAAGAATAAAAATAACAGCGGGGATGGGAGACAGACGTAGAGGCTCTGCTCTCGCTGCAGCTGCAAGTGTCTCTACTGTGATTTCCCTCCATTCACATGAAGCACAGATCTGTTTTTCAGTGAGTGTCGATAGTGAAAAGTTAGTGGCGGGAAAACGGATCTCGGGCTGTCAGTTTATATCAACGTTCTGCACTCACATCAAAATGTGTCAGTGTTTCTGAGACATTAATTAAACTTTACATCATGTAACCAGAGACAACTGACAGAACTGGCTGAGCAGCAAGAGCCATGACAACAAAAAGACTAAAATACAGGGAGAAAAGTAAAAAACCAAGAGTAGAATATTTAGAGAGACGCTTCAGTTTAGTCAGACTCAGAAGACAGAAACTGTAACTGAAATGTGTGATAAACAAGCAAAGAAAACAAGAACAAACTCACACTTTTATAGCACCTGCTGTCAGTTCATATAAAGCTCTACTCACACAGGATAAACATTACCTGGTGACTTCATGTGATTCGTAATAATTGGAGAAGCTGTGTCTTTTCTTGTCCACAACCTTTAAAATAAAAATTCCTGTGTGAGTAACACCTCAGTGCTTTTTTAAACGGATTTTCTATCACTTTTTCTCCTTTTCAGGGGCAAAAATTATGCAAGTCCTGGTGGAAATTCCTAA
The DNA here is from genome assembly GCF_001640805.2 of Lates calcarifer. Lineage (NCBI taxonomy): Eukaryota > Metazoa > Chordata > Actinopteri > Centropomidae > Lates > Lates calcarifer. The sequence continues at coordinate 2,513,510 of NC_066854.1, forward strand.
TGAGAGTTTTAATTGAATTTTGGGTGCAAATTCAGGAGGCTCAGCATGCAGACCCATTACTTTTCAGTCTCATCTGGAGATAATCCACGGATTTGCTCAGTAAATTTGGATGAATCACAGACTTCTAAAAGCAGGGGCAGGGCCAGGAGTGGAACACCAACCCCCCCTGAAATCTGACTGGCCATTATAACTACCACAGTTTCCTGGACTGGCCCACTGGGTCTACGCCAAGGGGCCCCTGGATCATGAAATGCATGAAGTGACTGTCAACATTTGTTGTTGGAAAGCCAATCAAACGCAACTGACCACAAACACACACAAAACAGCCACATGCAAAATGACTGCAGAGACACCGCAAACATGGATTACGTTCTGGAGAAGATTAGATCATTCACCCAAAGAAGATATGAGCTCTAGAAAAATGCAGGAAGGTTCTCAGCCACGGAGCCAGAAGCACAGATCAAAGCGAACAACCTGAGTGAGTAAATGACCATAAGGTGGGAAGACAAAACTCTCCAGCCTCTTTACCTGCTCTTTGACAGAAGCCAGGAGGTTGTTGGTGGTGGTGGTGCTGGCATCCGGCAGGAGGCCACGATCACTCGGCCCCTCTCTGACCGCCATGGGCCCTTCCCCCTCTGCGTCCCCCTCCTCCATCGCCTCCACCTCCCCGATATAGTCCAGAGCCGGCTGGCTGCTGAGGCGCCCTCTCTGACCCTGCAGAAGGACTACAAGTCAGTCAGGATGTGGACAAGGAGGAGAAACAAAGAGCAGAAAATCAGTCGTACCCTGGGGTGCCCCTGAGTGTGTCAAAGTGTGAGTTTACAGGGACCATATTGTGTTTTAGCTACTATGATAATCCTGCAGGGATTCACTTTGACCTTAAGCCGTGTGCTATTCTGTTTTTTAAAGCTCTCTAATATCCCTGTAGGGACTCATAGTGAATCCATGGTGACCTTACCATTTCACTGTAATACTCCTATGGGGGCTCAGAGTGTGACTGTGGCTTTTCATGCACCTGTACTATCATCTTCTGTAGGGATTCATAACGAGGCTCAATAATAAGATTACAGTGCCTTGCCTTATATATGTATTTAATCTCCTATGGTTTATGAGGCTATCACGTGTGGATCGAAGCCTTCACTGATGCATATCAGTGCACATTTCCCCATGAAAACAGTTGCAATAGTTTTAAAGGTTATGCATTGCATTTGCAGCTTTGCATGCACGCTGCACAGGAGGCATTTAACAGCATGTCACGTTCAGGATTTTTCTTTTCTACATTGCAGCCTGAGCGATCTGTGATGAGCCTCCATCATATGTTACACGCAGCCTGTCTGTCAAACGTGCACATCAATCACCCAACCACCATCCGGCAGCCAAGGACGAGGTCACACCGACTCACCGGACCGGAGACCGGAGAGCGCGGTTGCACTCAAACCGAGCCCACCACCACCCCACCACCACCATCCCAACTGCCTGGTTCACACAAGCCGAGCTGCCCGCCCGCCCGCCCGCCTGCAACCGGCTGCGGCTGTCAGTGCGACTCACCGGCCAGATGTTGCTGTTAGAAGCAGGCCACAGCTGGCTCGATCCGTCCTGTTACGCATCCATCCTCCTCCTACAGGCGACCGTGACAGCTACTACATTTCCCACGCGACAAATAAACAAAACAAACAGCAAACAGTTCCGTGCACGACCACACACTCCTCGTGCAATATATTCTAACTGAGAGTATTTTCTCTTTTTTTTTTATCCGGTGTGAGGTTTCAATGCACCCATCTACCCCTGTCGTCCGCGCGGCACCCAACCACCCGCCCACCAACCAACCCGCCCAGCCACTATTACCGATCAGCGGCGTGACGTCACCATGCGGCTATGGATTATTTTCCGATACAGGAATCGATCAACCGCCGTTGCACCGTTGCATGCGTGGCCGTCGGAGGCTGCAGAAGCCGCGTTCAGTGAGATGCAGCTCCGTGCAAACAAGAAGCTGCTGGAGAGGAAGGATGCAGCCTGCAGCCGCTACCGTGCGTGTGTGCGCGCGCGCGCGTGCTTTCTCGCTTACATACACTGCTGAAGGCCTGATTGGTCTTTATGGGATTCCCAAAAGAAAATGTAACAGTAAAGTTCAGTGAGTGCCTCAGTATAAATTATGGAAGCCCAGTTAGAAATTATGAGTCAGAATTTTAGATCCCAAAGTAAACATTACAGCTAAGATCATTAAATGAATTTTTAAAAACTTGTTTTGAAACTTTATACTTTACTTCTTTTAGAGATTTTATGTATTTCTTTTTTTATTTTGTAAAGCACTCTGAGTTGCAGTTGGATATTATAAAGCTGCTACAGAAATGAATGAATTTATTACTCTAGTTTTTGACAGTAATTCTCATTATAGGCTGCTGAAACAAAAGAAAAAACTGCAGTTATGAAATGCTTAAACATTAGTTAATGACAAACACACCTAAAACATTTGAATGGTCCTTAAAATGACTAGTTCACCCAAATTACAACAATGTCCTGCTTACTGAGACTTCAGCTGTCAACAGTTTTCATAGAGTACATTTCTTTGGCAGAGAGTAGCTCTATTAAAAACTGTTGACAGTAAACAGGACATTGTTTCTGGAAAGAATAGTTTATTATTTCTTTTTCAATGCTGTGAACACCACATATTACATTCTTAAAGGTTACGACAGAAATCACAGAAACTGACATATCAGAACTTAAAAATAAAAAAGCAAAACCAAACCTGTCATGAAGAGTTAACGTACCTCCATTTCTGTTCAGTTTCAAATGCCTTTGAAGCTCTAATCTGATTTGTTTTAACTGTAAAAACCGTCAGATTTAGAGAACAAAAGAAGAGGAAATGCTTTGAAAACGGCTTTTCACATCAGTGCATTTAGTCTGATTGAACGTAAATATGGTAATTAGAAAAATCACATTACTTTGAACGTTGTTAACAAAAATAAGCTGATTATAGGGTGATATGAGTATGATATGTCTGTACGCTGTGTTAAAAATCATCGTTTTTCTGCCTGCATTCAGGAATCTGAACTGAAATAAAAGAAACTTGAAACTGCGGTCTAGAAAGTACAATTTCCATTACGACTGTTTTAGCTGTGCCAACATGTTAAAGAAGCTTTTAAAAAATAACAGTACACGTTTACATGCACATGCCCATTTATTTAAATGATAGTTAAGAGTCTGTGTGCAGTCATCAAGATAAGCAGGGTCTTACATTGAGTTGTGTCAGGTGGATTTCTCCTCACTACAAACATTTGAGGGGTCTTCAGTTTGAAAGCTGCCTTCTTCAATTTCCCCTGGTACATTTGAACTAATACCACTTGCAGATAAAAAGCGGCAGGGTACGGGGGTGGGGGTGTACACGTGACAAGACGTCAGGGGAGGACTTTGCAAAGTTAAGCCACTAAAGGTTCCCACTACTGGTTTGTGAACCGATGACGCCACCAACTCACAGAGAGAGGAGGAAGAAACTCAACACTGTAAATACTGTACCTGAATATTTAACAGTTCAGAGAAATAAACCCGTTCTTCGAAGCAAACAATATCAAAAGATGATACATTCGCCATTCCTTGTACTGCAAAGTAAAACCCTGTGTCACGAAAACACAGGAAAGCGTCTAAGTTTGGAACAACACTTGACACTTTTTTTATACCACAAACAGATCAATTATGCATCACTGTTTAAACATACTGCGTTGAGAAAAGTGACAACTGGACAGTTGTGTTGAACATGACACATCTCCTGTAAGAGTTTTTAATAAATTCTGTTACTGCTGCATCACTTTGAGATGAAGGTGACTAATGAGTTGGATTTCTTGGGACAAACTCAGAGCTTAAATCTTGCTCTTAGACCCAAATACATCATTCCCATCCTATTCATTTCTGAGAGCATTTTATTCACCAGACAAATGTTCCTGTGGGATTAGGGTTTTACTGTCACAGTCAGGTTCACAGCTATGGCTAAAAAATTATAACTGTTAAATGGCTCAAGGCCAAACTGTCAATCAAACGTCAAAGAAATCCATTACTTTTTTTTTGGTTGATATCCTGACAGTCTGACTAATGTTGCAACCACATAAGCAAGCAGGAGAGGAAGACATGGAGACGTTTCTATTGGCTGCTGTGGTTTGTGATCATTAAGGCCAACTCTGAGAGCACTCTGCAACACAGCAGCGCTCCAAATTAAACTTAAATAAAGTTAAAGGGTTGAACCTTTGCTCTCATACTGGGCAAAGTATTAATGTGTAATAATAAACCAAAAGGGACAATATCATATCTTTATATCACATCATTTTCAGCACTTGTTTAACAATAATTCCTAATAATATAATTACTTATATTAAAGAAAACTGGATCTGGATTATTAGAAAACAGATTAATGGATTAAACTTAACTGACAATGAGCTTTGTACTGCAGTGACAGTGTTTGCTACAGTTTTTAATGGTGCTGACTGAAACTACTGAAGAAGGGGCTGAGTTCAAGTTTACAAGTGCAGAGCGTCTCCTTCAAAACATTTCAAAAAAACAGCAGAGAAAATATTTAAGACTTCTGTAAATGAAATGCAAGACATTTTAGATACACTCTAAATCAAACTGCATGCTTTGCTTTTTAAGACTTTTAAAAAGATTTTTTATGATACTGTGATATTTCATCTGAAGTACAACATATAATCCACAATGTGGTAGTTTCAGCCTATTTGCCTTGGATCTGAACATCTGTTACACCAATTTCCTCTCTGCCTTTGCTTTTGCATTTATCTGGGATGCACACAAACACATAAATCTGGCGTTAATTTTGTTTGCAATCATCACCAATTCTCTCTCTTTTTTGTTTCCATCTCAGTTTTTTTTTTATACGCAAAAATGATGCAGCAGTAACCGTTTCTCTAATGTGAACAGAATAAACTCCCATGTCATGAGATGGAGGGTTTGGTGTGACCAGGCTGTGCACTAACACTAATTTCTTCCTACTAGTGTCTACTAAGTCAAAACACTGCATGAGCAGGGAAAAACTGCTTGGTTGGCATGTTCAGAACTCACTTTTTAAAAACTCGTCTGCTTTAATCTTCACAGGGAATTACACTGGAATTGACTTTGAGGTTGTCACTCTGCAGGAGGTGGCCTCTTCCCTACAATTTCCCCGAATGTTTTATCTGTTGTTGTAGGTTATTAGGCTGAGGCAGAATGCAAGGCTTTAACATGCAGAATACACCAAAATTCTCTTCTATCATTAGCAAGCTTCTGACATATCTGGACCGGCATCAAACACTTGGCACTGTTGATTTACTGATGAGCTTCCTAATTAATGAGCAGTGATGAGAAAATTGAATTTGCAGCACCTGTTCTTCTGGAAACTACCGAATGTCACGTTAGTTTATTGAGTGTTTGAGTTTTTTAGGTGGGACATTTTTCTTCCGAACAAGCTTTTATTCTGGTGACTGGACTAAAAGCCTTCATAAAAATGCAGGCTGCACAGTAAAATGATGCTAAGTGACTGCATGTTTCTCTATTTCATGGACTCAAAACAACAGAACTGTGTGTGGAACACACAAGAAGCCTTTTGCAGAGCAACAACCTCGAAATCATTTTTGGCCCCTTTTAACCAAACAAACCATGGCGGCTGTGGCCATCAGTATGCACTTTGGCATGTGGTCACAGCTGCAGGGTTGCTGTCTCAACGAATGATCATATCCGCCCCCGCAGCCGCAAAAAACACACAAACCTCTAACATCCCTTCAGAGAGCAGGAGCCCTTGATCAAAACAAATACTGTTTCACGTCACTGGAACCACAATTCATTAGCACGAACACTTTTAAAAATTCACTAACTCGATCTTCATACAACCGGGGAGGGAAACTAACACCAGCCACCAGCCAAACGCAGGTAAATTTAAGATTTAGCAGATGAGGCTGTCTCTTGTTTTGAGTTCTACATGAGTTCAAACTAGCTGGTAAAACGACAAACACAAAAGTTAGTTAGTGTTAGTTTCCGGCCCCGTGCAACAACTCGTCTTTCAAATCGAGGAACGACGACACAGAAATAACGAAAAATACCGAGAGCACCGACACGTCTACTCAACAAAATCCGCGTGGATCCTTTTTACAAATTAAAGCAAATAAATAGAGAAGACAGTACCTTTTGCATAAACATGAGTACAAAACCTAAGAGTCAGTGGATGTACAATAAATGCAAGTGAATCTGAAAGGGGAGGAGTGGTGTGTTCGTGGATTTGTGACACCATGAACCAGTGTTAGAACGACCCCCCTTTCCCTCCAGATGATAACCTGTGCGCACTACTCCAGATCGTCCACGTCCTCCGTCGCAATGGTGCTGGTCTGTTCTGAGGTCACACCTAGAAGACAAAATATAAACATTTAAAGCAATAGGAAGAATACAGGAGATCTATTTATCTACTACTATTACCTCAGTAGGCTGTTGTCATGTCTCAGCTTTAAAGAACACCTTTCTGTTAAACTAAAGAAATCAGTGTATTTTCAAGAGGTTAAAACATGATTTCAAGTTCTGTGAAAAAGCTTGAAATCTGAAATACTTTGACAACTGATCTGTGCACAAAGGGATTACCAAGCGCACAGTTCCAAAAACAGAAGCTGCAGCCTACGGCACTGTGCATCTTAATCTGAACCCATAACCAATCCCTGTGTCGTACTTGAGGCATCGTCGTCATTAGGAGACTTCTTCTGGTCCTCCACGTAACCATGACTCAGCAGCTTGGACATGCTGACTGGAGGAGCCTTCTTATCATAAGACCTGAAGACAGGACACAGCACCACCATTATGATTTCACACACACTGTTCATTAATTTGAGGCTCAGATATCTCACAAAACCCTTCACTGAATTAATTTTAATAAACCTGTGTTTGTTTCTTTCTTTATAAATCAAGAAGTGACAATGAAAAGTGCTGCATTTTATTTTAGGTGCCTAAATATTAAACAGAAAAATGCAAATTAAGTAGAGATATGTAATATCTGGTTGCAAATTGTTCAAAGGTGAACAATAAAGAGATTTTACTCACGTTCTCTTGTATTTGTGGGTTAGGGACAGACCCTCCAACTGACTGGCAGCACCATCAGGAGACATCTGTGGGAAAGAAAAGTTACCAACACTCCTGGTTACATGTTGCCCTGAATCACAGTTACAATCTGAACTGATTCCAAATCCATATTACGATTATACAACTGATGAAAATGTGGATAACTGAGCCACTTTACCATCAAATATGCAGGTTAAATAAAAAGTGATTTGGACGATACAGTGGAAGATGAAGTAATGGAAGAAAACTCTGGGTGAAATCAGTCATGCAGTGAAAAAGATTGAAGAAACTGGCATGAACAAAAACCAACCTGAACCCAACAAGCCACAGAAAACAATATAAATTTCTGTGCTCTCACTTTGCTTGAGTGAACTTAGACATTTTCCTACAAAATAAAGCTCATTTAATCCTACGTGTTGAAGCACAATCTCAAGAAATATTTTACATTTTGAAAGCTTTCTCTGCAGGGTAACAGTCTTAAGACTAACGTGAAATATAGAGGAAAGAAACTTTGTGTCTTAAATGAATTTATTGTTTTATTAAGTCACTCTGTACTTACCTGAAACTTTTTATCAATATTTTTTCAAAATGATCAGACAGCCAAAGCACCAGCAGAAAATTAAACCCAAATGAATTCTAACCAAAATGCGGATGCAACAATGGAGCAAAATCATGTGAAAATAAAAGTGAAGGTGATGGTAAAAATTGAAAAAATAAAAGATGGAAGGTATCGGCATGGCGTTCATGTTGGGGGTGACTAGTTTGTTCCATTCACCTTATCTTTATCATGGGAAAAACTATCAGTCTCTCTCTCCCAGTGCGAACCGTTATCAGTGCCAAACGGTGCAGCCAGAGGCTGGCTGCCATACTTCATCTGGCTGTTGGGAGACGTTGCTTTGCTTCCACTGTAAGCAGAAAACCACGGTGACATATGTTGTGAAATTACTGCTCGCCACTCATCACATAGTGGGACATTTTGGGTGTTCAGTGTTGGGTGTTTTGTCAGTGCTCTACGCTGCACTCAGGAGCATCAACAAGCATTTTTACAAGTCGTGTTTCATCTTAAATCTCAAACTGTGCTGATGAAGACGTGAAAGCAGCTCGTCAGGTATTCAAATTTTCTTTAATGACACCTAATTTTTATTGAACAGTCATACTTTACTAACGCTGAAGTCCATCTCCATCTACACTGACACTATAAAGTCCATCTATATAATGAAGAAAACAGGCTCCAGTTTGAAAACAGTGAAGTGAGTGTGTGGTCGGAAACTGACATTAAACTCTTCATTTCAATGTGTATAACACTGCATCCTCATCATGTCAGATTTTGTATTTGAGTGTCTAACTTCTTACCCCTTTGACTCGTCACCTCCAAACCAGTTGGGTGGATTGTAGGGTTTCCTTGGTTTATCATCAGCATCAACATCATGACTCAACAGCCCTGCAGGTGGGGGATTAAATATAATAAGACTTGTGCATGTACTTGTGAAGAAAAACAACCCTTTTTAGAGACATCTGTGTTTCCCTATAGGGACATATAGCCTGTCTGTGCTCGTTTAGCTCTGATTAGGATGTTGTTGCCTTGTGCATGGAAATTGGCAATTTTTCTAATGATGTCTGGCACCGTCTGCCTCAATAGGACAGTAAGGGACAACAGAGCAAAACCATTAAGAGAAATTGAGATTTAGGAGAAATAATTTGCCACTAATTATTACTGTTGCTGAAGTAGTAAATTACATAATAAGTCTGTGCAAAATAAAACAAGCTATTTTAAAGTTTGTACCTTGCAGATTAGCATAAAACATTCATGTGGAACTCGACATTGAACTTTTCAGTGCAGGAAACTTGGTTTGCACAACAAAATGACTGTTTTTCCCCTGGTAACTGAAGTCTGTGATGTTGCGGGTTCAATAAACAAAAGGGGCTTTTACATTTTCCCAAAATGCATAAAAAAACAGTTTGGAATAGAATCCTCTCTTTCATGTTGTGGACCAGTAGGCTACTTCTTCAAGATTTGCATTTCAAAGAGCTGAGTCGCATGTGTCAACATCAAACAACAAATCAGCTGGGATGGTTTTTATATTTAAAATGTGATGACTTCCACTGTTTCTGACTCTCTAAAGTCATCTCTTCAGCCGGAGGGCAGCAACAGTCTGACAGGTCTTAGTACAAATGATAACACTAAAACAACTAATTCAAAGTTCAAAGTATCCTGTACCTTTGTGTCCTCCCTGCTTTGCGAGCTTGACGTAGTCAGAGTCTGTCTCAAATATCCCAACTCGCCGTCCACTGATCCTCTCCACTGGAGTGCTTTCATCAGCGGTCTGGGAAAGACCAGGGATCTGGGAGGTCGGTCCAGTCACACCGCTGGTCACAACCCCGGGCTTTATGCCTGCAATGAACTGAGAATTACATCCGCTTGCTTTGCTAGTGTGTGTGGCTCCATTTGTGAGCAATGTAATGGCTGCTCTGCATTTAACCCTATGTGCAAAGCCACAGGGAACTGTTTAGCCTGCAAGCTGGAAACTCTCTTACCATGAGCTATACTCGCTCATTTTATTGCTGTAGTTTGTAATTTAATAAATTTCAGCTATTAAAGTCTTACTTTTAAAGATGCTGACTAGCTTCAGGTGTATTACAGGGAATGGAGCCAACATGTATAAATGCATGAAAATACTTTTGTCAATCTTTGCATGCTGTCTCTAAATGACCTTTACGACCATTGATTATTCAGTAAAATGCCATCAGGCCTCAAGACTTACCTCCAGGCTTGGTCCTTCGATGGTTGGGGACAGCGGTGCTCATTTCAGCTGCAAACACAATACAATCTGATTATCAAATAGAGTAAATGATAGGTTGTAAGCACACATTTCTAAAATACAGACCTAACTCTGAGGCAACAGTTCTTGTTGTCAAACGTGAGATATATATATATATATATATATATTTTTTTTTTTTTAACAAGTATGACTCTAAATAAGCGAGTAATACGTTTTTTTATTCAAATTATCATAAATCAAAGACAGAACACTTGTTGCATAAAACAAATTTTTAAAAAAATAACTTTCAGAATGTCGAACCCGTCGTTTTTGTAACCCATCACCTTCCACCAGAATGGACGGAGGGGGGCAGAAGATTAAAATAAGAAACAATAATAATATTTTATATATGTTATGTGAGCCGAATTTACCAAAAAGACCAAAAACATTAGTAAGTGATAGAAAAATCACGTTAAACGTAGTGTATCGTTAACTAACATCAACGTCACCTTTAAGCATTCATTTTTCTAATGGAGTTTGGCCTTATGTTTCTCCATATTAAACACAGCGGCCTGTCTGCGCTCTTTTATCGACAAAGTAGAAATGAAGAGGCTATTAAAACAATTAAGCAAGTCTTGTTCGTGTAAGAGTAACAAACAACACGGTATATTAGCTAACAACTGCAGCTATCACCCAGAAAACAAGCCAGTAGCTAATATTTGTGCACATTTGATAAACAGTAAGCCCACTTGGCAGGGGGTTTATGCATGCCGACAAGTGTAAAATTACAGTTTATCTGTATACATAATGTCTATCTATTTATACAAGCACATACTGGTAAGAAGCACACTATAAGCATCCCTTTCTAGTGTTTTCGATGGCATAGTTTTGCTTAGCAATGTAGCTAACAAAGCGATGCTAATTCAGTTAGCCGCCTAGCTAGCTGCCGCAGAAGCTTTCCAGCGGTAACCTTTTTCTGAGCTGCAATAAAGATACTTTTCAGGTGAACGGCTAACTATACAACTCGCAGAAAATCAGACGCGTATCTTACATTATCTGTTATTTTTCTTTTGTTGTAATTAGGGAGTGGGATGTTGCAATTAAATGCCGTTAGCTTCTCTTTAATCTGCAGGCAGGGACGGACGCACACACTTCCTGTAGTACCTGCTGCCGACATCCGGTAGGTTAACCAAAGATCGTCTATGCACAAAGATGCTTGACGTAAGACGTAAATTTGTAGGCGTGTTGGAGCGTCTCTATTCTCCACACGATTACTCACAGTCAAGGGTAGAGGGTAGCTCTTGAAATTGGACAGAGTGAGAGCTCATTCTGATATTCACGCTTTCATTACATGTGGAGACGATCTTTGGGCCCATGGTGCAAAAATTGAACGGGGGTATTTACTCAAATACAAATTTAAGATATTTGTATATTATTTGATTAAATCAATTTTCAAAAAGCTGCTGCTTTATACTTCTAGTATTGTACTGATTATTCTTACTTTTACTTAAATTACATTTTAAATACATCAAATCATCAAATAGAAAGATAGACATCAGTGGGTTTTTTCACAGCCCAACAACCCAAAATGTTATTGACGACTTAAAATTGACCTCAAAAGTACAGGTAAATTAATGAAGCCATTATTTACAACTTCTGCATGTGTAAAATTTTGTGTTCTACCAGAATAGTATTTTAAATGTTATCAAGAAACCTGATTATTTTTCCCACCACTCATGTTATATAATGGTTTAAATGCACAATTTCCTTATACTCTCCAGCACAACAGTAGGCTAGTGTTTCCAGATCATTGAATCAGTACATCCATCAAATCAGAAATTCTTTAATGGGCTTAATATATTTAGATTTCATTAGACACAATTTATGCAGTTAGAATAAACAGTATTAGTAGTATTATATTAACTCTGTTAAAATGAATTGCCATCAGAGTCTCATCCATCAAAACAACTTTACATCCTCTTAATAAGCTCTAATATATCACTCAAAAATGGTTATTTTGATGCCACACACAAACTTTCATTCCAAAAGGGAATACAAACGTTTTAAAAACTGACTGTTTTCAGGATTCTTGACATGAAAGCAACACGTTCCAAATGGTAACTTATAAAGATGAAAAATACCACATTTTGGAATGAAGGCTTCAAGTGGTTTATATAAAATAAGCTATCATCCGCGCATGCACAAAACACCTCAGCAGTAAGAACAGGTTAATGTGTAAGTGATGCAATTAAATGATGCAAATAATGCAACAAAGGTCAGGTTAGGAGAATACTGCCAGAGCTCTTTGATTGGGCGGCCATTTTTGGAGATCACTCAGAAGTCTTTGCCGCAGTCGGGGCAGAGGATGTCGTCTTTGCACGTCAGGAAACCTCGGCCGACCAGGGACACACAGCACCTTTTGCAGTTGAAGCAGCTGTTGTGCCACTGGCGCTGCTCAAACGAGATGTACTTGCTCCCCCCGAGGCCTTGAGACAAAAGCAACAAAGTGGAGACATGAGTGACCTGTTGTCACCAACAGTCTCATGATCTCTGTAATGTAATAACCCTGTAATTGATGGTGATTGGATACACAGGATGCAGGGGGAAGCATATGATCTGGGAAAGTTTCAGTGTCATTTATACTGCAGAAAATCCTGTCCTCGTAGATCGTGTGCTACATTTACTTTGTGTTTTTTAAATCTCGTTTTATTCTTTAATGCCAACTCACTCAGTCAGTCCAAGAATCTTCAGTGAAACGTTTGTAAACCTGACACCACTGTGGTATGCAGGCTGGCAACAAAACTGCAGCTAAATCCAGTAACTTAATGGTTTTTCCTGAATAATAATAATAATAATAATAAGTGTTTACCGCTGATCGGGGTGGTGCAGTAAGCACATTTCTTTGCAAACAGGTTGCAGAAGCAGTCGAGGCAGTAGGCGAAGTCATCCCGAGAGGTGAACCGCTGGCCAGCCAGCTGCTGCTTGCAGCCAATGCAGACGAAGCACTCCTTGTGCCAGGGCTGGTCGCGGTAGTTCACTCCACCAGTGGTGATGGGCTGAAAATTAAAGGGGGGAAAAAAGATACCACAAAAATGTTTGACAGACAGAGAAGTATCTTAATTTTTGCACAACTCACTGTCTCCATCAGCAGACAGATAGATCAGCTGGTCTCGTATATGGTGGGAAATCAGTTTCTGCATCAGATGTGAGGGACAACTGAGCAAATTCCATCCCCTGATGAAGCCCATGATAGTCAGTTATTAAAAGCTAGGAAATGGACCTCAAGGCCTTGACCTTCTTCCAGCTCAGTTTTGCTGTTTGCTTAGTAAAAAATGATTCTTTTTCTGCTAAAGGTGGAGACTATTGCTGCTGACATGTTACACAGTGCTCCTTTAAAGATGCAGAGCTCCTGTTTATACATACATAGCTTCATGCTGCTTATTTTTTCATTTTTGCTGTTTTGCTGCTGACTTAGTCACAGGGGAGCCAGATGACTGCTGTCTCACCTACCAGAAAGATGCCTCTGATTCATCTGTTTTCTGCCCATAACTGTTCTATACCATAACACCTCCCTCACTGCTTGTCTCTTCAGAACTGCACCATCAACGGTGATTTGGACATCCAGGCTCAAACAAAGAACAAAACTCAAGTCAAAATCCTACACGTTAAAGCTAACAGCTCCTTTAACATTATGTACAACACGTCTTGAATATTTCTATTTAATGGACTTGTTCAACGATGATAAGATGACCTCTTGGCCCTGAATATATCAGTATGAGCATCACAGTACTTGTCTTTAACTTTAAAGCCACCCAGGGGACGTCTGAGGGAGAAATCACGGTTCAGGGGGTTAACTTTGCTTTTAAATGTCTCTCAAGCTGAATATTGATCTTGTTATTATCTGGTGGATGGTGGAATTGCTCATCAAAGACCTCTCTGCAACCTCACACACATTAAACAAAAACAAAGTCTACTTTAATTGATAGTAGCTGGAGATGACTACAAAACGTAAATGCAGCCAGAGCTTCTTTGTGAATGGTGAGACAAGTGAATGTAAATCAGAGTCGGTGTTGTTTTACCTTCTTGCAGTGGACACACTGCAGAGCAAACTGCTTCTCATAGCAGGACAGGCAGTAGTTGTTGGCGTCCTTCAGGACGAAGCTCCTGGTGCCGATGGGCTGCTGGCAACGGTTGCAAGTGAAACAGTTCTCATGCCAACTGTTTCCCTTATGCTCCATCTTTTTAGAGCCTGGTGGGTGGAGGGGGAAGAGAGAGAGAGACATGGGACATCTCAATCTAACAAATCCCATTTTTCAATTATCACTGAGTTGTTCCTAATCTCAAGCTCACTAAAGCTATTATGGCTTCAACAAACCAATATTAGGCCTATCATCTTCATCAATCCTTTTTAATAACATCACTATATTTTCATTGTGTAATCAAATTTGCATGTTCCTGTCTACGTCAGTATCACTATCCTGTTGGCATTTGGATCAAACAGTTAAAGCTAATGGCAATTTTCTGATGTTATGTAAGCTCTTAAAACGACTGACGTGATAAGTATGACCCAGAAAAAACACTTTGTATAGTCAGATTTGAAAGCTACCAAACTCACTCACAGTTCACAGTTACTGAGAAAATTGATGAATTAATTGATGAACCACTACTCCAGATGTAATGTATCATCTATATTTAAGCCAGCAACCCAGTCTTTGCTTAGATACCCTCACAGTTTCTCAGCGCCTGGCTGCGATCAGGCCTCCTTACCTGGCATGATGGTCTTCAGGCATGCATGGCACTTGGCAGAGTACTCGTTGCTGTAGCAGTCGGTGCACATCAGCATGTCATCCTTGGTGGCAAAGGGCCGATCCACCAGAGATCGGCTGCACTTGATGCAGAGGAAGCACTCGCTGTGCCAGTGGCGGTCCTTGTATGACAGATCCTGAGGAGTCAGTGAACAGAGAGAGAACGTTTGAGTTAGAGATGAGAGACAGACTGTTACTGGTTACATGTGCCTGTTGTGGTCTGTGGAAACATTTCAGCAACTGAAAAATTAAAGTAGGAGAACAAATGTGCTCCACTTCCCCCTAATGCACCAAGACGTGGACAGTCATGCAAACCAAAAACGCTCCACAAACCATTTCTGCCACCTCTGCTCTATTCACTCTCACATGAAACTAATATTTCAATGGTTATATTCTTCTGTAATGTCATTTTACAGTCAATATATGGAAAGAAAATAACTTTCTTATTTCACTTGTCTTGTGTTAGTGAAATTTTGACCAGATGAAGGCAGTAGATGAAAATTCTGAGGATTAATTCAGCCTGTGGAGGACACAAGTGTCTGCACAAAATTGCATGGAAATCCATACAATATCTGTTGAGCTAACGGCCTGATATTGTCATCCATACAGCCATGCTGCCTGCATATGATGACACCAAAGTTTCAGGTTAGCTGTAAACCCATATAGGCATGGCAAAAGAGTGATCCTCACGTTTGAAAGGTGAAGCAGTGGTCAGTTGACTTTCTCTAGATGAAAACAAGTTAAAAAAAAAGGTCACCTTGCTGGTGCAGCCAATGAGCTTCTGGCACACTTCACAGTTGTGAGAGAAAAGTGTCTCGTAGCACTTAATGCAGAACGGGTTCTCCTCCTTCAGGATGTATTTCTGCCCGTACAGGGACTCCTTACACTCTGTGCAGTCGTAGGGCTCAGCCATGTTGGCTACAAACTCTCTGAGTCCTTTGTCCTGCAAGATAAAGACATTCAAAAGCGACATCATCACACAGGAGCCATTCACGAGATCAATCACCATGTAAAATTTGAATCTTGGATTGGATCTCTGTAATTGGAGAGCAGACATTTTCCACAAAAGCACTACAGTACCATCCCAGGATCACATGGTCCAATAAATTACATCATGCCTTTCATGACCATGAGCCAGGTACAGAATTTAGCCCATCTGAGAAACTCTTGGAAACTTAATTGAGTACTACATACAACCAATTAGGCAGAGGAATGTGGCAAACAGCCCCCAGATGGGCATACGCTGCAGAGTAACTGCCTTCCACTTTATTAATGGACATGATGTGACTTTTAAATCTAGTTTACTGGCTCCAAAGAGATGTTTAAATCTAATGTTTAAAGAGGTCTAAATTTCCTCCCAATTTCAACTAAATTAATTGGAGCAGAAAAAATTAGCTCTGAGAAATTCTGAGTAAGACCAAGAACAAGGAGGGTTAAATGAAAGACGGGGAAAGCACTGAAGAGAGTGAGTAAAACAAAGCTGAGAGAAGAATCCAATGAAGAAGACAGAGTGACAAAAATGCAAAGAAACATCACATAGCATGCTAAGCAGCTTCGTTAGAGCTACACATATCCATATATTGGTTTAGGGTGGATCAAATTTCTGCGTTAAGTTTCTGAAAATCAGTTCTTGGAAGAATTTCATCCTGTTAGGACAGTCTAAATCTGTCCTATTAATGAGCAGAAAGCTGATTTAAGGATAGTATCCAGGAATGGCAGTGCTTTGGCACAAACACAAAGAAAAGCAACAAGAACAAAACTGCGCTCTGTCTTTCCCTAAGATTAATTAATAAAGTTATTTTGGGAGTAATTCAATCAAACCCAAAGGCTGCTATTGACTGGACAGTTGATCAAATGCAGAGCAGTCAGAGTTTTCACATTTGCGTCTTGTCAGTCTTTAAGTCGTTGCCAGATGCTCTGTGGGTAATAGCTGGTGATTTCATTCATCAGCAGATTGTTTGTCAGTGACTTTCATCTTAATCTGGGACATTAAAGTTTAGACATTCACACATTTTGGCTATTCTTTTATCTGGAAGTCACCTGTGAGCCTCAATCAGCCAGGTTTACCAGTGTAGTCTTTTCTGGACGTCATTCCACGAAGGATCACACAAACCTTCATACCCTTATCTAAACCAGCTACCCTCTCCTATATTCCCTCTGTAGTCTCTAGGTGTGACACATCATTCCCCTGTCTGAACACACTATCCTCCACTCTCAACCCTCCATATTATCTAAAGCACTTCATAAACCACTGTACCCCTTAATTCCTTACTATAAACCGTCTGTATCCCTCTCTCCATCATTGGTACACCTCTCTCAGCCCTTGATCCCCTCACTCTGCTTCTCCTATCATCCCTTCATAAGCCTTATACCTCCCCCTGTTTTCAATGCATACCACAATGTTCCTTCAATGGACACTCATTGAAATCACACGAGGTCCTGCAGTGTCAACAAGATATTCAGCCAAATCCTGACAAAAATACTACTCAAAGATGAAGGCTAGCTGCTCAAAAATCTGGAGAGGACCACTGAACATCACATGGCAGAATAAAGTCACCACAGATCTGTGACTGACCGGAAAGTAAAAGAGAGAGAAGCAGAAAAGAAGAGGTGCAAAACAAAGAACACCGGGTCAAGAAAGCAGACAGTAAGAGTAAAGACAAGACAGTAAGGAAACTAAATGAAGGAGGTCTTTACCTGTCAGCAGAGCCTGAGTGTCAGAGCAGGAGCCTGCTTGCAGACTAAGACCTGAGGTGTCTGTCGAGCACTGTAGTCCATCTGCTTTATAGAATTAGAGCAGAATGTGACCCACACTGGGGCAGGAAGGTGGAGGCAGTGGTGTGACCATGAGTGGGCAGGTCAGTTTATATTCAGACTGCTATAAATTAAAACCAAAACGATGACATTCCCAACAACTCCCGACTCATACGAAGCATACATATACATAAAGTTGTTGTTTGTTCGTTACTTGTGAGGATTTTAAACATTTGTCAGCGGATTTCAATGAAAATTGTTTGCTGTGGGCCAACGAGTGAGTCATTACTTTCTGTGCACTTACAGTTCTACCATTTATAAAGCACTTTGACCTTGAAAGAGTGATTTAACTATGTACAACAGATTTGACATTTTCAACAGAAAAAGCAGTGAAAACCTGTATTGAGTTTTACATTTCTTGCTGCAAGATGAATCTATAATTTCTGTTCTTTATTGTCTCCAGATGATGGATTCTCCTGACTTTGGTGTCCTCAACTTTTTTTTCTGGCACTATAAGGTTTGCATTTTTAATTTAAAGTGAAATATCACAAGTGGCCTCTGGTCCTAAAGTCTTAGAAAGTACTCATGTTATTTGTTCACATATTGAGGAGAATGGGCTGTGGTAGATGTATGAGTGCTTTCACAGTGATTGTTTTTGATATGATCATATAGTGTATTAAGCAAAATCTTGTAGGCGTCACTTTTTTTGATTTCAATTTCAGTCAAACTGAGCTTCACACAGTCTCGCCAAAATGTGATGTACTGGTGGTGCTACAGCAAAATGATGAATTTGAATTGCAGTAAGCCCGTAATTATGAGTGTGACTCACTCTATAAAATCAGTTAACAGCCTCCGTCAGACATCTAATGCAGACCTGGATCCAGAATAAGCTTGGCAGAGGTGTGGGTTTCCTGGGTGCTTTCTAGTATTCCAATTTGTTACGTCATTTAGGTTTTGATTAACCAGATTTGAGCCACATGAAGAAAAGCCTTTGAAATGAAGCTGGCTAACACAGCAGCAGACACAAGACGAATAAGATCATTTATGAATAGGACATTCAATCTGGTCAATTTCAATTCAAAGGAGGAGACAGGGATTTAAGAAGAAACAAACAACATCAAAACATCTCATCAAAGTAAAGACCCGAGAAGAACCCAGACTGAGTGATTCCACTGTCCTGGATCTGTGTTTAAGATGCTCAGGTTTGACAAGAAAGGATGATCACATTGGTTTATTTGTTATTGACAATGGCCATTAATCAAAAGAAAACTATACACTCTGGCTAACACTGTTAAAGAGGCAGCACAAGTGCACAAGTGCATGAACCACTTAATGGTAAACATTCAGTTCAGTTCAGCTCAGTTCATTTATCTCAGATGGGAAACTTGTGCAAATTTAGTTTACTGCACAAGGAACAAAGGTGTTTTTACTCATACTGCACCTGAACCGAGCTGCTCTGAATCTTCTGCCTGAGGCAAGACTTTCAAACTCACAGTGAAGGGGATGATCTGAGCAGTCTAGACTAGACCTGGCTTCACAGAGGACCTGCTGGTTAAAGATGGCTGCCAGTGGGGTCTGTGGGGCACCTATCACCTTGAATGTACTTTTGTATTCCAAGGATAACTTATGTTGTGATACAGTCAATTTTCAAGAATATCAAATGGTAGAAGACCTCATGCAGATGTAGCGAGAGCGACAGTGAGAAAGTTTAAAGTGGATACAGCAGTAAATCAATCACTCCAGGTCAGATGACATGACTTCAACCTGTTAAGTTGGGATGTTAATCTAATTATGAATCTGTTCCCTTACTTCACGTCATGTCCTGGGCGCATGGTGGACGGACAGGGACACACTAAAGCACGCGAGGCAGCCCAGTGTTTAGTCCTCCATCTGGCTACCATATAGATGGAAACTAAACACGAGGAATGGATTTTGCAGTGTTTGTCTGAAGGTGGGGTTGGCTCTCATGCTCATTTCCCCTTGTGCTGATCTCTCATTATGTCATTACTGACAGCAGGCCATGTGTCCTCTCTGCATTAGTACACCAAATACATTGAATTTACACACAGCAGATCTGCTGTGGTTTGGGTAACCTTAAAATGTTTGTTTTGGAGCAGGGGTTACCAAACCTAAGGGTCGGGTCCTAGAGAGCAGTCACGCGATTCTGTAAATTAAGGTCACAAGATGATAAACAGGGTGTTCCAGAGCTTTTGACAATTTCACCCACTTTACATCTGCAGGTGAAGTCCAGACAAACACAAAGTTTAACTTCTACAGTTCCATGATAACTAAGCAAACTATTATAACGAGGTCTGCCTGTGATAGTGCATCTTTTTGATGGAAAATTGGATTTGAAATGATGATGCTCACATGGATGTCAGTGGGTCTGCAAGTAGAAAGTAAAATATAATGTATTATAAATAGATATCCTGCTTTCAAAATACTTAAGTGAAAGGACAGAAGTAATACTTGCAAAATCTACTTTAAGTGTCACAAGTTAGGTAATATTATTCAGTTTTATTCATGTGTAATGATCAAATCGGATTTTGGATGTCATTTGCAATGTTATGTTTGGCAAGTGAAAGGAGGAAAACATTGTTTTCACCTGTAAACTGTAATACATTTAGCCAGGTCGTTTAGTTATTTTTGCAGTATGAACACAGTGAACACAGGTAGAAGTAGCTTTAGAATGAGGGTGGTCTAATGAACTGTGTTCTCATGGTATCTTCTGTATCCTGTTGGTTCATGGCAGAGATCTTCCCTTAGTTCAGTAGAGTGTGACGGAGAAATCTGAGAAATTAAAAAACATCCGAGTTGATTCGATTTGAAGTGATTTAATTAGAATTTCATCCTGATTCACAGGCGGGTCAAGTGATTCACTTATAGACAATGTATGTTCTTCATGTTGTCACTCTGTCACTGCAGTACTCATGTGAGCTGTCACCATAAATGATAGATTTGTTTGTATGATTCCATTTCCATAAAGTTATCTGTTGACTTCTTGGTCAGTATGTCTTTAAATGAAAGGAGGCTCTCAGTCTACAATATCTTCTGATCAGATCAAATTTAATTAGGTTACATAATGAAAAATATGATCAGTCAGTAGCAGCTCTGCCTACCAAGCATGATTTGAACCTGGGTGGTAGAGAGAGACCAAATTCAGTGACAAGAAATCGTAATTGTTCACAGAAATGGCATGTGACGTAAGCACTAAACAGCAGCCACTCATTTGTCCTTAGCTGTATTTTTGCAGGAAAAAGCTTTACCTGGAATAAACTGTCCATGTGTGACTCCAATGAGCATCAGTTTGAGCTGTGGTTGACTTACATAGCTAACGAGACTTCAGGAAAGAGCTCTCTATGGTTCATGGAGAATTAGATTTTCTGTTGCATCATGTTGGTTTAAATTTAACACTTTAAATTTTTAACTTCACTGGTTTACTTAGTTTTAGTATTTTGTGTGTGTCCCAACTTTCCAAACCAACACATAAATATATTAGGATAATCTAATAGTGCAAGTGCAGTAATGAGGATCATGTGGAGCAAAGATACAATAAGGCTCCTGCTACTTTTCCATCTCACTCTAACCCTTATCTACATATACTATATTTATTTAGTTAGATGACAGTTAGATGAGAAGATTAACATCACTCTGGAAACAGTCATATAAAGCCAATGTTGATGATGATACAAAACATCTCATCTCCATCTCTCCATGAAAAACATTCACCAAAGAACACAGTGAACTGAAGCAGACGTTAGAAAAACACTCTGGTTAAATTGAAATACAACATTACAAAAAATAAATAAATAAATGTCATGAGATGAACAATAATTAGGCTTAGGTAACGGGGTAAATTGTTTATCAAGGAGTGCAGTTCATTGAGAGTGCAGATGCGTCTTAATGTATAGAAGCAAATGTTTGTGAGTACTTTTTAATGTGTCAGGATGATGCTGTGTGAGGACTTGATTCATGTTTGAGAAAATCTGATTTTAAATTCAGACACAGGAACAGTTTGGCTTCACAGTGGGTTATTGAATGGGCTCCTTTGATCTCAAATTAGTAATTGAATTAAATATAGTTTATTCTGTTGGGGTATTCATGGTTATGTCCACAAGTCAACCAGTAAATATTAATAAACCTGAAGGTTGGTTGAGGGATAAAATTCTTCCAGGAATTTGTAACATGATCCTGATTAGGGGTTTTTCCAGTTTCCTGTCTTCCTTCTTAATTTACTAAAGATTTGTCTAAACTTTTATTTTTGCTCATAAATTTTGGTCATAAATTTATTTTATTTTATCTCCATTTTTGCTGTAAATATCACATGTCCTTCCAAGGGAACAGAGCAACAAAAACAAAAATTAAATTAAAAAAATAAAAATAAAACCATGCAATAGAACTAAAAATAAACTACATATGCATTTTATCTATTATTTATTTATTTATTTAGTGGATACGGCTTTTGTTTTGAAAACGACTCCTCTTCTTTATCCGGGTTTGTTTTGAAAACAGGAAGTACTCATTTGTTATTGACGCTAGCGGAAGTTTTATACCCGGAAGACTTTGTAAACAAACGGTGTTTGAGTCCAAAATAAGGGCAAGAAGGGGCATGATAAACTTCCGTCATGAACTAAGAAGAAAGACAGTGAGGTATTTAAGGTGAAGAACATGGAGGACGAGCAGCGGAAACAGCTCGGAGGGAACCCGGACTGGATGTCCTGTCTGCCCGAGGAGCTGCTGGATGTCCCGCTGTGGAATTTAGCCATACCCGGTAAGACAAACAGCTAAACTATAGTAGTTTGTTTTTGAAAATGTGTTTAGATTTAATTTCCTGTCACATTTGCCACACAAATGTATAATTTCGTGGGTTTCCTGTGTCTGCCTGCGTGTGTGACTCCTGTCCTTCTCATAGCCAAAAGTTTATGGACACTTACATCTCTCTGTGTCTCATGTCTCCAGGGAGCCATGACAGCATGGCTTTCTGTCTGGATGTGTCCTCTCCTGTGCAGAGATCAGAGCCCTGCCTCCTCAGAGTGATTGACAGGCTGTTACCCTGCTGGACTCGGCCCTGTGTCTACCGCTGGGCCACCACACAGGTAAAGGGGGCACACATGCATACTATAAGTCAGGGGCCAGTAGAGGTGTAGCTGAATCCTGATCATCCACCCAACCTGACTATCTGCAAAGTGAATCTGCAGCTGATCCTAATACATCGAACCTGTGTGTGTTTAGCAATCAGTCCTCAGTGATCAGTGTGATCTCGGTGTCCGGTTCTTGGACCTGAGGATCGCCAGGAAGCCGGCAGGAGGCAGCAAACTGTTCTTTGCCCACGGCATCTACACACTGATAACTGTCAAGGTACAGGAATTACACTGAAACTCTGCTCTCGTTGAAACTGAACCCAGCCGAGTGCAAACTTGATTTCCAGCAGTTTTTGTTTAAAGCAGAACAATAACAATATTTGTCTGAATGCAGGAGGCTCTCGATGAACTGGTGACCTGGCTGGACGCACATCCTAAAGAGATTGTGATTGTTTCCTGCTCGCATTTTGAATCGCTCACTGACGAGGATCACACCAGTCTGGTGGAGTACATCATCACGCTGTTCAGAGACAAACTCTGCTCCTCACAGGTAAAAAAGGTAGAGACAGAGTATTGTGCTAAAATGATTAGGTACATAGGTAGACTGCCATAGCACTTTTTAAACTGTGTGCACTGTTTATGTGCAGGAGACTCCCACCCTGCGTTCCTGTTGGTCCAGAGGTCAACAGGTCATCGTTTCCTATGGAAACCAGGAGGTGGCGCTGCAGCACCCTGAGCTGTGGACTGGAATACCTTACAGGTAAATACACAGTGGAGTCTTTAATACTTTTCACACCATGTTTTTGTTGTCATGCGTTAAAAACAAAGCATGAGCTTATTGTTTTTTGAGACTGGGCTTTAGGTGTCTGCTCTGTCCCCAGGTATGCTGACAGCCCAGACCCCAATAAGGTGATCGCTTACCTGGAGGACCAGAAGCGCAGAGGGAGACCAGGTAGGCAGTAGTAGAACATTCAGTTTTGCAGTTGCAGCTAAATCTCTCACCTGTAACTGATTTTTAAAAACTGCTTTTGTTTTCCAGCTGGTTTTTACGTCAGCGGTCTGAACCTGACCGAAGACGCTCCCTACGTCCTCCTCCATCCCCTCCAGAGCATGAGGAAGATGACAGTGAAGGCCCTCTCACTGCTGCTCAGCTGGGCGAGCGAGCAGCGGCCGGGACCTCAGGACGGCGGAGTCAACATCGTCTGCTGCGACTTTGTGGGCCTCAGCCAGTTCTGCTCGCTTGTTATCGGCCTGAACTACAAACTGCCGGGCGGACCCAGCACGCTCGCTGCCCGTCCTGTCTGCAGGACACCGGGAGGTGCCACTGTCTGTTGCCATAGCAACCAAACTACTGAGGGCCGCACCTGAGGTCCAACATACAAAAGAACCATTATCTATTTTCACACAAAAATGTCAATTAACACCTGTCCCTTTACTTTCAACCTGTAAATCTCATCCTGTTTACACTGGTGTGTCTGCGTCACATTCAGCATTATTCATTAGTAAATTAAAATGTGATTAACTGTGAACAAACTGTCAGAGATGGCACACTGCATGTCCGATCATCTGAATATGTTGCAAATTATTTCATGGTCTTCACATTTTCACTGTTACCTCCTGCACATGTTAAACTACACATTTTCAGCCAAATACATACATTTAATAAATGGTAATGGTAAAATATAATGTAGTTGTTCACAGCTATAAACTCATTTCAAGTTTTTACAAATGTGCATTTGTCAAAGATCATAAATTCTCCTATGGAGATAAACAAGTGTTTTACTGTTAATGAGCTTGTTTTCCTTCTGTGCTTTAACACTGTACAGAATCTTTGTATTGTTGATTTGACTGCATGGTTTATTAAGATGTTGGCATTTGAAATATACTCTTTCATACATTATGTAAATAAATACTTTTCATATTTTCTAACCTCTGGTTTTTAAGCTATTTTTGCAGCTCAGTGTTTCATGATGTTAGTAATCACATAGTGTCAGTAGAGAGGAGAGTAAAGTTTTAATGTCCTTGAGTCCTGAGTCCAGAGGTTAACACCTGTTGTAAAAGTATATTAATGATACTGATTACATGTTATCACTTAAAACTGTTTTAGGAACAAAACTGACAGAATAAGAGACAAAACAAGACAAAAACATTAAATATTGATGCTTCAGGTGCATTTAAAGTATCAGAGAAAGCATGATAGTATGTTCTAGTTTCTTAAAGCAGAGCTGATCTGTTGTTAAACTGATTGAAATTGCTTTAGTAGCTTTATTTGAATGAAATGTTCCTGTAGCCTCAGTTTGTTGTGCAGCTGTAATTTGAATGAAAAAATAACAAAAACAAGTATTAGATTGGATCTAGTTTTGGCAGATATTTGATATTAAAAAGGGGAAAAAAGAGCAAAAGGACATTCTTACTTGTCAATGAGCTCCATGAAATATTAACACTTACCTTAAACAAAAGGTATCTCTCCATTTTCTAACACAAGGACACTGATGACTCCAGTGATAAGAACCCAAATCCAGGGTAAAGAGGTTCAGTGAATGCACCGTAGAAGGTGTACAGGTGAGTTAGTGAGTCAGATGAGACGCTGTAGAAGGACAAAGTGCCAGCGGGCCAGTCCAGATACACTCCGACTCTGTTAGAGGCGGTGGAGGGATTAG
The DNA here is from genome assembly GCF_001640805.2 of Lates calcarifer. Taxonomy (NCBI): domain Eukaryota; kingdom Metazoa; phylum Chordata; class Actinopteri; family Centropomidae; genus Lates; species Lates calcarifer. The sequence goes on from NC_066854.1 coordinate 2,538,643, forward strand.
TGAGAAGAGCTGTCCTGATGTTATTGTGCCAGGCGTAGTAACATTTATCCGTTAACTCCAAACTCCACGACTTCTCGTTCCATCCAAGCCTGCTGCCGTCACGAGCTCCTCTCCGCCTGAGACTTCTGTAAGTCACTCCAACATCAACCCCTCCTTCCCAGTCCACCTCCCAGTACCAGCGAGCGGACAGACCAGCTGTGCACAGCAGCTGGTAGCACCAGTCGAATCTGTCGGGGTGGTCAGGGTACGGCTGCTTCTCTATCGCCAGCAGCACTTTCCTGTTGTTCTCAGTCAGGAGGACATTTTTGTGAGCTGTGTTTGGGTCCAAGGTGAGTTCACAGACATCTGAAGGAAGAAAACAAAATATATGTAGAGGCAGGTCTCAGGTTTTGACTGAACGGATGTCACATTAATGGACTTTACACACTTACACTTTGTCAGACCAGATTTCAAACACTGAACACCACCATGATCCACACTGGAGGAAAGAAAACAAAGTCAGACCTGCACAGAGGCAATTAACCTTCATAAAAATCCTTACTTGTATCAATCTTCTTCCCCCCATACCTGAGAGTATCCAGTCTCCATCGTTGATCCTCCAGTCCAGCAGAAAGAAGCTTCACTCCAGCTTCCCTGGGATGATTGTAGCTCAGGTCCAGCTCTCTCAGGTGGGACGGGTTGGACCTCAGAGCAGAGGCCAAAAAAGTGCAGCCTTCCTCTGTGATCAAGCAGCCTGACAAGCTACGCAAACACACAAACTTCAGACCCACATGCTGTGTTGCTCCATAGACCTCACTCATAATGAACATTTTGTTTTTTAACAATAGGAAAAACACAGGTATTGCTCACCTGAATGTTTCCAGTCTACAGTGTGGACTCCTCAGTCCAACAGAGACCTGCTTCACTCCTGAGTCCTGCAGGTCATTGTTGCTCAGGTCCAGGTGTCTCAGACTGGACGACTTGGAGCTGAGAACTGATGAGACATCCTGACAGCATTTTTCTGTGAGCCCAGTTTGATCCAACCTGAAAAATGAACATTTCCCTTTATATTTAGATGGTTTTATCTTTCAGCAAGAATAAAAAAAGTGCTGAGAAAATAAGCTCTCACCTCAGAGTTTCCAGTGAACATTGTGGATTCCTCAGTGCAGTAGACAGAAGTTTCACTCCTGAGTCCTTCAGGTCATTGTTATTAAGATCCAGCTCTCTCAGATCTGAGGTCTGAGAGCTGAGAACTGAGGCCAGAGCTTCACAGCTTCTCTCTGATAACTTACAGCCACTCAGCCTGATGGATTTCAGTCAGTACACTTATGTATCGCACAAAAACAATTCACTGAGAAAATGTTTTAAATGAAATGTGAATATGCTCACTTAATTTTAGCTTGATTCATTAGACGTAGTAAGGAAATGATTTTGAAAGTAAGAAATATTTAAAGATGCAGTTTTATTAATGTTGTTAGTGATAACCATAGTAGCAGGAGGCGACAGCAGAAAGTGCTGAAAACAGAATTAAATCTTAGTCTTTAGGAAATTAAGACCAGATTTTTTAAGTTGTTTCTACAGTTAAAAGAAACTGAGAACATGTTTGCGGATGCCCAGACAGAGATGGACCAAGAGAGTGAATACATTAGAGCTCTTGCTTTCATTAACAGGCCAACACTTCACAGATATCAGACTTGACATATTGTAAAATCCTGACCTGAGACTTGCCAGTGAGCAGTGTGGACTTGGCAGTGCAGCAGAAAGCAGCTTCACTCCTGAATCCTGCAGGTCGTTGTTACTGACATCCAGCTCTTTCAGACTGGAGGACTGGGAGCTGAGAACTGATGAGATCTCCTGGCAGCATTTCTCTGTGAGGTTGGTCTGATTTAATCTGAACAAGAGACAGAAACATTTAACAGGCTCCAAGCCAAGAAATGACAAGGCACAAAACGCCTTGTCATTTTTACTCTTAATAATCAAACAAATGAGATATAACATATTGAACAAACATACATAAAACATACTGTTTTACAGTTTCAAAATCATGTTACCCCTGAGCTGTAGAATATTAAACTGACCTCAGAACTTGGAGTTTACAGTGTGGAGTTGCAAGTCCAGCAAAAAGTAGCTTCACTCCTGAGTCCTGCAGGTCATTGTTGCTCAGGTTCAGGTGTCTCAGACTGGATAACGTGGAGCTGAGAACTGATGAAAACTCTTGACAGCATTTTTCTGTGAGCCTGGTTTGACTAAACCTGACAAAAAGACAAGAATTTCTCTTTATATTTCAAGTGTTTGTAGAGCTACAGATTCAGATGTTGTGCATGAATCACATGCAATATTATAGCAAGGACATAGTGATCCTACCTCAGAGTTTCCAGTCTACAGTGCTGACTCAGAGAAGAGAAGAACACCACTCCTGAATCCTGCAGGTCATTGTTACTCAGGTCCAGCTCTCTCAGATTAGAGGAGCTGAGACTTGAGGCCAGAGTATCTCGACTCTTCTCTGAGACATTACAGCCGATCAACCTGAAGAGTTTCAACCAGTCTTATCACAGATTGTATAAAAACAAGTTCTGTGAAAATAAATGAAGTGATGCAACTGATTCATTAACAACCTGTGAAACATACAGTACTTTATCCTGACCTGAGTGTTTCCAGTCCACAGTGTGGACTTTCTAGTCCAGCGAAGAGCAGCTTCACTCCAGAGTCCTGCAGGTCGTTGTAACTCAAGTCCAGGTCTTTCAGACTAGAGGACTTGGTGCTGAGAACTGATGACAACTCCTGACAGGACTTCTCAGTCAGGTTGTTTTGGTTCAGTCTGGTAAAATGAATAAAACAGCAGAATGAAGGAAGAGGTTTTGACTGCTATACACTGAATAATACAACATTATTAGATCACAATATGATCTAACCTCAGTTTTTCTAGTCTACACTGTGGATTCTCCAGTCCAGCCAAGAGCAACTTCACTCCTGAGTCCTTCAGACTGTTGTTAGTCAGATCCAGCTCTCTCAGACCAGAAGACTGGGAGCTGAGAACTGATGCCAGACCTTCACCGCTTCTCTCTGACAGGTTACAGCCCCTCAGTCTGAAGAACATGCAAAACAAATATTAAAAAACTCATCATTTCTCACCTGCATGAAAGATGAACCCTAACTCTAAATCCACCAGTGACCAAATGCATGCTAAGAAGTTAATGATCATTCCACATAATCATATAATAAATACTTTTAACTTTACTTTTTAAATACTTTGACCAGTTAATCTGTAAATATAATATATATCATATGCTTTTTTATTAGCCATGCCAGATTGGAATATCTCAACAACTAACTGATGGACATCAATTCAATTTTGTACAAATATTCCCCCAAATTTGTCTGATTTTTTTAATAAACTTACAGAGAGATATTTGAGGCTTTGACCACTGGCAGCAGCCTCAGAAGACCCTCCTCTGAAGCTGAGTATTTCCTCAGGTCAAACACATCTAGCTCTTTCTCTGATGACAGCAAGATGAAGACCAGAGCTGACCATTGAGCAGGAGAGAGGCTGGCTGTGAGGAGACTTCCTGAACTCACGTACTGCTGGATTTCTTCCACTAGAGAGTGATCATTCAGCTCATTCAGACAGTGAAACAGATTGATGCTTCTCTCTGGAGAGAGGTTTTTCCTGATCACACTCTTGATGTACTCGGCTGTTTCCTGATTGGTGTGTGAGCTGTTTCCTGTCTGTGTCATTAGCCCTCCGAGGAGTGTCTGATTTGTCTGCAATGAAAGGCCCAGGAGGAAGCGAAGGAACAAGTCCAGGTGCCCGTTTGGACTCTGTAAAGCCTTGTCCACTGCACTCTGGAGGAGATATGATAGTTTAGATTTGTCCCTTAACAGATTAGACCACCAGGTTTTTGGTTGAGACAGCTGATTGATGCCAGAGTTGATGAAAGTCAGAAAGACATAAAGAGCAGCTAAAAACTCCTGAACACTCAGATGGACGAAGCAGAACACCTTCTCCTCATACAGCCCTCTCTCCTCTTTAAAGATCTGTGTGAACACTCCTGAGTACACTGAAGCCACTGTGATATCAATGCCACACTCTGTCAGGTCTGATTCATAGAAGATCAGGTTTCCTTTCTGCAGTTGCTCAAAAGCCAGTTTTCCCAGAGACAGAACCATCTTCCTGCTCCCTGGATTCCAGTGTGGATCTGCACCAGCTCCTAAATGATACTTGATGCTCCACAGTTTGGCTTGAACCACCAGGAAGTGAATGTACATCTGAGTCAGGGTCTTGGGCAGCTCTCCTCCCTCTCTGGTTTTCAACACATCCTCCAGAACTGTAGCAGTGATCCAGCAGAAGACTGGGATGTGGCACATGATGTGGAGACTTCGTGAGGTCTTGATGTGGGAGATGATCCTGCTGGCCTGATCCTCATCTCTGAACCTCTTCCTGAAGTACTCCTCCTTCTGTGGGTCGGTGAACCCTCTGACCTCTGTCACCATGTCAACACACTCAGGAGGGATCTGATTGGCTGCTGCAGGTCGTGTGGTTATCCAGAGGCGAGCAGAGGGAAGCAGTTTCCCCCTGATGAGGTTTGCCAGCAGCACGTCCACTGAGGTGGACTCTGTAACATCAGTCAGGATCTCAGTGTTGTGGAAGTCCAGAGGAAGTCGACACTCATCCAGACCGTCAAAGATGAACACAACCTGGAACTCTTCAAACCTGCAGATTCCTGCTTCTTTGGTTTCAGTAAAGAAGTGATGAACAAGTTCCACCAAGCTCAACTTTTTCTCTTTCAGCACATTCAGCTCTCTGAAAGTGAATGGAAATGTGAAGTGTATGTGCTGGTTGGCTTTGTCTTCAGCCCAGTCCAGAGTGAACTTCTGTGTTAAGACTGTTTTCCCAATGCCAGCCACTCCCTTTGTCATCACTGTTCTGATTGGTTGAGCTTTTCCTGGCGGTGTTTGGAAGATGTCCTCGCATCTGACTGTTGTTTCTGGTCTTGCTGGTTTCCTGGATGCTGTTTCAATCTGTCTGACCTCATGTTCGTCGTTGACCTCTCCGGTCCCTCCCTCTGTGATGTAGAGCTCTGTGTAGATCTCATTCAGAAGAGTTGGGTTTTCTGTTTTACCAATCCCCTCAAACAAACACTGGAACTTCTGCTTTAAACTAGATTTGAGTTTAGCCTGGCAGGTAGCAGGAGACTCTGCATGAAAAAAAAAAACAAATTAATGTCAACTGTACATAAAATAATTTGCTAAAAACAGGAAATATGGATATAAATATTTGTGTAACATAAATTATGTTGTGGTTAAAAACAATCTTCTTACTGCTCTGCAGAGAGTTAACCAACCCGTCCTGCTTCATTCTCCTCAGGAAGAGCAGTGTGATGTTCAGGAACGCCTCTCTGCTGCTCCTCATGTCCTCTTCCTCCTCCTTCATCATCACCTCGTCATCCAAACACTCTGAATTTAAAACCCTCTGCATCCTCCTCAGCTCGTTCTTCACAAAACAAACAATGTTCTCCTCAAGCAGCTGGAAAACAAGGTCATAAAAACAGTTTCAGTGTAGAGCATGAGAACAGGAATGGTAGTTTATGATTGCTTCATGTGTTTGTACATGAACACACCAGAAATATGGAGTCCACATCAGTTTGATCCAGGGCAGACTGACCACTGTGAACACCTGAACTCTTCTGCTGTAGTCTGTGGAGGACATACAGAATATTATATAGTATTTATTATTATTTGTCAGCAGGATTATGGAAAAAGTACTGAACTGATTTGCACCAAACCTGGTGGAGGAATGGAGCATAGGCAAGGGAAGAAGTCATTATATTTTGGGGCCACATCCAGATCTTTCACTATGAATTAGCATATTTTTTCTCTGAGGTCTGCTGTATGTTGTTTGACACTGGCCTTGAGGAGGAGTTAAAATGTGCTCAAGACAGGCTAATACAAACATTAGTAACATTCTGACTCACTCTGGTTCAGAGTGTTGTCTTTTAAAAGCCAGAGGTGCCTCGATCGACTGGCTGCTCTTCATGGACACACAGCTGGGTACAGGAGAGCCTGGTCTCTTCTCCTGGATCCTAACACAGACAAATAATTGATACAGAAATGTAGTTTCACCCTAAAATTGCTTTGTTAATGCCAACATGGTACAGTGACTCACTCTGGTTCAGGAGCACGGCTTTTAAAAGCCAGAGGTGCCTCTATCGACTGGTTACTCTTCATGGACACACAGCTGGGTACAGGGGAGGCTGCTCTCTCCTGCTGCTGCTCTGGGCTTCAACACAACACACAGGTTTTACTTTTAATAATCATGAAGGCTTCTCTGACCCTTTCAGCATTTCATACAGAAAAAAAAATGGAACAGAAGTTGCTCTTTTGCCGCATTAAACAAACTAAGAAAGGTAAAAGATACTCCACATATTCAGGTATGTGTAGGCAAAACGATGTAACTGCTGCTCACCTCTGAGCTTCAGTCCAGTCATGTTCCCCAGCTGGAGAGGTTTTTGAGGGGAGGATCCCCTCATTAATCCCTTCAGCTAGATCCATAGTAGAAGCTTACACCTTTAAAAAAAACAGGATTAATAATATTCTAAGAATAATTCCCCTTCATTGTCAAAAGATGATTTTGATAGACACAGCAAGGTAAACACAGCTGCAGCTAATGACATTAATAATACTGAATTTCTCTGTGCTCTGTAATCGGGACGCTTAGATCAAAATTACACAGAGCGAGTTTAATTTGGCTGCTGCTGTGTTTACTCTGTTGTGTGACAGGTGAAAAGGGAGAGGTGGCATCTGTTTGGCATTAGACGCCCTTTAAAAGGAAACCTGACACCTGCTGATCCAAGAGCAGTTTGAGATGCACCTCGGGTCAGAGGGCCAGACACAGGAAAACCAGAGGTAATATACTAACTCTAACATTACTCCACTAGGTGGTGATCATCTAAAGCAGGTACTTGACTTGAGTAAATCAGTAAATATAAATGTATTTTAATATCCTCATACATAAATGGAGGACTGTGTATGTGATGGAGTATAGTTTAAGTCCTGAACAGGACTTCCTCTGCCTTCAGCATCTTTCACAGTCTCAAATATATGGTCCCAGAACCAGGAAATGCTCAACTGTACCGTTATTTAAAAATATCATAGGAGTTTTACATGAAATATGAGGGATGTCTGACTATTGTGGGCTACCTGGAGAAATAATGGGCAATAAAGCACGATGAAAAAGAAAGTTACGGTACCTTTTCCATGGTGAAAACAGGGTGCAAACGGCTGTCAAACAAGTGAAAGTCGCCTCAAACTTCACCGAGAAATTCATCCACAAAAAGAAAAACAGAGGAAAGAAAACAAAGACAGATTATGACAACTAATTCACTTGTCTGTCACACAGGACTACCAGACTTTCTCGGAATAAAGACATTCCAGCGACACACGCCCAGGTGTTTCAAGTTAGTCTAACCCGCTCCCCGCTGCCCTCCGTGCCCTGAGCTGAGACTGCAGGCAGCTCACAGGGACGCGTCCTGCCCTGACCCCGAGGGAGAAGCGTCCTGCTACTGTAATGTTAATCACAAATGGTAGAAATAAATGTAGAACTTCATTAAGAGCAATAGAGGTTATGTAGTCCTTGTATTTAAAGCAGAATTTGTACAGAGTGTGAGGGGGAGGTCTGCCTGAAAGCCTGACTGAGGGCAAAAAATAAGCTGTAGACGTTTTCGAGGAGGAGATGTAAATCAGGTAACCTTCCAGTTTCATTCTGACAGGTGAAGCACAGGACATGACAGGAGGTCAAATGAATGACACCTGTCATGATAAAATATTACTTTTAATAGTGGCAGGCACACAGAGGAGATTAGGAGGACCAGGTCCTTTCTAAAGACTGACATTTTTCAACATACAACACGGATCATTTCTGCTTTCAGGGTTAATTCTCTCTTCTGTTTTTTAAATTCCTTTAAAATAACTAAAATAAGCAGCTATATTTGGTAATCCTGCTCCTGTAACACTAAGAAACTTCCTCTTTTTGTCCCCTCTCCTTCTTGCTGCTTCTTCTAGTTATTTGCTAAAGCTTACTGAGCAGTTTAGTGCATCTCTGTTCCCCACGAGATGATGATTCCTCATGATTCTGGTGACCTCTGACCTTTACTCAAGTGTCATGTCAGGTCAAACATGTTTCTCGTTCCACTTTGCTTTAATCAGAGTCCAGGATGAACGCATGTTGTGATTAAAATGAATTGAAGTAATTTAAGTGAGATTCACAGACCAGAAACTTTCCTGTTTCTTGTGCACTGTCCTGCAGCTGTTACAGTGCTGAGCTCAACTTCCATCACATAGTTGGGTATCAAAAGAATAATATTAGTCATTTTGTGACACATTTTTGACAGCCTTTAATGATACTAATGCCAATTCCCTTAATCTTTGTGTCATTGGTCTCATTGTTTTATAACTTAAGAAGATGATTTTTAATTTATGGCTAGAATTTTACTTAGTAAATGATTCCTCCAGAAAAATTAAAAACACACGATTTAGAAACACTGCAAAATTGCACTAATTAACTTTTTGATAATGTTTTTTTTTTTTTTTTTTCCCATGAAATGCCTTTTATACCCTACCAGGTGCATAACTCTGATAGAAAAATCCCTTTATTTAAATTTAATCAACTTAACTTAACTGTTAAGTATTAAAAACATAAATTATAACCATTAACCTTAAGCGTTTAATTATAAATGAGCCTTTAAATGAGCCCAATTCACAGAAATATAACCAAAGACAGGACATGTGTGTCCTCACTGATGTTCTGTTTACAGCCCTAAACTGAAAAAGACTGAAAAGATGTTGTAGTAGTGAATTTTAGTGGTCGTACTCAGTGGGATAATTCTATGAGGTTGTTTTAATATGATATTAAGCCCCTGTCATTGAGCGGACACATCAATCTACAGCAGGTCGGCACGGTTTGAAGGCAGTTCACCTAAATGTGGTGTCATTTACTGACAGGCAGTTAGAGATAACAATGACAACATGCAGCTTGAGCTCTAACAACTCTGTCACTCCACGAGGAAAACTGCTCACTACACTAATGAAAAACTGAGGTGCAGCCGTGGAGGCAGGTGGCTGATGACAATAATAACAGTTAGGTGATCATCAGAGAACAGGGCTGGAAAATAACAGAAATCTCTCAAGAGACTATGGAGGGGGGCAGACAGTGGAGGTGGAGAGGCATGAGCCACATTAAGCATCAGTTTGATGTCTGTTTAGTCATAATAATCATATTGAAAAAGACACTCATATACTCCTTCCCTGAAAATGATCACATTTTAAAAGATTTCTTCAGTACCTCAATAATTCATTGGATGCAGACTATGACTGCTTATGGATTATTCTGCATACTTTAAATGGTGCTAATTTGCAGAAATGTTAACAAATCTATGGCAACTGCAGTAATCGACTCTGTGGTGATCATACTTCTTGTTTACAGGCTCCAAACTTAGATTAAATAAGATGAAGAATAAAATCAAGGGTTACAAAGTACATTAATATAAACATCACTATTTTAACAGCTCAGAATATTGATATGGCTCTTATGTTCCTGCAGCAATTACCACTTCCCCGTTTATACATCTACCCTGTGGTTTTGGCTGCGTCACCCTGCAGAAGAACGTTGTGTTTCAGAGCTCTTTGCATTCTGCAGGGAAAGACTTACTGTATATTCCTGGAAGAAAAAACGTTGTTTTTGAGTCACATGACATTATCAACAGATAACCAGCTGCTGCTGAGTCACGTGTCTTTATCTGGATAAAGACATGTGGGAGGTAAAGAAGCTAAATGAAACACTGGCACTCACCTACAGTATATATACACTGTAGAAAGTGACATAATGAGTTCATGACCTACTTAAGATCCACCTATTTATACTTACTTTACCTACTCATTATTTACTTATGACCTACCCATGTGTCAATTCACTCTCAAGTAAAATAATAAAAAATACTGCTCTTGGTATTTTATTGTGTGCAGAATGCAATGAAAATACCCCCATCAAGTGAGAGAGATTAAAGGTCATTTCTGTTTAATACGTTAATAAGTGAACATGATAAGAAAGGCTGAGGCTTTGTTATGAGACTTGATGGCCTCAGACTTGTCCTCTACTGCCACCCTCAGCCCATACAGACAATATACCTGTCTCTGCTTTTTAAAACTGTCAAATATTCAGCTGGGAAACGTAACTCACAATTTCCACACAGATTTATTCAGTGACATGCAGCATTTCAGAAATGTTGCTCACATAACAAAGTAGACAGAGTACAATCTGCAGGAGTTAATACACATCTGACTGCATTAGTTATGGCTCTGTTAGAACATGAAAATGTTATTCTAGCCTCTAGAAACTGAAATTGAATAACACCCCAGTGTTTGGATCCTCTTCACTGGAGACACCAGTAAGCGAGCTGCGGTGCATTTACTGTACTGCTCTCGAATAAAAAGCAAAACAATTAACAAGCAACAGTGCATAAAACATTTATGGCTGAATCCTTTCCTGATATCTGTACAGAAATGTTATTTGTTGGCTTACTATGTGCACAAACTGTATCAGCCGGAAACTCGTCCCTCAATTTTTCAGGATTACAACATATTTAAACATCTTTGTGTTGGTTTGGCACATTTGCTGCATATATTTGGAAATGTTAATATTCTCAGTGAAAGCATTCACATCACACATTATAGTTGAACTAGAAAAAATAAATATCCCTTTGTTATTGCTAAAAAATATGATTTGAAAATATCTTCCCTTGTAAGACAGTAGCAAATTGAAAAGGCTATAACTCAAGTGCTGCGGGTTACAGATAACATCAGTGGAAAAGAAAAGAATTTTTGAAAAACATACATTTCATAAACAAAGTTTATCTCACTCTTGGACGTGAAATGTGTAGATGACTGCACCGTTATAGATGAACAACTTTATAATCATCTGAGTATTTCAATCACTGCATTTTCCTCCCCAGCACTGGATATTATACTGCATATAAAAAGTAAATGTGGTATTTAAGACACAGGAAACCTGGTTTAAATGATTATTAACACTGTTTTCCAGGAGCTTGAGCTGTAAATTTGGCATGTTTATATTTTCATGACACAGTTTTTTGGTTAAACACAGACAGAAAAGACAAGGAAACATGGAAAATCTATGTGCATTTCTCAATCCACAGTTCTATGTACGATCACAGTGGTGTATCCCTCTCTGAGATAAATCTAATTGCCTCGCATGTACCACCATTATATTACAGTCACAGACTATAAACTTCTCTACCTTTAAACACCCAGAGAGTCATTTAACAGAAGTGTTTTAGAAAAGAAAATGTCCAAATATCCTCAAAGATTCTTCCTCTGGATGGGAAAATGGCTGCTGATGGCAGTTCAACACAAAGGATAGTGTTTAAAATTCTGAATTTCTGTCAGAAAATGTCAAGTAAAATATATCTGTTTGGACAAATATAACTGAGCAAGAACACATGTAATTTCCTCCTTCAGCTGCAATCTATGTTGAACTTTATCTTTGATTAAGAAAGGAGCTGGGAGACTGGTTAAAAATACATTTTTACTGTGCATCAACAGAACATCTTTTCATCCAGATTGTTAGAGGAGTCTTTGAGGATATTAGAAATACCTTCAAAGAAGCCACAAGTTTTGTTATACCATGTTCAAAGTTGTTGGATATTTGACTCTCTAAGTCGAATGTAACAGTAATACACAACTGGGAATCCAGAATCTGCTGAAAACAGTTTATCAGTATGTGTGTCCTGTTAATTATCCAGAGTAACCAAGACGCTGGAGAAAGGCACATTTAATTCTATAAAATGAATTTTCAGTGCTGTCTGAAAACCGCAGACAAAAATCAATTCACCTCCATTTTACTGGGGTCAGAGCAGAAATCTGAGACACATACAGCATCTCAGCCCCTGGGCAAATAAACACTTGGCTTCACCAACTAGCATCAGTTTCAATATCTGTATCAACATACGAGCTGACAAGTCACAAACACCAGAGAAATGTCAACAAAGCTGCGCCTTTGGAAACTCGGTCGGCTTTTAAGGACACTGTCGCCTTACCAGAGGGTGTGTTACTGTCACCTGAGCTTAACTTAGGTTCAACATGTGGGATAATCCTGTATAGCACCATATAAAGAGGGGATAACAAACATTAACTAAATATTAATTAGAAAAAAAATGTATTTACAAAGCACCACGTACGGTGCAAAGATAGATAAAAGTGTGTGTGGACAAAAGCCTGGCCGACCACTTTTGGACTTTGTCCAGTGTTGTGTGTGTGTGTGTGTGTGTGTGTGTCTATCTCTTAGACTGGCCGACATAGCTGTTCTCGATGCACAGCACGACGTAGGAGCTGGAGCAGCTGCTGGAGCTCTGCTGGAGCAGACTGCCGCTCTGCAGCGACGACGCCATGCCGGTCAGCGCCCGGTCGCCCACACGCCACGTCTCACAGTATCCGTCAATGTGCTGCTGGCCAGCGTTGGTCGACCCGTGCCACATCATCTTCTCTGGCCTGAGATAACACAGACAGGGTGTCACTTTTACTGCATGTCTTAGAATAAAGATGCAATATTGTTTTGATGTCTACGATCTTTGCCTCACCATGTGCTGTCACTGAGAACATTCTTGCCATCGAAGGAGTAGATTGGCACATTATCCTTCATTCTGCCGTCATTAAAGATGGCGTCCCAGCTGTCAAACAAAACCTCATCCTGAAAGAGATGAGACAACACACGTAGCTCAGAGGATTAGTTGTGCAATTAACTTACTTTTCCTTCCTGTCTCAGAATCTAAAAGTGGTTGCCTAGGGATGTGGACTTGCATCAGCAGCATTTACTACTGATTTACACTTTGTTCTCTGCCAGTGGAAGAAAACCTCTGTGAGGTACCTTCAGATTGACGATTGGCAAACGGTCCCTGTCTGCCTTGCGGACAATGCTTTGGAGGTCCTGGAGTCTGGCAGACAGGAATGCCCGGAAAGTTCCCTTCATCCCAATGGCCTGAGCCTGGGTGAAGCACAGGAAGTCTGCACCCCGGATGCCCCTCATGGCGCCGGTCTGCGGGCTGTTCAGGGCGATCAGGTGGAGCTGTGGAAACACAAACATGCCCGGTAACATTATATTCTCCTGTGACGAAATCAAGTACAGCTTTAGTTTAAAAGCGGCCTCTCTTACCCCTGGACCTGAGGTGTGATGGTGGACTGGAGTCTGGGGCACAGGAGGAGGGGGTCTTCGCTGAGGGGTGACTGGGTACCTGGGGCGTTCCTGGGTGGTATAGACAGAATACCTACCATCTGGTTGGTTTAATCGGTCTGCGTAACTTGGAAACCTTGGATCTGTTGGTGCTGGGTACCGCGGATCCGGCTGATATCTGGGGTCAGGGTGGTATCGCGGGTCAGGCTGGTTTGGATGTGGGGAATCAGGGTGGGTTGGGTGTCTGTGATCAGGGTGCTCTGGGTATGAAGATCCTGTGTGTGTTGGATGATGCACGTCAGGCTGCGAGTGACCGTTAGGAGGGCTTCGGGGGTCAGTGTTTGAGTGGTGGTCTGGAGAGTAGGGGACGACTGGTGGGGGCTCCACAGCTGCAACCTCATTACGCTGCAAATAATGTGCATTATATATATTAAACCAGGGCGAGTTACATGTTCTGGGGAAGAGATTAAGGCAAAATGACACTTACATCCTCACTGGGCAAAGGAATATAGCTCCCGAGCTGAAAAATAAAGGCGACAGCTGCATTAATACAGATGGAAAAACAAATTATTAAAGGGTTTTTGTGTCATTCTAGCTGATTTACGTTCATAATAAAGATAAATGTTTACCTGGACTTGACGAACTCCATCTCTGACACGTAAGTAGAGGTCTGTTTGGTCTATAATGTAGACCAGAGAGCCCTCAGGTTGTCTTCTAGCTGTGGCTGTCATGGTATCATAAGACCTCAACACTGTCACCTACAAACACCAAAACACACTCAAAGTGAACCAAGCTCATGATGGGGCCACCTCATTGGTCCAGACTGACATATCTCAACAACTATTGGACAGATTTCTCACCCCAGAGGAGTGTCCAGGCAGTCCAGGCACTCCAGGTGGTCCCGGTGGCCCAGGAATACTGATAGCTGTCATTTAAAGAGAGCTCGAATGAGATTAAACACAGGCTTAATTGTGAATATCTGGGTGTGTTTACAGTGATTACTCACTCTGTGTGCCCCTGTGAGTTCCAGATAGAGTAGGTCCTGGAGGTCCAGGTGGCCCTGGTGGCCCAGGTTGCCCATCATAGCCTCTTCCTGGTGGACCAGGTAGCCCTGGAATGCCTGGTGGGCCAATGATGGAGTCACCTTTAGGGCCCTGATGGGACAAGGACAGAGGACATTTTACAGTATGTTAAATAATATGATATACTCAATACAAGGAGTCCATTACATTAGATGTGTATTATGTTTTAGACAGTATGATCTTACGGGAGGTCCAGGTGGTCCTGGTGCTCCGACTCCACTCCCTCCATAGCGGGGGTCATAGTATCCTCCACCCGGTTCTCCTTTCTCTCCTTTAAAACCAGGACTGCCCGGTTCACCTTTCAACTCATTCTGGACACATAAACATCAAGAAAGACAAATAAAAATCTGCTAATAATTTAACCTTAAACTATGATGGAAAGTCTATAAAGTTGATTCTTACCTTTAAAGTGTAAATGTCATAGTTTGACCCGAGACCTGGATCAGAAACAAATTGCCTTGCTTTAAAAAATAAAACATTTACTTTGAGCTTTTTCTGCATTTATGTGCACAGGTGAAGTAGTGCTACCTGGAATTTGCAGGAACCCAGGAGGTCCACGATCACCTTTCTCTCCTTTAACAGCTATAAACAAAGAGAACAGCAAAAATATCTTCAGTTAAAAAGGAGCAGTTTTACCTTTATGAGAGTAGTAGGACATGAAATATGTCTCCTTGCTTTCTTGTTGAGGGTTAGATAAAAAGTTTGATACCACTCTCATGTCTGTGCACTAGTTAACTTAGCGTAGCATAAAGAAAGAAAGAAAGTAAAGTGTGTTTTCAGTGATGGTATTCACAGTAATGAGTGATCTCACCGGGGTAATATCTGGAGTAATCATCATAACCCTGAAAAGAAAACACAAATATTATCTGTCACGTGTGCTAATCTAATTGTCTAGTTAAAGTGAAAAAATAAAAATAAATCAAGAATATCTGACAGCATGATATTTCATGTCTGGACTCACTCTGAGTCTGTCGATAGGAGCAGGAGATCCAGGAGGTCCAGGAGGACCTGGTGGACCTGGAGGACCCTGGGACACAACAAGTATTGATTATTGATGGACTCACTTTAGAAGCTGACTGGATTGAACCTTTTCTGACCCTCTTACAAAATGGAAAAGTACACTAAACTCTATGATACTCACAGGGTATCCATATCCAGATCCACTGCCTGAATCTCCTTTCTCTCCTTTGACACCATTCAGCCCCGGCCGACCCTACAGGAGAACACACACCACATTCACAATCATATTTAATACCTTTCACACAAAGACTCCTAGTGGTAGTATGGGCTTGTTTTTACCATTTCAAATGGACTTGATATGAAAATATAATTTGACATTTGCAGGAACGTACGTACCGGTCGACCTGGAAGCCCAATCTCTCCCTTCTGGCCTGCAGGACCAAGTGAACCCTGGAGAAAGAAAATAAATATATATTGATGTGATTCTGTTACATTATATAATATCAGCAAAATCTGGAAAATAAAAATATGGTACATACAGGAGGTCCTACAGGGCCAGGAGGTCCCATCTCACCCTGCGAACAAATACAGAGTGTAAACACTGACATTTTAAGCTACGACGAATAGAGCTATGCCAGGGACGCTTATCCTCACGGTGTGAGGCAAACAATATTGAATGCACTGAGGTTTTTACCGGCTGTCCTGCCAGGCCACCCAGGTACATCGGCCTCCCATCAGGCCCCATGATGATACCAGGCTCTCCTTTCTGTCCCTGAGCAAAACATTTTAACACACAAGTTCATGACGAGGACTGGAAAAATATTAGAAAATGGCTGATGACATGAAAGAATTTTTTTATGCAAGCTGAGTTAATTGTTTCATTATTTCAAGGTTTTGTGACTGCAACTTTCTTTGTTTGTTTGTTTTGTTTTTCATTGATTGAAAGGCAGATAATCCTACTTTAGGGGCATATCCTGGAGGGCCTGCATCTCCTTTTTCTCCTTTTGGTCCCACAGGCCCCTGCATCAAAACATATAACACATAACTAATTTCAATTTTTGTGCATTAATTGGATTTTTCCACACTCAACTCTGTGATAATGTCAGTGATACACACCGGGAATCCTGCTCGACCAGGAACACCAGCTCCTCCCTGAAGAGGAGAGAAAAACAAGTCTTTAAATAAGAATAAATAATTTTTTCACATGGTAAAACTTTAGACTTTAGTAAGGTTTATAGTGAGATTAGTTGGGGACCAAAGGGTGTGTCCACTCACCTGCCACCCTTCGTTCCAATAAACGTCGTTATACTACCGCAAGACAAAGTTAGGTCAGTTAGTGTGCAGGTGAACAAACGATGAAGCGAGCAGTGATGGTTAGTGAATATGAGTGACTCAAACAGTGACTGTTGAATGAGTGATTTAGTGAATGAGCAATTCAGTAGCAAGCTGACATGTGCAGGTTATTTTCCTCTACATGTTTAGAAATTTAAAGGATCAGTGCATCAGTCTTTGTTAATGACTTGACCTGTGACTCACATCGCCTGTCGGCTGGTAGATGATCTGTCCTGGAGGTCCAGGAGGCCCTGGAGGTCCAGGTGGTCCACCGTCTCTCCCTGGCAGACCCTGAAACACAGATGGCATGTCCCAGCCAGGTTCATCACTTTTTTGTGTCCCCCTGGAGCTGGAGTTCAAACCCAGAGAGCCTTTATTTTACATGTAACTCACCGTCTCTCCTTTTTCTCCTCTGTCTCCTTTTTCACCCTAGAATTTGAGCACAAGAGAAGATCAGTGCCATGAACAGTCTAGTCAAGTCAAACCGTATAGTGGTGTATTATTGAAATATTCTATGCAATATAAGAAGCAGTTAAGCAACAAAATACAATTTGTCCGGCTACACACCAGCTGTCCAGGGAATCCATCCAGGCCTGGGATTCCAGGTGGTCCTCTTGGTCCTTCTGCTCCTTTGTCTCCATGGTTCCCTGGCAAACCTGGCTTCCCCTAGAAATCAGAATATTACCAGAATACTGTTCTATAACAACATTTTGCAGGCTTATCACAACCGATTTGTTGTTTTTTTTTTTAGGCATCTGTGTCCTTTTTCTTGGATTTTTAGTTTCAGGCAGCTTGTTAGACTGTGAGAACGACTGGATGTAGTACTTACAGGTAGACCTGCAATACCAGGAGGACCCTGGAAGACATGACACAGGATAACATGAGATGATGCACGTACTGTGAGGAAAAGAACAGGAATGACATGTCTGGCTAAATGGATACCTGTGGTCCAGGTGGGCCTCTGACTCCAGGCAAACCATTGATCACCTCATATCCATCCTGGTCATTCTGTAAGGAGAGGATTTGAACTTATCATCCTGTACACTGACATCTAATGATCTAGACTCTGAAGAAGCCTCTACTCACATAGCCAACACGATACGGTGGCCCTGGCGGTCCAGGAGGCCCTGGAGGTCCAATTGGTCCCATGGGACCTGGAAGCCCTGCGAGTCCAGTCTGCCCTGGTTGACCCGTCTGTCCTGGGTCACCCTGAGAACCCTGAGGTGGGCGGGAAACAATGTGGATATTTTGGGTTGGAGAGAAATAAGTGAATAAACAGTGTGATGATGCCAAGGAAGGTGTCATGCAAGAGAAGCATGCAGAGAACCAGAGGTTAAACAGAGTTAAGTGATTTCTTAACATCATTAGATAAAGGGAGAGAGGAAGTCACAAGCAGCAGCATTTAATTAAACCATGGAGGGAAAGTCTGTGTCCTCAGACGACTGTGAGGTTCAGAAAATACAGTTTGAAGGATGCAGGTTAAAATGTCAGAAACTGGGATCATTCGCTGTGACAGTTAGTTGTGAAATGGAAACAGATACAAACTTGGAAACCTCCACAGCAGAGACCCCTCCCCAGTACCTGTGACCCATTACACACCGTAGAGGATGGAGTAAAGTAAGAGAACAGGCCGGTGAAAAAGTTGGAGTCTTGAGTGTTTTGCTGGAGGAAGGCAACAAACAACGGAGGAGAGAATCTATCTGGAAGCACCCGCCACAAATTTATCCTTGATTCATGACATTCATGCTTTTAAAGACAAGATTTGAGTTTTGAGGATTAAAAATTCAGACTTAACTCACCTTCTCTCCGGCTGCTCCTGGAAGACCGAGCTCACCACAGTCACCCTGGAGCAAAAACAGATTTAAGGACATAACACTCGCTTCTTAGCCTTGTTAGCAACATAGCAAAATTAGGAGGGGACGGTATCCATATTTGTAGTCTGAGTGATATATTCTTACCTTCGCTCCTCTGGGTCCAGGTTGACCAGCTGCCCCAGGAGGACCAGGAGGGCCCTGAAACAGCAGACAGGATATGCACAAACAATCAGCATTTTTACTTCCTGATCACCTAATCGGTTCAATTCTACACCAAACACTGAGTCAAACAAAATGAAAACACTAACTGGTAGACCGGGGACTCCGTCTTGTCCAGGTGGTCCAGGAGGTCCAAAGGCTACGGGACCATTGGGTCCCAGCGCCACTGAAGTACCAGGGATCCCAGGGGGGCCAGGAGGTCCTGGGAGACCAGGAGGACCTCGGGGACCCTGGGTGACAAGTCACAAAATTATTATGCTGTGTAAAAACACGACCTTTCAAATGACAGCACTGTTAGATTAAAATGATTTGCAACGTACCCGGATTTTTTCCAGGTCTGGGAATCCTGAGCCCTCCATGTCAACAAACGTCTATTGAAACATAAAGGAATAAAATACAGTGACAAATAATATGTCTTGAAACTTAAAAACTGAAAGAAAAGGAAGAGTGGACGTACTGGGCGATCACCAGTGCCTGGTCCAGGAGGTCCTGGTGGACCTGGGGGTCCTCTGGGTCCTGGTTGACCCTCTCCACGCTCGCCCTGCATAAGATTCAGACACCACACGTTATCAAACTAAATAAAGACTTGTGATGTAGTATAATACTGCACCTTAATCCATTCTGTACCACACCTTTTGGCCCTTGGTGCCAGGTGTTCCTGGATTTCCTGGGAAACCTCTTGGCCCAGCAGGACCCTGGAAACAGGAGTTGAAAGTTACTCTGATCATTTTTCACTTGATGCAGAGAAGCTCAGGCCTGACTTATCCAATGCAAACAAAGCAACTTACAGCTTTTCCATCCTCTCCTGGATCGCCCTGAAAGACAAAACAATCAGTGAGTAACAAGCATTTAAAAAAAAAAAAAACACTCAAGTTTGGAAATGAGGATTTTTCTCTCGACTCACAGGCTCCCCATCAGTTCCTGGAGGTCCTGCGGCACCGTCCGCTCCTGGCGGTCCCGGAGGTCCGGGAGGTCCAGCCACCTGCTGCACAACAGAGCCATCCCCGAGTCGGACCACCTCAGCTGCGGGGCCGGGAGGACCGGGGGGCCCGGGAGGCCCCTGAACCCCACGTTCTCCTTTATTACCAGGATATCCAAAGCCAGAGCTGCCCTGAAGAGGAGGGAGGACACAGACACATCGATCTGGTTTTTCACTGTTGAAGCATTTGGTTGAATTAATGTTGTAAGCATCACTCTGTCATGAACAAGACAAGTGAGACATGCACAGTGAACATACCTTTGTACCTTTTTCACCCTGAAAAAAACCAGGAAAGATAAATTACAGTCAGTTATCCGTGAGGCAGGTTGTGCAGCTGAATGCACACAGACGCAGAGCAATGTTTTACCTTCTGTCCTCGTTCTCCTCCCTGACCGGAGACATCAGAGCCGGAGCTGGACCCTGAGTCTCCCTTTGGCCCTGCAGGGCCTCTGTCCCCCTTTGAGCCTTTCTCTCCTATGTCTCCTTTATCACCTTTAGAACCACTGGGACCTGAAGGATGAGTCACATGAAAAGAGTTGGCAAGTTTGGAACAACTTTATTTCAGAGCACTTTAACCTGCCGATTTGTACGAGCTGAGCTTTAATGCACCATGCAGAGACAACAATCAGCTCCACTTCCACATGCATGCTCACAACAAAGGCAAAAATACTGAGTGAACATTTAATGTACTTGAAACTAAAATCATTTAATTAAAAGTTTTGGAACGTCAGAGAAAATTACAACACAAATAACAAAGTGCCTGCGGAAAAAAAGAAAAGCTGCAAAAGCAAAAGCCAAACAAGTCTGAATAGATGGTGTTTTCTCATCAGATCCAGTGACTGATCCAGTGCTTGTACTTTGGTTGTCTTTCCTCCACAACCTGGTGGAGCTCCTGTAATAGAAGCAGTGCATCCATCTGTTCTGCAGAGGGCGCTGCTGCATAATTCTAAATTCTCCCTTAAAGTGGGGGCCTCTCCAGTTCCTCTCAGTATGACCTACAGATGCAACTTATGCAGAGTTTGGTGTGTTTCTTAAAGCAACAGCACTTCCTGCTCCAGAAGCTGGGGATTATGGGTAATATACACTGTTCAGTCATGTTTGATAATGCGTTGAATAACTTGGATGGATCACAGATTGGAAAGGAGCACCATGATGCCAACAAACCTCCACCAACATGCTGTCAGCTCACAGCTCCACGTCCTGCTCAGCTGACTGAGAAACCAGCTCATTCTATACTCAGATAGGATGGCCACACACTGATTAGGACACAATCCTAATCTTAATCTGCATATCTGCCATGCGTTATCAGGATCCTTTTGCCCCCAGTGACCCACCTCTTGAACCTGGTGGCCCAGGCCGGCTGTAGTCCACCGACGGCCGGAGATACCTGACATCTAAAGTCAACACAAACACAACTTTACCTGCTGCTCAGCAGGTGCATGAGGCCTGCATGTGTTGGCTCGCAGAGCAGGGGAATGAAGAGCCTCACTAATGTCTGTCTGAATGTTTTGGAGGAGGACATGGAAGAACAAAGACTATGTAGGACTTTTTAAATCTGTTAATGTGGGCTCTTTGAAGGAGACTTTAGACTTTAATTTTCCACCTGAGGGAGCTAGAGAGTTTCCATTTACCCTCCTGCTGCACGCTGAAACCCCGCAGCAAAACTCCCTGCACTCTCAGGTCCTGACAAGCAGCTCTATGCACATATTTCTTGATAAAAGCAAAGGGATTCTACAGGACGTTTCTTTGGCTGCAGCTGCCGTATGATTAAAAACTTCCATTACACCGTTCCGCTGTGTGCCTACTGTAATCAGGGTCTTGGCAGGCACACGGTGAAAAAAGCTGTTGTGAGCGATTCCACTGTTGGTGATGAAGCCGTATATTACCTGTTTCCTTGAGTCTGGTTCCTTGTGAGGACGTCAGCGGGGGTTCGGGTACTGGACGGAAAGGTGCAGGAGTGGTCTGGAAACAGAAGAGAGTAAAACATCTGCAGTCTCCTTCATTTGTCCAGTGGCAGCATTAGTAGTGTTTCAGTATTGTCATATTGATTGTTGCTGCTGCCCAGCCAAGTGAACTGAAGCTGCAACTTGGACTGGCATAAATGTATGAAAGAATCCAAAATATTCTCACACAGAAGCTGCTAAAAGTCTTTATTTTGAGCTAATATTTGACATGAATTCAGTGTTTTCCAAGTAGAGAGACACATCTTGAAACTATTTCATGCAACTAAGTTGATCTCTCTTTGCCTGTGCACAAATGAAAAAACAAACTGACCCTCACAGTGTGTCCCGTCTCTCTCCTCTCGCCTTCACCACTGCCAAAGTCACCAGAGGCCTGAGAGACAGAGAGAAAAAAGATGACACCCAGAAATATTCAAACACTCAAATCAAATAAAACATTCAAACACTCACAGCGTCAGAGTCGTCCTCGTCGTCACACAAACGCTCAGCAGCCCGAGGGTTTCCCACCACTCTCAGCTCTGCGATCTCCCCCTAAAAACACACACAGACACACACAGTGAATGCTCTTTATTTCACGATGATGATAACTCTCATTATTCACAATGAGGCATGAATTTAGCTTCCTCTGAAGCTTCCACAGAGACGGAAAACACAAGAGAAATGACTCATGCAGAGGAGAATATTGTGGCAGCTGCCTTTGCCACTCTGTCTTCAGATGATCTTAAACAACCTTCACGTGTTTTGGCTCTCAAACATGACACAGACAGTCTTGAGTCCAGGTGGATTTAATGATGCCAGTTACTGCCCTTAAAAGCTACTTTCTGGATGAATTAGGCAGAAAAAGTCTGAGGAAACAGCTAAAAATTAAAGAAGCATCAAGACAAAATTAGTATTTTTAGCTTTTAACATGAATTATATCCACGTCTTCTCCACTTTTCCACTTCAAAAGCCATGTAATGTCACATGTGGTCACCTGGGTCACTGACTGGGTGCAAGCTAAAGGTCAAAGGTGAGGGAGGTCGAGAGATACATTTACAAGAAAAAGGAGGGTTTAGTCTGCCCTTCCTGTTGCCAGTGACCCAGACACAAACCTGCCATGCTGTGCCACAGGGAGATATTAAAGAGGGTCCTGACCCCACAGAGAGGTCAGACTTCTACATACAAATGCAACTACACACACTCACACACCTGCTCTTTTAGCACACAGTGTATTATCCTGACTTTTCCAGGTCCTGTGGGTGACATTTGGAGGAGGATTCATTGCTGTTTTTCATTCGTATTTCATTCAGAAATGTGATGAGCAAACATCTCTTCAGCACTTGAGCATTTCCTCTGCTGGTACCCTGGAGTTTATGGTTAGAAAATGGACTTCTCTTCCAAATTCTAGTCAATAAAAAAAGCATTTTTGGAAAAGGGATCATTTTCTAACAGAAGCTGAATTCAAACCATGTTTCATTTCATCATGTTTCATCCTCCAAAGTCGAGATTTAACACATCATAAAGTCCCGTCCCATTTCAAAGGCTCCTCCAAATATTATATCAGGTATCTGGTTCAAGTGCTGAGGTTTTTAAAGTCTGACACTGTGGGAACCACCTCAGTTCTGAGGTTATCAGCAAATGTAGTCAGTCCTCAGCATCTGATTTATTAGAGTTTGTTGCAGCTCTGGCTCTGGATGTTACTTCAAATGAAGGATCACATGTATATCAGTTGTTTGTTGTCCACTTTACAGGATTCAACATTTATAGTTAAATCAAATATTACCTGGAACTTGTCAGTGTCTGCTCCTCCTGCCTGACCCACAAAGATCCCCGCCCCCGTGTCAAGCTCCATGGGGTCCGGGGAACGCTCAAACTTCACCACCTGTGGCTCAGAGTCGCAGCCCTGGTAGAAGGTCACCTGCTCCTCAAACACAGACAGCGAGAAGCGACTCCAGGTGTCCACCATGCTCGGCACGTTGAAGCTGGCCGCTTCATACGAGGCCTCAGAGTCGGGCTCGGTGTAGAAGAACTGCACCCTCTGACGGCCGGACTGCACTGCGCTGAGCTTGACACCAATGTACATGAGCTTCTGGCGCCCATCTGTGATGGAGAAGAGGACGGAGGCGGCGGAAGTGGAGGGCTTGATGTGGAAGAGGAGGGAGAAGTGGCGGTAGAAAGGGTTGGGGATGTGGGCCAGAGCTGGCTGACCCGCCGCCGCCGCAGCGGTGAAGACATAGGCAGTCTGCCCCCTCGGCCCGTAGACCCTGGTGATCTCACTTGGTGGAGGCTCTCCGATCAGCTGGAGCAAGGAGACGCCACTCTCCTCTGCAAGAGGAGAGAGACAGGAAATGAAGATTTAGAGTCTGATGATTAAAGGACATTCTTTTAAGAGAAAAGTCAGACAAACCCTGCCTTCAAGTGCAGCAGTAAACACATAAACTAAGTGCACATGAGTGTAAAATAGTGCCAAATGTGAGCTAAGTTGTTGGGCTGTTTAATTGGATTTTATAGAATCCAATTAGTCACCACAAAATAAAGAAGCCAAAATCTAAATCATCCACTAAAAACTAATTTTATTCCAGGACATATTTTTGTATTATTTCCTCCAAAAAGCAGGATGATGTCTGCATAAAAGGTTTACATTTATGAGGCAGAGGAAGGAGCTGATGAGGTGCACTTGAAGGCAGCATGAGTCTCAGAGAGAGTCAGTTTAAAGCACAGAAATGATCAGCAAATCACAAGTTCTTTGGAAAGAAAAACTTCAGTTCAACAACAGCAAACACCAAACTGCACTGATGATCCAGGTCAGAGAGTAAACCACAGATTCAGTCAGTGATCGCTGTGAGGCTTTAAAGATCAGTGCTTGATGGAGTGGAGGCAGAAATATCTAGTTTTATAATGGTTCTACATTAATGCTACACTGTGTGAGACTGAGGGTCATAATGGTCATATTAATGGAAAAACTGCTGATATTTCAGTTCCCATAGACTAAAATAGCCCAAAGGGAAAAGGAGCAGCAGCCCTGAGACCTACGATTACGCTCTCATAAATCGCCATCACAGGGGAGAAAGCGTTTTGGCTCAGCAGACACTGCACAGTGATCTCCTGAGGGTGGTCTGTCATCGCAGATTCATGAGAGGAGCTGACTAAAAAGTACAATCTGTGCATTAAAGGGTCACAGAGGTCAGCGGTCACAAGGGTTCCCAAGATTCTAAATAATGTGAAAGCATTGAATGCAGCTTGTTAAGTGTTCAGTCAAAGAGAGCAAAAGAAGAGAAAAACCAGCTTAATTGGGAGACGTCTGCAAAATAAACAAATGACTCTGAACTCTGAACGTCCCCACACACTGTATTATTGAATTAGTCAAGTATGAAACAGAAAATGACACATATTAGCTCCTACGCTCAGAGGTTGTGCCATTTTTTCTCACTTTTTACTTTATTACAGTCCCATTTCTTACACACATTCAATAAAAATCACCCAGGCAGCAAATAGTCCAAACAGAGCCGTTGGCGTCGAGGCTCTCTTAATCAATTTACTGTTTTTCTGGGGAATATTTCACCAAATTTGAGCTCAAGAGCCAGAAAACCTTCTCTGTAAATAATTAAACACAGAGCTGAATAATATTTCTCATTCTTATATATGTTTTACAGTTTAATTCAATGGCACACAGCACTGTGTTTTTGGCTTTTAGAGTGTCTGCACTCTGGACTCTGGAGCGTGTTGCTCACCTTCTACCTGCTGAGAGGAAAGTCACGTCGTGTTGAGCAACACTTATTTATGGGACAACCAGTTCATAACCAACTGCACATCTGCACTCACCAACACAACACTGGCAGGGAGTAATCCTAAACACATGTTCTTACACACATACACACAAACACTCATGTACATGGTCCCTGTTGCATGAATGGTGGGCGTTATGTTATGTTGTCTCAACCTGCACAACTACAGCTGAGCCTGGATCCTGTGGGATTTTGTCCAATTGGAGCTGGAGCAGGGCACGCAGGGTGGTCAACTTCCCACTGAGGGCACCTGCTATTGGTTAATCTCACACTGACACAGCTGCTGCAGCTGTCGCACAAGTCAGGTGGGTCAGATTATGTATGTAGAATTAATTAATACATTTTGAAATGATGAATGACAACGAGGAAACTCTCTAAGTTTCTGTTCTAAGCCAAGTTCTGTTTAAATTTCATACATATTAACATCTGGAAGCCGTCTGGTCCAGCCACAGGTCTCCCACTAAACAGGCCATTCAGGCAGTAACAGTTGAGCCTCCCATGATCACAAACAATCTCTGCCAACCAGTAACATTGTGGCTTTGAGTCCATTACATAACAATTACACACACTTTTCTTATTTCTGTATCAGAGTTGAAATCTCAGTCTCAGGCTCTGAATTTAATAATGTTTTTCCTGTGGACCAAACTGCAAAGCAAGGACCAGCAGTTCCCGACCTAGTGGCTGCACAAGGGGTCAAAGTATTAAACATAGATGTAGTGATAGATGAGACCATTAAGAGGAGAGGAACCAGAACAAAACCTTCTACTGCACAAAACTGTGTTTATTTCTTTTAGACTGTCCCGTAATCTTTATTATGTTTCTAATAAATTACAGGAACTCTTCAGGCCTTGAACGATATAATAAACAAACTGATCACTTTACGGTTGAATTGGACACAACTGAACAGAGCAGGCGAGTACTCCACCAATTTAGCCTTGAAAAAAGAATCAGAGTCAATGCAGCAGAACCAGAAATATCATGTCTCACTTCATGTCTCCACACCCAACTGACGCTGACCCAAATGACAATTTATCACTGAGCTCCGTCTGGAAACATCAAGTCTCTATACACCTTTTCTCCCCAACACCTGTGAACAGACTTTGATGTGTGGTGGAGCTCACGCTTTTATGGGGTCACAGGCTGAAAAGACTGGGGACCACTGCTGTGCTCAAAGAGAATAATGGTCTTCTCACTGTTGTTACCTTGAGCTCATTATATTCTATAGTTCAAAAACCAAACACTGGCTCTGGAGAGGGCCTTTTGTGTTTTTACGTTACCTGAAAACCACCGTAGGTTCTCCCACACACTTGGAAAGGTAATGGTGAAGTTAGGGGTATTCAGTTAACAGCAACCTCAGCACTTTAAAACGTAGCATGGTAAATTACAGAAATGGACACATCTGTGTGTAAGTATATGATGCTGCTTTTCATGGTTTGGGCTGGGGACTGGGGCTGTAACAGCCTCCTCTCCTCTGCTGCAGGGCTTTGCTCCCATCCAGCCACAGGTGCATTTTAGTGAGGAGCAACACTGATGGCTGAACTATTACCATAACGTATTGTCTGAAATATCACTGAATGCTGTAGAAAGTCTAGCAGGGAGGGGCCATTAAAAGCTCACTTCAAGTCCGTAATCAGCTGTTTCTTTAGCTTGGCTGTCCTCCAGGCGACAGATGGAAGCTGGCATGACACCCAAACGTGGGAACTTCGCCTGTGAAACCATCATCATGTTAACCCAGATGTCTGCTCATGGCTCCTTGCCCTGCTTCTGTCTCCTCTCTGACTCTCTCTCTCCATGCAAACATGGACCCATTGTAGGGAAGAACAACACGCAGCAATGTGTTCAATGTTCCACAGCCCTGAGGGCATCGGCGAGTAAAAAAGTGACCTCATGTATTTTGTTACGGAGGATTACTGGAGTGCCATGTCTGTATTTTCCAACATGCAACCCTGGAGAAATCCACTGCCTGTTTTACTGTGTGAAGAAAAAAGACACTGCCAGAGAAGAGAGGTGCAGACAGACAGATGGACAGACAGAAGGGAAGGAAATGCGTGTCAGATGTCCATGGGAAAGCAGACCATGAGGGACTCTAATAGGTTGAAGCACAAAGACAGAGAATCAGTCCCAAAAGCCTGCAGGGACTCAACATGCCAGTTAAAACAGGCTGAAATGTCACTGTGGAGCTGGTGGACTCCTCCAGAGGCTGAGGAGGGTAAACCATCTCCCCAGGGGAGAGGTTAAATTAAACATTAAGACATAAGCCCTAAAAACTGACAAGATTTTATTATAGAAAATACAAACACACCCACCTCATCTGGATTAATCTCAAAACCAAGCCATGATTGTTAACACTGTCTCAAATCAAACTAATTGTACTGTCTACAAAATGCTTTTTAATCCACGTCTTGTTTTATTCAACCACCACCGCAAATCCTTAAAGATATTTAGTATGCTATCGTATACGATGAAGAAAAGCAGCAGAGAAGCTGTTGTTTCTCAGTTTATTACACATATTTTGTTTGCCTTCAATTCAATATATGGCTTTTAGTGAGCTATAGTTTATATCCTGTGCCAAATATTTTACTGCAAGTATAATAATAGTAATAAAAGGAGATCCCAAATCAAACAGACATGTTAAAAACATGCACAGATTTACTCTCATGTAACCAGGCTGCACAAGCAACAAGTGTGAAGGTTGTTGAAATCAGTGAAGAAGAATAAGAACGTTTCTCCAGACACCAACAAAACAAAGCTGAAAAAAGCTGGATAAACAGTTTCATAGCTCAAATATGAAGAATCCACTTCTGTGCGTGACATCTGACAGAACAATGCCAGAATAATGCCAGCAGCATGGGAACTGCTTTTTAACAACAGTAAAAACTAAGGACTGGTGTTTTCAGTTTCTCATAAAAAAAGCCTGAAATTAAAGAAAATGAAATTAACTTCAGTTGCAGTTGGAATAACCTTCCTCCTCTGGTTGACCTGGAGTGTCCTCATGTACAAAATCAAAACCTACTCATTCCTCGTCTGTAATTACTGTAGTTTGTACTTTGTACTCTGTGAGAGCAGTCTTAGTCTTTTTAGTTTGTTGCTTTCAGAAATGTACAACAACATTACACCATTATCAAAGTATGTCTCAACAAGAGCTTGCTTTACCTCCATCTGAACGCTGCAGTCCTTATTTGGCAAAGTAAGCACTGCAATAACAAATTAAAGTGTGTAATGACACACCGTGAAGAATCTGAGGTATTTATACAGTTCAGACAGTCTGCTGCTTTACCTTAAAACAAGTTAAATGAAAGAATGTTTAGCCTCTAAATCCTGAGTGTCTCTTCAGGGAAAGAAAGACATTCAATATTTACAATAACAAGGGACTTCCACTGTTAATTAAGCCGGTGGCTTAAACCATTAAGTCCCTCAGCTGTAGTTCTGTCCTCCTGGGACCGAACCAACTGGACTTCACACGTCTGAGAGGCAGAGTGGCATCAGTTAACACTTCAGACAGAGGCGACACAGCTGCCACACAGTCTGACTTTAATCTGTTTGAATAAGCCGAGAGCTCAGGTCTAATTAAGGCTGACTGATGAGGGATCAGTGAGGAGAGGGTGAATCTTTGGGTTCAGATGACATCATTATTTTTTGTTCCCATCATTAACATTTGTAATAGTCTGGTTTCTTGGCTGCTGTCCAATCCAAATATTTCAGTGGAGGAATGTGATCTGCGACAGGTAAACTGATTTTTGGGAGATATGAGCAGCTCTTTATTTTCCTTTTTAATACCTACTTCCTCCCCAAACATGGAAACACCCTGTACAAATACTGTACAAGCTGCACTTTTGCAGTTCATTGCTTTTGCTTTGCTGCAGGGTCAAAGTCATTTACAATGACTGGCGATTAAGACCTTGCAGTTAAATAAAGTTAGGAGAGTCACAACAACAGACAGATTTGAAAATAAAGTCAAAATCGAAGCGGCAGCAGTTGAGGTATTCTGAGTTTTAGCTCTTTGTCAAGCTGTGAAAATACTGGCACCTACATTTCCCAAAATGCATCTCAGTTCTCAGTTCTCTGTTCTTGTGTGGTATTAACATGTTTCAATGTTTACAGCTACAGAAAACATTAAACAACTTACCAGTTCTCCTGATGGCCACTAAACTCACCTTTTATGTCGAATTGTTGGATTTTTCCTTTAAATTTTGCTTTGTTTTCTCTCACAGTGTTTTCCACCATTGCCGCTGGAAGCTCACCACTGAAAATAAGTTAATTTCAGGAAAACGGAAAGGACTGAGGGTTAATTTTAGATCCTGATTAGTGACAGATGATTGTAAATTGGCCTAAAATGCAGCTTAAAGTGATTAAACACAGTGTTTTTGAAGAATACTGTGCACTGACTGTGAACCAAGAGCGGGTACTTCCCCGTTGGCATAAAGGTCTCTCTCACACTTTATCCCACTCTCTGTCTCTGCACATCTTCTAATGGTCGACCAAACACTCAATTACCACCCATCAAGTTTAACTGGTTTTGGAGGGTGGAGGCGACTGGCCGTGCCCTCTGACCCCTGGCAGAGACTTGAGCCTCCCTGTCTCATCCCGGTCACAAGGCTCTCTTGTTACCGAGTGTGACACCGTTGCCCTCTCTCCCAAACCGAGCACACAATCACCACACTCTCTCTACGGAGCCGGCCATTTTCCCACCCACAGCAGCTATCATGAATGCCATCCTCAGCGCTCCCTCCTGGCCACAGATGGCCCAATTGTTTCCCTCAGTGGGACTCTGGATGCTAAGACGCCACCCGCCTCTAAATCCACACAAAATTCCACACCAGCTGATCAGAAATCGTGACATATGATGAGAAGGAGATAACCCAGGACAGAAACATGTGACCGGCATGCACGAGTGGGAGTGCAGAGTGATTATTGGCCGACTGGACTGATGCTGCATGTGGAAAAGCACTGATGAATTGATAACTGTTAAATGCATGAAGCCTGCATGCATCTATCCTGAGGAAATGCACAGTCCTTAAAAAGCCTAAAACACGAAGGAGAAGTTTAACGAGCGAACAGGTTCTGAAACATCTTTTCTTTTTTTTGTGTGGGTTAATGATTGACGTAGTCTACGCAGGTGTTTGGAAATTCACACCCAGTAAAAACAGCCTAATGACAAGCACAGTGACGTTTCATATCCTGTACTGTAAGTGCAGTAAATGAACAAAGTGTCCACCACATACAGTACTTTATCTCACTCATTTCACATACATATCTGTGTTTTAAAGCAAAGAGCCTTCCAGGTTTTAGCTTTAAGCACAGTTTATGTCTGAGTTTAAAGGTTATCCAAACAAGAGCTCCACTTGTGGCACATGGAAAGTAACAAAACTATCTCCCACTTAAACCTGGATCATCTACATTAAATATTCCTGTAGGAAAACACATGATAAAGATGGTTTAATGTAGCAAAGTTCATACTGTTAACCCCCAGAGGACGACTCCATACTGGAAACTTTATGAAGCTGCTAAAAGGCTGGACGTGGGCCTGTGGAACATTTCCTGTCTCAGCAGTTTATTCTCAGGGAAATACTTCTGAACTGTGTATATCATATGAATGTTGCACACTTTTCTTAATGTAAATGGAGGAGGAAACCCTTGACTGCATGTAGAGAGTAATATATCATTTGGAATTTTAGTTTGGTGCACAAGGAAAAAGGCTGCGACTATTTTCAAAGAACCTGTAACGTAACGTTGCTGACCATTGCTGACTCATCACACAAAAACGATGCTTTTGCAGATGCAGTTTTGCACTGTGACAAGACAAATCACACCAAGTTGGGCATGCAGCCAGGGACAGTGACGTGAACTCAGGTGCTGCGTCATGCGCTTTCGTGCCAGTGAACCTTCTGTGGACATGTGCAGCGGACAGGAAGTGACACCACAACAGGAGCAACAACGACTGCAATGACCATACCAGGTGTTTTTGCATGTTTTAAGCCATTAACTGCAGATTTCTTTTATTTAACATCACTGGCAACCATGCTCTAAAGAAACAGGAAGAAAGATGGTTTTTTTTTCATCCTTTGGTTCCAGGTGTTAATTAGTATGCTTTGGAAAAATATCACCACAGTGAACATCACTAGAGGCCATTTTTCTCTATTATGAATACTTGAACTTTTGACTGACTCTGTCACAAAGTTTAGCCAATGAGGGAAGAGACTTTTGCTCCCGAGTTCACCCTGGGGACAGAGGAGTGGAGGAGGCACTGTCTTACAGGCTAAAGTCAGGGAACTAAAGTTTTACAGTGCAAGTCAAGTATTGTCAAGTATTTGTTTGCAAATTAAACAAATGGAAAAAACATGCAAAATCATGTTCAAAGTGATGGCAGATATCCAAAAAGGCAACAATGTGCTAGGACGTGTGCATTACCAGAACAAACACTGCACAAACAAATGCTTACACATCGACGACGACAAGTGACGTGACATCGGATTCAAAATGTATCACCACACAGGATACATTCTAACCCGCCGGGGTTACCTTTCCAGTTACTAACTGAAATGCACGCAGGACGCCCGGGCTCCTGCGCTCCATCAGGCAGGAGGTGACACTCCACCGGGAGACGCCCGTTTTCCAGGGACGCCCAGCAGCTGTCCTGCAGCACGTGGCAGAAGCTGCGACAGGGCAGGTGCAGGGGTGTGGGGGGAGAAGGGCACCTGGGCGCCAGCAGGAGGCAGAGGAACCACTCTGCGCTGTGGTGACACCCCGCCCTCTTCAGCCACGCCCACTCCTGTAGGACCACCCCCACCTCTTCCACAGATGTGTGGTTGAAATAGTTGGGCAGCGTGAAAAACTTTGACCGTTTGCCCGAGCAAATGGGCCAATCAGAGGGCACGGCGAGACAAGGTGGCTCAGAAGCATTGATGCGACTATCAGCTGGAGTTACACCCTCAGCAGTCCCATTCAATTTAAAAACATCACCTGTTAAATTGTTAGACAGGACTTTATCACCTGTCAAGACCGTCACTGACTCTACATCTGACTCAAGATCAGCTGTGGACCCTGATCCTGACCCAGATCCATCCCCTGTCCCAACCCCAACCTCCACCCTCTCCCCTCTGAACCTGTCTGAATTACCCGTTGTGTTAGGGTTAGCGCTCTCCGCCTTCTCTGTCAGGCCTCCGTTAGTAGTCCCGGGGGGGATCGTGGTCGCGTCCCACGCCTCGACAAACTCACGGATCGTCGTGGCCACGTTGATGATTTCTTCCCCAACCCCAGACAAATTGTCATCCTCCTCCTCCACCTCCTTCTCCTTCTTAGCACCACTGGTTGTCATGGTGGCACCTGTCACTGCTGTTGCTGTTGCTGTTGCAGTTGCTGTTGCCATTATTTCTGCTGGTGTCGTCTCTGTCGGCATTTCTGTGGTGGGTTCTGGATTTAAGAACCACAACCAGGCCTCCACGCTCCCGGCACAGAGAACCAGGAGAAGCTGGATCTTCAACATGCTGCTGGTTCCTGCAACAGTCCTCTAAGTGTCTCAGGGTGCAGCAGTGCTCCACACAGTGCTCTCACTGTTTCCCTGAAGCGCCACCTGTTAGCCAGCCGGTCAACAGTTAAATCCAAGCTGTTCGAGGGCCACTGAGCATCCACTGAATGAAAGCAGAGACATAAAAACTCTGCTCACACTCAGAGACCCTCCCTCCAGAGCTGCCAGTACATGGCTCCTGCAAACTCCCTCATGAAAAAAGCACTTACATGGACAGGGGGGAGACCCAAGTGTGGAGGCAGGCCTGTTACACTGATGCTGGAAGTCATTGGTTACTCGGAGTTGCCCCGACACACAATAAAACTCCTCCCCTGTGTGAGTTGTGGGTCCCCTAAGACTTTTTCTGCAGCACTGAGAAAAAGCATGCAAGTGTTCCTGCAACCACAAAGACACACCCAGTCCTGCACAGAAATAACCTACAAAAATATGTTTTTAAATATATTTTGACCACAATAAACTGTTTTTTTCTCATTATGTTCAGTGTGTAAATGCCAAGCTGTCAAGCGCATCGAAATGGGAGAGAATCAAGTTCAGAAGAAGTTCCCTTGAGCAAAATGCTCAGTTGTCAGAGAGTGTTTACAGAGTTTCCTGTAGATTTTTATTCACCTGAGATGAGGGGTCACAATAAAAAAAAAGGTTGGAAATCACTGGAGTAATAAAGACAGCAGCTGACAGGTTGTGATGACACTGTGACCTGCAGCAGATGAATAATTTGCTTTTTAGAAAAGAAGTGGTGCTCAGTTACACAATAGTCAGTCTGATTTATTGCTTTGTTTCAAAGTGTGGAAAAACCAAAACAGTGATAAGTGATACTGTGAGCAGCTACAGTACTTCAAACTCAAATTTCTGGTACTTTGCGATGTGTTTTGTGATGACTGATAGCTCGGTGATGAAACAGAGAAGCAACAAACACAAGTGTGAAAAAGTGAACTTGAGACGGCAGGAGAGGAGAGCAGCAGCAGTGTGAGGGATGAATGAAAGACAGCAGCTGAGAAAGTGAGGCAGCCAGGGAGGGGCGTATCTGATTGGATCGATGTCTTAAGCTGCTCTCCCGGGGGACCGACTCCATTGCCTCATCGCAGAAATCCTCGGAAAATGCACCGCATCCAGGTTCTCACAGATGGGCGATAAAGGAAGAAGGGACCCCCCCCCCACCAGCACACCCCTCTTCTCCCAGGCTTCCTCCTCCTCCACACAGCCCTGCGTGCCCCCATCATCCAGATACCCGCCTCATCTGCCAAGCTAAGACATCCAGCTGTTACACATTCCAGTCCTCAGACCTCCCACACCCACGCTGCATGACATTTGGAGCCACATCTTGATAATTTGTGCATTCATACAACACCGCTACCGCTGTGTGAGCGCATTGAGCCGGACGCTGAGCAGGACTGAGGGAAAAGAGGAGCTATTTTTCTGTTTGGATGCTTTGGAGGGGAGTGTGAAAGTCAGCTGTCACAGACTGAGCAAATGCGATTAGGAGTTTTGGCTCAGAGGTCAGCGATGACAAAACACTGGAGTCAGTGCTTCTCTTCAAAGCTAGTTAACAGTTTGGTCAAGTGAATCTTCACCACCACAACAAGTACATTCTCAAAAATGACCATGTAACTGTGCCAACACACACACACAGCACAATCACCAAAACTGAACATCTGTATGCATTGTATTACAGTGTAGGCAGCTAGTTTTCATGACATACTGCAATAATACATCCTGATTTAGTTGTGTATTTTGTTTTAATAGTAGGATCTACAAAGTAACTACAGCTGTCATACAGATTAAACCAATACAATATTTCCCTCTGAAATGTGGGAAATACACTGACTTATACTCCACCCTGGCTGGTACATCTGGTACAAGTGGAACACACTTAAAAATAAGAAAACAAAAGCTCTTATGCCTTAATCTTGCAGTAATTACCAAAAGCAATTACAGAGACTGTGTTTGTGGGGAGAGCTAGATTTCCTGTGCAGTAACTTTTTGGCACAGCAGAAGAATAAAAACCAGTGTGTTAACAACAGTCAGATGTATCAGAAACATCAGAAATTGGCAGTTAAATGCTCATGTTTTCATGATAAAGCATTTTTCTACTAATGTAAAACAAAAATACAAACAAAACACTGAAACTCAGGTAAGACCTTTTCCCTCAGACACGATCAACGATTCAAAATGTTGAGTTCATGTGCAGCGCTCTCATCCATACATCACCATAAATGCCCTGCAGACTCTCCCACATACACGTTTAACCCTCCCTCTGTGTTTCCAACACTTTTCATCACTATCGGCTGTCAGCTGCTCTGACCTGCACAGGGCCACGAGCAGGGTAAGTAAACACACCACAGCATTATTCCTCAGCGAGTCAATGAACGTCAGTTTATAAAGCCACCTGGTGCTTTCCATTTGCAGCATTGTTCATGCACATGTACACATATACATGCAGTTATATACAGTAGATTCCAGTGTGCTACAGCTGCATATTAAAGCTCCAGTGGGGACACGTCTGCTTAAAGAAAATATTTCCTCCTTAAACCTGCATCTTTCACTCTCTCAACCTGTTTCTCCCCCAGACGGTAAGTACTAAAACTTCCCAGAATGCCTTTCCAGAACCTCTGGAAAAGGTGCATGGCCTGAACATGTTGATCTTATTTTGGAAGGAAGCCCTCTGGATGTTTTCTGAATTATTTCCTGAAAACCACTACCGATAGCACACACACTTTTTTTTAAAAAAAGGAATAATGTAATTTAGTCTCTTGCCAAAAATAGATTGAGCGAGAGATTGTGAGCCAGGCTCGATGTTTCCAGCCTTTCTGCTGAGATAAACTAACTGCCTCCTGGATGTAACTTCATATTTACTGGACATACATATATAAACCTCTAATCTAACTCTCAACAAGACAGCAAATAATTTTCCTTAACCAGAACTAAGGGGAAAGACAGAGAGCTTGATAGACAGTGAATGAGGTTTTGAAATAGGAAGAGCAGGAGAAAAAACAGTAAAATAAGAGAGAGAGAGTGTATAAGTTGCAGCTGTGTTAAATTACCAGTGGAAGGTCTAAATCTCCCCAACCTCAACTAATCGCCATGGCAACAAGATTCCTCCCGAGCTGAGCGACTGTCAGGAGACTTACGAGTGTGTGTGTGTGTGTTTGACTGTGTTAAACACAGAGAAACTACTTCAGCATTTGTTTAAAGGAGTTTCCCTGTTTTAATTGATGAAATCTCCATATTTGGGATTGTGTCTCCGTCCGACACAGTGAGGAGGAGGAGGTGCAGGATTCATACCTGTCACCAGCAGATACTACATCTTTACAACTGCTGCACGCAGACTCTAACTGCACAGACTACCAATTAAAGGTTTGCATACTTTAGGGCCATTTTTCACATCCTTTGCCTCATTTAACCTCTTTGTCTCACTGCTGGGACATCAAAGCCTTCCTCACTGCTCTTCTCATCTTCCATCTAATAAATGTACAGATCTAGGATGAGCAAGCAAGCATGCATGTGTGTGTGTGTGTGTGTATCCCTTCCGGGGTTTCTCAGGCCCAGCAGCTTCAGTGTGTCTGTGTTTAATTGGTGTATCATGTTTCTGTCTCCCACAGGGAAACCCTGCAGTTCACACGCTCAGATCTGTGTTTTTAACCATAAAATACTGGTGAGGGAACACACATGTTCTCAGAGACGGGGTAGTAGCTGTCAGCAGCGTGACCAAAACACACTAAAACTCTCAGTAAGGTAGCTGTGAGGCAGTGGTTTCTGGCTTGTATGTATCTATTCAGGTGGTCACAGTACTCTGATGAACCAGCAGATGGCAGCAGCACAGAGGCTACAGGGGTCAGATCCACTGTAACTGCATGTATTTTCCTGCCATTTACTCATGATTTCTTTTTACCACAAGCATCTTCTGAGCCTGTAAGCTGTGGCTGACGGTGTTTTCTTGCAGCTGAAAGCACAACATGTGGACGAGCAGAAACAGAATCTGAGACAAAAAAACATGCAGCTGAAAACTCAGCAGCTCAAACTGCTCTGTTCTTCTGCTTATTGAATCAGTATTTCAACAAGTACAGAAAATGTGAAAAATCCTCATAACACCCATTTTGGTCTTTGTGTTTTTGCTCTCAAACAGCACCAATGATTACTTTACAAAATGTACTTTATAAACTAAAAACTGCACAGTTGTTTGGTTCCTGCTCAGCTTTTCAGGACAGAGCAGACGTCAATAAATAAAGATGAAATGCTGCCACCTGTTGACTGAAGTCTAGATCACTACTGAGATAAACTGATAAAACAAAAAGTCTCTTTGCACACAATCTGTATGAACATGTGTTTAAATGTGAAATGGAGTTTATTTCTCACAGTTTATTACAACCTAGATGTCTCCCTGTCACGTCTGTAATCACGGACACTCCTCACTGATTTTTATTTACGCCTGCTGAGCTCTCCAGTTATCACTCAAATTCTTCAAAGTGAAGGAGCAGAAAAGTCCCCCGTGGGGCATCTTGGCAGAAGCTCTGCAGGAATCAACACCCATGACACTGCTCCCTCCACCCTCCTCCTCTGTCTTTATACACCCTGTGGTATGCTGAAGTGGGTTTTTGGCAGGGACAAAAGGGCATTTTCAGACAAGAGGGTGTGAGACAGTTCTCGTCGGTCCCTTATCCAGCATCAATGCTCGATTCATTGAGGAACACGGGAGCTTCAAGATGAGACAGTTGGCTCCTTGTGTGGAGGATCGTAAACACTGAATGAGGACATTTGTTTTGGCAGTAAAAAAAGAAATAATGGGGTGTGTGGCGGTGAATATGGCAGCTTCTTTCCAATGTGAGAAAAAGCCAAAATAAATGAGAAGTTCTGTTTTCAGAAAAAGAGGAACAGATGCCTGAAAATGATTGACAGCTGAAAATTAAGAGCAATTATGGAGCTTAAGTGACTAGAGGTAATTTTAGTTCTGTGTTGACAAAATCAAAACTGTGTAACATACTCGATTCACCATTTTATCCTGACACAGCCGCCTTTCCTCGGCCCCTCTGTTCATCTCACCTGTCAGAGGTGCATTTTTGCTGCATGAGCTTGAAGAGACGTGACATTCAAGTCAAGTGCAAAGGCCTCGTAACTTGAGGCCTCGGAGCTGCAGGAACGTTTGAATTCCTGCAGTCCAGATTCAGTACTCGAGGGTAAGTACTGCTCATAACCCCAGTGATGCTCGCAGTGACTCATAAAATGTCAAACCGCACACTGTCTCACCCACAACCGCAGAGACTGATCCAGAGCAGCTACTGTATCAGCGAACAAAAGGAAACTAACAGCTTGACATTTCTCAGGAACATGACGAATTAAAGCTGCACCCGGGGAGAAAAGAGGAAAATGCTCAAGATTCTGCAGATTTGTCAAGATAATATTTTGGTATGAACCCTAATAATCTAACAGTAATAAAGCTTAGTAAATTAAACATTTCCATCCTCAGAAAAGATGAGTCTGGGTCTCCTCACCTGAAATCAATGGAAAGAAAGAAGCTGAAGCTTCAGACTGACATCAGATTAAATCTCTGAAACATGTTACTGCAAAGTGTGTGGATTTTTTTAAGAGGAATGATTACACCAAGAGAAACAACTTGACCTGAAAAATTGATGCCCCAGTGATGCCCCAAACCAGGCAGTTTTCACACACGCCTCTCTTCTTGTCACTGTGATGACACTGACATCAAATAGGCTACAATATCATGCTCATCACACTCACAAAGACAAGTTCATGATCATCCTCCCTTATATCCCTGATCTGACCTGAACCTGGAATGCAAAGCCAACAAACAACCATAAGCAAACTTCATGCACAAGTGAGGTTCAGTCATTCATCTCTGCTCAGTGAATCTGTGTGTCAGCAAAATAACAAAGTGAGGAGCAGCGTCTGAGCTCTGTCTTTGTCCGTGCCCCTGCTTGGCTGATTTACAGCAGCGTGAATCAGTCTTATGGAGGTTCGTGGCCTCTGTCTTGGCAGCTGGCCTGCCCCTCTGGATGATATGGGCTTAGAGCCTGTTTGGCCTCCATGGTGGACATGATTAAAAGCCTTTCCTCCTCATGTCACTCTCCCCCATGCTTTTCAAGACTGATGGGATGTGCCAATGCAAAACATGTTGCTGGCTAAATGGAAAAGTTGGACAATGGAGCTCCAGGAGAGTCAGCCCTGGTTCAGGTTGAGGGCAGTTCAGCCTGCACACACAGAAACTAACACAGCTTCACAGCCAGTAAACTTCTTACATAGATAGTAAATTAGTGAGCCACTAAATAAAGCTACTGATTAACGTCTTTTCTGTTGTGAACAAAAAGCCTGTGCTTGTGCATTCAAGTGTGCGAAGGATACTTAAGATCTTTTATACAGGACACTTTGACTTGAGTGTATCTCTTTGCTAACAATCAGCTCTTTGGCCTGCACAGGAAACAAAGTGAAGCTGCATATTTTCACTGTGACCGTTGGAAATAATTACTTCTGAGAATAAATAACCAGCTACTCCTCTTTTTTTTACATTAAAAATAAAGTACAACTGCAGTATAAAACATTACCTATCAGCCATGTTTTACAGATACATTCAATTACATGCAAATATTGCAAAAATCCATTATGCTTCGTAACCATAAATTTGGAATTTGACCTCAGAGATGGTTCCTCCGTCCTCAGAAAAATCTCTGTGTGTATAGTTCATTAGGATTAAATATATGGTGGTTAAATAAATATGAAGCCACAGTCTACAAGAAGGA
The DNA here is from genome assembly GCF_001640805.2 of Lates calcarifer. NCBI lineage: Eukaryota > Metazoa > Chordata > Actinopteri > Centropomidae > Lates > Lates calcarifer. Next base: position 2,578,241 of record NC_066854.1, read on the forward strand.
AAACAGTGTCTTTATTGCTGCAGTTTGCTGAGCCAGAGTCAATATTGAGGGCAAACCCGCCCAATTACTGTCCGCTTATCAACAGAGGAGTCATTACCATCTGGAAAAACAACAATCTTGCGGGTTTTCCTGTATGTTTTAGCTGATGTCATTATCCACACAGGATTACAGTGAGTGGGGAGGTTGAATATCTTGCATACGGGCACCTCACAAGACATATAATAGGTTGAAATCTGAGTCAGTGGTCTTTCGGTTACAGGAGTCATTTAAAAGACACAAATCCAAGCTTCAAGCAGAAGTCAGATTTTGATTCCTGCATTTAGAAACTCAGCTGGAAATCGAGCTGAATTTTATCTTGCCATTTGTGGCTACCTGCTGAAAGAGGCAAGCAGGTGGGAGAAACAAACCACAGCCGCCATTATCACCACCATCACCACCTCAAAGCTGCCAGCTCTGCAGCTGGGATAACAAAGCATTTCCCCGTTAACAGAGAGCACCTTCTGACCGGCCAGTTTAGATGGCACATCAGATAAGGCTGCATAGAAAGATGGAAGATGGAAAGAAAAACATCCTCTCGCCCCTCAGCATGAGATCACAGCTACACCTCCACACTTCCGCTGTCACCTCTAACTAACTGGCAGCAGGTAGAAAGCACCCACAGCTGCCTTTATGGGCCTTTTAAAGTCCTCTATAGGAAGGCATCATTATTCACATGCTGCAGTAAAGAGCTTTGATGTTTCATTTGTTACTGTCTGCAGGTCTCATCAGTCTGAAGGGGCTTGGCTCAGGTAGAGCTGCTGAATTTGAGTCGCACACAGGATAAAAGCTGTAATTACAGATAAAAATGGGAGTTAACCGCGGTGGAGAAATGTCCTCCAGGCTATGTAGAAAATAAGGAGGAGTTTGTTTAAGAGGCCAAAGCCTGTGGGAGGCAGACTGCTGCTGTTTACTCAACCTGAAGATACAATACGTCGGTTACTCTGCTGTATGAATATGTGGGTCTTTCAGGGATGACAAAACTTGAGCCACTGCAGCACAGACTGACACAGCAGGATGTTTTAACCCAGCGTTAGTGTGAAATGTGTGAAATGAAAAAAACTGGAAACAGTTCAGTGAAAAAGAAACAAACTAGAGCTGTAGTAACAACAGGGCTGGGAACAAACTAAACCATCGCCTACTTCCTGTCCAGTAAAAAGCTCTTTGATGCTCCTGTGGCGGTGACAGAAGTGTCCAGTCCCCATTCATTTCACCCACCCATCCTACGCTAGACTTGCAATTTAAAACCTTTAATCTCAAAGAGTGAAGCACGAGAGGAGTCGATATTCTGTCTGGCTTAGGTCACCTTTTTCTCAGTTTTCATTATAGTAAGAGAAGTCAAGACTGATGGGTGTTTCTATTATTTTGTCCACCTCTTTTATATCAGTGAGAGAGGGAAAAATATCTATATATATATATTGTATTAGACTGAATTAGTTTTAGCTGGGTGTACCTAATAAACTGACAACTATGTGTAAGTCAGGACTTGACATGAGTCAAGTTACAATAAGTCTGAGATAAGTAACAAGTCAAAAAAAGTTAACCTAGGTCAAGATAAGATAGAATAAATCAAGATAACTCTATATACGTCCAGATGAGTTCAGAAAAGTCAAGATAAGATCGTCGAGATACATTAAGCTAACTTAAAAGTTGTTATCACATCTACAGCAGCTGATCCAGACGTGTTTTCCAGCCAAACCCAAACAGTGAATCTTCATCACGGTTTAACTACAGCATACAGGTTTACACAGTAATTAGTGGTTCAGCTGAGAAGAGACCACAGTTTGATGTTTTCATAAATTACATTCCAAAGACACCGCAGTGACTTAAAGCAATCATCTGTTTTGTTTTTACGTAAATAAATGTCTCCTTTGCGTCTCTCCTCACCCCAATTGATAACAATCAAACAGTGATTTAACATTGATCCATCTTGTGAAAAGTGTTGCATCTGATGTTCTCAGCAGCCTCTCGTGGGAAATAAGGTGTGCCAGGTAGGGCTGCAGCTAATGATTATTTTATTAGCAATTATTTTGTATCCATTCCAGCCTATTAAATGCCAAAAATAGAGTAAAATACCAATTATCATGTCTTTAAATCATTTATTTTGTGCAACCAACAGTCCAAAAGCCAAAGATATTCAATTCTAAAATACATAAAACAGTGTTTAAGATGGTAAATGAGGTGTTTTAGCCAGATATTACTCCATAAAATGACCCAGTATCTTTAACTTGGCCTGCAGCTCTAATACAGATCTATAAACACAGTTAATTTTTCCACATTGAAGCAGACCACAATGTTCAACACGTGCTTGCTCGAGGCATCAAAAGTTGAAAATATCAGCCAACAAATTTCCCCATAAAATGCAACGTAGACATTTTTGATGGCAGAGATGGGACTCATGTTCAGACACGATGAACCAGCTGTGCATCCAGGAAACAAACTGTAAAGTCACATGAAATAAACAGCCTGAAAGTCTCTGTCTGGTCTAATTATCCCATGAGATCCTCTGTATTATATTCCCCTTACATCCTGGGTGTACACCGCAGAGTTATGTGTACAGCTACAACAGTACACAGGTTTTATTGGCCCCATTTGTTGCCTGCTTTGATAAAATATGGGATCATATATCATGGAAACGGGGCTGTTTGGCCACCCAGGGGAAACATCTGCTGCTTGTGTTACAGCATAATTTCACATAGTGCATACATGTGTGTAAACAGCACTACAGTAAATCTGAAAGCTGTTCTATCTGTGAAATGTAGAGAAAGAAAACAAAGAGGATGTATATTGTGAAGATTTGCCTCAGAGAGAAGTACGCCCTCACATCCTCACACACTGACAGGAGTTTTACAGTTTCCTTATTTGGTGGATTCACTTTCCAACATTAAACAATTCCTACATTTCCCAGAAAACCTTTCAAACCTGCTGCAGTTCAGTTCAGTCCATTCTCTAAATGTAGGGTTTAAATTCATAAATGACATTAATATATGTAGAACAGAAAATGAAAACAAAACTGTTGCTGTAGCTTTCTATGATGCATTAAGTTGTATGTTCATCAGTGTGGTGCCCACACTGAGGTTCAGGGCCCTTCCAGTGGGTCACGTGATGTACCTGAGGGGTCACATAACAAATTATAGGATAGGATCCAGTTGACAGAAATACAGAAAAATCACCAGAGCAACAAAAGGTAAAAGGTGTTTTAAACCCACAATGCATGAGTCTAAATATTTCTGCAAAGCCTGTCAGAGCATTTCTGAATATACAGCACTATGTATCTACATGAGTGTGTGGACATGCCTGAATGTCAGAATATTGTTTGTGTATTTTGTGTAGAGAGAGAGAGAGAGAGTGTGTGTGTGTGTGTGTGTGTGTGTGCAGAGGAGGGAAACCACAGTCAGGTAAATTAAGCGATGAACTGCGTCTGCTTCTCAGGGAGGGACTGATGAGCCCTGAAGAGGGGAAAATCTGAGCAAACCGCAAATCACCACGCTCCACACACACACACACACACACACACACACTGACAAGTATGTAACATCCTTAAACCTAAAGAGGAGATGAGCTGCAAAATGTAATGTACAAAATTTTGTCATTCTGTCTTCTGTAGGAGGTGTGTGGGGGCCTTTAACACTGTCTGTGCCCTGGGGCTCCTCCAAAATAATGCAAAGGCGAATGAGCTCAGTGAGGAAACATGAAGCTCAGAGAAAGGCAGCTAATACGATAATATCACTGCCCTCAAATGAAAAACGAGCACCTGAGATCATTGTTTAATTTTGCCCCAGTCCAAGAAGAACAGGCCAGTGCATGAGACATGAACACAGAGGCAACATCCCTCTGTTTGAAATGCACTTCTACAAACCAAACAAAGGCTGCATCAGACAGTAAAGTACAGTTCAGCCTTTGACAGTGGAGGAGATGCTATGAGCTATTCATGATTCCCAACAGACAAGTCCAGACATTCATGTCAACCACAGCCTCATTCCTGCCTGAAAAGCCAAGCTTTGAGATCATGTGTCAGCACAGGCTGCTCATTATTCACAGACACAGCAGAAGTGGATGAAAATGTCAGAATTAGAATTTTAAATTGCAGCACCAATTAAAAACAATAAGGAGCTTAAAAAGATTCAGGAGCTGCTGCTGCTTTACAGCGTTTCAGAACACTTTCACACCAGTTTCACAGCATGTCTGCACTTCTACAATATTTCTGCAGGATTCTGAGGTTTTTCCTGGATATTTTCTTTAGACCAGTGAGCTAACATGGCTAAACACCATAAACTAAGCACGCCGCATTTATTTACCTCTTCGCTGTGATTTTATCTCTGTGATCGCCAACAGGATAAAGATGCAGGTCTGCAGGCTCAATATCGAGCACCTGTCGCGTCGACGCATCCTTGAAGTGATTGTTATTTAAGATTTTTAACAAAGAAAAAAAAAGAACTAAAATCCTGTCAGAGGGTCGGAGGATGAGGTTTCATATCCAGCACATTCAGCAGCTTCAGGAGGAAGATAAGTCAGAGTGAGGGCAGTTCCAGCAGCCCCTCGTCTACCTGTGGAGCATGTGCGCACCTTTACGCACAGCGGACTGAATAAGAGACAGGTTGTCAAGGAGGAGAGACTCACAAAACAACTTCCTGCATGAGTTCTTCAAAGTAAAAGCTTCATGATGAACATTCTCTTCACTATCAAAATCCGAATGGACAAACTGGCTCCTGAAAAAACTAATATGGATTCTGGAAACTTTGGAAGACTTTTTTAACTTTATTGCAAACTCTACAGTAACAGTAACTGTGGTGAAAAGTAACTAAGTACAGTTTTGAAGTACTTGAATATTTCCATTTTATGGCACTGTATACTTCTACTCCACCACATTCTGGAAGTAAATATTGTACTTTTACTTCACCACATAAATACAATGACTGTAGATACTGATTAGCTTGTTTAAAAATACAAAATGTTAAATAACATTTGATATATAAATATAAACATATTTTTTCCAAGCAGTGCATCAGGTTTGTAGAGAATTTTGAGGGGAAATACCTTTATTTTGAAAGAAGTTGCTTTTATTCCAGTAGGACTTTCTACTTGCTATCTTGACTTATCTGCCTTCAATTCATTTCCAGTACAGCCTTCAGCCTTGAGGGCCACATTTCACATAAGTTTATGAGGTCAGAACCCTCTAAAATCTTCCTCTCAGGCTCCAAAAAGCTGCTAAACTGACTATATCTAATCTATAAGTACTTGTGTGGCAGCTGACAAAACTAGAGAAGAAAAGTGAGCTTTCTAATGACGGAGAGATGGAGCTTTGGTACATTTCAGAGATGAAAAGTGTTCTAATGAAGCAAAAACATCTGATGACAAGAGTAATCACACAAACTGGTCCACAGATGTGGGAAAAGACGGCCTTTAATTTCAGTGGCTCCTAAATGGGATCATCTTATTTGACTTTAATAAGGAAAGTGCAGTAAAATCACACAGCCTCAGCTGTAGGGCTGTTTGATAACAGAAATATAAAGCCTAACCAGCCCTCTAAAAGTGCAACAGTTGGAAAAATCTCCATCATACAATATCTGTACGTTTTCCATGTGTTTGACTGAGTCTCTGTTCAGACATGTTGCCTGCAGCGTGGCACCTGTCTGTGGCCCCGACTAAAAACTGCATTCCTTAAAGAGAGAAAGGCTTCACATGATGACAGATGCTCCATACCTACCCACCACCACCTCCACCTCCTCTACACACATGCACACACACTGGGAGGGTATGCATGCTAGCTAACCCACAATCTATGTTTTTAATAGAAAGCTGCACAATCTCTCTGCAGAGTTGGAGTTTTATCCATGAGGATTTCACCCCCCTATAAGCTGCTGTCTCTCACAGCTCAGTGGGCAGAAGGAAAGTGAGTGTCAGTGCAGTGTTATAGGGTTTGTCAGAACATGCCTTCTCCAACTCCATGAACCATACAAGTGAATAGAAAAATCCCTCTGACACATCTCTCTGCCTGTGGTATCCCAGCTCCTCATTTCAGTGTCAATCCTGTCTGCACACGTAAAGATAAGTCCACTTTTCACTGTGATTTCACCACCGCTGCTCTGGCATTTCTGTGCCATCGGCTCTATTCTCTCTCTCGGGGGCATGTGTTGTTGTTGTAAAGACCCCCTTCCTCCTCCTCCTCCTCCTCCTCATTCACACACTTCAAATTTAAATTCCATCCATCTTCTCTCCTGCTCTCAGCTGTCAGAGCTCAGGAAGAGTCATCTTCAAGGTAGCACTTATGTCTCGACCTGTAAATGAGCGAAACACTCACAAAACGTCTGTCATTTTTATCTGAGCAGACACAGTGTAAGTTTGTTCCTCTCGCTAAGAGAAGAATACGAGTTTCTGCTCACCCACAGCTGCCAGGTGACATAAACTGTTCCACCTCGACGGCAGGAAGTTTAAGTAAGCTCCTACTAAATCACTCTGTCGACAGTCAGCTAAATACCTGGACGGTGATGGAAGAAGTACACATGTTAATTAGAGGTACAGGTGTTTTATCCGTACACAAGTTCTCCTTCACCCATAGCATTATTTCTACGACTACAAGAGGTCCGAGTCTGCAAAAACACAGCGATGAAAAAAGATCAGAACATCCACACGTTCGTCTGTTTTGTACCAAATTTATTATGAGTGTTTGATCAGAAAACTGCGCAGAGAAAGGAAACACTACCGCAGATAATTACATTCTGACGTGAGCTCTTAACCGAGCTCCTGACCAAACATCTTGTTCAATTATTTTCATTTTAAATTAATAGAAATGTCAATTATTTTCAAGCAAAATCTGCAGCATAGCTTCACTCACATGTAATTATATATATATATATATATATATATATATATATATATATATACTCATTTAAATATATAAATCATATTCCTAACCAGCTGCTATGCAGTACATGAAGCAGCTGATTTCACAGTGCAAACATACAGAGCAGCTGCAAACACAGAAACCTGTAAGTGAGAAAACGCCTCTGAGACACAGACATGCTGATGAGTATATAGTGACACTGTGACAATGAACCATGGGACACCCAGTCCTGTTGCTGTAGGATCCACTTTGTCCGTTTAAAGGCTCTGCTAAAATACTAACTAAATCTAAAACAGCTTAATCTCAACATACAATCATTACACTTTAAAGAAACATGATACGTGGAGGAGCTGTGTGCAAGTCTCATGTTTCCAGGCAAACAAAGGAGTATTTTACAGACACTTTGGTTCTGGACCCTCATATCAAGTACTCATGTGTTAAGTTAACATTTTCAAACTCTTCAGACTCTACATAATGGCATATACAGTGTTGCTTCTCAATGCATTTCCAATCAGCTACTTCTAATGAACACTTTACATTAGACATGTACATTTTAGTTTGTGCATAAAAAAATGCTGGAAATGAAATGAAATTCACATTATAAAGATTTTACTCTTGGTTAATAAAAATAAAATATGACTTAGAGCCTGTCCCAAATCCACACTAAACTAACTCCAAGCAGGTTTTTAGTAGATAGTGTATTAACTGTGAAGTATACAAACTAAACAGGGATGATTTCCTCCCACAGTGCAGCATTAACCAAGTTCAATTTAACATTTTGACCTTTACAGTGTGATTTAATACATTTATCACAGTCATACTGATCTGAAGGCTCAATAAAAACCAGCAGGGATCATAAGGTCTGAAATTATCCACTGGGTGTATGACTGCCTCTCAGCTGTCCACAGCAGGGACCAGTATAACTATCATAAACACTTTCAGTTCAGTCAAACAGTTCAGGATGCTGATCATTTTGTTTACTGATAAAACACAACACTATGATGATTAGTGTGTAGAATTAGAGTGTGGTATGAATCTGGGACACAACTTAAGTGATTGTCAAAGTCCAGCATCAATGGAAAAGACAGGTAGACATACCAACAACAATTTAACAATAACTCTAACAATACACATAAAAAGACATATAACAAATAATAAATAAACATGTATAAAGATGGATGACTGCTGAAAAATACTGGCTACATATCATGAATTACATTTTCATTTCAATCTTTAAAAAAATCTTCACATCCAGTTAATGTGTCATCCATGTTTCCACACAGCTGGTTGACAAACAGAGAGTGTGGTGTCCTCTGGTGGACAGACAGGGAACAGTACCAGGGAGCAAAGACAAACAAAACACGAGCCTGAAGACATAGAGGAAGAGTTCATCACTGTTTAAACACTGTTTAAAAAACCAATTAAGAAGTTATTCTCTTCCACTGACTTGTAGGTAGAGAGAGAGTCAGTGTTAAAGGGAAGAACTGTGTAACAAGGCTGTGGTCTGACCACAGCAGCGAAACTCTTCTCGGCCTTTCCTGTTTCCCTTTATCAGCATTATCAATAAAAAAGTGAAAAAGACAAAAACAACAACAAGAAAGACCTTAAATATAATGATGTTCCTGGTAGGTAGCAGTGTGTCATAGAGTTCTTGTAGCGTTATTAATGTACTGAAAGAGCCACTTTCAGTGCAGCACCTGGTCTAACAGGAGATTCAGTCCATTACCATTTTGTTCCTAAGCACTACTTTTGGGAACATGTGGCTTTACAGTGCCAGAGGCTGACCCAGGCTGGGTCGTGATACTGAATGCTACTATTAAAGCTTCTCTTCTCAGAACAGAAATGTAAAGCTAAACAAAAAATAACAACAATAATAAAGTCACTTTATCAGAGCTGAACTGTGTTTCTGTCTTCTCAGTTTGAAAGTTCAACACCTGCTCAGACAGATGCAGAGAATATTTGTAGAAATTTCCCTCCAATATTTTTAGCCTCTCCACAGGAACACTCATACAACACACTAATACTCACAGAATGTATCAGTCCTGGACCCAGCTGCCATTTAAAGTAAGACTATGTAACTCTATCAGTCTCTCAGGTAACAAACAAAGGGGCTGACAAATGAAAGAATTACAGAGTAAGTTTCTTCCTACAGCTAGCTGAAGGCACCATTGGTGGTGTGTGTGTGAGAGAGTGTTTTAACAGGAGATTATACCTACTCAACCCATGTAGTGCAAGAGGAGATGTTTGCAGCATAGGGTGGGAATGAAAGTGGCATTCTCCCTGTTATAAGTCAGTGCAGAGTTTCCCTCAGGGCCTCGGCTCAGCCCCCAACGTGAGGAGGAGACAGGTTGGCAGCTCATCACGCCTGAAAGTCAGAGATGCTTGTAAACTGATGTAGGAGGGATAAAAGTGCTTCAGCTTCAGTCCTCGTGTTGTGGATCTGCTGCCTCATCATCCAGCTGTTGTTCCTCTTTGGCTGTTTCTTGGTCACTTGACGTTGGCACCGCTGATTCTTCTGTCAAATGATACAAGATTTTTTTTTTTACCACCACCTGACACATGCTGACGCTCATATCATATCATCAATCTCAGTTTTTTTTGACTCACCTGTTTCATTGCTGGTTTCCGGTGACACAGCAGTAGGTGGTTCTTGGACCTCTGAAGTTGTTGTCGACTCCTCTGTCAAATGATGAATAAAAACTGTCACAACCACGATGCATCTGAAGCTCACAGACGGGGGCAGCTTCACGTTTTACAAACGACTGTTTTGCAAATTGCAAACAAGTTTGTGAATCACACAAAGCTTTCACATGCTCATTGATGTGCATGACGTTTGTTTTAATCACTGAAAAGTGTCAAAATGATGCAAGACGACGTGATCTCATGCTGTGAATTACAGCATGGTGAAACGCTTCTATTGGGAATAATAATGTCTGACTCACCGGTGTCATTGCTGGTGTCAGTGAATGCAGCAGTTGTTTGGTCCTGGTTGGATGGTTCGTTAGTGTCTGGAATCGTTGTTGACTTCTCTGTCAAACGTTAAAAGAATCAATGCTTCTGTCACACTGTTCAAGTGCTGGTTCACTGCTCTTCAAATGGTTTCAGATGAGCTTCATTTTGTGAGCGCTGTTTATGTGTATGTACAGAGTGATGTTTCAGAAATGACTGTTGCTCAGACGTTGCAGATAAATGTGTGAGTGTTTGCTGGTTTCATGAAACGTGTCGAACTTACACAAGATAAAATGATGGAATGGTGTAAATTAAAGCTTGTATGTTGCAGATCTGGTAAAAAGGACATCAGGTTCTACAATCATAGTTTTAACATTTTTCCTGTTGGATATTCTGACGTGTTACTCACCAGTGTCACTGCTGGTGTCTGGGTTGGGGGGAGGTGGTTCTTGGAGCTCTGAAATCATTGACCTCGTGTTGCTGGTGTCGTGGGGCTCAGCAGATGTCAGACCCTGGGTTGGTGCCTCTTGGTCATCTTGTGGCTCCTCTGTCTGATTATCCACCTGTTGGTCCTGGCTGGATGTTTCTTGGCCACTCGCTGGTCTCTCTGTCAAATAATAAAAGAACTGTCACAACCACAACGTGTCTGTCACACATTCACTGACGTGGACATGAGCTGTATTTAGTATTAACAGTATTAATAATGTTTTACTCACCAGTTACATGGTTGGTATCGTGGATCACAACAGATGTCAGACCCTGGTTTGATGCCTCTTGTTCACCTGCAGTGTGATTATCCACCAGGCTGTTCTGGTTCAGGCCATTTGGAAGCATTGGTGATCCCTCTGTCAAATAATTTAGTAGACTTTCATATTAGGAACAGCAAAAAGAAGTGTCACAGACTAAAACTGTGATTACAGAGGATGCAGTATCTCACCTTCACTGGTCCCTCCATCACTTCTTCCTGTGTTAAAGATGAAAAAGTGAATGTTTACTCACTGAAATACATCATTCATCGTGGAGCTTTGTTGTGTAATTCTGGTTTATTAGATAGTGAAGGGACAGTAACTGTTAGACAGTGACGTTAATGAGACATCAGACACACCCAGTAGTGAATATATAGTGAGGAACGTGCTCAGTCATTTACAGTTTCAACATAGAAGCAGGTTTAACACCATGACGAGAAATTCTACTGAGTCACCTTTTCTTTTGCGTCCTTTAAAATTGTGTATCATCTTTGATAGTATCTCTTGTGCTTCAGCCCCTCTGCAGTTTTATCTTTAATTTATTTTTAATCATTACAATTCCCATAATGCTTTGGGGATGTAAACAAAAAGTATAATGTTGTCACAGATTCACTGACGCAGAGGAAAAGTTAAAAACGTGACGATCCTCAGGCAAGTTGTGCTTTGTTTCATGTTTTGCCCAACGCTCAGAGCATATCTGTGGATATAACACATCACGAGTCACAGGTTTGAGTTTCTGACAGTCAGTGTTCCCACAGTCTCTACTGGAGGCTTGTCTGGTCTTGTCTTTTTAAATACTGAACTGACTAGGTTTTTTTAGTGGCTTCAAAGATTTCAGACATGCAGATACAGAGAGGCAGAATGAGTCTGTTGTTTTTGGACATGTTAAGCACTGAACTCTTCATGGACCCGTATGTCCTCATCTGAGAAGGATGGATGGGACCTTAACCACAAACAGCTGAGATCTTAACCTTTGATTTGCTGTGGGTTTGAATACTCCAACAGAAATAAGGCAGAGAAACAAATACAATCTTTCATGGTTTCTTACCTGCTTTTCTTCTCTTTATGCATGCGTACGTGATAAGGGCGATAAGACAAAGGATAAACACTGCTGCTAATATAAACACGGCAAATATTGCCCTCCCAGCTACAAAGAAAGAAACAAACAGTTAAACATCCAATGTATTTCAGTGTTGTGATAAAGCACTCTGAGGTGTCTCAGTGTAGAAAATAATAGAGTCAGAGCTTGTTAGTTACTGAATGCACTGGACATTGTTTCAGAACCAAACATTAAGATGCATTATGTGCTGTTAAAGCAGATATCTGTTGGTGTGACAACTCACTGGGGTACAAGGGGTTGCGGACTAGTTCACTGCTTTTGTGGCTGACTGGGTTTTGTAGCGTACAGCGGTACACAGCCTCCCTCGTCTAGAAATTGGTGGAAAAACAGTGTTAGCAGGAAGCTCATACACCAAACACAGTACTACAGTGCCAGTACTAACAGTACTAACCTCTGTTATTGTGCGCTCCTTGGTCACAATGTTTTCTGTTGCGTCGAATGCCACCCAGTTGTAGGTGATTGGTTCAGCGTCTTCAGTGGCGCCTGCACAGGTCCAATTACAGTGGGTCCTCTGATCGTCACACTGTACTGAGATGGTGGGTTTAGAGACAGGAGCTGGCAGAAAAAAAGGAACAAGGAGACATTTCATTTGAATTCAACAGCCTGAATGTTGGCCACACTTCATTCAAAAATTCCTCCACTTACAGATGACTCTGAGTTGAGTTTTGCTGGTGATCTTGTTGTTGATCTCGGATGTGTAGATGCCGCTGTCGTTTCGAGTCAGTCTTGTGATCGTCAGGTTTCCAGTTGAAGCATTCAGGGAACCACGCTCTAACAAAATGCACAGACATGCTCAGATTTAGCTTCTAAAATGTAGTTGTCTTTTGTTTTCCAGAGGGGAAACAGATTCCCACTGTTTTAGATCTTAGATTAGATCTTAATTCCTTTACATTTACCCATTAATAATTACATAATTAAGTTTTTTGATGGATTCATAAAGGGACGATTAGATTATATTTGGAGATTACATGCACAGTTTAAGGAGTTTTTAAGGTAACATTTTATTAACATTTATTAAATTTTCAATTAAGGTAAAAATTCAGGGATTGTGTTCATCATATTTGATACTTCAAGAAATGCTGAGCCCTCACAAAGCCTGTGATCCATACACAAACCACATTTAAACCACCAGTCCTATTCATGCTCATTGGACTTTAGGTGAAGGTGTCTGAGAGTACCTTTAAACTGTCGATAGGCCTCGGTTTCACCATCAAACCAGCCCATGGCGATGTCAGTGTCGTGTTTCCACATGATGTTGGTGATGGGACCTGTCACAGAGCCGGGTGAGAGGACAGCTGTGCCTCCTACTTTCTCATAGACTGGTGTATCTGCAAAACCAGAGAGTGTGCATCTAAAATAAGCACCTGATAGTTTGTGGATGTGCAGGCAATAAGAAACATACCATGCCATTTTATTTATATTGTTAATACTAATAAAGTTATAAGCAGCTTTCTGTGCTCTTCAGAATTTGGTCTCTTTGTTCCTCTAAGTACAGCTGCCAAGTTAACGTAGTCAGTTACATTCTGTTGTGTTTCTAGAGGAGATATCCACATACATACTCTTTAAATACTGATTTCTCAATCCACATATGCCTCATCTACAAACCCTGTTCATGTGAAGTATAAAACAGTTTGCAGCCAACTTCTAGTTTTTCTAAAATGATTCCAACAGGGTATATATAGATCGATAATATTAATGATAATATTAATTAATCTTAATGTAGGTATGTACATGTGGGATTTATGTGTATGAAGCCCTGAGGGTGCGGTCACACAACTGAACCTGACAATGTAATAGATACAACGCAAAATATGCACAGGTATAGACTACACCTTCATAAATACCTGCACATTTACCATGCACGATAAAGTACACAACATAAAATAATTAGTATTAAGACAAACTTACCTGAGTTAGCGTCTATTGAGTTCAGCGCCAGAGCGACGACCAACGTGAGGAAAGAAGCCGAATGAAACATCTTAAACTTAATAAACACAAACCAGCCAAGAGACACAGAAGCAGCTATGATGATCTGAACATCTAGAAGCGTTTCAGGGAAGTAGAAGCTGTGAAATAAACTAATAAACTATTAAAAGCTAAAAATGAAAACGAAAGTAAAGAAGCGAGTGGCGCAGATTAAAATGATCCACGGTGAGAGGGATAATGAATGGAGAGAGTAAGGGGAGGGCTCTCTGTAGTCCAGGTGACGTGCTGCACACGCCCTGGTCTGAGCCTGAGGCCTCTTTCAACGCCTCGGTGGTGCAACATCAAAAAGTACATTTCCTCAACAACTGTGTCTGTAGTTTTTAAATACTTTGAGTTCAACTTTATACTTTGTACAACATTTCAGAGGGAACTGTTACACTTTATACTCCATATATACAAATAACAGCTGTAACTGGCTGCTTGTTTAGAATGATAAACCTGCAAACAACAACACAGTGTTAAGGATTAAATCAGTGTTTTTGCAACGTTTGGCTTAATTATAATTGAAAAAAACAATGACTAACAATGTGTAGATGATGTGTTTGGAGACAAAAACATTACATTACAAATAAAAAGAAATTTGGGTCACACAACTATATGTTCCAAACACAAAAAAACATGTACTGTAATGATGGAGTTCTGCTCCAAATGCACTCATGAATCAAGAAAGAAAAATTACTTATTAAAATACTTCATTAGGAATTATTTTTTCTGTCCATTCCAATGTGAACGCAAGAAAGCAGATAGTCAAAATGGCAGTAAATAGTCTTACTCATCTCACACCCCCTCAGATTTACCCTGTGACCCTGTGAGTTAAAAACTCAACCATGACAATAAAATGCTAAATTGTATACAGTCTGGATTAAGGGCTCAAGTGCAAACATTGCTTTGTTTTAAAGGGTTACAAGTCACAAACAGTAGGAAACCACTGTTCTTTAAGATTAAGAAATATGGAACTGAATGAGATTATGACTCCAAATATAAAGGAAGACTGAAAACCACTATCATTAATATTCCCCAACAGATTATACACATCTTAAATCCATAAAAAGAAGAACCAAGACATAACTACACCATATATCTTAATAATTTTATTGTCTTTGTTCTCATGATTTTACAAATATGATACTTCTGCAATTCAACTTTAACTGTGCAACACAATGGCATTATGGACTGTTAAACTTGACATCCCGAGGGACGTCTGTGACTCCAGGGGGCTGTGAATCCTGCAGACCGAGGGCCTCGTTTGGGACTTGTATTTTTTCAGTGTCATCCTATGTGAGCGTTATAAAACAAGAGTAGAGCTTTACATGAAGCTTGAGTGTTTACATTTATCATCATTCATTCGTCTCCCTCCCGCCTGTTCGGATTCTTTGTCCGCAGGATTCACTAGCAGCTTACACACAGGATTTTTCACCACTGACGTAATCACGGCTACTGTCAGAGGGCAGGGGGGGAGCCGGGTCCCTCCCCTCCATCCTCCCCCACAGGTCAGAGAGCGACTCCCCGGACGTGGGCTTGAAGTAAAGTTGTACAGTCTCTTTGGATGAGGCTGGTGGTACCTGGTCAGAGCTGCAGGGCTGCTTGTCTTTTTAACAATGGGTGATCTCGCCACGTAGGTTTTTGGGACACCAGTACAGATAAGAACAATGGCATGCAAGACTCACATACAGACCCACTTGTTATTATTTCTTTTTTTTTTTTTAATAGAAAATAAAGATTCTGACATAAGTACAAGCACTGAGCCCTCGCAAACACCCAACAGCCAAGCGTATTGGAAACTGTACGGAGGACGAACGATGCCTAAACTGACGGCTTTAAGAAGTATCGGGGGCTTGCGACGGTTAAAACCATTTCAACACAACAGCTGGCTTCTTTTCATATTCAGTAAGTCCTGTTTTGAGGACATAATACATCTCACATTTATATTATTTCTTCTTCTACACCTTTTTACTACAAATGTATGTGCTTTTGATTCAAAATAACTCGGGAAAACTGATGAGAAAGAAAGGAAAATAAAGATTTGTAGTTCAACGACAATCCACCCCACTCTGGCCAATTTATTGCAAATGAAGTGATAACCTCTGAACAGCAACACACACTTCAATATGGCACAAGCATCTTAGAAATGACCTAAATGCATCGTTGTCGTTGTGGGTGAATATCAAAAACCAAACCACACCATATCTAAAAATATTAAGACATTAATCATCAGTAGAGCAGAAAAGAAAAAGGTTTTTTTTCCTTGTTTAAACATGCAGTCTGCCGCTCTGCAAGCAAAACTTGACTCTGGACCCCTTTGTTAAACGGCAAAATTAACAACTGAAAGAAAAAGAAAGGAAGTTTTCTCGAATGCATATGAACATTGCAAACGATTAGCGCGCCAGTCGAGCTAATATATTTCTTCTATTATTCATGACAGGAGCTGCAGAGTAAGACTTCAAAATCCAGGTCATTGTGCAATTGAGGATCTCTGGCTTTCCTCTCTTTACTTGAGGGCTGGATGACGAATCCTTCACCCCGAAAAATGCACACTGGCCAGCAAAGTGAAGCATGTAGTGACTAAACTCGCCCCTTCGAGTGAAACCTCAGACGTGCGTGGCGCAAAAACATCTTAGATAATTAAATAAACTCTGAAAAAAAAAAAAAAAGGAAAAAATCTGGATATAAAGCACTCACGGGGCTTTCTTTGCTTTCAGACGTCTTTTCTGACCCACTTTATCTAGCTTCGTGTATGTCACTTTAAGACATTTGATGTGCTTATCTTAGTAAATGTCAGCTTTGGCACACTCGCTGCTGAGGTACCTAACTAAAAGTTTTGTCAAGTACAGAAACTACTACTTTTTCCCACCGAGGATATTGTTGTTGCATTATACTTTATATATAGAGAGGTGTATTTTTCTCTAAAATGTCTCTGGAGTGTTTAGGAGAAAATCTACACATGTAGGCATTCTCTCCTCCAGCCCTTTCTCCGAGGCTGCGACGTGAAAAATCCTGACTAAATCCCTCTCAGCAGCCCCATCTACTTCCTCACCATTTCTCCCACTACAGAATCCAAATAAATATTGTTTAAAATAAGGGCAAATTGGTAAAACAAAAACAAAAAAATGAAGCAAAATGAATGTAGTGGCCTCATAACGTAACGCAAAACTCTCAAAAAAACAATAATTCTCTCACCGTCCAGTCCTCCTCAGTCAAATAAAGAAACAAAGAAAGAAATATTACAGGGAAGGATATATCTAGAGTAGTGGTTGTTTTACAATGGCGACTATGTCGAGAGAACGACTGGGCATCAGTTTGTCATGTTGCAACTTCTTTAAAAACTGCCTCCTCTTCCCCCCGTCTCTCTTTTCTCTCTTCGCCTTTGGAGGTGATCATACTCTGTCTGATCAAAGTCTTTGACCTTTAAACCTTCGGCTCCCCTCCCTCCCCCTTCCCTTCCCCATCAAACGCTCCTCCCGCTGCTCTTCTTCTTTCCGCTCAGAGGGGGGGGGGGATTGTTCAGTCGGCGTAGTGCATGATGGACTCGACGTAGTTGCCTGGGAAGAGGCCTGTGGTCCCGTTCATCACGCCCTCGAACCAGCCATCGTCGTTCTTCTTTATCACGTAGATGATGGCGCCCTCCTGAAACGAAAGCTCGTCGTCTTTGTCGCGGGTATAGTCATAGATGGCCACCACTGAGGAACAATGGAAGGAGGAGAGCATAAGTAAACGTGAAAATAAGCATTTGTTGGTGGATTTTTCCTTTGTAAAACCGCCTCATGAGTGAGCAGCGATGGCAGACCTTTCTCCAGGTAGCTGCGTGGAGCCCATGGTGGGTCCTCCTCGGCGTAGGGGTCGCTGTACTCCACCACCGCCGACTCCTCCTCGTCCTCATCATCCTCGTAGTCCTCCGGCGGCGGGGGAGGTGGTGTAGGCTCCTCAAACACTGGCTCTTCAGCAGGTGGAGGCGGGGGCGGCACGTCTGAGACTAGAAGAGGTTTTCAGGCGGGTGGGAAATAAAACAAAACAGATTAGAGGCGAGGAGAGGAGGACAGAGACGACCGCACAGAGAGACACAGATGACTGACTGACATTCCCATGCATTAGAGACAACAGCCCATGCACTGAGACAACATTTAGATGCTCAGCACTGTGTTTTTTATTCTTTATAAAACTTTATAACCACAGCACTTCACTGATACTGAACACGAAGAACAGTACAGACACAGA
The DNA here is from genome assembly GCF_001640805.2 of Lates calcarifer. Taxonomy (NCBI): domain Eukaryota; kingdom Metazoa; phylum Chordata; class Actinopteri; family Centropomidae; genus Lates; species Lates calcarifer. The sequence continues at coordinate 2,596,134 of NC_066854.1, forward strand.
CTGATGTGACATGACAAGAGAAAAGGTGCACACACTGATTCAACGTGCATTTATAGAAATTTGAGATGGTTGGCTTTGTTTAGACACAAATAAATTGACATCAACATGCTCATGAACAAACACATACATGCCCCATTATGCTTATCGTATCATGCTTTACATGTTTTTTCACTCCTTGCTTTCACACACTGTTCCGATAACAGGCGATCAACCACCAACATTTGCTGCCAGAGACACCTGGAGTCAACTGTGTGTATTCAAAGATCCTTCATTACTGTGAATACAAACACTAATTTATCTTGACTCAATCCCACATCACACCATCCCGCTGCCCCAAATACTCACTCGAGCACCAAATGTGTATTAATCCACCCCTGAAAATAGTCCCCCTGTGCTCCTGCTTGACAAATCATGACATCTATTTTATGCTGGTGTTAAAAGCCATGCCCCTGTCCAAGCTGATGCTGGTGGTTGATCACTTGTCTTACTCCAATGACAAAATATTCCACCAGAAGAAGACGGATCACCGACACAGTCTGTTGGGGAGAGGACTTACAACTAATGGCAGTCATGCAGAGGGAGCGAGGAGCTAAAAGCCACTTACTAGTCTCCTGAACTCGGGCCACAAAGCCCATCAGAGGCAGCTGAGGGGTGATCTGCATGGAGGGGGGAGGGGGCGCGAGCGGGCCTGCTATCACCGAACAAAATCAATACACAGAGACGAAGGAGGACGGGGGTCAGAGAGAGAGAGTGGGACAGACATATGAACAGCAAAGACATGAGAATATGAGGTTAGAATAAACAAGAAAAGCACAGAGGAGTTAAAGAACAGGAATAAGAGCTGCACAGAATAAATGCAACAGCAACAGTGAGAAGACAATGATCTCGGCAAAGCACAGACCTGAGAAGTTTAGAATTATTCTTTTTTTGGCAGAATAAAAAATATAAGAGCCAACTAACAACTGTTTTCATAACCGGTCAAACAACCTGACAAAAAAAGGGCAAAATATTAACTAATCAATTTAGTTTGAAAAATGTCAGAAAACAGCAGAAATAACAAATCCTCATTCAAGAGGAAAGACCCACTTAATTATTTAAAACAAGATTACTGCTGACTAGTTTTCTATTGATCAACTTATAAATCAATCAGTAAATTCTTTCAGCCACATCCAGGCTGAACTCTATTCTTACTTCTGCTGCTGATAATACCGGTGGAACAGCTGAGAATATTTGTTGGTTCTAACTTTTCAAAGGTGAATATGTCAACTTGGGATCTGGGAAGCTGTGATGAACATGTTTTGCTTTGAAGAACATATCACAGACCATTTAAATACAAACGGACATTTCACTTTTAATACACATTTGTATAAGAGAAGTAAACTAAAAGTTTGGCACTTAACAGGCAATTGGACAAATGGAGGATAAAAGATTGCAAAGAGCTGTGAAGACAGAGGTGAAGACAGAAATGACACAAAAGCCAGACAGATCTTTTTGTAAAAGATGCAAATACAAGAGGGCAGAGTCAGACTGACGATCTGCTCCCTCTGAAACAGCTCAGAGAGAAACTGAACTCAGCTCATTTAAACTGTTGACAGCAAACAGGTGATGAGATAAATGAATAAATGAATGTTATTCTTGTAGCATGGCTTTGTATAACCCACAAACTCACAGGTATTGAGTGAGTCAATAGTTGCAGCTGTCCTCTGCGCGCACACACACAAATACACACCTTGGTTCTGGGCGAAGTGTGGTCCACCGTTGAGCTGGCTCTGGTTGTGGGCCATGTTGGGCTGACCGGTGACAGACGAGGGTCGGCGGTACGGCAGGGAGCCTCCCACTGGCGGGTTTTGGGGCTGCTGCGCCGGGCGGTTCATGCTGTAGAACTGAGGAGCACCTAAGAGGAGACGACACCAGGGGTCAGCAGAGAGTCATTTACCATGGGTGGGGAGCAGGAGAGGAAAGTCCTGAACTGCACAGTCAAGTGAACTGAGCCTTGAGGAAGTCTTCTTTCCATCTTGTTTTTACATTTCATGCTACCTCGCCTTTCATTTTAAATAGACTGATATATGGCTCTCTTAAAAAATAATCCTGCTGTATGTCTTGTATAAGCATATTTGTTAATGATCGTAAAAAACAGGCTCTTGGAAGAATATTTGTTTAAAACTGGACAACTAAAGCAGCTACTGGGGGAACAATAACTTATTAAACTTATTTTTTTAACAGCAGCTCAAAGTGCTTTTATCTTTGAGTGTCAATGTTCAATTTTAACGGCCATATTTATTTCACTTCATGTGCATTATTCTCTAACTATTTCACTGTTTATATTTGTGCTGTGTTATGATGAATCTTGGCAGTAACCTGTGAAACACTCTATGAAAGGTGCTATACTAATCAAGCCTGACTGAATGATTCATAGGAGATGCTTCACAATATTTTATGGCTGTGAAGAATCCACTGCCAAAATAATGTGTACAGCCAGTACTACAGTATTCTTTCCAACTGTTTCCAACCACACATACTTTTAATAAAATATGATAAATCTGGGTCTGAGCCAAAAAATGGCATAAAAATTCCTAAGTTCACTGTCTTGAGAGAAGATCCTGCAGGTTACTCACCTAAACATTTGGTAGGGCAGAGTAATTTTTCAATTTCCACGATTCATCAATATTAAAGTTTGTCTGACAGTGTTCATTTTCTACCCTGAACAGCAGCACTGAACATAATTACAGATAACTAAAATATCCAGCAGCCACAGGACTAAGACACAAAGAAAAAAACAAATAAATACACATGAAATGATGAATTCACTGTGAAAGCATTTCACCACACCGCTCATGCATTATAGATCAGAACAACATCATCATCATCATCAACACAGACACAGGCAGCTGAGGAGATGCTGTGAAGAATGAGGAGAGGAGAATCCAGCAGCAGTGAGGGAAAATGCAAAGTCTGAGGTAGGTGGCAGAAGAGCTGCACATACACCAGACCTGTGGTTGAACGTTATCTAGACACTTTAGATAAAAATTCTGCAGTGAAGTGCTCTACAGTGACCTTTGAAGTTGAATCTCTCTGTCAGCACTCAGCTGTTTGTAGAAAAAAAGCAGGAGATTCTACACCACATTATCTTGTTTACTCAATTTCCCACTGCCAATATTGTGTTTTCAAATAATTTTTGATTGAGCATGCAGCCCTTAGGAGGTGGACAGGTCTTAATATGAAGCACAGAACAACATGGTTTGTGTCTGAAAGCTCAATCTACCTCTTTAACAGTTATTAAAACCTCCCTGCCTCTCAAATCTGAAAGCTGTCAATCAGTGGAACTGCATGTCATGAGACACAAATAAAAAATGTTGCTCCATGGTGCAACTAGTGTCCAAAAACTGCACCGGGTAGCTTTAAAAAGATTTCTAAAGGACTAAATCTGAATAAATATCAATATAAATGTCATTTTTTCAAGCATAACTCCAATCATTCTCTGGTTCCAGCTCTGAAATGAGAAACTTTTCAGCTTTTATTAGTTTTATATCATTAGAGACTGGTCACAGTTTTGGGTTTTGGACTGTCAGACAGTTGATACACCTGAGGGTATCAACTTGGCTCTGAGAAATTGCTACAAGCATTTATCACTAATTCTTCATAGACTAAGAATATAAAGCGTTGGTTGCACAATTTGTTTCGCCTTTATTTTTTTTACCTCTACTTCTATCGGGTCAACCTTAATACCAAAGACCTGACCTGGACATGATGGAGTGTGAGTGAAGTTGAGCACATCTGTCACACTGCTGGCTTGATGCTCATGTGCCCTTAGATGCAACAACATAAGCTTTAAACATTTTTAAGCAGATATCCTCAACAGCTGAATAACTGAATATCCTGGGTGACGACATGCCGCTGGATGAACACATCTGGCTCTTCAAGCAGGGGGATGCATGTCAGGGGAGGTGGGATGGAGGGTGTGCAGAGGAGAGGGTGAGCTTCTCCCACGGGGGTCACACTCACCTTGTGCGGGGTTGCCGTAAGTAGCGGGGCCTGTGCCAGTGGGAGCCGTGGAGGCAGGGAGCTGGGGAGGGGGTGGGGGTACAGGCGGGATCTCTATGGGGGGGTTGGGGGCCTGTGGGGGGCTGTCTAGGGCAGAGGTGGGAGCCCCAGGGGTAGTGGCAGAGGTGGCGGTGTTGGGGGGAGGTTTAGCTGGGTTGGATGGGGCAGGGGCTGAACCTGAGGGGTCAAAGGCCAGGGGAGTGAAGAGGTAAAAATAAATGAAGAAATAAATAAGGAAGGAGAGAAAAGATAGGTGTGGGAGGTCAAGACAAGAGAAGAGTGAGAAGGGAGGAGAGGATTGCAGCAGATCCAGGGTTTCACACATTCTCATTTGACTTAGAAACAATTAGTAGAACTCTTGAATACTGAACAAAGATTAGTCAAGTTAGTTGGTTTCAGGCTCATTTATCCTGCAGGCAAAGAGGAAGCAAGTGTTACCTGGGAAGGCAGTGGGTGGGGCTGGGGTCGGAACAGCGATGGGCACGCCCACGCTGCCGCTGCCGCTGTTCTCTCGGCTGCTGCTGCGACTGCTGCTGGGGTGGCTGCCTCCGCTGCTCCCACTGCTGGTGTTAGGGCGGCAAACACGTCAGACCACAAACACTCAGACACACACTGTCACGTTGTCACACACTGAGACCTGTAGAAGAAGCTGCACCTCGCTAAATCTTCCTTACATAAAAACATTAAGGCTTACATTTGAAAATAGTATTTATCTTTTCATGAAATGCTGGTACCTGACATAAGCCTTTAAACCAATCAGTTGCAGGGACTAAGGAACCCCAGGAACTTCACTCAGGAACTGACTTAGAAACTTAAAAACTGATTTTTAACTTATTTCAAACAAGCACTTACTTTAATGCAGCTGAGTTTAATTTTACACCATATCACTGTCATTCATCTTTCTTATTCAGCCTTGTATTCCAGTTGCATCACAACAGTGGATGTGCAATCAGCCTAGAATAACTGAGTTCATGTAATCTGTGTTCAGTGTTTCCTGGCTTCTCAATAACCCAGACTAATAATGTGGCACCCTCATGAGCATTGATGTGTTAGCGTGAGCTGTTATGCCTTTGAAATGACTATGTCACAGTGATAAATAAAAAAAAGAGCAGCAGAAGCCTCACCAAGGACACGACACAGGTGACGCAGTAGCGACACAAGACAAAGACAAAGATATGACACGCTATAGAAGCAGGAAGCATCAAGACACATGGGGCAGACTCTTTGTTTGACAGAAGAGAGTGCATGGCTGAGAGATGAAGAAAATGAGCTGTGGATGGAGCGGTGCAGATAAAGACTCGTGCTGAGAGGAGAGTCAGGGAAAGTTATCTCGTCTATTTCCGGACCAGAAATGTTGGCCAACAGATGGGGCGCACTGGTGAAACTTTCCATGTTGTCCCCCACACCCTCCCCCCAAAAACCCCATGCTTTTACTTTTCTCACAGCAGACAGGGGAATCTATGAATATCTCTCCGTGTTTGGGATGAAAGAGTGTCGTCTTGGAAGACGAGCTGACACTGGGTTGACAGGACTGTGGGGGCGACGCTGCCTATTTAATGACTATTACCATAGGAACCTGCGTCTAGCCGTGCTAAATACAGCTCTGGATCTCTACCTCGTCCTCATTTCTTTGTCCTTATGTGAGCAGCGAGGAGAGCATACAGGTGAGGGATTTCCAAAGAAAATGTCCATCAGGGCTTTCCCCGAGAGCTGAAACTGCTAAAAAATGTGAGTTTAGGGGGAATAAAAACAGGAGAAGGGAGTAAAAGTGATTACACTTTCCACGATGAGTTATCTCAGAGAAGAAGTAGTGGGGGAAAGATGTTCAGAGGGTGGCTCGCGTTTTTCAGTGTAAGAGAGAAGAAGAATGGGGGAGGAGGTACAGGAAAAAGGGGCTTGTTTAAGACGTGTAGAGAGGCATGCTAGGGAGGGGGAGGGGGGTACCTGTACGTGCGGTTCCTCTGATTAACGGATGCAGTGCGTGCAGGGCTCTGCTGGGGGTGCGCCATGTTGCGCGTCGGGCTTGAGACGTAGTCGTTAGGGACAACGGGCGGACGCACCGGCTCAAGCGTCCTATAGGGGGAGTGGCGCCTGCGAGAGGGTCAGGAGGACAGGAGTCGAAGGAGGGAGGGAGGAGGAGGAGGGGAGGTGGGGCATCCACAGAGAAGTGTAGGGGAAGCGGGGGGAGGAGGGGAGGAGGAGGAGGAGAGCAAGAAACAAACAAGTGCAAACTTAAAAAATGGGGTGAGACAGGTGGTGAACATCGGGGTCGGCTGGGATCCACAGGTGTTGTCGGCCAAACAGCAGAGACGAAGTCAGGACGAAATGCTATCGCTGCTGTCGCCTAGAAACCACACTTCTGTTGGATGTACACTGTACACTTGGTCTAATATAATGAAAGGAATGTGTATTATCTAATGTTCTGCAACACAGAGATTTCTGCTTTCCAAAGACTTGGAACACAGAATAAATGCTACCTCCAAAATCCTTAACTTTATCACATGGGAGAAAAATGATGTTCCCCTGCAACACCAGTAATAATTTTAGTTTTCTCTCTCTCCTAATCTGGTCTACATAGACGACAAGAGTCTTAATGTTACTATATTTCCATCCGACTGTCCAGCACATTTTACGCCAACTTCAACAAGAACACATGTGAGGGATTAAACTGGCTTCCTGAATGTCAAAGAGGTATTTCAACACATAAAAACAACTGAGGGCGTACACCTCACTTAAGTTACTTTGAGAAAATCTTAAGGAAAAAGCTTTAAGTTTCTCCATGATTAAAACCAGGTTCAAATCCTGAATTTGAAAGTTAATTTAGCACAGAGAGAGTCACTTTACTGCCAAAATACAAGCTTGTTCTGTTCTTTCCCTGAGAAAGAGACAATCTGAGCTTGAAATGCTGAACTTTTCTCTGGAGGGAGCAGTTAACGGTAACTGAACAGAAATCAAAATGACAGTTTTCTGGATGAGATAAATGACAAAATAAAAGATAAGACAACGAAAGCTATGCTCAAGTGATACTGAAGTGATACCAAAGGGGCCTAAAGTATTAGAAATGGGCGTCAGATTCACTGGTGTCGCTGACCAAGATTGTGAATCCCTGCCTACATATTCTGAACTAGAAACTTGCAAATTCATTAAATACAAACACAGAAAGCGATTTTTAACCCGACAGCAGCGCTATGCTAGTGACGTCCTCGCTTTTTAAAAATGGGGGGTAAAAAAGAAAAAACATAACCCTGAGATTTACTGATCTGGGCCTGAAAAGATGCACTGGCATGTAAATTTCCCAGCTGACACAGTGGGGTGACCCATCTCTGAGCACTGTTGCTATGGCAAAACGTTGCTATGAGGAATATGGGGCAGCCAGGAGTGGGCGGGCTGGGTCACAAACACATAACTGAAAGTAAATTTGAAAAACAAACGAAGGGGAAGTTGAGTAACAGAAGAGACACGATAAATTAAAAATCACAAAATAAGATGTCCGCCCGTAGCCACAGGCTGCGGCAGAGGGTGCATCATGGAGGGTTGGAGCTGTGGTTGATCGGCATGCGTCTTGAAGGGACAGAGACACAAACACACAAACTAACACACACACACACCAATACAAAGGGACACTATCACTCATAAACCCAGAGACAGACAATTCTGGAGGTTATGGGGAGGGGGCGGACACATATAAACATACACACACAGACATTTTCCCACACACACACACAGAAACACAAACAGCACTTGACGCCCAGGAAGGTCCCAAGGGTGACAAGAACACAACATTTATGTGCTGCACTAGCAGAGTCCCTGTGGGATAAGAGATACCTTCAACAGTCAGACACAGAACAGAAAACACATCAGAAACCTCCACAGCTTTAGGATCATGAGCTCGTACAGAGAAAATATAAAAACATTTACAGGTTATCCCATTAGTTCTGCCCTTATTGTGAACACACAGTGACAGACACACAATCAGGGTGAGAAATGACCACACACTATTGGTCAGATGATGGCAATTTGTCTCTTTAAGAGGTTGTTCTCTGATTAAGACAGAACGGCTTCTCTCTGCTCTTGAAGTCAAAACGTAACATGATGCGACTGATAGCTGTTGATAATTTCCCACCATGATTCGTACTGCCATCAAGAATAGCTGAATTTCTCACTGTGACCTTTGTGATAATGTTCCTCCTGTGTCCTGGCATTAGACAAATGCCAATAAAAGGTTGAAGACCGGGAGATCAGAGAGCTCGGCACCTGCACGACATTCTGCTAAAACCCCCGGCTCACTCAGAAACAGAGGGGCCTTTCCAGATCAAATTACATGTCTCTCTTTTAATTTTAATCAAACTGCATGCTGAAATTTGACAGTTTAGTATTTCATGGACTCTTTATTTAGTCTGGGGCAGAATGGTGGCTGCACCAGTTAGCATTCTCACTGCAGGAAGGACTTTGCTTGTTGTCAGCAAATTTGCATTGGTTTCCTCTGGGTGATACCATTTCCTCCCACAGCTTAAAGACTATGCAAGTCAGGTGGACTGGAGCCTCAAAAGCTGACCACTGATAGAAATGTATCAACACCTGCTTTCACATTGGACTAAAATCTGCTTCATCCAATTTCACAACTCAAGGATTTTATTGCCGTGTGCATTAATATGCCACCAGTGCATTTTCATAAAATATCCAAGTACAAAATCCATTGTGGCACATTCCAGCCCAAAGTTCTGCACCTCAGTTTGTAATAAAACACCTGGGCACCTTTTACAATCAAAGAAGCCATCCCAGCAAAACAGAGGAAAGGCTTATTCTGGGAGCATCATTTTTTTCCCTCTGAAAGTGAACAGAGACCTTGCAAATTAACATAGCAAGTGGGCATTAAAATTCAGTGACATTAGCAAGTCCACTGGAATTTAATATTTTATATATTATTAATATTAATATATTAATGGCATAAATGTTGCCAAAGGCTGGCATCAAATGTCTGGTTAGATTCACAATCATGTTTATTTATATTTTATTTATTTTATTATATTTTGTTGAGCCAGTTCCTGAATTAAAACATGATTTGCTTTTTTCTTTAGTTAAAGTATTTGCGCAGTGGCTTCTGATTAGATATTTCTTAAAGTAGGATACTGAAAACGTATCATGTTGGCTTCTGTACCAAAACTAGAGTTTAATATTAGCACCAGAATTGAAAAACAATTCATGCTCCTATTCTTCATCTAGAGGCAACAAGCCAAATCAACTTCTCTGCCCATGTCTTGAAATCTTTACCACTTCTTTTCGTTTGAATTTCCTCCCAACAAAAGTTTGTTTCAAATGGCAAACATGGAGCATTTCTCTTTCCCAGCCTTTCACCCTCCAGGGGAAAGACCATGTATGGATAATGAGGGAATTAATTATTGTTTTTAAATGTTTTCATATCATGTTGGAGTTAGGAGCCTTCCCAGTTGGAAAAGAGTCTTTAACAATGCCTTAAGATGTCTGTGAGGTGTGTTAAGTACATTAGAGACCATAATAGAGACAAATTTCAGCATGAAGTTTGATGTAAAAATCTCTCCTGATTAAAGAGAGAGAGGGAGAATTGAACAAATTAGGCTGAAGAGCTTTTTAAAACAGGGAGACTCTCAACCCCAGTCTCCCCAGCAGAGATGAAAAAGCAAAACAAAGATTACCACTGTGATGAGAACTGGCACTGAAATGCATTTTAACCACCCTAAGGACACTAATTAAACACGGAGGTAAAAGGCCGATGATGAAACTGGGAGCAACCAGGTCCATCTGAAAGCCACAAAACACACACACAACACTCAGCCTCTGATGGACACAACTCTTGCCTCCTCACGCCCATCTGAACGCGCATCAAGGCGCCGGCACAGTTAACATACCCAAGGGTCCCTTTGCCCGTCATGGGTGGGCTGGGGGGCTTCTGTGTGGGGGGGTTGGTGCGAGGGAGTCCGCCTCCTCCGGCCTTCATGTTCTGAGCGCTGGCCTGTGGCAGGAGGACATGGGGTGAGGATACTGGTTGGTTTACCAGGGTAAATTTGAGAAAGAGAATTAAAACATAAATAAAAACCCTCACAGTGGTTACCTGTCTTTAAAGGAATAGTTCACATTTTAAGAGCTAGGTGATAAGATCAATATTACTCTCACATTTATTGGTTTAATATGAGGCTGGGGATGGTTAGCTAAGCTAGCCAGCATCATACTGAACAGACAGACTCTTCTTAAAATGTTTCTTAAAAATGTAAGAAAACAGAAAAGACTATTCTCACAGCAATGCAAAAAACCCTCATTCAGAAAACACAAAACCACCTCCCTCCTTCGAGGCTCTTACTTTGAAAGTCTTACCTTAAACCTTTGCAACCACTACGGTTGATTATAAAGACAAAATTAGGCAAGCAGAGAGAGAAAGGAAGAGAAGAAAATCAGAGGATTAGTGTGTGAAGGAGAGGAGAAAAACAACAATTATTCATGCATGTGGTACATAGAGCCGAGCTGGTAAGATTCAAGCAACAATAGCTCAGTGTTAAAGATCGGAGGAATTTGTTCTTTGAGACCTTTGTAGGGTCGAAGCTTGGCCGTTCGTTGGCTGGGAAACAAGCTCGTCTTTGTTCACAAAGTCAATGGGTAACTAGCTTTCCAAAAAAACGTTCACCTTTTTATTAAATAAAATCATGATTGGACAAGAACCTGTTTGCTGTAGCAGGTGACAGATTTACAACAACAGAAGATATATTCAGCAGAATTTATATCCTGGGTGACATTGGTTTCCCAGCCCAGTGAAAAGCCTGACTCATTGATTTTTTTCTTACATTACTTGTCACTGAAACCCAGTAGTGATTATTTGACCTCTATAAGTCCTTTCCATTAGATTTTCTGCAGTGAATAGCCCACATTAATCCCACAACACAAACACAATCCTGCATCTGAATTCCAGACCTGTCTCCAGACTGTATTCTCAACATTTTTAAAGGGCTCATTAAAATGTTAAATCTCATTTTTCCTCTAGTAGCAGTGGTTCTCAGGCTTTACTGTACTTGTGATCCCTTGTCACAGAGAGCATTTCAATCCAAGAGTGACTTTTGTTTCTCAGATTATCCATTTAAATCAGTTTAGAGGCCTGAAGATGTGAAACTACATCATATTTCATATCAAAAAAGCAAAGATTAATCAAAGGAAGAAAAACAAACTAAAATTTTGTTCTTTACCATCTCCTATCTCATAAATCATCTCAAAGAAAGTTGTTGTGTTTCCTATTTATTTCACTACTGCCCAAATTCACTGCTTGTAATTTTCCCACCCACCCTGGTACAAACACAGAACTTAATTAAGACCTTTCTGTTGGACTGGCAGCAGTGATTCTTCCACACAATTAAGTCTAATTGGTAAAATGAAGGGAAAAGGAGAAAATGACCACCTTGACTCCGTGGCCCATGTCGTCTAGCAGGCTGTAGTCGATGGGCTTGCGGATGTAGCGTACAGGCCTCTCTGGATTGGCTGGGGCGATGATCTTGTGTGTGCGGGATGTGTTCTTGTTGGTGGTGAGGATGCCGATCTCCCGCCGCGCTACCTTCTCTTTGTGGATGTCCACTGTCTGAGGACAAGAAGTTAAGGACAAGACATTTTCTTTCATTTCATTTTTAAAAGTTCAGTGAGTCTTTGGCATATTTAAAACTTTGAGGAAGGGCGTTTGTTTTTGTGTGTCTGTGCTCCTGACCTGTGAGATGTGGTTGATGGAGGACTCCATGCGGCGGAGCTGCGAGGCCTGGATGTCCAGCATCTGCAGGACATTGTTGGCCAGCGTGTTGATCAGGTAGGCTACGCTGGCCAAAGACTGGGTAGTGTAGTTCTTGGTCTCCTCCAGCGCCCTCTGCTTGTCTGGAGACTGGATGAGGGAAAAGAGAGGAGACTTTTGAATATACCTGGATTTTACTGTGTGAAGATGAAGCTGTTTCTCCAGAACCATCAACACTGAGTGGGGAGGGTGAAAATTCTGCTTTTCGCTCAAGAAGATTCAGAAAATACTGATCAAACCTGCGACTTAACACACAAAAAGCCATCCTGAAATCAACCAGTCCAAGATGATGTGGTCAAAAAAAGTCAATGATTTCCTGTGGACTTGTCTGAAACAACACTATTAGACTGAGGAGGAAAAACACACAGACCAGCAGCAAATTCTCACAACTGACAAGCTATAGTTTGGAAAACTCTTGATATTTTTCTTTAAGCACAAAATCAAATGCTGAAATTGCTGCAGATTACTCTCCTGTTTCTCCTGAGTAATTACTGCAGCTCTGATATGAAAAATCTCAACTTGGCGTAATGAAATGAAGATAAGGAACTTGTGTTGAATTGTTTACTGTGACAGATGATCTCACTCTGTGACAGGTGCTCATGTTCCTGCAACACATGCTACAAGTTAACACGGTGGGTAAAATAAATCTCAGCATCTTCATTGCCAACATTCTGAAAATTTGTGATATTGTGAAATTAGAGGCTAAAATTAAAGCAGTAACAGCAATGCCAACAGTTATAATGGCAAACAGGTGACAGTTTTTAAGTCAGCTAAATAACACAACAGTTTCTGATTTGGTCAAATATTTAAAGCATTTACAGCTGGCACCATTTAATCTGATTATCAGTCCAGATCCCAAAGATATTCAGTTTATGGCAAAGAACAGCAGCAAATCTTCACACCTGAGGAGATGAAACTTAAGATTTTTTGCTCTTTTTTTGCTTGAAAAACAATTGAAAAGACTGAATGACTGATCTTTGCAGCTCTGATCTGTTCTCAAGTATTTTTGACAGGATGTTAAAGAAGTTAAAACTGCTGCCTTGCTTTGCTGTGACACTGAGATATCAGACTCACATGTAAACATAATACACAGGGTGCCTTCTTTTATTTATAAAACCTAAACTAAATATCACCCCTGCAGCACTGAGACAAAAGGAACAATCCCAGAGCAGAGCCTGTTGTACATCCCAAAAGTGAAAACACTGACAGGGAGCTGAATGCAATTTGTGGCAGCGACATGAAGGGAAACTGCTGCTGCTGACGTTAAAAAAAAATAAAGCTTTAATGGCCAGGAAGTGAGTAGCAGGTAATACAGCTGCAGCCAGTGTAAAAGGAGTCTTGTGAGCTGCTGGTTGGGCCGTGGGCACAGCGTGGGCACATCAACAGGAACATCAAAGGGCAGAAGGATCAGCTAATGTCTCTGCTGGGAATCTGCGCTCCTCACTGACACTGCACGCAGGGCTGGGCTGTAACACACTAAGAGCATTTCATTTTTAAGTGAAAGCAACTATTTTGATCATCATAGTCATTTGTCAAACCAAAAATTTCTTGTTTTCGTGTCTAACGTGCTTTTACGTGTTTAATGTGACAGTAAACAGAATATCTTTGGGTTTTTGACAGTTATCAGAACATTTGAGGAATATGAAGATGCCACTTTGCTCAATTTTCACCATTTTAATCAATAATCAAAGTGATCATGAGCTGGAGCCCTAAATATGAGTAATTTAAAAGGAGCACAGAACACTTGGCAGATTAATGAATGATGACAGTAAACACTAGTTGCAGGCTGGGTATTCACAATTCACAAGTTAGTCTTAATACTGATCAAATATTAACTGACGAGAGTACCTAAGACAAACTGTTTTAAACAGCCAGAGCTGAATCTTAAGTCTGATCAACAGGAACATTAATCTGCAACTAATTTAATAACCAGGTAATCATTAAAAGCATTTTTAAGCAAAAAGAACATTTCATGGTTCCATTTCCTCAAATGTTACAAATGACATTTTCTTTTAAACAAACTAGAGAAAAAGCACTTTATTTGATAATCCGTTAACTGTTTAAAACATTTTCCTGACAAAAAGGCCAAACATTTGATGGTCTTATCTTCTCAAACAGGAGGATTGGCTGCTTTTCCTCATATAAGAAAATAAATTGATTATCTGTGGTTTCCGGAGGCATCATCGTGGGGAAATTAACTACTTTCCCACATCTTAATCTATTAATGTGAAGAATAAATCAATAATGAAAGTAATAGTTAGCTGCAACCCTAAAACAAAACCGTTAATCATCTGTTGTCAAACCAGCATTTGCTTCTGTGAGCACGGCATAGCAGCAGATTGATTACTAGATGAGAAGTAAACACACTCTGGGACACAGCAGCCTCTGGGTCATGATTGGTTATTGACTGATTGATTACATTTAATTTTTGCTATATAAGACTACAGCTGTGCTACAATAGATGACAGTCAACAAGGGTCCAACAGATCCAGGGCTTCCCATAGATTTCTCCATATTTCTGTCACAGTCATAACAATATAACCTGACCTGTGTTATGCTGTTTTACCATAAAGATATAAGCTGACTCACAATAAATACAGATCTGATATTTATAGCTAAACTGATATAACATTAAACTGAAGATCACGAGAAGCAGCATAATATGTAGCTAACAAGCAGGAATTTCCCCACAAGTTGAAGCAGCAGCAGCGTCCTCAGTGGAAACATGTCCATTCCCTTTTATGTGAAGCAGACTGTGGAATCACAAAGTGCAATCCAATGTAACAAATCATCAGGCAGTCTGCAAACAAAAAGCATTATTTCAAGGAGCGTGGAGGGTGCAGCTCTGCCCAAGTACGAGGACAAACGGGTTACGTGGCAAAAAGTCAGGAGTGTAGCTGCAGCTGATACCTGCAGGGCAGGAAGGAGACATTTTTCATTCATCTAATTTTGTATGTCTTTCCAGGAAACATCAATGGATACTGATATCTGCTTATGAACCATTTTACACTTTGCTTTTTTCTTTAAAATTCAAATAAAACAAGCAAGTACATAATAACTGTGGCAACTAACATGTATAATTAATACCAAATTGCACAGGTGGAAAAACTAAATCAAACAAGCACAGTATTCTGCACAAAGCAGCTAAAGAATTAGTAATTTATCACACACAAGTTCAACAAGTGTCCATACCGACATGACTAATGTTAAAAGACTTAGAGACAGACGTGGTGGAGCAAAGATGTGAATTATGGAGACATGAAGTATCCCACCAAACATCCCCCAGATTAATACTTCTGTCTAACTAATCTATTAGTGGTAATACCCGTCTAGCAGCAGCTGGGTAAATTTTGCATGGTGAGAAGAAACCAGGGCAGCAAGCCAGACAGCAAGCTGCCAACATCCAAGGGCCGCGGCCGCCTCCTCCTTCTCAGGGGCAACCTGTCAGACCTGATCAGCCCTGTTCATCAAGGATGTCAGACTCCGGTATCACACCTTGTCAAAACCTCTTCTCGCTAACACTGTCGCTCCAAATTTCTCACCTATCAAAGCAAAGCCTGCAAAGTCTGGGATGAGAGGAAGCTAAGGTGACCAGAATTGCACAAGAAGTGAGATCACACCTGCAGCATATCACGAATAAAAGGATCTGAATGGGACTGATCGACTGCTCTCAACGCACACATAAAACCCAAAAGCTATGCAAATCAGCAGCAATTTCTGAACACGTTGACACAAAAATGCAACGTGACACTGTCTTTTTTTAACCTGAAGCACAAGGTCTGAATGGAAATCAGCAATCGTAGCTAAAGAGCCTTTAACTTGAGTATTTTAATGGGTTAATTTCAGTGTATATGTGGCTGCAGCATTAAGAGTCCAACATCATAAATCAGTGGTTTATCTTCTGTCAACCACAGCTCATCGGAGATTAATCTGGCTTGATATCGCGTCCTACATCTCCGGTCGGGTGCCTGATCAGCTGGCTGCTGTGGCGGCAGTGATTGATCCCGCAGAAAGCACAGAAATTGATTTTCACGGTTCCTGTTTGGTTATTTAGACCGTGGGTGATGCCGAGCAGCTGGCTAGCAAGCTACCTGGCTAACGCGCTAGCCCACCGTGGACGTACAAGTCACACACACCCCTTATGTCGATGGGAAAACCCACCCAAAGCACTGATGCTACATTTTGTCATTAACGAAGCTTAGGGACTGACAAATCATATGTTAGTTATGTGAGAAAATGCCCTGACAGCGGGATGTTTTCGCTTTAGCCGAGGCTAGCTAACACATCGGTGGCGTTAGCAACAGCTAACCCAGCATCAGTTCGCCCCGTCGTGGTGTCGCCAACCAACAAAACCGCACCGCCTTTACTTCCACACATGTGACAGCCCTACCTGGACATAGTTGCTCTCACAGTACTCCGCGACTCTTTCCAAATTAGTGAAACTGTCTAGTAGTGCGCTTCGTCCTGCTGGAATCTCCTCTTCCAGAAGCATTTGTAGCTCCGCCATTTTCACATCTTTAGCGGAGCAGTGAGTGTGTGAGTGGAGCGGGGCTCGCTGGCGCCACCGCGGCGCTGAGCGGTACTGCAGGGGTTCTCCCTGAGAGCAGGGGTTCCCAAAAATTAATAATGTTAAAAACAGAAACGCATTAAGAGCAAACTCCCCGCTGGTAAAATGCTTTTGGGGTTATGTGGTTTGTAAAACACGCCAGAAACAGCTTGTAATAGGTTTATTCTAGGCATATATATCTTTTATTAGTTTTCAGTTCAGTAATATTGTACTTCCACAGCAACTCAGTGAATGAAATACTTGCAATAAAAATAAGACTTAATTTATCCAGGTTGATCTCTTTTTTATTCAGATATAGTGCAGCAGGCAAGGCTGGATTACCCACATGGCAACTGGTTTACTCCTCATCGTTTATTATTATAAATGATTATTATTTCATCAATGGAGAACTGTAAGGCTGAGTGTATTATCAATACATCTGACAATTTCTTTCATAAATTCATAAATCAAAAAATAGTGGCACCATGGTCCATTACTCCCTGAAGCCCAAGTTATGTTTTCTTTTGTGTCAAAAACTTAACACAACTACACTCACAAAACTATTAACTTAATGTTGTTAATCTAATAATTGAAAAAGAAAAAAAGAGATGAAAACACTCATCAGTTCTGCTGCTGTTCTCCATGTTTTCCTAAAACAAATTAGTTGTTGGGGAAGCAGTGATGCACAAAATCAAATGAAAAGAATGACACAAACACAAACTCTTCATACATATTTAATCATATGTACGATGTCTTTACAAAAAGGAATGAAATGTCTAAGCAGCATGTGGCCTGTTTTCGACAAACAAACCACATGTCATTGGAGACTCTCACTCAAGGCAGTTGTTCTAGGAATTATAGAAAACTTCTGGTGGCACAGGTTGTTTTTCCTCTATGTTCTAGAGAGTTTTTCTTCTTTAACAAGCACAAATTTGACCTGTGGACAGACTAGGTATTAATAAGCTTCAGCTGAATAAGCACTGGAAAGACAAGCAGGGGATCAGAGTGGTGGTGCAGCTTGGGTGTAATAAACACACTGAATGTGCTTAAATAAATTCTGCACATCAGAAAAAAATCTTCAGGAATGATTCAAATTAACTGTTTAATTCCAAAAAGTTTTTTAAAAAGACAGGAGAGATGAGTCACAGGCTGAAAAAATGATGCTCATCTCAACATTCAACCAATACTTTGCTGGTAATTCCTTTTTGAAACAGGACTCCTCAGCTCTTCTGCCTCACAGTGGTTTTAAGGACCAGTTCTAGCTTCTTCTGCTGATGGTGATCCAGGTCTCATCCTTAGGCGTGGATACCAGCTCGGATCTGACCTCCATGACTTGTCCTTTCAACTTGTGGAGCTTCAGCTGTCGCACCAGCGTGCTGAGCAGGACTGTAGCTACGGTGTAGGCAAACCTGTCAGAGAGGCCAGAGTCACCGAGAGTTATGTGACATCTTCTATTAAAATAGTAAATTAACACCTCAAATTAGCTTCTTTTTACAGCCCCAAAAATTAATGACCACCCCCCAAAACTCTCATCATTCCCTCAGTGTCCAGTTAAGATGGATGACGACACACAGGATGGACTAAATTCTCCTCAGCAGCAGCTTCAAGTTTGTGCTTTAATGTCAAATCTTTACCTGAGCTCTGGGCACGTTTGATTCCCAGAGAAGCCGAGCAGACAGAAGCTCTTCCTGGCTGATTCCTCCTCAAATCGATCTGGGTCAAACCTGAAAGATGCCGCAGTAATCACCAATATCAGACACTGGACAATCAATATGCAATGCTGTTATACTTTCTTTTTAAGTATCGACATTTGTCCACTGGGCTCCAGGAGTTATTCTGTGATTAATCTCCTCCTGGTAACTAACGTTTCAGCCTTTTCCTGTGGTGTTCCATGATTAGAAACGACAAACCTCCTGCTCCAGACGTCACTGCCCAGTTATTTATGTCAAACCATCTTCAAACTAATTCATAAATATGTCAAACATAAATGTCAACTGTATGTAAAGCAAACCTGTACGGAGTGGACCAGGTGTCAGAGTCTTGCAGGACCACTCCCAAAGCGTAGATCACCAAAGTCTGAAATATGACAACAACACATTTAAACACTTTCCTTAATATTATTATTGATATTTTTCAGTTCTAATATAATTAGTGTTTCTTGTGGACTCCCCAAAGTTTAACACTCTATTTCTAAAACTAGTGTGAATTTCTCAGTACAAAACTGTGACTTCTGCCCTTAGTGATTTCTTTATCACCTGTATGATTATTGTTTCTTTCCTCCTAATAAAAACTTAACTGTCTGATTGTCTGGCTGTAATAATGTGACAAAGAGCTGAGGAGAAATGAACAGGCAGGAGCCACAGACGGCTGGAAACCAGATACCTCTTTGGGGATGACGTGTTGATCGACTTTGCCCTCCACTTCCTGAAGCCGAGCCGCGACGGGGGTCAGCTTGGCAGTCCTCACCGTCTCGTTGAGGACCTGCTGGCAGTATCTGTTAGAGGACAGAAATTTAATAACACCAGATCTGTGTGATTTCTCAATGTGTGGACACAGTGACAGTTATATGCATCGTCCGTCTATGTTTCACTAAAACTGCACCGATAGCAGGTGTCCAGTCAGAGACTGAAACCAGGTCCAAAGATCCTTACCTAAGCTGAGGGATCTTGTCCAGGGAAACTGGATCTGAACCCAGAACGTCCTCCAGCTCCTGGTACAACTTTTCCTGAACGTCCTCCGAGGTAGACAGGAAGTGAAGTGCCCAGATACACACTGTCAAATCACAACATGTTACATTGAGGCTTCAGAAAAAGAGAGCATTTTTAAGTCTAAGAAACTGAGTGAGAGAACTGATCTCCAACTGCTGTGATAGTCGTTTCTTACAGTTGGCAGTGATGACGCATCCAGCCAATGTGAAAACCATGCAGTCCTCCATAATCTGAAACAAACAACACATTTCATTTCATTTTCAGACCTTTGCAGGAACTGTGAAGATGCCTCAGGTTTTAAACCAGAGCGGGAGACTTCATCAGTATTCACCTGTCGCTCCGTGAGGCTGGACTGAAGCAGGGAGTCGACAAACACCGTCTGCTTCCTCTGGGCTTTTCTTTCCTTTGCCACTGTCAGCAGCACAGACTCCATCTCTGACAGAGCTGAGCACCCAGGAAGAAATAATAAAGAGACACAGTCAGTAGACTTCATATATTTTAGGCCAGTCACACTGAGATTACAGGTTAAAAAGTCAGCATTGCAAGTATCCATCTTGTTTCCAGTCCAGGATCTAAGATTAACTCCAGCCAGGTGCCAATGCCTGGAACAGCTGTCCTTGGCAGAGAAATCAATAAAAGTTCCCAAACACAGTGTCTGCTCACTGATTAAGGTGATAACACCGACTTGGTTGGGTATGCACAGTCTGTTTCTAGCTGTCTGTCGAGCAGCTTTACACACAGAGATTATATCTGAGCCTCTGCAAACTTTTCCTCCTGTTTCCCCACAGCTGAACAAAGGCAGAAGTTCACTGATGCTCCCACATGTCAACACACAGCAGGTGTGAGGGGGTGAAGTGGGAAAAAAAAGACGGCCGAGACAAAAACTAGACTTGCTAGACTCAAAAAATCATGACAGACAGCAGTTCAGCGTTTCAAAACATCCGTCAGTAACACAGAGTCATTCACGTCAGCTTGCTCTGCAGTGAAACCACTCTCACCTTCGTCATAATGGCCTTTTCTGCTGCAGCTCTTCTCCAGGGAACCGTCCAGGTAGCCTTTTCCAATTTCTGACCAGATCTGGTGGAGTGAGAAGATGAGAAAAATAAATTAAGTGACCTATTTCAACAGAGCTTGAGCAGACGAGGCCAAATTTCTGGTTTACAGGACATTTATCAACCTGAAAGAAAGTAGAAAAGCTTTCTTCTCGGGACTGCCAAGACTGGAATATAATGAACCTCTAACTACAGCAGTGTTGCCTCATTTTCTGTGCACTAAGTTGGATATTCTGTACAAGTGGAGAGAAAGTAATCTGGTAAAGTTAGACTGAAATCCCTGACAAAGAGCAAGACCTTCTTTGTAGAACAAATATACAAGAAGAAAAAGATTGAAATCAAACAAAAGTCAGCTGGGGTTTGTGTAAGTGGTAAACGCTCCCTCCACTGTCTCTTCCTACAGGTGTGTGATGTTTAAGGCCGCCTCACCGCGTCATGGTTCTTGCGGAAGGAAATGACCTCCGTGTCGTCTCTGAAGCGCTCACCCAAAGCCAGCTGGGTGACGGTCTTCATGGCCAGACCCAGCAGGTGGGCACACAGTGGGGTGTGCTGAGCCTCTGGGAACGACTTCCACTTCCCAACCAGCTCCTCCACCAGCTGGGAAACAAAAGATTACAGAGTGTATCTGATTAATCTGAGTAGCTCTATAGTTTATGATTCAGTGGGAGGTGCTTTCATCAGTGGAGCAAACCTTGAGCACAAGAGGGAAGTTGTTCTTCAGCGTGTTGTTGATGGCACTTTCATACACCTTTTTCCTGATCACCGTCTCATTGGCTCCGCCTCCCATCCCTGACTGGTAACCTAGCAACGACTTCAGCATCGTCTCAAAGGAGTCGGCTGAGAGGAGCGAAGAGAGCGAGATTTAGCTTGTTTTTGTTTACAACATCAGATCCAACAGCTGTAATCTTAATTCCTTCACTCTGGTGGAACCCACTGGTGTGGTTGGGGTTGATGTGTTGCCGTAGCTGCTCCACAGAGCCCAGGCTGACCACAGGCCGACGGCCGAACCAAAATGATGCCACAGAACCAAACTCCTGGTGCAGACTGACGAGGAACTCGTGCAGACTGCCTCTGTTCACGATGTCCTGCAGGTTCCCATCCCTGAGAGCAGAAAGCCATGGATGTGAATATAATGTGAACAGTCACTTTCTAAGTCTTTCAACTTCACATATCTGGGGAATTGGATTGGTTGGATTGGTTATAAATGACAGGACTTAGATAGGGAGGCTGGTTAACTGGGATGAATTTAACAAACTTCTTTTACTGAATGAAAGTTAATATCAACTGAAAAACCAGGGGTAAATATATCAACTTACTTCTCATCTGTAGGGTTGAGACCTGGGATGCCAGAGGCTCTTCTGGATGACTGAAAATATGGTTAGAAATTAAATTGCTGTGTTAATAGCGATTTGATTTTGATGGTGGTTTATATACATAAGTGTACTGTTTGCACATACGCTCAAACACAAACTGTCTTATCCAGTAAGCTAACAGATCAGCTATGTCTGTCCCAAATCCAGCTGGCGCCGATAAGTTGCTGTTCCATTCAGTAATATGGAGTCCCGTTGAAAAATATGCCAATTAAAGCTTCTTCACTTAGTGGCAACCACACACATCGTGAGACGTCCTCTAAGCCTCCTAGATCAATTATTTAACCCTTCGGATAAAATCGGCATACGCTGGAGTACTCTGTAGTATTTCATTTTTAATATTTTTACTTGAGCAGCTAATTTAGGCAAGTGGATCGTCGCTCGTTGCCGCCCACCTTGAGTTCTTAAAGTTGAACTTTGCTGAAGCAGATTCTGTTCAGTGTGTTAGATAAGTACCGAAATTACAAGAGGATAGTAAGGATTCTGTTTTTTTTCTTAAATGGGGTTATACGGTGTGTTTTTGCATGTCAAGGGGCAAGGCAACATTAAATTAACACTTTTTAGTTGGAAACTGGCGTGACAACATAGCGGAGTAACAGCCAGCTAAGTAGCTAACTTCAAGCTAACTTGAAACTTGCAGTGACATACCGGGTACAAGTAGAGAACAGCGCCGACTAAAATGATGACAAAGGTGACAGCAAAGATGGCAAAGTCCAGCATGGCTGCTCGCTTTCAACAGCACTGTTTCACTAACTTTTACTCATGAATATCTGGAGATTTCTACCCAGCAGTCACCGTCACCACGTCAACAGAAGCAGCAGGAACATCTGGGTTCGACTACACAGACTGGAGGGAGGGCAGGGGAAACTAATCGACCTGGGTGAAATCGATATTGAAATAAATAAAATGTGGCATATAGAGTATTTATGTAAAGGTAAATACCCGCTCACTTGAAGCTATATGTTTATGTACTTTATTTTGTACCTTTACCGTTACTCCCTGTTCAATTTAATACATTTCCAAATTTCCTTCAGATGAAATAAAAACACACAGTTGGTTTTGTTGGATAAAACCCTGTATTTAAAAAGAAATGAGCACATTCACGTTTCAAAAATACAAAAACAATACACAGTACAACACATTCAGAGTTCACTGCTGAAAAACATGTGCAAACAGAGCTGTAGTGTCAGAGCTTCATCAGGCGGTCATTTCTGATTTGTCCTCTGGTTTGGGCGGCTCAATCTCCATGGCCATCAGATAACCTGAGGAAGGACAAGATAATATAATTAACTTCTTCTTGTTTGGGTGTTTAAAGCACATTCAACACAGGTTATTCCCTCTCACCCTCTGTGTAGTCTGTCACAGGTCGGGTAGCGATGAAGATCCAGGCCAGGCCAACAAGCAGCGCCACCACCAGGTTGACTGTCACCCAGGGGTGGAGAATCTGGTGCTCTGATCCTGGTGGCCTGGAGAAAAAGGAGAGGTTTAATATCCAGGTTTCATGATAAGACAGAAACCTGACATGAAACGGTTCCAGCGAGCTCACCATAACGTCGTGTTGAAGGATGGGTACAGGTTGATTCGATCGCTGGTCATCTGCTGGCTCAGACAGAGGACCAACGCTGAGAAATACACTGCAGGAGGGAAATAAACAGAGTGTAAACGGAAACCAAGCAGACACCATCTGTTGGAGAAAAAATAACACTGTCGACCCACAACAGCTCATGTTTGAAGGATGGATAATAAATACAGCGTGGACTCACAGAATGAGGCGAGAGCGACAGGGTCCAGTGTGATTAACTCCCGCAGAGCCATGGAGCCTTTGGCCAGATTCACTCTGAGAAGCAGAGCATGTTTACTGTTCATAGATCAACTGTGTCAGCTGCATCCTGCTTCATATTCTGATACACATACACATTTTATAGGTGCAACAGTTAGTCTTGAACCCACCCCTTATTTAACTATCATCACAAGTGAAAAATAACTTTTGTGAGACAGTATTCCAAGTTACTGTGTTTTTGTGACCACTTTCAGGTGCACATTTGCAGTTTGAGAACAGAAGCAGCACTGTGCTGAAGTCTGTGAGGATCTCTGTCAACATGACCCAATTTCAGGGAGGGTTTCAGCGCTGACTGCACCTCATATTCACTTTAGCTACCCTGACCAGGTCGATGCGTACCTGTCGAAGGCAGCCACGGTGCTGATGGCCAGCAGCATGTAGAGCAGAGACTGGTAGGGGTAAGCCAGGCTGTGGTACTGCTCCAGCAGGTTGGACAGAGCAGTGAGGTGCTGCCCCGCCAACATATACACCACCACGATGTTCCACACGGCGTAGCCCGCCAGGAAGCCGTGACAGTACAGACCAAACACCCTGAACCAACACAGAGGAGAGGAGAGGTGTTAGAAAAGAGGGTGAAGGTGCTCGTGTATGTTTTATTTTGTATAAAGAGACACTGTTCCTTCACCTGAAGCCTTCGTGCACCCTAAGAGAAACATCTCTGGTGGTCCAGAGCGGCTGCATTTGCTGGAAGTCCGTCATGTTATCCATCTGCTCGCTGGTCTTCCTCCATTCTGAGCGCTCTGCTGCCTGGAAACGCTCTGCATGTGAACACACACACATTTATATTCAGTATTTACTCTTTCCTCTATTTAACAGCCTTGAACACATCATCTTCTTCCTTCGTTACTCACTGTTCCTCTCCACAAAGACCTTTCCGACCGGCTGGCTCTGACCCTGCGGGGCAGAGAACAGGGAATGCTGGGGGATGGGAGGAGGGGTGTCGGTGATAATATCATCCTCTTCTACTTCCAGCTCATTGGGAGGCTGCGATTCAACAACTTTTGACTTCCTAAAATGACAAAGAGAGAAATCTGATTTATCATCCTGTCATTTTTAAAGCAAAAAAGCCAAAATATTTGATAGTTTCACATTTTCAAATGTGAGAATTTGATGCTTTTTTGTCATACATGATTGTAAAATCAAAATCTTTGGGTTTTCGCACAAAACCCAACATTTAAGGATGTTACCTTTGGGTATAAGTTCTTCTCAGTGTTTCTTACTTTTTCTTTTTGGGTTTTTTGACCACCTCCTCTCCATCTGTGGTCTGATCAGCCATATCTCCGTTCACCAGATCAGCTTGGTCATCTTCAAGATCTGAAGCGGCAACACATCCGTCAATTTATACAACTTTAAATCTCACAAAGAATGTCTGAGCTAATCATACTATAGTTAAACCACAATGCCTGCTGTTTTTATCCTGATTAAACTAAAGCATCTGAGGGTTAGTGGCAGGGTAGAGAAGCAGGAATATGTCGTCTGATTTTACCGATAGTGGCGGCTTTCTTCTTCTTCCTCCTCCTCTGTGGGGGAGCTTCAGTTGTGGGTTCAAGGGACAGTTGCTCTCCGACCTCAGACGCCCTCCTGCTACCCAGACCCCCCATCTCCACCCCCTGATCTAAATGGGAAAGATGGAAGTAAGAAACTGTAAGTGACATTTTATTCTGAAAGGCTGGGGGGAAATGGGGTTAAACTGAGCTCTGTTGATGTTGTTTTTTATTATCCATCATTTAAAAATATTTCCAACACATTTACAGTGATAGACGGCTGCAAAACAAATCCCAAAATATCAGAAGTACCAGTAACTATCAAGTCCAGCAGAATTAACGGACCAGACCTTGTCAGTCTTGTTGTGGTGAACTGGCCCTTTAAACCATTAAATTCAGTTAATTAAGTTGATTAGATGCTCCACAGATGCAGACGTTTGTGTTTTCGTACCGTCCATATCATCAACTCCATTCGTCTCCTTTTTCACCCTCTTCTTCTTGTGTTTTGGTGCAGGCACTTCTCCTGCTCAGGGAAATAAATGAAAAAAATCTTCAGCACAGAAATAAAGAGAAATGCATCATAAACAGCTTCTCTTGTACAAATCCTGACTCACCAACTGTGTCTTGACTTCATGTGTCAGTGCATACCAGAAACAAAGAGAGGAGATAAATTAGTTTGACTGTAGATAAAGATAAAATTACATCACAGTCACTGTTATAAATAAACACATTTACCCACCTGAGCATTGTAGGAAGCGTTCTCTGGCCTCGCTAAAGAGACAGAGGGAGAAGTACAAGTTTTAAAAAGAATTAAAAATAAATGACATTTTCACATCTATGACTTATTAACACCAGCCTGGATTTATTTATTTTAATTCCTACTTTTGTGATTAACAAGTTTTCTGCTGGGTTTAAGTAAAATTAAATTTTTAACTTGACAGAATTCTAACATTTTTTCTCCTGGTAAATGCAAAAAAAAAATGCCAAGAAGTTGACTCCAGGAATAAATTGATTTTGGTGCAAAACCTCACCAGCTGAACTATTATTATTATTAGATAACCAACTAATGTGCTGAGAATGACAACAACAAACTAACAAATCAGACACATGGGAAGGAGCTCAGTCACATCAAATGTACCATAAACACAAACAAATTAATATCACTCCTCGGAAACGATGAGCTCCGATGCAAAAAATCAGACAAATATATGAAAATGATGCACCTGCTGTGTCGCTGAAAGTCAAGCTCATCCTGAGAGGCTATTTAAGTCAGGAACACTTAGGTAACAGCTGAACTGGTTTGGATTTTAACAGAGCTTTTTTCTTTAAATTTACAGATATAATATAAAGTCAGATAAGACATCCAAAACCTTACCGTGTTCTTTCTGGCCATATCACCCAAGAATCAAGTTAAGAGTGGAGTGAAGCTCCACGTAACGTCCCGGCTGTTAAATCCTCGGCTAAATCTGCGTTCATTCATCTGCCAGGACTGAGGATTACTCAGGGCAGAGGTCAAAGCTTCTTTCAAACTCTTGAAGCAGTAACAGTGTGTCTATTTATGTGAAACGTCAAGGATGTGCGTCTGTGGAAACTGGTTTAATCTTTGTGAAGATGTCTGTGGAGGCGGAGTGTTGTACTTTACGTCCCTAATCACAACTTTTAAAGCTTATTCCACTGTTTTTAGGTTTGTTTGGTGATGATCAGAGTGACAGTCGTTTTACAGCTGATTTAAGACTATTTTTTTGCGCAAATCAATTAAATTTTAACAGTTTTAAACAACTGCCTGGCTCCATCAGAGTTCTTTTTATGTGCAAGTTAAATCTGTATTTTCATCACCTGACTACTTTTTCAATTAACTCATTACTCATGACTTGTAGTAATAGTAAAAAGTGCCTGTAAAGATTTCCCAGAGAAGCAGTAAATCCTTACATATGAAACCTGATATTTGATAAATGTTTTACTAATGCTGCTGTTTGTCAAACTCTGCAGGACATTAATTAAGAGTCAACTAACTTATAATGGGTGTGTGTAAGTGGGGTCATTATATTGTCTCTTACACTAGGTGCACCTGGATTTGACGGACTAACCTGTGGAAGAGGCGGGAGCTCCCTGGGCCGCATTTTCTATAATGGAAAAAACAGATTTACAACTAACATTACCACAAATATTTCTGTTATTAAACGTAAAAATACGTTAACGTTAACAGAGAAGCAACTGACGCCATTAGAATAGCTGTTCACTAGCTTTAGTTTAGACCAAAACACTGTGTGCAGTAAGGTATAAAAACTGTCATTTTAAAACCATATGTAAAAATCGTCAAAATAACATTTAAGGTTAGCTCTGTATCCACTTAAATGCTACCGTTATTAAGGAAAATAAACATAGGTTAGCTACCTTTGAGCCTCCCGTATCCATATTCCGAAATTATCTTAAAACTGCGTCTTTAAATGTTCATCCTGTTAAATCATATTTAGTTTAAAAGTATATTTAAAGACTACAGCCGTTAAAAACAGAACAAACTGCTACTTTGATTGTTATTTACTTTGTGTACGCTCTCCAAGCGGAAGAGCTGCTACCCGGACGCATTTATGTGTAGCACATCCTGTGTATTCAAAATAAAAGCTCCTCTTCAACGCGAGAACAGCTAAGGTGACAATACGGACGAATAAATGACTAAATAAATTAAAATATAAACAAATTACTATCAGAATTAGTTTATTAACATCACAAACATGTACAAATATTAACATGCCATTGCTCTGCTTGCACTTTTGTTGCATTTCACCCTGAAAAACATGGTTTTTGAAATAAGGACACAAAGTGTATTTTTTGTGAGAGTTTGCCAAATACAGCATTTTGTTAATCTTAAACTTTTTGGCATGCAATGACACACGTTAAAACTATAGGAAAACACAAAGAAATGTTAGCAATGACAAAAAACAAAACAAAACACTGAACAAGATTGAAAAAAAAAACCCCAACAGTTTTGCTTTCTAGTTTGTAAACATCGATTGGAAAAAGATCATATTCTTTATTGCAGGTCTGTGTTGCAAGGGTGGGGAGCAGGGCAAGAAATTAACCTGTTTTGTTCAGATTAAAGCTGCATGCAAGACAGGAAACAACCTTTTTAAGGAGCTCTCTCACCATAATAATTTAAACATCCCGTAGCTCCAATAACACATTAGAAGAAGGGGCCCCTGATTGTAGAGATATTGTAACCATCTAAAAACAGTTAGTCTTACTGCTAGGTAAAAGAAAAAAGCAAGCTGACTGAGATTCAGGGACTTCTTTGGGCTTGAGTCCAGCTTCATCTTGTGTTTGGGGATTTGAAATGGCTTAAGAACCAGATCAAGCGCACCAGAAACACCAAGATCAAAATGTTTGGATTTGTTTTCATGCCCTACTCCCCTAAAACATGTAGTGTTAGACATAAAACAAACTGACAGCAATGTAAAGCTTTTCGAGATGATATTCCAAACTTTCAGTCTCCAAAATTTGCTGCCATAATAAAAAGGGGTCACATCTTTCGTCCCCTTGTTTCCTCCTCTGTCTTCTCTTTTACGACTCAGACGTGGGTCGTATCCAGCTGGCGGGGACCCACTGCGGCTCGTCCTGTGCCTTCCTCACCGCCGTCAGCAGCTGGACGCAGGAGTCCTGCAGCTCATCGTTAACAATCACGTGGTCAAAGAACTGCCAGAAGTGGGACTCGATCTTTCGGGCTGATTCTTCCATCTCCTGGAAGTCTTCATTCTGTAAGAGGATGAAAATGTCAGATTCAGCTAGACTAAAATTCACAGTTCATACTGTCACTGAACACAATGAACACACTGAATACTGTTCAAATGTGACAGTAGGAAAACCCGACTTAGAACAGACCAGGATAATAAAATGCAGCAGTGGGAGAGCTCACTTTAAACGGCCGGTTGACGTAGTAGTTGGTGGTGATGTATGAGTCCTGTCTGGTCTCCCTGAGGCGCTCCACAGACGGAGGCTTCACATAAATGATGTAGGCCCTCAGTTCGTGGGTCCTCACTGCCTGAATGGCCTGAACCCAGAGATAAAACACAAATAAAGAACTTTCAAATTAAAGCTACTGTTTGTACCTTTTTATAAAAGTGATACCGTCATCCTCAGTGGGGGCTTTGAAACTTGATGTTGTATTTACGTTTGGCTCGATGTCAATGACACATATCCTCCCGCTGTTTAACACGTCCTTCACAGAGTCAATGCTGGTGCCGTACAGATTCCCTTTATACTCGCCGTACTCTAGAAACCTGTTGAACATCATCAGTTTATGTCAAACAAATGGGAACTAGAAACACTTGATGCTTAAAACAATGATTTCTCAGCTCATTTTGTGCAGATTGTGACTGTAATATGAGTTATGATACATGCAGACACAGCTTTTTATAATTTCACACTTTAAATCACATCAACCCAAACAGACTTATCAGTTTAATGTTGTTAAACACCAGGACACAGCACTAAACTCTGCATCTTCCTCTCACATTTAATAACAGAAAAATGTGATTGTCTCTCAGAGTTACTTTGTCAGACCAGTGTTATAAACTCTCTGATGATGTTACAGACAGGATGAATGAGAAAAATTCCTCATAAATATGTTATTATATTCAGTGCATGAGCATTCGGTAATTTGAAAATCATAAAGGTGAATATATTGTGTTTAGACTGAGACAGTTGTACCTGTTGTTATAAACCATGTTGTCGAAGATTTCTCGGCTGGTGAAGAAATATTCTCTTCCAGACTCCTCGTATGCTTTGGGTGCTCTTGTGGTGTCTGGTCGAAGGGAAAAAAGAACAACTCATTATTTTCAGTTATTTAACAACTTGTTTTTCATGTTTTGTTTGTGTGCTATAAAACATTTTTCAGCCATTTAGTTTACTGTAAATTCATTTGATGATAATAATTGATACACACGAGGTAAAGCTCCCTGGAAGAGGTTGGGGTTCATCTCAATCAAGCGCCTCCGAAGTTCATTCACACCCACACCAGATGGACCTGAGGAAAAACAGGAATCATATTCATATTCATTCACCTGTCCATGTTATATTTTTCCATACCCAAAAGTTTAGTGTACCTATGAGGGCGATGAGGCGGTGTGTGTCCTGTGGGTGGCGCTGGTAGCGCACCACCTCCTCGTAGGGGCTGTTGAGGGCGCTGTAGCAGCTGCTGGGGCAGCGGGTGTGGCAGGACGGCTGGGTGGTGCTGTGAAACCGGCGCCTGCACAGACGCATGCTGCGCCTGAAGCCCACTGAGGAGAAACATAAACAAAGGACTGATCAGAGACACATTCTCAGAGGAACCTTTCTATAAAACACAAAGAATATGATATGTGATATAAATGACTGCATATATGTTTGAAGACTTACCTAAGTAAATCCCTTCAATGTTGCTGCTGAAGTCATCCTCGTCTGGTTTGATTTGAAGAGAAGCAGAGTGAGATATATGAGGTAAAGATTTGAAAAAAGAAAGAACGACAGACACTGAGGAGACTGTGGCATTTCTAATCAGTATAAAACCAACTAGAATACAGTTTTAAGCAGATTTTCTAAATGTATTTGTCAGATTAAAAGACAAACAGCCCTGTTTTCTCACCCTCTCTGAGCTCCTCTGACATTTCCCCGTCAGACGGCAGGAAAGATTTGGAGAAGAAACAACAACAAAAGCTTCAGACGGTGGGCCGGAAACAAGAGTGAGGGTTTGCATTTGTAACACCGAATACAGAATCAAAACAGATTAAATCAACAAAGACTTACCTACCAGATTCAAATGCCTCCTCATCTGTCAGGAAGAAAAATCAGCAAAGACAGAATAAGTTTGTGGATAAGAAATGAAAAGAGAACATGAACATGTTCGATAAAGGAGGAAATGACAGGTGAGGCTTTACCTGCTTCGACACATTTCTCATCGAGGGCCATCAGGTCTTCTTCTGTGGGTGAAAAATAAATTGTTATATCTGTAACAGAACGTGTTTTAGTATTGCCTAAAACATGAGGTGTAATCTCTCCTTACCTTCTTCTACAGTGCTCACTTCAGTAAGCGTGGAGTAAAACACAATGAAAACTCAACTGTGAAACCAGGTTGTTCAAGGACTGAAACTGTTTATTTAAAAAGTCTGAGATGACTTACAGGTCTGGATGCAGGCATGTGGTTGATAAGGCTGAGACCACCAGAACTCCCTCTGCTTCCTGTGACAACAAACAGATTCAGGTTTAAACTATGACAAGATATTTAAAGACTAAATAAAACTTCTTAAAAACTAAGTCTCCTGACCGTTTGAGCAGGTTGGTGGACGGGATGAGGCCGGCGCAGGACGTGTTGCTGGGCAGTTTCTTAGCCTGCCACCAGAGGGCGTCCGTCTGGTCCACGATCTCCAGGACGTCGCCTTTTCTGAAGCTCATACCAGCGTCGGCGCAGGGGATGGCCGGGTCCTGCTGAGGGCTGTAGTCGGCCATGGCCCGAACATAGAGCTAACACCAGACAAGTTTGTTTATAGTGACGATATGTAGAAGTGTAGAGGTATAAGAATGAAGTAGGTCTGATGATGATTTACCATCGTCTGGTTGTGGACCGGCCTTTCTGTGATGGGAACAACCTTAAACATGATGGTGCCCTGCGACCTCGCCTGCTGGTTGTTTGTAAAGAAACATGCATTTTAAATCATTATTCATTGTAATTTAAATGAACTGTTGAAGAAGACAGGACACAGTAAGAGACCAGTGACCTACCACAACTTGGATAACTTGCTCAGGCTCCATCCCGTCCACCGGAAAACCATTCACCTCTATGATCCTGTCCCCTGCATGGAGCAGACCTACAAACACACACATGAATACAAATTAAACAATAAGGCTTTACCTTTTGTTTTATAAACTTAAAGTGCTTATTTCAGTGTGAAACAGAGAGATTCAAATCCATTTTAAGTAACAAAAACAAGATTATTTCATAATCCTTAGATAAACACACAGCTAAAAAAAAGAGCTGCATCTCGTGGTCTTCTTCAGTGAATGCAGCTGGTTGAACTTTGATCATGTTATAAAGCGAAGGCCTGAGGAGCCAGTTTCTTTCGCAGAGTGAAGACGGTGAGATGCAGCTCAAAGCTCTGACAGCTAGTAAGTTGAGCTGAGGTTAAAAAACACTGGGAGTCAAGATTGTGAGAGTTTTTAAAGGGGAAATGCTCTCTCAGTTGTTTCCTTGTCATTAACAAAATCAAGTTATTTCAGCTCCTGGTTAACAATACAAAGCTGAAACATACAGTAAACTGATGACATTTGGGAGAACAAACTCACCACTTCGATCAGCCAGCCCGCCATGAATCACCCGAGCAATGAAAATCTCTCCTGTGATCTCATTTCTCTTTATAGTTGCTCCCTGGAACAAAAAAGACAAGAACAGTGAGTAATAAATACACCTGCTGTAACGTGAAGGTCCAGTCGAATCACACGAAGCAGAGGAAGAATGAAACTGATGCAGTCTGTGGGAAGCAACAACAGGACGTGAAATGGAAGAAGAGCTGGTTTAAGTCACGACAAACAAAACAAGCAGAGCTCCACATGAATGAACACTGGTGAAGTCAAAACGAAGGCTCAAGATGTAAGACATGGAAAGCCGGAGTGGAAGTATGAAGGAATGGAATGATCCACAACACGATGGACGAAAACCACAAGAAACATCATCTACCACTGTGTGTGTCTGCAGGTCAGCCACTCTGCGGAGACGGCTTGAAAGGACCTAAGAAGTCCATTTTCTGGACGCTCTTCATCGTCTCTCACGTCGCCTTCTTTCTCTTCTTCTTCCGTTGGTGTGAGCGACCTCCTTTCATAGTGTTGGTCTCCTTCGGCTCGTCCAGCAGCCCGTTGGTCAGAGGATGCTTGGACACTTGGAGATCAGCGTGGACGTGCTTCTTTTGTGGCGACAGGGCATATTTGGTTTTCGGGGTGGTTCGAGGTGATCCACGGCAAGATGCAGAGAGACAGCTGGTGCCCTGGGAGGTGGAGGGGGCATCCTGGGAGCTGGTGAGGGAGCTGGAGGAGGAGGAGGGAAGTGAGGGGCAGGAACATCTGGATTGGTGTGTCAAAGATGGACGCTGCCCTCGAGTCTTTGGAGTTTGGCTTTTCTTATGTGCGCTGTCTTGCTCAGTGACAGAAGGCGTTGGGGAGCTGATTTCAGTCCTGGTGGTGGCGAGGAGCGTCTGCAGCCGGTCCACCACCTGAGTGAGGAGGACTAAGGCGTGTGAGTTGTCCTGCACTGTCTCTGACATGCGCTCAGTGGCGGCTGCCATCTTCTCCCCCAGGAGCTTCATGTCCTTGGTGCTGTTCTCCATGGAGCTGGCGGCCAGCTGCACGGTCGTCCTCAGCTCGTCCAGACTCTCCTGCTTGGCGAGCTCCACAGGCGGCACCGGGGGCATCTCCATCACACGGCGGGGGCGCATGGGGCTCGGGGGAGCCGTGCGGATGCGAGGGCTTTGGCTTCGGAGCCGTGGAGGCAGGCCTGGGTGGAGGTAGTCGTTGATGTTAGAGTAGTAGGGTACAGTGAGGCATGGCGGGGACATGGTCCAGCGGC
Source organism: Lates calcarifer (assembly GCF_001640805.2). Taxonomy (NCBI): domain Eukaryota; kingdom Metazoa; phylum Chordata; class Actinopteri; family Centropomidae; genus Lates; species Lates calcarifer. The sequence continues at coordinate 2,629,554 of NC_066854.1, forward strand.
TGGATGTGGGAAGCGGTGACCGCATGCCGACAGACTCTCCTGTTTCATCCTCATTCCCGCTGTCTAGCTCCTCTATGATGTTGTCTCCAATAAGAAAAACAGACATTATTAATCCATGAGAAACCACACGAAGACGTGATGAACAATGGATGAAGAGGATGAAACGACAGATGATGAAAAACGCACAGGGCCTTGTTTCCCGTCAGCATCTAGACTTAGACTGTAACTGAAGATGCTGTTTGTAGATTACATGTGCATTTTAAGAAGCTCCTGAACCTGACAGGTGAACCTCAAACTACAGGTTTCATCCAGGTTTTAACTGGTTTTCCACTGACATACTTTGTTGAGTGATGTTGGATTTAAAATGAGTGATAATATTGCTATGTATCTATGATCGATCATGACCAGGAAACAAGGCCCAGATCTGTTCTTACCAACGATTACAGAGCTGTAGACAGAAGGCGCTGAGCGGTTCAGACTCTGCTCCCAGAGCAGGTTGGTGTAACAGACTCTGCACTGGCTCACTGGTTTGCTACAGCACATCTGACAGTTACTCATCGGCTTATACTGAGGTGGAGGGTACGGCCGAGCCCCTGCTGGGTGACACAGCGGTTCAGTTGGAGGGTAGCTGCCTCTCCGAACGCTACACCACGATGAGCTCTTGACATCCAGGCTCTGTCTCTCAGCTTCAGAGCTCTGGACCCCGACTGCACCACCTCGGTGAAGCCTCTGCCGGGTCAGATGTCTGAGGGTGTCCCAGTGACTGCGGATGCCCCCTCTGAGGCTTTTTGCACAGGGAGGGGAAGCACTGGGCAGCGGCAGCCTGACTCTCTGGTGGTTGCGAAGCTGTGAGACAAAGAGTCACTCAAGGGTAGAGGAAAAAGTTCAACACAGGCACCGGAGATTGAGAAAAAATGCAAGGTTCAGAGATGGATTTGGCAGGCACTGATAATAAATGAGCGTCAGATGTCTCCAAATTATTTTATTTTTCTTAAAAATCCTTCTCTTCCGGAGGTTTTCTGCTGTTAGGAAATTATCTGTAGGCTCCACAGACAATTTAACAAATGAGAGATTATAAAATTCAAACATCTGTTCTCTGCTGGACGCAGTCAGCTGTTTGATTTATATTTGGCAAAAAAAAACCTACATGCTAAAATATCCATGAGCATCTGCTTATGATACTGGTAAAAGCAGCCGCTCTGTGGTCAAATCTATGGAAGAAATATATACTGTAGGGCTTCTTCCTCTTATTCCACATGTGATTATAATTACACATGATAACCCCACACAAACTACAGAACATGAACTAGTAAGGGACTGGTTGTACAACTAATTCTCATTCACTGAAAAGGGAGCCAGTTGTTTCAGCTGGGAGAACTGGTTTAAAGATGGATTTGGTGTCAATGACATGAAAGGAAAAGAAGTAATGTAATAATTGTTGCCACTAAAAGTCAATGATTCAAGACAAACAACGAACAAAGGCATTAAAACATGATTCTAGCCTTTAAACTGAACCTTCCTGGGAAAAAACTCTGACCAAGTTTGCTATGTTTTATTGTCTTCTATCTGTCTTCTTTTTAAAAAACAGCAAACTGAGATTTGTTAATATGATCATGACTCACAAGTCATTTCATTAGACCTATTTTCTATCAGAAAAACAGTCCTGATATTGACCTTAATGGCCTCGAATCAGATCTTTCTCGACTCAGACAGAAAGGTCAACTAAACCATTTAGGTTTTTTGTAGTATGACCTCATGTTCTGAAGCCATTTTTATGCTCTGTGAGGTCTGTCTGATGGGTTTCCCTAATCCCAACCAACCTGTTTTTGTGAAGAGGGATTAAAAAATAAAATTCATAAAGAAAGGAGGGTGATCCCATCAACATGTGGCCTCATTTTCAGGTCACGTATAAAAGTCTGAAAGGCGTTGTCAGTCAGCTAAGGCATTATTTGTATTGCATTATTTATAATTTAACATAATCTCATATAGCTCACCAGAGGCTGTTTGTTTTTGACCAGGCAGACGATCCTGGTGGCCTCCTCATCGTCCGGCAGGTCTTCGGGCATCGGTGGCAGGACTGGCTCAAAGTCCCTCTGGGCCACCGTATCATGAGCTGAGAGCAGAGCCTACAAAAGGTGAAGATCAGACTGAATGGTTGGTTATAGGCTGGTTTTCTCAGCTCGTCTGTACGTGATATAGAAACATAGAAAACAAAAGAATAAACACACAAACACAGACTCATTTCTCACCTGCATGTGAGGCTGCCGCAGGAGACGGTAGAGCTCCTTGGCCTCTTCAGAGCAGCCTGGTAACGCCCTGATGTCGATCAGCACCTACACAGACCGGAAACAATTTTGAAAAAAGACACTTCTGCAAGATGTATGTGAGCAAGACTAATTAATATTATAAAACAACAGTGTGGAGTGTAACCTGAAGTGAGAGTCCTGAAGCATAGTCCAGAGCCGGAGCTGGAGAGTCTCTCAGATGCCTCTGGAGACACTCATAAACCTGAAAACAGTGACAGTGTCAAATCATTAAAAATGCAATAATAAAAGAAGTTATTGTGTTTACAGCAAGTAGTTGAGCAGCTTAAAACAAAAATCTATCGTCACACACTCTGAGGATGTTATATGTTATCATTTTTTCCTTTTCTGTGAGCCAACACTTTCCTCAACCTGCTTCTTTTACATCCACCTAAATGATTGTTCACCACATTTAGAAAAGTAGACATAATACACACACGTGCATAGAGCATAAAGCTGCAAACACAAATTAACCTCCCACTGACAAAAAAAGAAGGTTGAATGTCCAAGTTATGAACTGAGTTCAACAAATAAAGTGTGTTTTTTTACTAGCTGCGATTTTTGTGTAAAAAAACTTAAGTAAAATGAAGTCAACAGCAGAAAGAGAATTACAAAAGTAACTTTTCAGGGAGAGGAGAGGGGAGTGTTTTCAGACCTTGAGCAGCGACTGCAGCCAGGAGGCGTTCAACAAACTGTGGAGAATCTCTGCTCCATCAATGTCCTGATTTACTGACTGTCTCACCTCCTCAATCACATCTGTCAGGATCTGACGCAGACCTACAACACAAACACACGACAACAGGATATCAGACTGTAACAAGAACACTAAAGCAGTAAGTCACCATCATAACATGTAATAATAAACTACTGACCATGTTCTCCAAGTTCACAGTGGGGGTTTAACACCTGAGCCTCCACCGCCTGCCTCATGGTCACTGGACTCCCGACCTCTGACCCCGACCACTCGCTGACCGTTTACCAGGACTGGAAACAACCTGACACACAACAAACCTGCTTTTGTCTTTGGATTGGGAAGAAATTTGGTTTATTTCCTAAAAATACAAAGTTAAGTCATTTAGGAATTAATTGAAGTTAATTAAGACTTTGTTTCAATACCAGTATATCATGACACGTTATAAACATGCACCAAGAGATCAGAGTATAGATCACAGACTTCTGGGCTCATTCTGAGATATCCTTCACCCACTTTGTCTGCTCTGTAATCCATCCAGGCGTGAGCGTGCAGTGGGATCAGGTGGGGAAGTGCAGTCACAATTCCCATCAGTCGTTAGTGTGACTGGGGTCAAGGGGTTAATGGGACACTTTACGGCTGCTTGTAGGAACGACTGGTGATGTAAATATGTGGACACAGTAATAATCTCTGGCTGGTGAACCATCACAGGACAGAAAAAACTTATTCAGCTTTAGTGATATTTGCAGCTGTGATGGTATTTTTTACCTACATTAGGTTAAACTGACATTAGAATTGACCAAAAAAAGGTAGATAAACAGGTTTATGACCCAGATCACAAAGGTGCACGATGTCAGACATGATCTATTTGAGCAAAAATAACCATTAAAAGAAAAGTGGTTGTAAGACTTTAAACAGCTACTCAAGAGGTAAACACCCATCTGGCAAATGTCTGTAGTTAAAGAAGAGGAGGAGGATGATCCCTCTGGCCTTCCTCCAAGCCCTTCTCTCTCTTTATGTCTTTAAAAAAGCAATTTGGTGCATCTTACCTCTACGACCAAGTCCTTATAGACACCACAAGCTTTTATCCTCCAGCTCCTGCAGGTTTCAGCACCGTTACGGGTGCAGGAAAATGTCTATATGATGGGAAAATATTCCCAGGACACTGGACGGAGCACTACGCTTTCATCGAGCTACGGGATAGAGAGAGGGAGAGGGAGAGAGAGAGAGAGGGAGGGCTGTAATCTCTCCCGATCCCACTTAATCCCAGGCAAGTGAGCCGCCTGCCTCTGGCCACCGGAAGCCAGTTCCCTCTCTCTCTCTCCCTCACCGGCTGGCTCGCTGCCGTGGAGCTGCCAAATCTTCTTAACTCTTTCAGCTTTTAGCGGCACGCAGGAGGAGCTATGGGGAGAGGAGGGCTGAGAGAAAGGGAGAAAACGTAGGCATTACTTCAAAAGACAAGAGGAAGGCTTCAAGATCATATTCTTCAACATGTCCTCACAGTTCATAATCTCACTTCAGGGGTGGAGAGTTTTTAGAGTGTTGTTAATTCGACAGGAAATAGGCAGCAGGAGCTGCAAAGGTTGAAAAGGCCTCTAATGGGTAGTTAAAAGATCTGCTAATCTGCCACAACAGCTGGAGTTAATGAAGAGTGGACATGTCACTCAGATAAACAGTCTTTTACTCTCCTTAATCAAGCCCAGAACGGGGGTAATCTCCTCATCTGTAATCTAATTCCCTAAGAAATTCAACAAAATCTCCTCTCCCTGCAGCTACAAACAAAGTCCTTAGATGTCATATCGTGACCAAAACACCCAGATTATCCCTTTGCACTTGACAAAAAAGGTTTAAGGCTCTGAACACACAAGGTTTATGTTTGTTGGTGAATTCTCACCCTAACTCAAGACTCAAAAAGAAGATGATTTGTCAGCGGCTCTGCAGCGATAACACCCACCACCTGTAAAAAAGCATCTGCAATTAAAAGGGAAAATACACACAAAGTGACTTATAATTCCTTCAAAATTAAACCTCAGGGAGTAAATCAGTTTAGTAACTTCCATCAAATGAGTTTATTGCCCCTCTTTATCGTTTAAAGGTACAATACATTAGACTTCATGTAAAAGACACACAGGTGGGCGTCATGTCAGCCAGCTGAGACACAAAATGTCGACTAGGAAAACACCAAACTCCACTGATACAACAGTTATTTTTACACAGGATGCAGGTATTTTCATAGTAAACAGCTGTTGAGGTCAGTACATTAACAAGTCAGTTGTCACAGGGTTTAAATCATGAACCCAACATGAGCATATGAACATTATCTTCAGTTTACATCAACCACAAAACCGTTCAGTTTGGATTTGAAGTAGCACTTCATGTAAAGAGAGTCAGTTGGGGTGCAGCCATTACAATAAACGTCCCGTTCTGCGTTAGTGGTTTGGTTTGTAAGTCAGTTGTATATTGGTTCGTCCTTCGTTTATGTGCAGCGGCGACAGTAACCGTTCAGATCGCGTTAAGAGGAGGTTCAGTGGCTCGACAAATTCACAATTGAACCACACGTCATATCTACACAGCAAACTGAAGAGGACAGTGCGTCCATAGTTTTTTTGGGGAATGAACTCGTCTTTAAGAAAGACAATATTGCTTCACTGTTTATGAGTCAGGCACGTTCGGTCTCAGCAGTAACAGGAGCTCATAATCTGTGATAGATAGCGTTTTTAGAATTGTATTTAGCTTTTGAAATTCACTGCATTTTATCAGTTTGTTTCTGCGTTTTTTTTCCTTCGATTTTTTGGGGATTCATCTGCAATGTTTTACTACTTCAACCTTATATCAGTTTAACAGCAAAAGAGCACAGCTGTAGAGAGCAGCTTTAAGTTTTAGATTTAAATTTTAATTTAAAACTATTTTCAAAAATCCTGCAGCTTCACCTAAATGTACTCCCTTCAAAAATGGGCCTCTGATCCGATGGCTTTTCTATTGTTAAACCGCCTGAGAAAACAAAAGCCGTGATATTTAAAAAAAAAAAAAAAAAAAAAAAAGGCTCGGTCATCCTCTGAATCCTCTCTTAAGCCCTTTTATAAACTGGCATGTGTGACGCAAATCACAAATAAGCAACAATGTCTGACAGTTAGTGCTGTAAATGGTTTAAAAAAAGAACAGTCAGCATGAACAGACAGCGCAGAGAATCGGCTTTGAGCATCACATCTACAGTATAATATCAGTGTTTGCATTAGGCTGGCTGCCTGAAACTTAAGGATTACTTTAAATTTAACCTTCTGTATTCACTATTTTAAAGATCCACAGGGTTTTTAGAGGATAATAAATGAGTCGACTTCTCATCCTTGCAGTTATTACAAACACACTTTTCAGCTTGTTGATCGTCTCACTGATGATTGCCATTCACAACACTGCACGCTACAACATGAGGTCATCAGGACATCCTCCATTTTATCTGAAAAAATCTAAATTTCCATGACTTCTACTCAACAGTAATGGCATGTACGAATATGTTCAGATGTTGTTTTTGATGTTTTTTAGTTGCTTTCTAAACACACACAGGTGCGTTCAGATTGTCTAGGAAAAAACAATTCTTCTCACCTTTCTGTTTTAAATGTTCTCAGCCTGGTTTTGCATTAGGAAGCAGTGATTTACCGTTGACGTGTACCTTCTTTTAGTCAGGAAAACATGGAAAACATGTGCTTTCAAGTCAATAATCCAGTTGAAGCTTGTGTTCAACAGTCCTGCCATGTGACGTGTCAGCAGCTGGATCATCAGACACAAGTCATGGTGAGGATCAGACAGAAAACTGTCAGCATTGGATTTTTACTCTTCCTGAAATGGTCAGAGCAGCTGCTTGGCTGCCAGAATATTAGTGTCATTTAGAGTTATATAGTCAGGTCAGTTTACATTTACCCACTGCATGCTGTACATGATTTGTTTTGTATAAACACAAACCCTGCTGTAACTTCATGGGAGACACTTCCTCATAGTTTCCATAGAAAAGCCAGAGGAAGCAGTGATGTGTTGCTTTTTAATCAAAGGTGGCGTTGATACTAATCGGTTACTCTTCATCCTTAAGGTCTTTTCTCTTGTAAAACTGAAAACTACTTTAATTTAACTTCCCCCACACAGCCGCTTCCCAGAGCTTTTCTACAGCGACCAGTCAAGACTGTGAGATCCCATGCAGTGGATGACAGACATACAGTAAACATACTGCTGTCTCACATGTTAAAGACAGTAAATAAAATGTTTTAAGTTCATAAAGCCACATGCTTTTAGGAGATTATGTCCGTCTTTGTTAGGTCAGTTTCTTCATGTTGGTGTCAGGCAAGTAACAAGAGAAAAAAACTTCATGTTTCAGCAACGAATCTGCTGGAAAACTGATTCTTCTGAAGGAAGAAAATGAGGTCCGGTATCTCAGACTGTGAGCAGGAAAACTGGAGGACAAACCAGTCCCCACCCATTGGCACCAACTTAAAAAACAAACACTGGTATAAACTTCTCATTCCTTCCTTGGTAGCCAAGGAAAAAGCCAATGATGATATAATAATGATGTCAGTCAGTCAGTCTTTCTGCCGTGGACCTATTTCATTATTTTACACTGGACGGTATGAAGTGGCACTATTCACATCTGTACCTTCATGATCCGTAGATAAGAGGCTGGTAAAGGTCACTAAAAGGTCCGCTGAGTGTGTGTATGTGTGTGTCAGAGAGGGGGGAGGTGATCCCGGCTCTCTAACAGCAGCAGATGGAGCTGTGGGCAACCTGTTTGTATGATCCTCCGCTTCCCATTGGCTGCTGCACACATCAGTCATCCCGGCCTGGCTGGTCCTGGCCCTGTGATTGGCTGTGGGGCAGTAGTGCGGCTAAGTGATCTTCTCATGCTGGATCTGGTAGTAACAGGCCTGCAGGTGGATGAGACATGCAACAACATCAACGTACTGCAAGTCATTTAGACTTTCAGAATCAGAGTTACATTCAGGCAGCAAAAACAAAGTGATAAAACACATCTTCTTTAGAAGCTGCTTCACCTTTTCCCCACTTTTCTGTGCATCAATAAGCACCAAATAACAACCATCCTTTCCAACAATCCTCATAAGGAAATACAGTTACAGATCAGCTCCTTCCTGAGAAAAGACAGGAAGCTGTGGAACCTGTGAAATAAAGCTTTGTCTGTGTGTGTTACCTTGAGAGTGGTGAACATGATTCCATGCTCTCCGTGTTGGACACAGGGGTCCATCAGGTCCTCGATCAGACTGACCTCCGACCCCAGGTTCCTGATACTGAAGGGGAAATCAAACGTCCAGTAAGTGTCATAAGATACTGGTGAACAATAAGATTTTTTTTTTACAAATTAAATGCAGGAGGAAGTCTCAGTTTCACCTTAAAGCTTTGGGTAACATGGGATAATTCATTTAGCATAATGTTAATTTAGTCATTTGCAATTAGGGGATGACGGCAGGTGTGTTTCTGACAGCTTTGTTCATTTACATTTGCATCAACATTCAAACCTACCTACAATAAAAGAATATTCTACTTCATTATAATGTGTGTGTATTAGTGTATTAGTGTGTGATTGGAGCTGACCGAGCTCGCAGCACGACGTAGAGGAAGACGGGGAAGAGGTCGTCCATGGACCACAAGAAGTCCTGCTTCAGCAGCGACTGGACCTCCTGTGTGATCTCCTCAAAGGTGAGCTGGATCACCTGCAGCTTGTCAGACGGGGTGAACGTCGTGCTGCAAACACACAAGAAACAAAAAACGCTGACTTCAGAAAGAATTAGAAAGAAATACTTGACTGTTTTCTTTGTTTGTTCTATGTTTTGTTTGTTATTTATACAACCTGTTCTGTTCCTTTGTTTCTGCAGCTAAACTGGTTCATATGAGACTAGTGTAAGTGTTGAAGAGTTGTACCTGATCTGCTGCAGCGTTTCCACTGCAGAGGCAAAGCAGGCATCCTTTGTGCTGGAGAGAACCTGGAGGAGACACACAGGTCAGAACAGCCACTGTTTACATCTTTACACAGTTCTCATGGTGTCATACATTAGGTCTGTGTCATTAAAAAAACCTGACCAAGAAACACAAATTCTTGTCACAGTCTCCCAAAGTGACATTTTCTAACTGCTTTTTCTGTCCAACCAACAATCTAAAAACAAAAAAATATCACATTTATTATGATACACAACTCAGAAAACCACCAAATATTTCAATATTTGAGGAGCTGGAACCAAAAAAATGTGATTAATTAAATTAATGACGTCAGTTTACCTCACATCCTGTCTTATAGCAGCCTATATCTGTTAGAGACTTCCTTAATCAAATGTGTGACTGTAAATGAAGATGTCTGTTGTACTAAAACGTACCTGCTGCTTCTCCCCGGCTGCAGGCACAGAGACGGGAACATTAACAGGCCAGAACTTTCTGAAGGAGGAAAAAAAAAACAGAGGAAGTAACTGTTTGGGATTTCTACACAAAACATAAAATGAATCCTTTTACAGCAGGCGGTGTGTGACGTACTGCTGGACACCGAGGAAGGCGAGGAGGGCGAGGTCGGGCTGCTTGTTGAGGCGGAGAACACACTCCCAGTACACGTCGTCCTCTCTCTCCTTGTCCAGAGCGTAGAGGGTGAAGAGTGGCGGGTAGAGACGAGGCAGCAGGACGGGAAGCAGCAGAGCTGAGCTGCTCACCACACGGCTGAGTGGACAGAGGAGAGAGGATCATGTGACCAACTGACATGTGGTAACAACTGGAAGCTTCAGAGATGTTGCTCAGTCTTTACCCAGGTTTGGGTGACTCCAGTGGGGCGTCAGTGGCGTCTGGCTCCTTCTTGTCCTCGGCGTTGGCAGTCGGCTCTGGAATTAGACCGCCCTCTTCTGGCAGGTCTGGGAACAGAAACCTACAGAGCATTCAAGAACCCATGAACAGAAATATTAACAAGAATATGAGCTAAAGTGATGATGGCAAATGGATAAGAGTCATTTTATTGCATAGTTCATTTTTTATTTGCACGATAAATTCCCCAAACATTTCATTTTTATAAAGTCAGTTTACAGACACCTGCAGGCAGTTGTTTGCTGTTCTGTATGTTGATTACCTGACAATCTGGAAGATGCGGTTGAGATAAGACTTGATCTCGTTGACAGCCTGAGGCAGGAGTCGTCTGTTTGCTCCGACGCCCACGTAGGTCATCCTGTAGACCGCCACCAGGGTCTCCACCAGCCGGCCCAGTGGGTGGAGAGGGGTGTCGCATGCCTAGAGGAGGGAATATTATCACTATCCTAAATAATTAATATGTTTTCAGCTGAGGTGAGGAGCGGTGGGTGGACTCACCTTGATGAGGTAGAGGCGGATGGTGTGATATCTCTCCATAGTGATGGGTCCAACGTGCTGCGGGATGACCTCCAGACTCTCCAGGGTTCTGCTGTGACTCCGAGACAAGATCTCCGGACTGGAAAATATTCACATTTCAGTCAGTACATACAGAATCAGTAGACAAACAGCATCAGGAAAACGTCATATTGTGTGCACCTGTCCTGGATCTGTCGCCGGCTGGTGGTGAGGGCCACGGCGATGTTCTCCCACGCCTTCCAGTTTTCTCCTTGGCCCGACGACTCGCAGCCAAGCTGACTCCAGCACTCCTCGAACACCGCCTGCCACTTATCCTCTGCACACACACACAGACGCCCCAGCTTCCTGCAACACCACACACACACACACAGAACATTAAGTAAAACAAAATAACATGAATAAACATTTCCCCTGATAATTTCATTACTTACACAGTGTGGGTCTTGTCCTTGTCAGTGTCGAACAGGTGTGGTTTGAAGTAGGACCCCGTCACCTTGAGGCCGGTGCCCCATTCGCCACCGAAGGAGCCCTCCAGGTAGTCGCCGTTCGCCATGGTCAGTACACCCTGAGCAGCAGCCAATCAGCACATCAAACCACACTGATTTTCTCATTTTAACCTGATATCTTTCCAGCCAGATTTAGCATTCAGGCAGATAAAAATACTCATAAAAACACCTAGAGTATGAAAGTTTCACCTTCCCGTTGAGGGTCCAGTCGTCAGAGAACTCCCCTTCATACGTCGTGTCGTCCTCTGACAGAAGGATCCCAGTGCCCTAAAAAGGAAAATGAGAGACTTTAGATGAAATATAAAGTAGAAAACAGCTACCAAACATGCAAAAAACACTAAAATGTGACTGCATTCAAAGACAAAGGTGCTCACCATCATCTTATTATCTTTGAAGGCTCCTTCGTAGTACAGGCCGAACTGGGTGACGACGACCCCGGTGCCCTGCCGCAGGTGGTCCTGCCACATGCCCATGTACTTTTCTCCTCTGAATAGAAAACAAGCAAAAAACCTTACACAAAATAAATTTTGGCTTGTCTGACATTCACAGCATTTCACTGAATTTTACACTGGATTTCTGACAGCTATGGTGAGCGTACTTGGTGATATCGTCAAAGACTCCGTAGCCGGTCTTCTTGTCCTGCAGCCACTGGCCAATGAAGACACTGGGGGAGGAGGTGTTGAGCTTGCCACTGCGCAGCATGCCGTGGCCGTGTCGCATGCCGTCCTGGAAGGAACCGTCGTAAACCTCACCGCTGGCGTACCTGCAGACAGACAGAGGATGTTCACTCTCTTCTTCTAAATTAAACGCTCTTTCTTTCACGTAAAAATGTGATTAAATCGCCTTGTTTGTCAGAATTTGCTCCTGACTAACTCTCACCTGTATGTCCCCAGGCCGTGCATCTTGCCGTCTTTCCACTGACCTTGGTAGTGATCGTTCTTGTTGAGTGTCTTATTAGGAGCGACAAACTCACCAAAGCTGCACAAATGTTAAAGAAACAGAAGCTGAAAATCACTATCTCAGATACTCCTGACTTGTGAAAGAAGAGTGATTTTGTCGCTTCAGTTCTCACCCATCTTCCAGTCCGTTCTTGAACTCTCCGGTGTATATTCGCCCATCAGGCCACTTTAACACCCCCCTGAAAAACATCATCAATTCCAATCACAATATGAATCAATATCAATATTGAAAATGCTCTATCAGAACACAGACAGACAGCGTGTGTCCTACCTGCCGTTGGGTTTGCCATTGAGCCAGCGGCCTTCGTACGTCGCCTCTTTCAGTCGTCCATCTTTGTAAAAAGTGTAGGAGGCCGTCCTGGAAGTAGGAGGCTCCAGCTTTTGTCCTGACGACCCCGAGCCGACTGATGTGGAGTCCTGCCCGGCCCCGCTCAGGGCCTGGTCCACTGCCTGGTTGATGGAGCGAAGCCACTTGGTCTGGGAACAAAGACACACATACTTTTAAGATATTAAGATCCAGGGCAGCTGAGTTTGACTGAATGAATGTCTGCAGCATTAAAGGATGGTTTTACCTTCTCCATGGCGGAGGAGGCGAGCAGGGTGAACGTCTCCTCTGGTGTGATCACCTTTAAACCATGTCTACACACACATGTACACTGTGTTACACTGGGAACAAATACTGGCTAGTTGTAGATTCATAATCATACATCTAAAAATATTTGTCACTTTGGGGCTGAATCTAAAAACTGTATTGTCTTGATATTGTGCATCAACATGTATTATTATTCATTAGGTTTTCTGCTAATTTGTGTAAGATCTGGACAGATGGAGACGACTGAGACTCACATGCCAGTGTTCTCCTCTGGGATCGGCTCCACCCACAGTGTGGCCAAAGGGAACACGTGATGGGTGGAGAACTGGAGGAGAAGAAAGAGGACGGAAAAAAGAAAGGGACAAGCATGGAAAGGGGAAGAGATGGAGGGAAACACAAAGAGGAGGTGAACTATGGCCTAATCTATAATCAAGAGCACTTAATAAACAAGAAAAAAAGACTCAACTGCAACAACTCTACAAATAATACTACTGTCCTCAGCTATGAAGCAAAACACATGGACGATTAAAGCTCAGCAGAGGAACAAGTGTACATTTTTCATCAACTATATTTTCAATAACAAACCTTAAAATCATTTTCTAAAGAGAAAGCACACATGCTCTTATTCACCAGCACTCTGCTTCTCTTTCTTACAAATGTACAGGTTCACATTACAAAACACAGAGGAGTCAACTAATACTGATTTTACTGGTTCCTGCAGGAATTTAAACAGACAAACTTGATTCAAAGAGCACTGACTGTTTTTACAATGACAGAACAAGGCTGAGTCAAGGCAGGAGTCACACAGTCATGTACAGGAGGTAGGAGGACTGAAATGTGCAGGACGACCATGAGACGGGTGCAGACTAGAGGAGAGAAAGAGAGAGAGGGGGGGGGAGGGAACGGGCAGGACTGAAGACTGAGAGAAAAGGGAGACGAGCAGGGAGAGAGCGAAGGAAACTGCTTTGGAGAAGTGAACCAGAAACTGTTCCTTGTTAAAAACCAAGACTTTAACAAGGAAGAAATACTCTGCAAAGGTTTATGCACGTTTTGGATTTCATAATGGCAGTTGTAATGTGGCAAAAAAGGATTTTTGTTACTGAATACGATCAGTAAAAAGTTCATCCTCCCATGCAGTATCCAACAGGTAGAGAGCAGGCAGAGAGTGAAGGTCGGGATAGGGCTCGGTGTCACTGAGAAAATCTGATGCTAAGATTTGTTATAGTTTCAAGCTTTGGGTTTTATTATCATCGAAAGCAGAAAGCTTGAAACTGTATTTTTTTCCCTCTTGTTGTACACATTGTGAAGGCCTCTGAGACAAACTTGTGATTTTGGATTGTGTAAGTGAAACTGACACTAACAACAAAACACATACTGTGCAGTTTCCCCCTTTTGTTTCCCCTTTAGTTGCTTTAAAGTCGATAAAATCATCTTATTCTTCACTGTCTGGTTCAAACCCAAGCCTCCTCTCCATCAAACTCAAGACATTCCAGACGTCTCCTGTGCATCTTTGTCCACTCTTTTCCACAAACTGCAGCTTGCTGCATTTGATGTCTCTGGAAACTTAAGGATCTCTACAAGAACTGAAACTAAAATGATGTGGGTTTTAACAAAGTTTGGCTCCACATCCTGACTTTGCACCGACTGCTTAAACTTCTCATTACAGGTGTGTTGAAGCGTATTTGTTGTGTTTAAATGTGAATCAGCTCCATGACACAGAGCCCTCCACCCTTCACACACATTTAAAGAAGAAGAAGAGGAGTGGGACAGGGTGAGAGTCGGGGTCGCTGTGCTGACATTTGCTTCTAACTGCATACTTACAAGGTTTTTACAAGGCGCCACGCCCTGACAGCACGAAGGCAAGCACACACAAACGCTTGAAACACACCAGGTTACAGTGTCTCAAATATGGCGGCTTTAAAAAAAACAGTGAAAGAGCCAAAAGAGGTGAAGAGGAGTGTGTGTGGAGCTGACCTGTGCGTGGACCAAGGCGTCGTTGAAAAGGATGAACCAGTTGACGGAGAACCTCCCGGCGTTCTGCAGGGTCAGAGCCTTGTTGCTGCTCTCACAGATGAGCCGGCGGTGAGGCTTCCTCAGCGAGTCCTGACAACGGCACAATGACACCATTCAGCGATATGTGACATCATGTGACGCCTCGAGGACTCAATGTGAAGGATACGCTTGGTGGTAATAACAGGAAACACATACACTCAGCGAGTTTACCGTCATTTTGCCAGGGAAGCTCTTCCAGAAGTGAAATGTGTACTCAGCCTCCTTTCTTTTTCTCTTCAGCTTCAGGGTCAAAGCTTCGAACTTGGAGCAGCTGTCCTGCAGCTTCTGGTAGTCGTTGGAGCACTGAACACACACAGAAATATTTACTATGAAACATGTCATGTGGTTTTTCAAACAGGGTCAGATTCTGTTGATTTGATCAAAAGAAATGTTCAGACACTGAAGAATTTAAGTTCCCAGTCCAATCTGCTTTGTAACACATAAATAACAAATAAAGATTTAATTGACATGATAAATCAGAATCGGCTGTTTCTGTCCGTTTCCCCTACCACTTCGAAGCAGGTGGCCAGTTTGAGCAGCAGCCGGCCGTACTCATGAAGGTGGCGAGTTGGGAGGTAGAAGAGCGCCACCAGGAGGTCGGCCATGGTGGGGTTCTCCTCGCTGCACTCTGACAGCCTCTGGAGCAGCTCAGGACTCTTCCCAAAGAAATCTCTTCAAAGAGAATTGTCACTCGTTATTAAAAATTCAATCCTAAAAACTGTGTCCTGTTTTGTGTGGATTTGTGAGGACTCACAGCGAAGGCTTGGTCAGGGCCTGGAAACCTGCCATCACCTGGAAGTTGCCCAGAGAGCTGCAGTATCTTGACAGTGATAAAGAGAGAGGCGTTATAACACAGCTCAACCAGACAGTTACCTTATGAACTGTGTGTATCCATCACAGTAGTGAAGACATACTCATTGTAAGAGTCGAGGAAGATGCCAGCATGGTCCAGGATGAGCAGACTTTTCACATCACGTCCGCGGCGCAGGTTGGCGGTGAGGCTGGCGGCGTGCTGCCCGGTCAGGTGACACAGGAGGCTGAAACGACCTGCAAGCGTCTGCAGGAGCCCGAGGGTCACCTGGCCGAGAGCCGAGCTCAGAGACTCTGGAGGAGGACGGAACACAAACAGAATAAATTCAGTTGAAATGATAAAAATGGCTCCTTATCCTCAGTGGTTTTTTTTCCCTCGTGTCACTCTTACCCAGCTCCAGCAGGGGGCGTATTATCTGTGTCTTGACGTTACACAGCTTGCAGTAGAACTTCCTCTCGGCTGCAGCCAGCTCGTGGAGGCTGGCGATGAAGCCCATCACGTTCCTGTCCGAGAGCGCCACGCAGCGTCGGCCGCCCGCAAACACACTGCTGACGTAGCCAAGCTGGAAAACACACGAAACAACATCAAGAAAATACACGCAAAGCCAGAGAATCAGCAAATAAACACCAGTTACTTTGTCCTTACATTCATGCAGAAGGGCAGCAGTACAGGCTGTGGGGTGTAGCCTCCTGCCCGCTCCTCCTCTTCCTCTCCTCCTTCCCCCTGACCCGGCTCCTTGGCCTGACTCTCCTCCTCCCCCTCTTTCACCTGCTGTCCGCTGTAATAGATGATGGGCTGGATGCAGTCTCCGTCTGCCAGCAGGAGGGTGTGTCTCTCTCCGGCACTCACGTCCCACACCCGGATGCCGTCTGACAGCTGGATGAGGTGGAAAAATAAATAAATAAAAGTTCAACCGGAACCTGAAGGCTTTGTGTGTGTGAGTGTGGTCGTACAGGAGGTGGTTTACTCACCTTTGCGAGGCGGGGGACTGTGCTGGGTGACTCCATGTGTCCGAGCTGACCAGAGCTGTTACTGCCCCACGAAAACACCTGGAGGGCAGAGAAAAAATCTGAGATAGTCCATTTCAAACTAAGTAAGTGTCACATCTGTTAAGTTTAACAGGTAAAAGACTGACTGACCTGAGACTGAGCGGTCACAGCGAGGGAATGATGAGCGCCGGCCGCCACCCGGACCACCTCCTTATTGTTTAGACTCTTGATGCACAGTGGCTGTAACCTGCACACACACACACATCACAGCACCCTAATCAGATTTATCATTTACAGTCTAAGAAATAAAAAAATAACATTCAAACAAACATGTTTTTAATGCTTTTATGCTTTCTCCATCCAGTCTCCATCCTTTTTTCTTTCTAAACACATTATTACAGCTGTCAGGAGAAATGCTTCTTGCCCTGTCATAATGCATCGCTAACAGGCTGCGTCCAACCTGGCTAGGTTGTCTCCGTGTCCCAGCTGTCCGTGCTCGCCGTGGCCCCAGCTCCACACCTCCGTCTGCAGGGTGGGCAGCACCTCCTGGGCCTCAGGGACCGCCCCTCCCAGTGGGGTGAGGGCAACGGCACGCATCCTGGGACGACCGGCTTTCCTCAGCAGCCGCGGGGACACTGTGGATACAGAATAAAAGAAAAGAACATTTACTGGCTTTTATTTATTTCCAATGCAAAGACTGAGTCACTTAATGAAGAAATAACCAGTGAATATATTTAATCTGCTCTTGTCTCTTTAAATAATGTCTTATATTAACTAATACTACACAACAGTAGAGATAATGTGTAAGCTGAGACAGAGTTAGTTAATAAAATGTGGAAATATTTAATTCCAAAGTGATGGAAAATACCTAAACTCAAATGGATTTCAGGTGCAAAGTCCAGCACAAATCAGTGACTGTTATCAGAACGACAGCAGTGACATTCAGATCAGATCACATCAGGTCACGACAAACACATGCTGTCATACAGCAGACAAACAACAAGAGGAAGCCTGCAGGCAGCGACCGAACAAACACTGATAAGAGAACGGAGAGAGTGGCTGAGAAATCAACTTGTTTTCTTCTTCAAGGATGATTAAAACATCATATTGATAGACTTCTAAACTGGTGCTATTGCAAATGAAGAGAAGTCAAAGCATCCAGAAACTGAAAACACTGAATTTTTAAGTCAAACAGACCTTTGTCAGAGCATAAAATTACTGCATCCTAACATAATCCTTAAGCACTACTGTCACCACAGATCAGAGCTGCTTATTTTGTAACAGTATGTCATAAAAACAGAGCAGAAAATCATAAACTAGTGAGAAAAAAGAACATTTTATGCTTGTAATGCCAGAGCATTAGTTGAATGAATCTGATTAATAAGTGCCTTCATGCTGGCAAGATTAACCCAATTAAGTACATTTTTGATGAGGAGATAAAAAACATGTCAATCAACACAAAAATATGACAAAGCCATCGTCCTCTTCGGTTCACAGTTAAAGCAGTGGGAGAGCTTTGTGTCTTTTTTGTTGAAAATGACAACCTGAAACTTGACTTGTTGTGATACTATTTCCCCCAATATTGTTAAAGGATGATTAAAACTTACAGGTGAGTGAGACTGAAAAAGTCTGAGAACCACTAACTTCTGATATTTCGATCATGAACTCCTTCTAGAAGAGGACACAATCAATGATCGTCATGGACTCATGATGGACACAACAGCTAATTTACCGTCTTGCTCATGCATGAAAGCATGAACACACACATCTTTGTGGCCTCCAGCAGGGAGCCATCTGGTGACCCACAGGACACAGACACAGAAGGGAAATAACATCCAGCCTTTGTTAATAACAGCAGCCATGTCAGGACTCCTCACGGCTACAACTGCTATTATCTACCTGTGTATTTAGAGGGGTTTCTTCATACGTTTAACCCAATGAACACGATGTGAGTTTTCACCAATTGTCTCCAAGTTTCCTCATCAAACCTGATCTTTCAGCCTTGAAACCTGACGTTCATGAAAACCCACAAGAGGTCAGAGCAAAAACACAGATGATGAAATCCAGAGCAAGTGATCTCAGGGCTGTGACAGATACGATGTTAGAAAAACTCCATCCATGCACCTATCCAACCTCTACACCTGCTTATTTCTGTCCAGGTTCAAACAGAAGCTGAGGCCTATCCCATAATGCACCTCTCTCTCTTTGTTAACACATAAAACCTTCTGCCTGATCTGTTAAATCTGCTGAATCCTTCTGTGCCCTCTCACCACTGTCGCATAGAGAAAAGGGCAAAAACTTTCAAAGACAGTTTTTTTCTGTCACCTCTGACTGGAGGCAGATTAACAAAGTTGGTGGCTAAATAAAAAAAAAGCATTCCTCAGTGTTTTTAATCACACAAAGGCGACCATTCAGACAGCCTAACCTGGCTCAAACTGGACCAACCAATGAGCGGCACAAAGTACAACACAAAGCTGTGTCACAATTTGCTGTTTCATTCTAGTGTCGTGTGCCAGAATTGGATCTGAAAATAAAGAAACGTCTTGTCAAAATGGATCTTTTAGGAGAATTATGATTGTCCAGTCTGTCCTTACACGAGTAAGTGTACTGAGAGTTGCATTTTTTTCATTATGGTTAATTACTGAAATAGTAGAGACACAAATACTTGACCCTATCAGTCCAGGCTGAATGCCAGCATGCTGCCCACTGCTTGGATGAGGTTCATGATTGCAGAAATTGGTGCATCTTGCTGTTAAATCAGCAAATAAACAGTCCTTCTGAAAGCTAAAAATGCTTCTAGTTGCTGTGAAATACACAAAAAACCTTGGATTTCTCACATTAGCTGTTCTGTAATGAGCTGTTTGACTCCTGGAGAGGTAGAAAATGGGTTTTGTGGATTTATTTTCAAAGCAAACCTGAATTCTACAGGTGTATTAAGCCATTAAACACCCTGGTTATCCTGATAAAGAAAAGGTGCAAGAAGAAAGAAAGGAAGGAAGGAAGAAGACTTAACTGTGCACAGATCATGCCACAATAACAGGCCTCTGCAGTGCTCACAAGCTGCACGATGAAGCCTGAAGCGAACACACACACTGACATCGACCTGCCCATGCGCAAGGTGTACTTACACAGCAGGGCATAGGAGGAGGATAAGAGGTGAACAGCGTATCTACCCTGTGAGAGGAGTCCCGGAAGCGAGAGGCGGCGCCGCAGACCCTCGGCCTCCTCCTCGCGGATGTCCCCCGTGCTGGAGCTCTTCTTGCCCTGCATGGAGTCCTCCTGGCGGACGCGTTCTGTGGTGTTGTCGCCCACTCCGGGGACGGTGCCAGCGAGCCCACCCGACCTTGACACCCCCGAGGGAAGGTAGAAGTTCATCATCTTCTTGAGGGACAAGGCCTCGTAGGTGGAGGCGACCCGCTCGCCCACGGCAGAAGCGCAGGAGGCCACCAGGTGGTTGAGCGTGGAGCTCGGGGTGGAGGTGAGGCCTCCGGCTGAAGGCTGGAGGAGAAAGAGAAGAATGAGGTTTAAACTCACAGGTCAAATGTGAAAAAGATCAGGACAGAGGAGTTTGGGTCCCATTAGATAAGACCTACGGTATATCTGGACTGCAATCAATAAAAAACATTCCGAGGTAACAAGTTAATTCTAAAGGTTTTAGTTAAAACTCATTTTAAAATACAGTGTGAGAACACACACATGTAAATCTATCTTTTCCAGTCCAAAAACCTGAATTTATAAATTCTTCCAAAGGTCACACAACACCATCATCTTCTCTGTTTTAATCAGAGTAAGAAAAGTCTATGTCTGTATTTATTGGAGGCTCAAAATGTTAATGTAATTACAAAGAAGTGAATAATGCATTAACACTGGCCTTCAGATTGAAGTGATTACTGGACTACATATTCTCTCCCTGAGTCAATGTGAAAAATGCTTTGTGTTTTTTTATCTTGAGACAAATGAAGACGATTTGTTTCCATTATTAAGCAGTAAAGCTCACCAGCAGAGAGTGCAGTCCTCCAGCCGTCATCTTTGCATCCGTCTGTGTGTTGTCTGACAGCTTCTTTAGATAGTCTTTGACAGCCTGCTCGTCTGGATAGAGTGAACTCTTGACCACTGATACAGCTCCACTGCCATCTTTCGTCTGAGCCGCAGGGTCAGAGTCTGAGCTCGGCAGCACTCCGTTAGCCAAGGCTGATTCCCCTTTCTCTGAGTCCTGGGTGGGGGAGGGCCCAGAGGAGGGGTCAGCACTTTTAGAAGGTGCTGCTGGGGAATCAGAGTTTGTGGTGGAGGTATGGGAGGGGAGGACCGGCTCAGATGGGGATGTTTTGAGTCCTGGGGTGGGGGCAGGTGCCTCAAGCATCCCCTCATCCTCAGTCAGCTCCACACCGAGGGGGCAGTAGTGGCTGTCAGAGATGATGACGTGGTCCTCTTTGTCCGTCATGGTGTACAGCAGCTGGTTACACTGTCTGCATTTGTCCACAGGGGGCCGGTGGATGTCCTGGGGGCCCAGGCATCGCACCAGAGCCAGGCTGTGCGAAGCCCCACAGGCCACCTGAAGCACACACCTCCCGACTAAGTGTTCAACCTTTTGTGGTTTCCACACAGGAAAGACGGAGGCGTTGAGCCCCAGCTGGCAACCACTGCCCCACGCCCACACCTCCCGCTGGACAGACAGAGCCAGGGTGTGCTTCTCCCCGCAGGCCAGCTCCAGCACCGGCAACGTCTGCGGGGGGCTGGTGTCCGAGTCCACTAGAGCCACAGGAGTCGGGTTGGGGACGGTGCTGAGGCCCGACAGGCCACACTGTCCCGCGCCATTGTCCCCCCACATGTGGATGCCACCATCCTCTGTCACCGCGCCGCTGTGGAAACTCCCGGCAGCGACGGCGACCACGCGCTGCCCGCTGAGAGCGCTCTCCAGCGTGGGTTTCGCTGGCTCAGGGACCTGACTCTGCTTCCATGGCAGCTCCCCAAAACTGTACACCTGTCCTCCTGTAAAGGAAGTGGGAGCAGCACAAAAATCAAAGAGGAACACGGCAGCTCTCTCATCACAAGTTCAGTTTTTTCAGTTCTAGAAAAAGCCGACATTTAGAGAGAACTATTTTTACACCACACAGAAGAAATATTATCTAACCATACTAATGCAGGCTTACTAGGTATATGTTCCTCTAATGGATTTACAAATACAATTCCTGAAAGTCCAAGTACAGGTTGGTATAAAAATATAAAAAGTCAATACAAAGTTTTACCTTCCACCAGCAGAACTCCATGTCGTGCACCCAGGGCGACCTGAAGGACCGGTCGAGGTAGGAGCAGCCTTTCTGGGGTGACACTGCAGGAGTAGCCCTTCCAGGTGTGGAGCAGGCCTCGCTCTCCACCACCATCATCCCCAGAGCTGGAAGATTAACCATTCAGTAACACAACGAGTAAATAATGAGCTCTATGGCACAGAGAAATGAGATGTAACAGGACTGGGATATGCAGGACTAAAAATACTTGAAGATTAGACAGAAAGAGGAACTGAACCCAGCACATTTTTGACATTTTGCTTAACAAAACTGACAAAAACCTGTTCACTGACTCCTACAATAATTCCAGAAAAAAACCCCAATTTTAAGAGGACTACATGTGAAGGAGAAGGAGATTAGAGACAAGGAGGTGTGGGTGGCTGACAAAGCTGAGCAGAAGCTGCCAGGTCCTCAGGATTTGGCCTGAGCTGGTGTTTCATACCCCCGCCCCCCACCAACCCTTCTCCTCCCTCTCTCAGTCTGGAGCAGCATTTCATCTGAACAACAGATGTTTTGTGGGGGGAAGCAGAAGTGAGCACAAGTCCATCCGTAGGCGATGTCACATGGTGATCACATCCAGCCAGCAGCAGCTGAGCAGAAAAAAATAATCCTCTTTGGGACAACTTTCTCTGCAGAAGACCTACCTCTTCCTCTGGGTTTCCATGAGTGGGGTTTATTCCTCCATCTGCATGTCAGACTCAGGGCTGATGGTTGCTGCTGTCACACCTGAATTCAGACCTACAACACAAACAAAACACACCTCGTTTAGCGGAGGGCTGGCAAACAGTCCTGCAGGCTTACATCAGTGCAAATAAAACGTTTGCCTGAGTTACAGGGGAAAACCCGCGAGAAAACCCCAGCAACTAACTGCACAGATAAGGAAATTAGGTGAAATGTGAAAATGAAAGCATTTACAGTTTCATTTCCATGTGTTTAAGCTCTTTACTCCACAGTGAAACTCCCCCCACTCCTCGCTAAGTAAAAAAAATCCACCCTCAAAAATCAGCATTTATTACACTAAACCTCTATCAGGTGGTAGATATTACCGTTAATCCTGCTAGCTAACATCAGCTAATCACTCCAGCTAACTAAGCTAGCTCAAACCACAGGTGTCACTTTTCTGTTTCCTCGGAAATAAAAGCCTCTTCTTTCTCACCTGCTGGTTTATGTCACAGCTCCTTCAGGTCTTCACTCACACGGGCGAGCGACACTTACGTCCGTTGAGTCGTTTCGCAGCTAAATGCCGCAGGTTGTTGTTGCTCATCTCCTGATGTTGACACGGAGAGGCGCTGCTAGCGACAGAGATCGTCTGTGACGCGGGAGGTCTCACTCGGCAGCGACACCGAGCGACAACAGCGAGGACGGGCTTTTAAAGTGACACCAGATATATTTAAAAATTCTTTCCAGTGTCAAACGTGTGTGCAAATGGTGAGTATTTGATAGGTAAATCTGAATGATAAGAAACGTCTGAGTCATAATATATGCGATATTATTTCAAAAACATGAGACAATAAGTCAAATATATGAGATAAAATATGAATAATTAGCCTTTCTGTTTCTCTTTCCCCCCAAATTCAATATTTAGAGAAAGATTGATTGGAGTTCCAAACCATTCAGTTTTGCCTTTTAACGGTACACAAAAACAGCAGCAGAGTGGGACCTCTGACCTTTTCCCTGCTTGGCTGCCGCTATGTTGTGACAGAAGCGACGGAATCCGGGAAGACTCAGAAGAGGCAGAGCGCGCAGCGGTTAATGGTTCAATGTCATGTATATAAATTTTATAAAAACAAATCCTTGCCAGTGTGGAAACTATTGTATTGGCACAGATTATTTTTATTAGTTCTACAAGGGTCTAAAACTGTACGTCTGTGGACAACTAGCTCTGAATTCAGCCCTTAAATGTTTAATTTTGTCATATAAAATCAATCGGACACATCTGAATGGTATTTGAATTAATTAACTGTCAATTTCATTAACAAAAACGTGCATATACAGTCCAACAATATCTCAAATTTCATTATACATGCTGGGATCACCCTTTCAAAACGCACCAGTTGTCTTAAAATGCAGAGTGATAACTTGCTAAATCCCCCAAATTCTCAAGAAAGCAAATACTGAGCACAGGTCCTCTGTATCCTTAACGGTAGCTAACCCTGCAAAGCAAGCAAAACAAGTTCAATATATACTCTAACTGTGGCCTGCAGGAGAAACAGTGTGGCGGTGAACTGTAAGTCAAACTTTATATTTAACTTCCTCCAGCTCTTCCAGTTCACTTTTCTCCTTGGCTGGTGTCATTTCCACTCACTGAGCACTTTAATCTGCTGATTCAGGCACTTTGCATGTCTGACTTAAATGATGTATTCACACCGCAGACACTACTTCATACAAAATAGAGAAAAGGGAGTAGGGGTCAGGGGAGGGTATGGCACACCGCCTGGCTCAGGCTGAGAGACTATCGACCTTGGTGGAGTGTGTATGTGTGTGTCTGGTCTCTGCAGTTGGTTAGAGACTTATTCTGGTCTCAGCTGCGCCACCCACTTAGAAATCATGGGGGAAACGACGTGTCAGAACCAGAACTTGCCTGAGAATAATCAGATTTTTACGTTTTCTTCCATGTCAAAGTAATTCAGTGACAGTTGTCAGTACATGCAATAGTACATAGCAAAAAGGAACTGTTAATGGCTAATTCGGCCTGCTTAATTTTCTACACTACATCACATTAGACATCACATTAGACATTAAAAGCCTTCACCTGTGTTAACGCATTAAATCATCGAGTTACACAGAGGGCTAAAACCTGAGCAGCGATTTTAAATAACCTATATATCTTTACTTAAGTATGCCGAATTTACCAATAACAGCTCATTTTTGCTATATAACATTGCGAGCACTGATAACAGTCACCGAATTACTTTAATACTGAAGAAAACTTTAAAACCGACTAATTCTCAGGCGAGTTCTGCAGCCTGTCCCATTAGTCCACGTTATCTCATAATGACGACATCAGGATTCCGTCATTATGAGATATTTTCTCCTAATTATAACACAGCAAGTCATAATTACGAGATAAGCTCTCCTCACTGGATCATTAAAAACTCATGCTGCTCAGCCAAACACTGTCCTTACTGAAGCTGAAGTTTGTCTGAGATTTTAGAGGAGAAAAGAAACCAAAGTCAACTTGAATATTTGCATTTTTATGGGCTGGTGCAGCCATGCAGTAATAGACTTCAGCACCATGGACAGTTGCAGCCAAGTCACTGAAGATATTACTATTATTCTCATTATCAATGTGGTGTGATACTGATGACAGGAGATAGTGAAGCAGGGGGAGGCTGAGACTGTTGGAGAGATACTCGGTGTTTGGGGGGGGGGGGGGGGGGATCACTTCTGACACAACCCGAGCTTCATCAGAGCAACACTGGACTCTGGTTTCTGTTTCAAATGGAGCGGAGAGGAGACCTGACACCGCTGCTGTGCTGCTGCTGCTGGATCCTCATCAACTGCGGTGAGTGAAGAGGTGAAACGATATTAACTGATGGGATTTATTAAACAAGACGCTGCTTTCACGGCGAAAAAATACCTATAATACTCATATTAAACTTCACAGACTTGACTTTATAAATCTTAAGGGTATTAATTTTTAATTCCATGCGTCTTCAGTTTTCCTGTAAGAATACTAATGTTATGTTAATGTAGAATCCAACTAAAATTTACAATATTTTTTCATCCTTTTGAGAGAGAAATGTTTAACCTGACATTGTTATGGCGATCGTTTAATATTTATAAGCACACATTTTATTTATTCATATGGTGCACGTCCATTTCTAAGCTCTGTAAAGCGTGATTCTGCTGTTTAATAGTGATGTGGCAGAGGCTCTGTGATATAATTAACAGTATTTATCTCTCCTGTGGTTTCATATAGTAACCCAGTAATGATTTTTTCAGCCTCCCTTAGCAATCACACTCTTGTAATATCCACATCAGTGCTTTTCTCCAGTGGATATAAAGTCATTAAAGAGAAAGGTTTATTTTAATTCCACATTAATGCATATTTGAATGTGACTGTCAGAAACGCTTGTGTTTACTTCCTATAAACATGAAGGTGAACTTTTTTTTCCAACACTTTAAAACCATTTTAGAAAAAAATCTAATTCAGTTTGAGTCACTTTTAACACAGTGACTGATTTAAAGTTTTTAACAATGCTTCATTTTTGATTATTACACCTCTACAAACTAAATCAGAGCTACATGATGCCACTAAATCCACTGGTAAAACCTTTTTAATTTAAGAAAAATGCATTTTAATTACATGAATTATAAGGGAAAACAACTTATCTGTCATAATCAGGAGTGACCTATCACCCTATCAGGGTTTAACCAAGATAATGTGTTATAAATCAGACATATAGATATCATAAAACCTGGAGTTTGGAGTCTTAATGATGAATCCTGGGACATAAACTCCAGTGTAATCCCACAACATATAATCTGTTTCTCCTCCACTGGCAGAGCCTCACCTGAAACATCATTTTCTCGGTTATAAATAACCAATATAATCACAAAAACTGGCGTTAACACACACACATTTGCACAGTTTGTGCTCTTGGCTCGCTGTTTCCTGCACTGGCTAATCCTAAATTGCTTGCTGGTGATGCCAGATTGCTCGCTAGAGTTCGAAGCAGAGACAGAGGGAGCGAGGGAGAGGCTGCTGGTCTTAAAGCGAAGAGAAAAAAGAAGAAATTTTACCACATCGTGCAGCTGCTACCAGTGTTCATTTAACCTGCAAGAGATCAAATCACATCCGACTCAGAAGGTCAAACACCTGGAATTAAAGAGGTTTATTCCAAGCATGAAATTATGCCTCTATAAGGAGTGGTGACTGCTGGGAAAATCTGACTTAATGTTGATTCTACACAGAGTTCAATTAACTCTAACTGTGAAATCAAAGTGCAGCAGATCACATCCTCCGTGTGCAGTCTGAATCTGGAAAATTTTATGAATAATAAAGCTCAGGTAATTAGTTCTCTCCAGAGATTGGACACAGTATCTCTCTCATCTGTAATGGCTTTTGGTCGTAGCAGAAAAGGAGGGAAAAGATGAGGAAAAGGGGGAGAATAACCCTTTAAAACCTCAGCAGGGGAGTGAAAGATGACAAAAGAAGGATGGAGGAGAGCAGAAGAGGAATAGAAGGAGGATACTTGGAAGATTTTATCCAGTTTCTGAAAATTAACACTTTAAAATTTAAAGAGAAGTAAACAAGAACAAATTAAAGCTGCAAATAAAGTTTCCTCCATTATCAAAAATAATAAGAAAAGAGTATAGGGAAGGAAAGCGTGACACCACTGTCTTATAAATATTACATTTTATGGGGGATATTGTGCAAGATATAATGTGTTAATTAGTGAGTTTAAAGGAGCTGGTGTTTGGATTTTGTTACTTTAAGAACAGAGTCAGGCTAGCTGTTTCCACCTGTTTCCAGTGTTTATGCTAAGCTAAGCTAACCTGCTGCAGGCTGCAACTCTTCCTCTCACGAGATCCTGACCTCTCCTTTGCCGTCCTCCTCTTCCTCCTCTCGTCCCGTCTCTCTTCGTTAGCGCTGGCTGAAGACTGGACTCGTGTCCACACTGAGGACGAGCTCTTCAGGAGCTTGTTCGGAGGCTACAGCAAGTGGACACGTCCGGCACGAAACATCACCGACGTGGTCATCGTCAAGTTTGGCCTCTCCATCGCACAGCTGATAGACGTGGTGGGAACACGCCTAAACACTGTATTTCAGCTCTCTGTCTTGTGTTTAGTCCAGACACTTTCTACATATGTTTGGAAGTTACTAGTCTGAAAACAGAGTTGACTCTTAATTGTACTTTTGTTTTCTTGGCTCTTAGGATGAGAAAAATCAGATGATGACGACCAACGTGTGGTTGAAACAGGTGGGGAAGAGACTGGCCTGTGTTTGTGTTGGACAAATATGAGTTCTCAAAAACTAAAGAGTTAAAGTTGCTGGTTTAATGTTGTTTAAACAGTAATTGTGTCTTAAAAAATGTGTATGTTTGACAGGAATGGACAGACTATAAGCTGCAGTGGACTCCCTCCGACTTCGACAACGTGACGTCCATCAGAGTTCCCTCTGAGCTCATCTGGGTGCCCGACATTGTGCTGTACAACAAGTACAAAAACACAAACAAAAAAGTTTTCTTCATCTGCATCTGCCATCAATCACTTTCTACTTCAGACTGTAATCCTTTGTTCCCCTCTTCACCGCTTTAATGTTCAATTCTGTTCCATAATCATTACACATAAATTATTACGCAGACAGAACTGAAACAGAATGTATTCTAACTTTGCAGATTGTTGTCGTTTTTCTGGATGTATGAGACATTTTTCAGGGTGCAAACAAATGCACAGACAACCAAGGACACACATACTGTACCTGAACAGATGATTCTGAATTTCTGTAGGTGGAGCTGAAAATTATCTGTAGTGATCAATTACCTGCTTGATCCATAACAGCCTCCTGAAGCTGAAGAGCGTATGAGGAGGGAAGGTCACTTATATGGAGCCAAACAGCCTGATGATACCACAGCTTGATTTCTGCATATTCCTGCATAGCAACTGAAGATACATGCAAATTATCCTGTTGAATAAATGACCCTGATTCTGTTGCGGCTGCACACCAATCTTGCATCATGCAGTCTTAGTCAAAGTCTAGTTTCTTCGCTTCAGGGGTCGAGGAAGAATTAATTCTGAAGTTTTGTCTGGGAGGAGATGAAATTTTCTCCTCCTCCAGCGTTTGTTTAAACGAGCTTGCATCATGAATACAGTGTCGTTAACATTCAGTGATCAATTATTTAATGCTGCTTCTGTAAATGGGCATAGCTCCAGGTTTATTGATTCACTTTTTGAGTTTGAAACATAATGAGACGGAAACTTGGGAGCCTTGCTTAATAAGAAAACACTATATTATGCTGGAAAATCCTTCATTTTCCTCCCAGTAAACCCTCAGTGCCGTTGTCCTTTCTCTTTCTTGTCAATTTTCTTACTCCTCCTTTTCAACTTTTACCAAATGTTCTCGCCTCTCTTCTTGTCTTCTCTCCCCTTCATCTTCTTCTTTCACCAGTGCAGACGGAGAGTTCGCCGTCACCCACATGACAAAGGCCCAGCTCTTCCACACCGGTCGTGTCCGCTGGGTGCCCCCGGCCATCTACAAGTCGTCCTGCTCCATCGACGTCACCTTCTTCCCCTTCGACCAGCAGAGCTGCAAAATGAAGTTTGGCTCCTGGACGTACGACCGAGCCAAGATCGACCTGGAGCCCTTCGAGAACACCGTGGACCTGAAGGTGGGAACAGATGGATGTGGGGTTGGACTGTTCTTCGTCCTTCATGTCTTTCTCTGTTTCACTTTTCATCTTGAGTTTCTGCCATTTTGTCACAAATTGGCGCCTCTGTTCTCTTGTGATTTGCCGCTTAATGCCAGCTCTGCCTCTTTACCCCCTCTTATCTACGGTTCACACATGCTCTATTTCAGTGTTTTGTTTTGCAGCAGGATGCCAGCTAAACACTCCGGCTGCTCACTTTTTAATTAACAGAATATTTCGCAGCATCTTGTTGCACTGCAGCATGAAGTTCTGAGGAAACAAAATGTGTGGATTCATTTTTCAAGATCAGCAAAAGAGAGATGCCTTAACCTGGAGATATTTCTCTGGTTTAAAACGCTGACTGTTTGTTTATGCTGTTAGTCCAATGAAGCAATTTCAAGTATTTTTTTAGCAAAGCATTGCTTAGCACTCACTTGAAGTCACACTCTTTGTAGGATCCATCCTCTGGGTACCACAAATGTCTGTGCAAACTTTCATGGCAATCCAGCGACAGTTGCTGAGTTATTTTAGTCTGGACTGACCAATATGCTGCTCCCATGATTCCTAGGATTACTGGGAGAGCGGAGAGTGGGCGATTGTCAACGCCGTGGGCACCTATAACACCAAGAAATACGACTGCTGCCACGAGATCTACCCTGACATCACCTACTATTTTGTCATCCGCCGCCTGCCGTTGTTCTACACCATCAACCTCATCATCCCCTGCCTCCTCATCTCCTGCCTGACCGTCCTGGTTTTCTACCTTCCATCGGACTGCGGTGAGAAAATCACGCTGTGCATCTCTGTGCTGCTGTCGCTCACCGTCTTCCTGCTGCTAATCACAGAGATCATCCCGTCCACGTCCCTGGTCATACCTCTGATCGGGGAGTACCTGCTCTTCACCATGATCTTCGTCACGCTGTCAATCGTCATCACCGTGTTCGTGCTGAACGTCCACCACCGGTCGTCTGCGACTCACACCATGCCTCGATGGGTTCGGAGGCTTTTCCTGTCTGCGGTGCCACGTTGGCTGTGCATGAAGCGTCCACATCATGGCCTCAAGCCTGTCAGGTGAGAAATCAAGGAAAGTCTTCATATTGAGTTTATGTAAACAGCAAAAACAACATCCTCAGGGACATTTCAGAGTCATGTCAACGCATCTAAAGCTTTTTCTGTGTCATTTAACAACAGTTTGGTTTGGCTCAGGGGTTAGTATAGAATGATGTGGCTTGAAATGAAAACAAAAACAAAAAATGTGCAACCACAGTTAACATATTCTTGAAACCAAACCCAAACTCACTTTGTTTTCTCAGGCGGCGCCACCTGACTGATAAACTCCTCCCCGTCCGGACTCCTGGCCCCGCCCACATCACATCCACCTGGATCACAGAGTCGAGCATCGATCTCCATGGATACCGGGGTGGTGACGGTTGCCACAGCAGCCACGAGCTGAACTCCTTGGATACCAGAGATAAAATCCACTACTGCGACCTTCACGGTCACCCACACACTGACAACCTGGCGAGGTTAGGGGTGAAGACGAGGATTTCTCCCCTCTCTCCTCCTTCCCCTCCATCTCTTGGTTACACCCTCCTCCCGCAGAGACACTCCACACTCAGCTTGGACTGGGACACCCCTACTTCGGAGCGTGGTTCGATCCAGAGCCCATCGGCCTCTGTTCTGTCTCCTGCAGTGGTATCAGCCCTGGAGGGGGTCACCTACATCGCAGAGCATCTGAGAGCAGAGGACGCAGACTTTTCAGCAAGTGCAGTCTCTTTTTGTTGAGAAGAAGATTGAATTGATATCTAAACTTTAATAATCTCCTCTTCTTCTTGTCTTTTCTTGTCTCTTCAGGTGAAGGAGGACTGGAAGTATGTTGCCATGGTTGTGGACCGGATCTTCCTGTGGATGTTCATTATCGTGTGTCTGCTGGGAACAGTGGGACTCTTCCTGCCTCCGTGGCTCTCTGGGATGATTTAGTTCTGCTCTTACTATAAAAAGATTTTAAACTATTAAACTTGTAAACAACTTAAGCAGAGAAGGTGGACTGATATGTTCTGTAAGTATGAAAAAAGACGTTTCAGTCACAAAAACTCATGCCTCTTATGTTTCCTAGGGAGGAAGGGAACACTTTTGCCCTGATATCCTTCCGTGGTTGAAATTTCACAATGTGATGCAACCACTCAGTACATGTAAAACTGGAAATATGCAGCTTAATTGCAATGATGTTTGTTTTAGTCAGAAAACCCAAAGATACTTAATTTACAATGACATGTAACAGAGAAAAGCAGAAAAGACTCAGATATAAGAAGCAGATGTTTGGTATTTTGCTTGAAAAATGGTCTTTGAAATGCACAAACAGACATTTCATCTCTTATACTGTGTATGTCTCTTTCATTTCTGCAGAATATGTTGATTTCTTTGAGATAAGTCAGCCACCTGTGACGTTAGGCTTGTTAACAGGTGATGTCAAAGTCCATCAGCCAATACTGAGTGAGGAGAAAAACTGACAGAAGGTGTAAAGAGGACTGACAGTGGAAAAGAAAGAAGGATCTGATATAACTAACTAGTCCTTGTGTTGGTAAAGCAAGCTCAGAGGAGGCAAAGTGTGACTTTAGCACTCACCATCCTACATGAAGAAAGCCAAGAAGATGAGAGAGAAGAAGACACAAGAAGAAATAGTCCCTTAATATGAACTCTAAGTATTACGACTCTGATTGGTTAATTACACTGAATTAAAGTAGCTGTTAATCATTACATTTTAAAGTTTCTCTCCAGTCCTCATTATCATGTCTTCTCCTTTAATTACAATGTGATATAATCAGGTCACAGGTGACTTAATCCCACCACAGTAAACTCTCTACTCTCTTTTATTTAACCTCGTACTGCAGGTGAAAGCAGGTGTCAGTGTCAGAGAATAAAGGCAGCTTTTACATTTTAGAATAGATAATCAGACTGTAATTAAATGTAGATTAGAAACAGGAAACTGAAACGACAAATGGTGCGGTGAAAAAGTAATGTAAAGGTATTTCATTTGGAAATTTTGGTGAACTAACCCTTTAAACTGTATGAAAAGCAGTTCATATTTCTACCAGCTGGGCGCAGCAGTATCACACATACCAACACAGCTGGTGTCTTAACCCATAAAAGCCTCAGGAGAAGTTGGTTGTTTGTAAAGTTGTGTTACTGTAGCATAGATACAAGTAGAAAAACTTAAATACTACCACTATAAATACAACTGGTTCTACACCTATGTAACATTTAACACAAGAGTTGTTGTGTTGATAACACATAATCAAGTCCTGACATGTCCTTCATTATCTCTTATCTCTGGTGTGATCAAACATTTCTTCCTGTTGGATAACAAAGACAGAAATTCTCTTTGACTGTGAGTTGTAATTTCATGCTCAGATGACTGAAGTAGCGCGTGGTGGTTTTATTCAACTGAAGCATTCAGATTAATTCACCAAAATCCGGTTGTTTACGTCATTTGAAAGGAAGAAGGTGCTTTCATTTTTCCAGGACTGACTGTTATCGCGCTCAAATCTAGTCTTAGCAGGCCCCAGCTAAAAATACTACATCAATCAGTTGGATAATAATGATACAGCTTAAATAAAATCATTAATATAAATAATTTGAATACAAAGATCAACAGATAAATAATCCTGGGTGCTTGTTTTTTTGCACAGAGTGAGAACCTCAGAGTAAAGAGTCAAACCACTGGCCTATGACTGTGTATGTTCTCTGCAGATACATTATTACATAAATTTTGATACAAAGTTTTATGCTTTTCTAATAACTTGATGATGAAACACTCATTTTTTATTTTTCTGTGAATTTCTTCTAGACAGAAAACTGCTGGATGCATGTTCATTTTGGTTGTCTCCCAATAAACATTTTCCTTTCATTTTGACCCAACTTGTACTTAAAAACAACACTGCTGATGTGAGACGTCTTTTCAGTCACATGAAAACCTGAACAAATTGTTTGAAATGCTTCTCAACACGTCTGAAAGAAAACCAAACAGTCCTCACAATGAACTGTTGCTGTGCCGTGAGCGGGTGAAGAGGCAGGTGACAAATTAGAGGAAAAAACAACAAGTGTCTTAATAAAGATGTTGGGCCTCCGTGACCCAAAGCAGCTTGTTTCTATCATCATTCCTACAAAAGATGTTCCCTAATTGTAGAGCAGAGTCGCCAGGTTCCCAGTATCAGGTCGCCTGTTTGTCTGATCCGTTCTCGTGAATGTGATATCTCAAGAAAGCTGTTCAAATTTGGCACAAAACTTCACTTGGACTCAAGGATAAACTGTTAAGAATTTGGTGATCAGAGGTCAAAAAATTATTTAGAAGATACGTCTGAAGCATCCACAGTTTGGAATTTGTAGCCTCTTTGCCCCGATCTATTATTAAAAGCACTGTCTACCGCATTGGCTACAACTGTGTGTTGATGTGACAAAGACAAAACCTAAAGTCCTGCAAACTGTCCAAACCAGGGCAGCGCGCGTAAAACTTCTAACAATAAAACTTCTATACACAAGTCTGAGCAGTCAGCTGCCTGTTGCCTGACTTTCACACTGTTGCCACAATTGAGGCTTAGTTTGCTCTGTGACAAACTTGTAGAAATTTGCTATAAAGCCGTTGTTGTTCAACTGACCCGGGTTTAAGTCCACTAAAAACAAGAACTGTCCTTATATACATTAAGTGACTGGCCATGATGTTGTAGATTTCACTGTCAGGATTTCCCTGCAAGGAAATAAAATAAATAAATAAAAAGAGCACCAAACAATAAAAGGGTTTAGAGGCATCGCACCAGTGTTGCTACATGCACAACTCAAGATGGTCATAGAGGACGTGGACACAGTAAATGTAGAAAATAAATCTGTCTGGGACGTCGTGTATTTTCTTTACGTACTCTAATGTACGTAAAGATGTGATGATTAGTCTGTTAGTCGCAGGAAAATCAATCATCAACTAATTGTTTCAGCAGACGAATGTTTTCTGGTTTAAAGACATTACTGAGATTGTTAATGGCATTTTACAGACTGAACAATTCATTGACGATAAAAAGAATAATCACCAGATTTTTAATTTTTAAATTTTAATTTTAAAAAGCAGTCTCTCTCTCTGCAGCGTGTTAAATCAGCAGGTCATACCAGGCCATGTGAGGCTGTGGCTGCAAACCTCAGAGCATCAAACTGAACACTTTTGTTTTATTTCTCATGAATCCAACCTTTTATTTGTAAGAAAATTAATGTGTCCTCTTTCTCTTTTCCCAGAAGTTAAAATCTTCCTCTTCTCTGATATTCTTACCAACCACTGCCGGTGCTAATCTTTGCCAAACCATGGCTGTTTGTGATTGTCCCAAAACACAACTCCCGTCAAAGCTTTCTCTCTTAGTCTTATGCAATTTACGCAGAAGGAGTTGCATCTTTCCAGGGAAATAAAACCCTAATTTCATGGAATGATGGATGATGCAGCTGGTAAGTAAACTATTAATGCTAACATTAGTTATTTAGCAACAGCAAAAACTTGTGTATGGCCCCTTTAAAGGCAGTGATTGGCGTTGGAAAAGTCCTGACAGAACTCTCTCAGTCTGACAAAGGGTTCAGTGGGTCCATATGTACTGTGATAGACAGCAGGTGATCGGGCAGATGTCAGCGCCTGCTGTTCACAAACTGACGGCCACTAAAAACAAAACTCTCACTGTGTGACTTGACTTGGCAGAAGCAAGTTAGTGAAGCTCGTTAAAGCGTGAGATTCCTCGGTGTTATATGGTTTAATGGGATGTTAAAACTGGAAAATCACTTTCTGTAACCAAACTCAAGTTCAGAGAATTTAGGACACGTTCAAGAGCACAATCTGAGGAGCAAAAAACAAGCAGTGATTAATGATGAATGTTGATTCATGTTAGTCACTGATGATGAAAAAAGCATTTGATTGCAAAAGTGTTAAATTGGCTAACATTAGCCACCAGCTGCTAACAGGTCATTCCAGGCCATGTGAGTGTGCGGCCGCTAAACCCCAGAATATTAAACTGAACAACCATGTTTTATTTGTCATGAATCACACTTTTTATTCTCATCTAACCTTATTCTTATCAAACCCTCTTCTTGCCAAACCATGGCCGTTTGCAACACAAACCACTCAGAAGTTTCACTTTTAGTCTTACGCAAGTTACCCAGAAAAATGTCACATTTTACCAGGAAAATAAAATCCCAATTTCATGGGATGACGGATGGTGGATCTCACAGATTGGAGCTTGTTTTTTTTCTCACCAGTTCAACTGCAGAATGACGTTATTGCACTAACTCCTGTCTCCTACAAGACACACAGTTAATCATTATACTGATCAGAAGTAGCAGGATGACTTATTTCTCTATAAATCTTTACATTAAAGTGACAGGTGACTTCTCTCACATTGTCACATTATTGTTTGATAAACTGTCAGCATGGAAGTATTGATTATAGCTGATAATAACCATGGAATATTAATCAGGAAATGAAATAGGAGTGGACAGACAGACTGTATTTTATTTGTTTTAAATGATTATTTGTTTGTCGATGTGTTCATTCAAAATCTATCCATGTATTCACCTGTTTATGTATTTACTGTTTTTCTTATTTGTTACATGTACATTTAAATGAACCACCATGTCTGAGGCTGTCAAGCTCTTCAACTGTGCCTGAAACCTCTTTCAAAACTTAAGTTTCTACCTGAAATACATGAATTTGAAAGTCGTGCAGGGCCATGAAAAAAAGATAAATTCATGTCCATGCACAGGTTTCATGACTGTTTGATATGTAAATAACTATGCAGGTAAACACAAATATGATTGGGTATATGCTTTATTAGGATTACACACATCATTAGGTATAAAGTGTTTGTTCATACATATGTATATCTGTATATCTTTAAATAATGAGGGAAAAAGCAGCAGCTCAGAGAAGATACAAGACCAGGAATAATCATGGTGCTAATAATGACAGGATAAGTACACTGAAAATGAAGAAATGAAAAATAACCTCATAACTGTCTTTCCTATTTCACGTAAAGCATTTCTTTTCTTTTGGTGTACATGGAGCTAAAAGAAAACACAGCATCAGTGAGGACAGTGGGGAGGAAAGGGAAGAGCTGGAAGAAAAACCTGTCCATCGCAGAGACCAGCAGGTATCTGTACTTTGGCTGAGCGGACATGACTGCGTGCAGCATTGCGTTGATGACCAGGTTGGCGTCCTTGAATCCCGACTTGCACATTGACATGAAGTACTCACTGGCCAGCTCGATGTACTGATGGTTGAAGGTTTGCTTTCGCTCGTCGTCTAGTTTCTCCCAGATATCCAAAGCTGATTTCATCCTCAAGATGTTGGTGGCTCGGCCGAAATTACCCGGCTGGATGATGCTGACCTGAAAATAGAAATATTATAGCCAGTTACCTTATTATCTCAAAATTATGAAATTAAAAGTGGAAATTTTGATTTACCAAGTCAAAATCAGTCATAGTTTTCATAGTGAAGCAAATTTGTAAACAGCAGCTCAAAGTTTTGACTAAGGAAGAAAAAAAAATATTTCATTAAGGCAAAATGGTGAGATTGAGAATGGAAGTTGCATAAAACAAATGAAAACCGTCATAAATTTATATTACTATCTCAAAACTATGAGTGACTTTTTTTTAAATTTCAATTCCAGCATTTCATTTGTTTTTTTTCCCCTGTGGAGATTCCATACATATATCTAAATGATAATAAAATTCAATTCAATTCAATTTATGCTGAATAAATGACATCATGTAAAAAACAAGCAAACTCTAAAAGTTAGTTTTGTCTTATTTACCCACAGGCATCGCATTTATCCACCACAGACTTCCCACAGTGTCACAGGATTTGTGTGTGTGTGTGTTTTTTATTCCAGCATTACTGCACCTTCACGCCAAAACTGGCCATTTCAACCCTCAAGCAATCTGCAAACGCCTCCAGTCCCCTCTTTGACACGCTGTACGCTCCCATGTTCAGGCAGTTGAAGAAGGCGAAGATGCTTGACACATAAACCATCCGACCTGCAGCAGTCAGGAAACAGTCATTTTTTATTATTAATATCACTACAGTAAGGAGAGGGAGGTATAGTGTAGTGAGTGACGTGTAATCGTACCTTTAGCAGCACGAACCAAAGGTAGAAATGCGATAGAGGTCCTGATGCAGCCGAACAGGTTGATGTCAACCATGTTGCGGAAATCCTCAATAGTGCTCCATTCGATCTCGGCCCAGTCCGAGACCCCGGCGTTGTTTACGACCGCCCACAGACCTGTGAGTAGAAAGGTCAGAGGTTATCCTTCAGACAGAGATGAGAGATCTTTAAAGGATTAAAATGTGATGAAATGATTCAGTTTGCATCCAATGTAGTCGAGAGGTTTCAGGGAACGATTACAGTGAACAGTAGTTTCTAAATTAAGGGACATGTTTACATTTGTGAGTGAGGAGTGAAAGAAGCCATCCACCTGAAACTGGAACTTATCAGCAACAATGCAGTTTTGAGATCAAGCAGCTTAACAGCCATTCATACCATGTGACCCTAATGACTCACGGCCCAAATGTGACCGACTAGACCAGAATAACCCTTTCTAATGAGGTGAAACGTCCTCAAGAACCATCAGGCAAGCCCAGTTATCTTTGAATTTACACTTATTAGATACATACATTTATTTACACCCAGAAAAGAGAGTGTTAAGAAATAATAACAAAAAGAATATGAGATTGTAAGTCATGAAGCAAGTCAAAATTATTGTTAAAAGTAAAATTATCAACTTCCTATATTTTCTATATTATTATAATTTTGACACCAAATAGAATCCCATTTCCTCCAGTAAAAGAATAAAAATTATGATGATGTAGGTCATTGTTTTGAGATACATCAAAATAATTTCTAAAAAGTAAAACTCACTCACCTAATGTCACAACATAAGCACTCAGTGTCAAGAGAATTAGCCTCCATACACATTAAAAACTGAATCCAAACACAGTTGTGTAATTTTTTAAAGTGTGCTGAACTCTCACCTTTCTCTGGCAGGTTGTCCTGGACCATCTTCTTCGCCTGCTGCACATCTTCATCACTGGTGACGTCCAGTTTGAGGATTTTCAGATTACTGGAGCTCTGTCTGGCCAGGCTCTGGGCACCGGCTCCTTCTGGAGACAAACACCCGGCAAAGACCACAAACCCTTTGTGGTCCAAACACTGAGCCAGCTGGTATCCGAAGCCGCTGTCACAGCCGGTTATCAGCACAGCGTAGCCGTAACCGTCCTCCACATGGTTGAGGCGACGGCGGGAAACCAGCTTGGCGAGGGTGAAGAGCAGGAAGGCAGAGATGGGGAGGATGCCGATTATTTGGCCGATGAAGAAAATTGTGTTCATGTTGGTGAAGCTTCTGTGAACCTGAGGACTGCTGCTGGTGCTGACTGCCACAGAATATATACCCATTCACAACACAGCAACAGCTCGGTGTGAGGGCTCGTTTCCCTTCAGATGTGTTAATGTGCATTTCACACAATTTGTTCAGGTTTTCATGTGACTGAAAAGTTGTCTCAAAGACACTGTGTTGTGTTTTTACAGTTCAAATTACTCTTACTTTTTTTTTTTTGCAAAGTGAAAATGCCTCCAGCAGTGTCCTCTCTAGGACACATTTATATGGGATGATACGGAATTTCAATTTTAATCCCAATTACTGATTCATAATAAAACGATACAAGTTTACGTAAAAATTTTAAAAGTTACATGATTTCTTAGAGAGCGCACGCAGTCATATGAAGGCTGTTAGACTCTTTCGTGGCCTCAACAAGACCCAAAATCATACTGAACAACAGTTATGAGTCTTTTAGTCAAAGCTTTACATGCAACCAAGAGTGTTGGACACTTAGTTTTATCTTGCAGCTGTTCTTTTGCACACGTCGACCATATTTTATTTTTGTGCACTTTTGGTCTATTTTCTTTCAATGTCTAAACATTAAATGATATTTTAGACGACAGTGTTAACAGTTTGTTTTTTCCCCAGTCATCCACACTACCGCTCCTGTGGCTGAGTTGGGATCTGAAATCAGAAGAGTTGAGGCTGGTATGGCAGCAGATTAATGGCACATTTAACAGTCACATATGGGTGAAATGTTTTGCCCGAGACATATTTTTGTACGACTGTGCCATGGCCTACTGCCAAACTTGAAACCACAGCGTGCTTTTCTTTCTATTACAAACATGTCTGCCGTGAAAAGGGCCGATAAAAACTTGTTCACATCCACAGGAATCCAACTATTTTTCACTCAAAATATCAACAAGTACTTGGACAGTCCTCAAATGAATCCAATGTGATGTTTGTTTGTCTGTTTTGCTTCATACGTGTGGAACAACAGTTTACAGCTAATGACATTTTATTGCATAAAGCTTTTAGACATGAAACTGATATAAAAACTGTGATGTTTCTGTGCTATAAACTGATCTGTTTCCATTTTCTTACATAATGCTACATCAAAGTAAAGAGTGAGAAAGAAAACACGCATTTTGTGTAGTTAAGACTGGATAACTAAATGGGATTTTTCCTCATTACCCACTTAACCCGACTGTAAAGACAAATTGAAACCCATTGTATATTTATTTCAGTATCAGATATTGACAAGTTATAATATACAGCAACATTAAAACCTTCACAGATGTCTTCTTCCCGAGCGTCCGAGAACAGATCGACAGAAAGTAAAATGTTCTACACAGTACGCTGACAGAACAAAAATCTTTGCTAAGTAAATGATGTAAATACAGATAGAAATGTATTTCTAAGTCGACTGCAGTAGGATTGCCATGAGCAGTGAGTCTGACAGTGTGGTTCATGTTACAGTAAGATGCATTTTACTAAAATATGTCACATGTGATGGTGCCTAACTGTTGAAATATGCACATAAGTGGCTGCGATGTGGCTTCACAGCAGAGCTAAGTCACTGAAGATCAATGACTCCCCCTCGTGGTACAAATAGATCATTGCAGATTAATGTGGCAGTGAAGGAAAGGTCCACAACACTTGACTTTTTCAAGTAGAAATCGGTTAATTCTAAACCAGTTTAGCTGCTTCAGGGTTAAAACGGGCCCCAAACTGCTGTCTTTATCTGTGTACGATTTGAAGATGTCCCGTGCTTTTTTAAAATGTTAGTATTTAAGTATGAAAACAAATTGCATAGAAACTAAGCTTAGACTAAAGAGGTGCAACTGTAGAGATATAATTTCTCCAGCTGTGATCAATCAACTTTATATTAACCTTTGTTTTCAAATTTGACAGTTTGTCCTCAATGTTCACACCTCGTCTTGAGGAATATTTTCTCATTATCCTAAATTTTAGTTCAGTTCTCTGGACTGTAAATGAGCTGTATTGTTTTACTGATCACCTCTGACAGCAGTTCATTAAGGTGAGCGGCTTTCTCTCTGGTCGGATGTATTTCAAGCTATGTGAAGGGAAATGTAAAAGGCGTTTGTGTGCTTTAAACAAAGTGCTTGTTGGATTGTAAAACAGCATGTGAGCCCCCACCCCCCAACACAATTCAACATCAATGACAATCAGAGAATCACACCCATTTTATGCAGTGATTAACTAGGTGTGAAAGTAGGTGAGGTTTGAGCAAAAGTCTGTAGTTGTGAACAGTCGTTTGAAGGTGAAAACTGGCCGTTATAGAGAGAAGTACAATATCGTTTTTAGACCGGTGCCTCCAAACTCCCTTTTTTCATTCATCAAACTTCAATTAGAGACTATCCCCGTTTCTACAATTCACTGCAGTGAGACGACAAAGACATGTAAAAGGCACAGAGTTTTTGAGGTGATGATCAACAGGCCTCTCAACCCTTCTCAACAGGAATAAACACATTTGATAATTATAGGAACTTCTTTCCCTCTGCTACAGCGAGGTCAGTGATCACTTTTTTTTTACTAAGTGTTAATGCTGATAGTCTGTTTCTGGTCAGTGTGTTTTCAATCGTTGTGAAAGGAAATATGAAGAAAAGCCGAGCGCTGAAAACTTTGAACAATATCTACATCAGAAAATGAGGATTTCAGTCTGTAAAGTGATGACTGTCACGATAAGTCAGGTCATATTCTCTATTGTTCTTCTGATAAACAACCACACCGTCCTGCTGCCCCAAATACTCACTCGAGCACCAAATGTGGATTACTGCCACTGAAAATAGTCCCTAACAAATGCACCACTTCCTCCTGTTACAGTAACGCTTACTAAAAACAACAGTACCTGGGTGTTTTAGAAACATTATTTAAACATAAAATGATGTATTGTTGGTCTTTTCACGTGATTTGTAGATAATATGGAAAATAAAGAACAATTTAAACCTTATCCTTTGAATGCAATTAGGTGTTGTTTTTCAGTTTTTTCCCACAATATTAATTTCATAGCCTAAATATTTAATGTAAAGCTTCTACAGAAGATGTCCTAACTGCATAGATGGACACGAGACATAACGAAAAAACTAATTATTACTGTGGCTTCACAGCTGATAAATGTCTGTTTTTACCTATTTTACTTTTATTTAACTAATTTTAAACATGTGGTTTTTATGACTTTTCTCACAGTCTTTCAGTTTCTCCTGATTTTCACTTTAGAAATGAAACATAAATGTTTGTGTGGTTAGTATTGATTATATCAGTGCTTGATCAGGAGTGAGGCAGCGCTGGTCATGTACATAAAAAATAAGAACTTCTCCTACCTGGGTAAACATCCTTATTATCAGCATGTTATGATATAAGAAACTAATACAGCCCCTAAAATCAGTTGTTATACTAAAGTGGTAGAAATCTGGGTTTAGTGTGACTCTAGATCACAGAGTTTACCTCCGAACAAATCAAATCTAAAGCCTATGAAACAGTAACCAGGTGACATGATGGTCAAATTAAACTGTTTCTGAACACAGTATCTTGATTGTACCTGATCTGATCCTGGCCCAAAACAGTGTCGCCCAATAATAACGAAACATCCCAACATACTATTCTCCTCGGTCCAATCAGGTTTCGACTTTGCCGTAGGTGCCGTCGGGTGGTCGGTAGTGTTTGGGGAAGGCTTTGAGTTGCAGCGAGTTAAACGCGTACTTTCGGCATCCGACGTTCTTCACAGTGTTTTCTCGCCTGCAGCCCTCGCTGAGGAGACAGAGGAGGACACAGAGGGAATGAAGGAGGGAGGAGGAGAAAGAGGGGAGGGCGTTCACAGACAGAATGAGAGAAAAGTAGAGATGATGATTGGTGTGAATCACATTAAATTACGTCTCTGATTGCTCCATAACAGTACAAATACCTGATTAAATGATCCAGTACAACAAAAATAAATCTACTCTTTCCTCTCTACTCTAAAATTCAATCTAATACAACAATAGGAAGTTT
The DNA here is from genome assembly GCF_001640805.2 of Lates calcarifer. Classification (NCBI taxonomy): domain Eukaryota; kingdom Metazoa; phylum Chordata; class Actinopteri; family Centropomidae; genus Lates; species Lates calcarifer. The sequence goes on from NC_066854.1 coordinate 2,671,848, forward strand.
TTACTTCCAGGTCATTGGCTCCGTGTATCTGTTGGTGACACATTTATATAACTGAAAGAAAAAAATATAACAGTGAATGCACGTCTGTAGACTTTTCAACTTAAATGTTTTGTATGTGAAAAGCCAACTTGTCGTGCATCTCACACATATATTGCAGTACATCTTCTGAATGTTTGTTCATTGTTAAGCATCAGTCAGTTCATCTTGTTAAGAGTAAAAAAAAAAAGTCTAAACATGTTTGATATTTTCACATATCATTCAGTTGTCACTATTTAAATAACTGAATTAATTGTCAAAAACTGGATTAAAAATGTAATAATTGTAAATTATTGAGTGCTACTGGTGTTGCTACAGTTCCAACTGAACACCAGTGGAGGTCAGTAAAGTAAAGAGGTCTGTAAAGACTTTTTTTCCAAACTGCTTTAGACTGAATGAGGAACAGCAAAAACTACGCAACTTCATCCACACACAAACACAAACATTGACAAACAAGATACATGGAGAGAGATTTGAGGCGTGTAGTGTTGAGGAAAGAAAACTTAAATTAAGACACAGAACTTCAGTGACAGAGATACAAGGAATGGATAACGACACATCAGATTAATCTTAAAGACCACAAAATATCATTGAAGCCTGTTTATACTCTGCAGGTGGAGGCAGAAAACATTTATTACAGGACAGTGGCTTTCAGGACACACTGACTGGAGGTTTTCTTGGGTTTGTGGTACATTTAGTGCAACGTGTAGCATGGGACACAGCGATGCTAAAGCTTTTGACATTAAACTGCTGCTGAGTCTCGTAAGGAAAGCACTGATTATAAATAAATGTGGGGAAAAAAACACATAAGACAAACAAAATTTAATATCTGACCCCGAAATCCATCAGTTTGATTAGTGCTATAAGGAAACTACTTGTGTCATGTTACAACTGTTAATGCAATAACTTCCTTTTAACATAATAACAGTTTGCAGTTCAGTATCTATGATGATATTAACATAATCAATTTTTATTTACACATTACAAATAATATAACAGGAGTGCTCAGGGGTTTTAAAGTACATGCAAACTGTTAATATGTCAACAGATTAGTATGAGAAGTAATTAAATTAACAGTTAATAGTTGTGATAAACTAAAGCACATACATATGTATATCACAGTAATCACACACATAAAGTGACCACAGCATGACCGTTATGGCACAAGCATAGTAATCACATTGTATAGATTATTCATATATATATTTATACTCTGCTTTGGAATAACTTAAGACCATATATATATATAGCAAACATTAGCATTTAGGCAATACAAGCATTTAAATACAATTTATATACAGCGGTACAAATATATTCTCTGATACATCTGGAAAAACAAAGAAAAGAATTGGCAAAATTGAGATATTTCTCTTTCAGGTCAATGATATAATGTGTTTTAATAAATATTTTAGGAAGCACTTTAGTGTAACTGCACATATAAATATGGGGCATTAATCTGAAGTTTATCGAAAATGTAAAATATTATTCCACTGGGACTTTTTCTTGAACACTTTACACCAAACAGTTACCGTTTCCTCACATCCCTGCTGCTCAGTGATTATGCATTTATATATTAGATGTAATTATAATACTCTAAGTTTAACATATACTGTAACTTCTGTCTCACAGAGGTAGCTCTAAACAAGAGTGTCACACACAGTACTACTAAAAAAAATGTTATAAATGTAATACAAAGCTAGCTTTCAGTTAGTAGCCAATTAGCTTAATGCAGCAGAATGACTGAAAACGGGGGAAACAGCTAGTCTTTTTAGAAAATCACATTACTTGTACGTGGGACCACCTGAATCATTATACTGTAGTGTGTGTGTTTGAGGTTTTAGGGGTCATCAGAGTGTGGTAAACTCCCAAAGGAGGATATTTTTGGCCTGATCCATTTCCTTACTGGGTCGATTTTAATGAGACAGACCCTCGAAACTCCGGGAAGGTGACTTGACTCTTTCATTTCGCTTCACAAGCTAAGATATTGATTTTACAATGCAGGTTTTCAATGCGTAAAGTAACCGGAGGACTTTGGGTTTCTTATCTTTAGGTGTGTTGATTCAGGGTATAAAAGCTGTTTTTGTATCATTTTGTGCTGAAAATATCAGTCGGTATTTAGCTGCAAAAATACAACAATATCAGAGGTGACACACATACAGCATCACAAAATAACACATTTTCTAGGAAGATATGAAAAGTGCATGATATGTAAGCAAAAGCATCTTAAATTCTTTTCTTCCCCAAACAAGAGTATCAGTTTGGAGCTGTGAGATCTGAGCTGAAACCATCTGAGGACATACTGATTGTAATTAATATGGTAGTTGACTATTGTAGTCATTTTTCAAGCAAAAATGCCAAACTTTTGCAGGATTAAATTAGGAAATTATATTTTTTCTTACTGTCTTTATAGACAAGACAGATTATATGCCTGAAATAAGTTTAATTTAACTCATTTTCTACCCATTTCAAGGCTACACTAAACTGGAAGTGGACTGGATTCAGACAAATACATCACATACTTTAAAACACAGATCCTACAAATCTGAATTCACCTGATAAAAACCTGACGGGAGCGTTTGGCACAAACGTGGACACATTTCTCATTTGTTCATCTTAAAGCTTAACTATAAACAAAGTAAACACGTCATATCACTCTACACAACTCGACCCTGTAAAGCTAATATTCACAATAATAGCTGCAATCTGTACCAGTTTGTCTTTGTGTACTGTACGTAGTTAAAACAACAAATTCAACATCTGGATGAATGTAAACAGGTACAGATAAATGTTGGGTGTAGAAACCACCGTACTACACTGCATAATCAAACACATTTCCCCTGAATATCCTACAGTCGTACATTCCTACATTAGGCAATTAGAAACTGCATCCTAAAGAGCACAAAGATTTCACTTTGTCAATTGGCGAGACAGAGCTAATCTTGAATTGCATTGGCATGGAAGCTGAAGAGCAGATGTGGGCTGAGTTACTGACTTACTGTAACTGATGAGGCACACTGGGACCAATTAAAGTGTTCCCAAAAAACGGTGCCATTGTTGGATGCTCCCGCCCTGAAGGCAGGTGGAAGCAAACACTCGATCTCAGGGAGTGAAAAGTATAGAAGAGGTGTCTACATCAAACATGTCACTGCTTTTAGAAATGAAGTGAACTTCTAAATAAGACCTCAGCCAGGCAAGAAGAGACCAAGGGCAACTGGAGCTAAGAAAAAACTTGAATAATGTGGAAATGGCCTTTAAATTTAAAGGACAGGTGGACTATTAATATTAAATTCAGTCTCTTCTAACACAGGAATACACATAGCCATTAAAATCAATAAAAGTATGAAACAACTGTACTATTATGTGTGTGTTTTGTGGGCCGGACTTTGTGGCCTTAAATTTAAAAAAATCATGAAGTGGAGGTTATAAATATCTAAGCAGGAAACAAATAAATTAACTATCTAGTGTTCAGATTATTTTCTTTGACTAATCAATTAACCTGTTAAACATAAACATGGATAGTACACTCCAGGATGCGCAGAATTCATTTTAGTTGTCTGTTTACAACAGCTAAATATTTTTATTTGGTGTGATTTCATTGCTCCTCCTGGTTGATTCCACCAGAGAAGACACAGTGTGCAAATATAAAACTCAAGGCGGGGTATTTGCCTGTTTCTGCTACAACTTGCTACACAGGAAAATGCACATACTGCCCTTCATTCACACAGCTCCTTATCTTTAGGAAATGGGTCATGTGTGTTGTCATGGGGCTTGATCCTTTGGCTTTCTGGCCTGTTCATTTGCAAATGCGAGGTATGCATGGTATTTAAAGTACTGTGGGCCCAATGAGGAGAGTGCAGAGGCTTCTTCTTAGTCTGGCTGATGTATTTATGCGAGTTCACTTCATCTACCTCTGAGCAAACAGGACTATAAATACATTTTCAAATACTTTGATCCTCAGTTTATCTGCTACTGTGACACAGATAATGAATTGACTAGACTGAGTCATTCCTAATATTAATACAATTCCTAAACAAAGGCTATTTCAGTCAGTGATAAGTAATAACTGACCCAGATCTGCTGGAAAGTGCACAGGCTGACGTAGAAGCAAACAACCTCCTTCTACTGTCTAGAAAAGCAGGAAGACCTAAAGAAATAAAAACGAGCAAATGCTGCCTGAAAAAATAGATATAAGCCGAAGTAGACTTGCTTAATTTTGGCACCAAAATAAAAGCTTCTGTTTCCTGCATTTGAGCTTGTTTTAAGTGCAAAAGCACATGGAAGACAATGATAAATCAAACAAGCTAAAAGAAAAAGCCAGCTGTTTGTGCAAAGCTTAAATTATAAATGAGGTTTTATGATAGCTACTATCAACAATAACTCTTTCCTGAAAACAAAACTTTATGTATAATCTGCTTATTTTTATACATATTCACAACTCAGGGGTAATTTCTGTTTCAGAAATATACTAACGGTCACTTTCTTTTTGTTACCAGTGACTGTTTTGTGTTGTTATAATGAAGAATAAGGCAGAGAACTCACTCACAGTCACACAGATCATCAAGGGTGGAGCACAATCTGTCCATTAGAGGGCACTATTCACTAAAAATGTGAAGATCCATCAAGTTTCCTCATTGGGTCTGATATCCTTATTCTTGTTCATCATCATAAACCACGTGTGCAGACAGGGATCCTGAACTCCATCTGTTATAATCATCCAGACTTTTTATATTTTATCTCTGAAGTTTTTTCACAGGAAATGACTCTATGTTCACACTAAGCCGGCTGAATCTGAATACGTTTTGGTTTTTGCTTTTTTAAAAGCAGCAGCCTGATGTTTTTGAGTCTTGTTTTGTTATTTTATAGCGGTCATTAAAGCTGTAATCCTTATTAATGAAGCACTAATTAAGATTTTTTTCCGTAATAGCCTCTCAATGTATTTCTAATCTGTAACTACTTTTTGTAGTAGTTTTCTTTCAGGTTGGATTCAAATTGCATAAACATAAAGACTATTTGATGTCACTGATATCAGCCTGTTCGCTGTATCAATAAGTTACTACTGTTACTGATAGAAACCTTTTTCAGCTGCTGCTTCTTCACATTCAACACTGCAAAAAGTGAAATCTAAGGCAACATATGCTTGTGTTAGATACTTCTTCTTATCGGGCAGTTTTTATGTCAGAACTTTTCACTTGTTTCAAGCTTAATTAGGTTAATAAGATATTATAACTCTGTTACTGAGATTTTATCACTGGTTATGAGTAAGTTATTGCTTGAAACTAGAATTGCCAGAATTACAAAGCTAATGTTAAAATTCAGCTCTCAAAAACAAACAAAAAAAGACAATTAAATGGGACAAATATAACTTAAAATCAGCAAAAAGTTTTTCAAACATTGGCAAATGAAATTAGCTTGTTCTTTTTGCAGATACTTTTGATTATTTCAAGAAACATTTCCTTATTTTATTGCTTTTTTCCCTTGTTTTTGAGAGCTGTGTTTTTGTGCTCCTCTGCTTAAACACAGAATGACTTTTATTGTGAAGCAGTCACAGGAAATTTGTCACAGAGATCCGCGATCGTTCCACCAGGACTGAAATCTTAAGGATTACAATTTTAACCTCTGTTTATTTTAAGTTGTCTCGCAGCTTTGTGATCATAAAATAATGACTGACCTGTGATTAAATGGTGGAAGAAAAATTTGTATATTTTACTTAAATTAAAGTAGCAATACCACTCTGTAAAAATGTTAAAGTCCTGCAATCAAAACTTTACTTAAGTACAAAAGTTAATCAGCAAAATGTACTTAAAGTATCTAAAGTAAAAGTCCTCATTAGGCTGAATGGCCCCTTTCAGGATTTTATTTCATATTATTGTAGTATTATAAATGAGGCTTTAACAGGTACACAGCACTTTAATGAAACTTTACTGACTTCAAACACTGTGGTTGTTAAATCTATAACGATGCATCATATTTTGTGTTTGTTCGTAAAATCATAATTTACAAAGTAACTTTAACTTTCGGATAAATGTAGTGGAGTAAAAAATACAATATTTGCTCCTGAAATGTAGTGCAGTACAAGTATTAAGTTGCATAAATTGCAAGTAAACTACTTCAAAATTGTACTTAAGCACAGTACTAGAATAAGTTACTTTCCACCACTGACAGAAACAGATCACTTAGTTTGACTGTATTAAAACACAGTAAGTGATACGAGCAGGAGGTTTGTGCAGCTGAGACAATGCACAGTTTTGTAGTTTTCAGATGGAAAATAAAGAGACGTTATGGTTCATGATCTTTCTAGATTTAGCCAGCTTAGTGTGGACGTAGTCTTGATGTCAAATCTATGGAACGTTTTGAGTCTCATAAAGTAAATTACAACACTTTTCCAGGCCTGTAAACCATGTGAAGTCCCTCCAAGCTAAAAAAAAAAAAGAAAACAGGAAGTGTCCATGAACAAAACAAACAAAAAAAAGAGGGCAGGGCAGGGCCCTTGATCAATGGGGCATTGGTAGTGTAAAGCCCTTATTCAGGGTGGGACAGTGTGTACATACTGTACAGTATCAGTGTGCATGAACTACACACACTCACAGGACAGTGGCACAGTTTCAGATACACCCCGGGAGTCAGTGTGGAGTATTCCCACCCCTCCTCACAAACGTTGGACCGTGCGTTATGTTTAGCCGCCCGTGACTGTTCAGCTGCAGCGGAGTTTGGCCAGGAAATAGGCCACGCTGAGGAAGATCCACACCACCAGGAGGTTGGGGCTGAGGGCCAGCAGGGGCAGCGAGTACAGGAGGCTGGGGTCCAGCCGGAAGTCACGCACCGGCAGCAAGCCGCTCAGGTTCTTCTGGATCACCCCCTCCCTCGTCCCAATGCTGCCGAGTCACGGGAGGCGGGAGGAAGGAGAAGAAGAAGAGGAGGAGGAGGAGGTGTGGAGCAGCAAAAAAAGGTTGGAGGAAGGGAAAGGAGGTGGAAGGGGAGAGATTAGGAAAGGCAGAGAGGAGGGAGGGAGGAAGAAGGAAGAGGAGAGTGAGACAGAAACAGATGAAGAAAAAGTTTAAGGTGATGGAGGAGGAAGGAGGAAATGAGAAGAATATGAAAGAAGAGGAAGAGGAGGAAGAGGAGGAGGAGGAGGGAAGGAGGGAGATGCACGGGGAAGGAGTAGCATGTGTCACACCAAAGCCAAAATAAACAGATGGCATGCAGAGAGGTGAAATGGAAAAATGGCCACAGCCATGATGAGAGTTTCCACAGAGTGACAGAAAAACAACAACAATATAACAAAGTAATAAAAATCATATCGAGGTCACAACGAATGGAAATGAATCACGGACCAACCAGAATAATAAAAACAAAACAAATCCCGCGAAAAAAATGAGCCGATCGTAAAACAAACAACGGGGAAACAGAGGAGGAGGAAAAAGGAGAAGGAGGAGAGAGAGAAAAAAGAGAAAATTAAGAAAGATGCTTCTATCAGAAAAGGAAAGAAGGTAAGAAAATACAGCAATGGCTCTCCATGTTTATATCCTCTAAGACATGGGGTGAAGGAGGGAGGGAAAAATGGCGGGAAAAACGTCTTGGTTTCACTTGTGACAAATGAAAACCAAGTGCAAACTGGGAAAACCACCCTTTAAATAAAGTAAGAAATGCATACAGAGCTATTACAGGTGCAGGACTCAACTTTAAAATGTCTTTTAAGGGTGTATTATTCACTTATTTTCAACTATGTATGGACAAGAAGGAAAACGGGGGGATGAAGGGGAAATCTGGAGGGAAGTGGAACAGTATCTCCAAGCTTTTTCCAAACATGCATCACAACTTAAAACCATTCCAAATAATGCAAACTATGTAATATTATTCTCATGCTCGTCGGCTGATGAGGCAGAGGGGAGGGGAAAAAAGGGGGGGGAGATGTGAGGAGAGAGGGAAAAAGGGGGGAGGAAAAGGTGAAGAGACATTGTATCATGCGAGTATCTGTGGGACTTTTATTGAGCACAGGTACAGTGAAGACAGGTGTGTTTACATCCTTTACACAGGCTTAACAGCAACATATTTACAACATAAAGTCACACTTTGAACACACAGAAAGTTGACACTTGAGTATAAACTTTCATATTGTTACTGAGAGTTGCTGTAACTAGGAGGAAATCACATTTTCAGGAGGCTGTAGCACTGTGGATCAATATCAATAATGCTCTGTTTGGGAATAATAAATTCCCTGCACACCAAAACTCATCTGCTGCTATGTTTACAAAGTGATGTTTCTCCACTGAACTCAACTCAGAAAACGGCTCAATACCAGAAGAGGTGAGAAAGTGAGAGAATATGTTCTGTAATGTGGGTGAACCAACCTTTTAAAATAAACAGCCTGAAGTGGCAACAAGTGCTGCTAAAAGTCTGACATGACTGTGGTGTAAAGACAAACTAAATCTTTCTTTATCCCCCCTTCAACAGGCGAGGGTCTGAGATAATTTAGAAATGAATGAAGAAAAGGAAGGAGGGGTAAAAGAAAAGAAAGATAATGATGATGGTTGGTCAAGTGCTAAAGGAAAAACGCACTGCCAGCCTGTTAGCAACTCAGACTCTGACACAGCGTGGGTTAGCTTCGAACATACAGACAGACAGACGAGACGGCAGACGGACGTACAGACAAAAAAGACTCACAAACAGACCAACAAGCACCCGATACGCAATCAAAGCAAGATCCTCTCACTTGAATATCAGTTAGGTAACTCTTCTCTAGACCCTTGTCATCTCCGAAAACAGAAAGGCAGCAACGGTTATCAACAAAATTTGTACTTTTTTGACAAGAGTCTGGTGAAGTAACTGAATTTCAATATATTCAAGTTCAAGTTTGTTTAACAGAGGAAGCAGGCAGTGGCATGACTTATTAAATCACACATGGGCAAAACATCCTACACATTTTAAAGATTTTTAAAAAATATAATAATAATAATGATATTTGAATAAATCTTTGTAGTAATATATGGCATTTAGATGTCATCTAAAGCCCCTTTCAGACTGGATTTATTTCTCTAGGTGATTTTGACATCGCCTGCACTGAGGTGCTGAAAAGGTTCTACTTTATTTTTTAATCAGCTCAATGGAAAATCTGACATGCTAAAACATGCTAGCACCAACACATAGACATATCTGGGAACCAAAAAAAGTTACATTTGTTTACATTTTGGCACATTAGTGCCATTAATAGTGTGCAGAACTAGCTGTTAGCAGTTCGTCTTTGCAGTGTACTCATGCAGGTACAGACAACTATAACCAGATTACTTTGATACTTTCTTTTTCGCCTTTGTCCAACTGAGTGTCCATGTTTATAACAGATTATATCCACAACCTCCTGTAATGTTAATCTCATCTGAATGGGGCTTTATTTGAATAAAAAATATAAATATCGTTTTTTTTAGACCTGAATGTAAGCAGTAAGTGATGAAAAAGAGGCGGGTTTTTTGTTTGTTTTTTTGCCCAGGTATGATTTGTAGTGGTGTGTTTTTCATTCAGTCATTCCCTGTGAAGGTGTCCTACCTGCGCATGCAGTCGAGGGCCTGTGTGAAGACCTGCGGCGCCATGCCGTGTTCGTGCTGCAGGATCAGGCACTGCTCCAGGGTCACTGACATGGCCGTGCGGTCTTTGGCGCTTTTGCAGCTGGTGAAACGAACCCCATTCAGCCGGCGACAAATCTGAGATCAGGAGAGGAAGAAGAAGCGTCTGAGTTATGGGTAAAGAGGGAGAGGCAGTGCTGTGGGTAAAGTTTAAAGACAACGTATGTCATCATTAGCAGATGATTTCCAGCTGTTCGTCTGTCCAGTAATTGTATCTAGATTCACCTCGGCCGCCTGCCAGAGGATGTCCACGTTCTTGTTCTTCCTTGCGTGAACGTTCTGCCCCAGAAACCTCAGCAGCTCAGGAAGACAAGTCTGAGAACGAGACCTTGGCAGGCCTGAGGGGGAAAGAACAGAGGGAACAAAGAGGGAGGAATACAGGAGTCAAAACAGCTGAAGTGTATCGACAAAAGTACAAATACAGGAGCAACAAGACCTGTTGGTCGGATGTTTTCCCTGTAAAATAGGTGTAGTGCAGTAGAGGTATAAAGGAGAACAAAATGAAAACACTTTTCAATGTAAAAGTAGTTCTTTTGTTTTCACTGCTGAACTCTTCAGTACTCACAGTCCTCAGGCAGGACTTCTTTGAACTGTTCATAGTATGAATTTAGTCTGGACAGACTCTCCAGGTTTATGATCTCCTGCAGGGACGTGTCTCCAAACCTGAGCCACAAAAACAAACACAAGTTTTTCTGAATTCATCCAAACACAAAATCATGTGACTCTGTCTCTCCGACGTCACAGAACCTCAGTTAGTCCATCTCCTCTTCTCCGACTCACTCACTTCTCAGCCAGCGTCTGCTGTTCATTGATGCCGACGTTGAAGTGAACCGGCTGAACCCTCAGCAGCATGCCGCTCTGGATCTCCCGCGGCAATGCGTCAAACATGGTTCCCGGCAGCGGGATGCGGACGTTGAAACCATCACGGTTCCCGGTGATGATCGGCAGCATGTCGGGTGCTGAGCTGCCGGTGGCCTGGGTCACCTTAAAGCAAGATACATGTATATGTACAATGTTAAATGCCAGAGGATGTTTAAATGGACATATCATCACATCACAGTCTCCACTGTGAGGGTAACAAAAGGACAAATGTTTAAAACGTCAGTGAAATTCAAAAGAATAGAACGGGAAATAAAAACAACAGGAGCAGAGGGAAGTTAAACCAAAAACAAAAGCAGTTTAATTTCCTATATCCTGATTTAAAGTAAAAGGAGGTGAAGATAATGAGGTGTTGTTTGTGAATGTGTCTGTGTTTCATGTTAGCTTGACATCAAACTATGACATATAAACACTATGTTATATATAGAGACAATGGTGGAGTCTTTTTACCTTAAAGGTGACATTACGCAGGTCCATGATGCCGACGCTCATGTCCTCCAACATGGCCAGCTCCTCTCCTACAACACACACATTTACACTGGTTGAGAGGAAGAATCCATCACTCAGAGTAACACCTGTTTCACACTCAGAAGTCTGATACAGAACCAGAATGGAGGATTTATTTGTTACATCACATTTTTCAGTGCTTTCACAGCAGAAAATAATTTAAGTTACGACTTTTTAAGGCCCTGAATCCCCTGACCGCTGATAAGGATCTAACAGTGAAAACATGAGATGTTTCTGACTGCGTCTGATAAAAGGAACCTCTGTGTGTGTGTGTGTGTGTGTGTGTGTGTGTGTGTGTGTGTGTGTTACCGTAGGTGCTGAGCAGGGACTCAAACTGAGCCAGCAGGCCGATGGTGTAGAGCTGTCGGAGGAATCCGTTGTCACGGAGACAGTTCCTCAGTTTGATAATGAAGCCGCAGATGAGAGCGGTGAGCTGCACACACACACACACACACACACGAACACACCAACAGTAGCATCAGGTCATAACAAGGAGGAAGCTGCTTTTTATTCTCTGCAGGTGTTCAGAGTGTTTGTGTTTTCCATCATCAATCATGGACTCATCAATACAGACTTGATCTTCTTAATACCAAATCTGATACCTGCTCCACAGTCATACTGCCCAAATACTGGCCAATTTTTTACTACTTCTTAGGATTATTTTAGGGCTGCAACAAAAAATGATTTTCATTATTCTCTTGATCATCACTTTTGTCAACAAAAGGAGTCAGGAAATAGTGAAAAATATCTAAGGTGGCATCTTCAAGTGTCTTGTTTTGTGGGACCAACAGACTAAAACATAAATATATTCAGTTTAAAATATTTATACAAGAGAAAAGCAGAAAATATTTATATTTAAGCCGGCTGAGGCTGAATTCAATGATTTTTGCTGGAAAAATGACTGAAATGATTCATTGATTATCAAAATGAGTTGCAAATTACTTTCTGATGATTGACTAATCGTTGCAGCTCTACATTACATAATGATCATTCCTATTAATGTAATTAACAAAATAAATGCAGCTTTATTACTTCCTGTGACAGGCAAGAGAAAATATTTAAGATTTTGCTTTAACATGCACCAATAAAGTTAAAATTTATTCATTTTTTCTCGAGTGGAAAATCATTAATTTATGTAACACACTGCTGCTGCTTCTGTTTTGTCAGCTGCTGTTATATTTCATCCTTCTTTTCTGTCTGATAAAACACTTTGACTAAACCTCATCAACTTTGTATCCATTAATAAAATGAAAGTGTGTTCATTACATATGATGGTGTGTAGTTCTTCGTCTGCATAATGTACTATAATTCAAATCGACATATTGTTTTATATTTAGACAGAGTAAAGCTTGACTGCTCATGGGTTTATATAAGAGGATGCATGTTTTCTGTGCATCCATGTGTAAAAGAAAATCCTGTGCAGCTAAGTGTGTGTGAACTGCAGAGTTTTATGTGACTGAGGGTGTAAATCATCAGCTGTGAGATTTAAAGATCATCTGGTCAAACAACAGGACTTGATTCCAGGTTATCCTGGCCAATTCAATAGACCACCACTACATAATGGGCAGGAACTTGAATTTAAAGAGCAATTTGGGGGCTGCAGTTTATAATTCTTTACATTAATCTGCTGATTATTCCCTTGTTTGGTAAATCCTCACCTTTAAGAAGCTGGAAATATTTGGTATTCATACTTGAAAAATAACTCAAACTTCAAAATAGTTTCTAATTATTTTTTCATCCATTTCAGCTCTAATCCTGATAGATCTGAGTGAGCAAACTCTTTCTGTTGTAGCTGGACTTAATTAACATTCCAGCCCTTTTATTGTCTTTGTTAAATGTGATATTTTTCCCACCATCTTTTCTTCTTGTTCAATGTAAAAATAAGGATGAGATACTCTAGTTTAATCAATTAAATGTGTCTGATACTCTGTGGTCTGTGGCCATGACGCTGCTGTAAGACTGTGGAGATCCCATGACGTCCCAAATATTTACAACAAACCTGCTGAGTAAATATAACTTCTACTGTAACTGATAAGAATGTTTGCCAAAGCTACAAAAATAAGAGGCTGTAAAAATACAGAGTTGTAATAAAATAATCCACTACCTCGGCTACCTCTGGGCACACATCCTCTTTTTAGCTTTGGCCCAAAGAACTGAGATGTCTCTCAGGTTTGTTTCGGCAGCTCAGGAGAGTAGGAGTGTGTAGGTCTGGAGGTGAAGCAATCCCTTTTCTCTCTGTCTCACTTCTATTTTTGCCCTAACTTTTTACACAAGTGTTTAACAGCCATATAAATATTACAAAGCCGCTGAGCGCTGAACCTTTGTGCTCCTCGTGTTTGTGATATTTACAGATTTCTGAACTTTTTATTGACTCCCTCGCTGTGACTCATTGTAGGATAAGCACATTAGCTAAAAGCCCAAAATATGCATTTATGTAAATGCCGATGTAAATGTGTGTGGGTGAGTGTGAGAGCGAGCATGTCTGAGTAAATGTCATGTCACTCAGTGTGTGTGTGTGTGTGTGTGTGTGTGTGAGTGTGTGTGTGTTTGTGTGTGAGTGCTGACCGTCTGGCAGAAGACGACGTCGCGGCGGTACTGCAGCGACAGGTCCATGGCTATCGTCGGAGCGCTGTCCTGCATCAGCAAGAAGACCATGGACTTTTTGGCCTTGTCACTCATCATGGTGACGCACTCTGTGAGCGTGGTCAGGAGGGGGTACAATGCCTCGCTCCATTCACCTGGGAAACACACACACAGATGTATAAAGTGCAGGTACAGACAGAGGTTAAAACAACAACACAACCAGCATTAGCTCTGTTAATATGATATTTGGTGCAATTAATAAAGTGAATCTGTGAGTTAAATTTGAGCTTATAAGACAGAAACAGAAAACAGATGGAACAGAGAAGCAACGGGGAAAGCACAAGCGCTGAGAGAGACCACAGTTTCTTAACATGCTACTTAAAGAGAAGAAAGACTTGTCTTTATCCTTGAGATGCCCTAAATTTCCCACCTTAGACATTTTCCATGAATATGTTGAGCTACCACTTCCAACAAAAAACACTGAAGATTCCCTTAAGGAGAATCAAAACCAAAAATCAACCACTTAAGACCAATAACTTAATGCTAAATCCACTTTATTAAACCATAAAGTCACAGTCCTCACTCTATAGTGTTCCCAGCAGCTGTAGCTATTTGAGTTTTCCCACAGAAAATCATGTAATTTCAACCTCTTAAACCCCCAAATTGTGTCATTTTGTATTCTACAAACCCTGAGAATAACTGCTCTGATTAAGACATAACTTTGTTTGCTCTACAAAATAATGTGGAAATGCAGGTATTTACCTACTTTGTGTGGCTGTCATAAAGAATAGAGAAACCTATAGTTGCATATGTAAATCTCTTGGTGTCGTCTGGGTTTGAGTGCATTATTTGAGAAGGTGACTGGGGACTGTTGAAGCCAAAATTGGAGTGTTCAAGTTGCTCTTGGCACAATTACTCCCAAATAAATGGATGAGTGGACTCAAATCTAAAATGTTCAACTGCCCACTTATTTTACTGTTGAATCCTGGAGAGTTGGGGGAGAGGAAGGAGAGAAGCATGGGTGGAGGGGGCAGCTCTTACCTGGGTACGCCTCCTCAGCACTGGGGCTTCCATCTGGAAGAGGGGATGGAGGTGCGACATGCATGATTAGCGGGCGCTGCGAGCCACACAGGGCAGCAGAGACACACACAGAAAACACTGCAGACCAGGGTGAAACATCTATTCAAAAACTGAATTTAAAAAGCTTTATTGGTCAAAATGAAGGTGGACAGTGGTGCTGTTTGTTTAGATTTCTTAGGGCAGTTAAGGGATGTTTTTCTCTCTTGTTTCTTCCTCTTTCTAGAGGGTCAAAGAGCTTGTTACAGGGTGTTATTTCATTGCTTTGATAACAATGCTATCTAACTGGTTTGACAAGTTAGCTATAGACGACCACAAGTCCACCCTGAAAATCAGGATGTGGTTTCAATGTTTCCTGCTGAGAAAGAGAGAGCACAAGTGTTTTTGTCATCTCATTGCCTACACATCTTTTTTTTTCTGCCACACAGTCAGTTATCTGCAGCAGTTAACAGATTGCGAAGTTGAGGCATGATCAGTGTGGAGAGCCCCAGAGCAGAGACGCACAATGCAAGAAGAGAAGCTAATTAAGAATTACAAACCTCACTGACAGGATTAATAGTGTCTAACAAAATCATTACTTTGAGAACGTTTCTCATTACTTTTTAGATACGAAGTAATCATTTTGAGATACTAAGTCATTATTTTCAGATAGTTTCTCATTATAATGACTTACAGGATCTTTTTTTTTTTCATCACGTTGGCAGAGATGGGCTTCCAGACTCACCACACTGCCACCTTTCTGAAATGCCACCTTCACACACCATTTTGAAAAGGAAGAGTTTGTACAGATATTTGACCCCGGTCCAACAGAACATATACAGTAAGCACAACAAATTTTAAGATACAGCCGCTGGTTGAAGGGCTGACTGCGTTAGCCATGAAGCAGCAACAGCAGCACTTACACCGGCAAAGCTGGAGAGAATAAAAAGGTTGTTTCAAATTTTCTGCTCATAGCTACAGTAATGCTGCAACATTGTGGACTTTGGACAGACCAACAACAACAAAGATTGCACACAAAACAAAACGCATAACAGTACAGGTACTGCTGAGCGATTCAAGAGCACCTGCCTTGATTTTATTAAAGAGTGCAGTCACGGTGGGCGAAGGAAAAATCAGTTTATGATGTGATTTCAAAGGGACTTTTTTTGATGAACAAGACAAATAGTCAGATCTCCATTGGTCAAACAGTTATCAAAGAAATAAACTGAATAAAACAATGGAATAAAAAGAAAACTGACCTGAGGGGGAACAGAAGAAAGAAAAAGAAAATAAAATCAACGTACAGGATTCTTGTTCAGGGCTGGGAGGACGTGCAGAGGAGAGGGCAGGCGGGGAGGAAGAGGATGGTGGTGGTGATGATGATCGGGGAGGTGATGATGATGATGGTGGAAGTGGGGATGATGATGATGGTAATGATGGAGATTCCTGAGACATACTTCCTGGGTTGATCCAGAAAGCTCGTCTTTTTCCGTTACCTTTTTATAGCCATACACAGTGTTACTTGTTTAAAAATGGTTAAATGTCAATTTATATAAAACCTCTGTCTGAGTGATGTAGCAAATGTGTTGTTACCATAAACTGTAAAAAAATACCTTCTTCAGTTAATGTATTCAACAGCGCAACTTCTCTCTAATAAAATTCCTTTGTTCAAGGTGTAGCACTGAACGAAAAAACATATCTACATTGCACTTTGTGTGTGTTGTGTTGTGTTTGTTACCTTTCTTACTGCTGCTGCTCTGCAGGTCGCTCTGGGTGCTGTCCTGACTGGCGTCACTGGGTCTCCTCTCTTTCTGAAGCAGCTTGTCAACACGCTGGATGATGCACTCCAGAGACTTATCCACATTTAACCAAACCTTCTCCTGGAAGAGAAAAATTGAGAGGCAACTGTTGTGTTTTGTTCTCTGTTTCACATCTTAGTTTCTAATCTGTATGAGCGGAAAAAAAAGGTTAAAAAGGTTAAAAAGCTAGTAGAGAAATATCATGAATATCAGCAGGGGAATAGGTTTGAACCGTAGGCAAGAAAAGATGCACAAGAGATGAGATGAATCACTTTAGTATGCAAATCAGGGAGCACGCCACAATTTGCCTAACAAAGATTTATGTAATCTCAGCAAATGTAGAGCTCTGACTCCATTACATAACTACAAGCTCTTGTCTTAAATTGTCTAGAGAGGCATAACACTGAAGGTTTACACTACTTCTGTCATATTTAAAGCCATACCAACACCTTTGAGTTTTAGTTTACAGGAAGAAACAAGGAAAAACATAAAATTTGAACTACATGAGTAGTTTAGCATTTTAATTTATGTCCAAATCTATAGTGTTATCTACATTTATTTAATGATGATGATAAACTAAAGAGCAGTGTAACACAGTTTTAATTTAAGCTCAGATATGACAGAATCAGGAATCGATAAAAGCCCCTTTCAGGTTGTTTTTTGTAACTTACCCACTCCTCTTCATGCCAGTCTACATGCAGCGAGGACCGGCTGTTGCGACCGCTCCACTTGGCTAGCAGCGTGTCCTGGTCATTCCGGAGGACTACTTGCTCTGAGTCGGCGGAAGGAGACGCTTTGGAGGCGATGTACTCAGGCCGTGCTGCGTTCAGGGCCTGAATAGCTGAAGCCAGCAGCTTACAGTCGCACACAGTCACCAACTGACGAGTCTGAGAGGGAGAGGAGTGGGTATCAGTATATCCACATAAACATGACAGAAAAACAGCAGCTAAAAAAGATAGAAAAGTGGTTATAACTCACAGTTTACCCTTTCCTTTAACACAGAATCTCAAACTTTCTGTTCTGTTTCTGGCACTCACCTTATCAGCCAGAATAGCGAGTGTCCTCTCCAATCCGCTCGCCGATCGGTCCTTGGCAGCTCGGGAAAGCCTCTCTGCGTAGTAGCTGACCTGAGTCTTCAGTGTGTTGATGTGGGAGATGATCTCTTTGGCTCGGACGATATCCTGGGGTATGTAGACGATGGACTGTGAGCTGGAGAGGGCACTGCTGCAGGAAGTAAAGACACAAGGTCTTTGTAACTGTACTCACTCTTCTATATCTTTAAAATGTAAAAGGATGACTGCTCTGTCTTGGAGCCTCCATCTAAGCTTTATTTCTAAATTATTGACGTTCATCGAGGGGGAGGAATTGTTACATGGCCTTTTGAAAACTATAGTTAATTTTAGAGACATAAACATAACATTTGCATGCACATGCCTTTTCTTAACAATGGTCTCAACTAGTCTGCTACAGATAGACACAAAGACAACATGGAACTTACTTCAATAAAAAGGGTTAAAAGAGATACCACTCACTTTAGAAACTCAGATACAGCTTTAATACGTTATTATTAATGCTTTAATACCAGCGTTACAAATTTTCACATGAAGATTTGAGTGTTTATAAGAACAACAATGCCTGAATTTACAAAATGAGCAGTATTTCAGCAAACTTGGTGTACTGTGTTTTAAAACATCTGTGTTTTGTGCATAACTCTGCTTGGTTTTAAGACAACATAGATTTTAGTTATTTTCAAACACAACACTGTTAATATCAATGCATCTTGTATCATTAAGTGTTGCTGTAAACCTAAGTCATGTGCGAAGTGTTTGCAAATCACATTCATTCATCCTAAACCTACTCACCTGTTCATCTGCAAAGCACTTAAGTCCTAAAACTCCGAGTGGTACATGTATTTTTTTGTGGTGGTACAAAGCAGTGAGATGCAAACAGTGCACAAACCAATGAAAACAAGCAAAGCAGTGCAACAACTCACCATCCCTCCTCATATATGCTGATCAAAAAAGTAACAAAAACAAAATTAAGAGGAAGCCATAAAACTGAATTAATGCAAAGGTTGAAGAAACAATGCATTCATTTTATGTAAAAATCAAAGTAGGTCAAACTTTCACACAAAATAATTTCATTTGGATCAAATTAATCACCTGTTTGAAGTATTTGAAACAATACAAGTCAAATGATGAATGAAGCAAAGAATAAAATTCAAGACAAGAGCAGATATCACTGCGACTGAGAGAGGAAAAAAACATGCAAACGCTTTTATTTTCCTATTAAATGGTAATTTTTTATCATTTTTTTTCCAATTCGGTCTCCTCTGAACTTACTGTTTCTTTGCCTCCTCAAACTTCTGGATGAGTTTTCTCAGACCGCTGTTTTTAAAACCCTGGCAGTGAGCGGCTGGAGCTCCGATTGTTATCACATCATAAGTGTGTTCTGGAGAAGAACAAGAGAGGCGTATAGAATAAGCAAGGTGTTTGTGTGAATAGAAATGAGAGACTGAGAGTGTTTAGGTATGTTTGTGTCTATATGTCTCACCGAAGCCCAGCTCATCCTGCACCCTCATCCTCTGAACGTGTAGGTTGGTTGGCATGAACTCCAGCTTCCTCTCTGCCTTCAGGTTACTGGCTTTGAATGATGGACCTGGTGGAGAGGGAAGAGAGAGAGGGGAATAATTGTGTGTGACAAACAAAACAAGAAGCTCAGTTGTAGATTATTTTGAAACTCAACAGGGCCACTTAGAAAGTGCAAACCTCTGTAGGACACTAACCTCTGTAGTCATTGAGGTCTGACAGTGTTTCCTGGTATGTGAGTATTATGGTCTGGTACTGAGAGACGATCTGTCGCCGCAGATTCTCCCAGCAGGGTGATAACTCTCCCAGCTCCTCCAGCTCACAGACCCTGGAGATTGAGAATGAGTTGTTCAGAAAAAGTGGGCGTTAAAGAGAAGAATTGTGAGCATGAAGTGCTACACTTGTCTGCAGATGCATTTTAAATTATATTCAAGCAGAAATGCCAAAATCTTTTTGTTCCAGATTCTCAGTTTGTGGGAACTTGCTGTGTCTAAAGATGTCACGTTTGGCTTTAGGGATTTCGTATTGTGATTTTCCGCAATTTTCTGGCATTTTATGAACCAAACAATCTGTCAACTGATCAAGAAAATAATCTGCAGTCTAATTAACTGTGAAAATAATCATTAGTTGCAGCCATACTCTGCTGAGATAGTTGAAGAGCTCCTCTAAGACAAGTAGATGCCAGATGAAAATGTTTTATTAATCCAATTATATCAGACTATGATGTTGAGGAAATACTAATAATATTTTGAGAAATAATAATTTTTGAAATTGGCATTTCAATTCTAAATTTCCTGCTACAAGAACCTGTTGCTAAATGTCAGGAATGTAAATTTGTGTTTGTACCTGGCGGCGTCCTCCTCCAGCAGCAGTTTGACAAACTGTCTGGGAATGTTTAGCGACAGGACGCTCTCAGCCATCTGCTCCAGCACCCGTAGGTGGTTCCCATCCGTCGTGGGGAAGCGGTACATCCTAGACATCGTGCCTCCAAACACTGAAGCCACAGAAAATTAAATTAGCCTGGATTAGATCAGACTCTTTATCTGAGAATGGCTGTGTCCTGCCTGTAGTGTAGTCTTACAGTAGTTTTGAATTAGATTGATCTGAGTTTTTCTAAGTCAAGACATTTCTCTCTTCTCTAATCATACAAATGATATTGTACCCTCTCAAACATTACATGTGTTATTTCTGGATCTGCAATCCATCCCTGAGGTAAACAGATACCTCCCACTCCGCTGTGACAATCAATATAATTCTACTTCATAACAAGATTCACGGCCTGATGTATCGGTAAACATGGAGCCATGTAGGCAAGAGAGATGGCGGACAGCGAGAGGGGAGAAAACGAAGAAGGAAGAGGGGGATGGCTGAAGTGCAAAAGGTCAAATTCAGTTTCATTTGAGGAATCTGAAGCGCAGCGAGTTTTACACCAGTTCACAGATGTGTCTATATTATGTCCAAACCTCTGGGTTAGTCCATGAAATTATGAATACCTATGTCCTTATTTACTTCATCTTCATTATCTTTTTTCCTAATGTTACATGGATGTTAAAGTGATCAATGATTAAATAAAGTGTTTTATTTCAGATTAAAATAGCTGTTTTTTTTCCTCTGTACCTTTTGCCTCTTGCTAAGCTTCTGACATTGTGACCTTTCGAAAATATATCTATATATAAAAGAAAAGCCTTTTTGACTTAATTACCTGGTCTCCTGAAGGTTGGATGATCAATTTAGCATCTACTGTATGTCTATAAATGGAGCTGATGTGATGCTTATTCATACACCTGATGAAGGTTGTTAAGATCCAAAGCTTGTATTAAATTAATATGTAATAAAAGTGGGATGTGCCTGATAACAAAGTGTTGTCCTACCTGAGCGCAGCAGGGTGTCTTTGCATAGCGAGGCGTACTTGATTCGGACTCCCATCGACTCTGTGAGGCTCTCGTCAACAGGCAGCACCGTCTGCAGGACACACCCGCACATGAACATGAAGCTACGCAGAGAGTCAACTCTGGTAGGCAACAACCACCTCCACCTATCTGTTCACTCACCTACACCACACTCTAACCACACTGACAGAGCTCCCACACAAGAAGATAAACCATTTTACTGCCACGTGTACAGGCTGTGTGACACGTTTATTACGACATAAAGCAGGTTAAATGAGTTTTGTTGAGATTGTACAGCAGCAACTCACACCTACAACTGTAACGCTCAAACTACCTACAGCACTTGATCAACAATCAATATGGAAAATAGAGCACTCCCACCAGCCCCCGCTCAGCCTCTTACCCGGCCGTTGACACTGTCTGGCAGGCGGCCGACCGACATCCTCTGATCCGTTCTGTCCTCCATCTGCCACGCTGCTATGGTGATGTTCCCCACCCGCTCGTTCTCTGCTGATCTGTCCATGGAAACAAATTCACTCAATTGTTTTCATATGAACACATTATGGCTGCAAGACACTATTATTAACAATGTTTTGTCAAAACAAACGTGATAAGCAGATCACAAAGTCCAGAGAAAGGTTGGCATTTTAAATAATAAAAAGATTATTAAATACAGCGGGTAGAAGCTGTAAGTGTGTGTGTGTGTGTGTGTGTGTGTGTGTGTGTGTGTGTGTGTGTTACCTCAGTTCAAGCTGTAACCTGTGGCTCTTCTCCTGCAACAACTCTTTTACAGGAAAAAGTGCTGAGCCCAACATATACATCTGTGCAGACAGAGACAGGCAACTGTTTACACTGGGGTCTAGGCTCGTCGTCTGTGGAAGTTACAAGAAGTGGCAGAGAACTGGACCATACATGTGGACCCTTTCCACTGTAAATATATATAAACACACCGTGCCCTGCGAGCGATCCTTGACGTCATAGATGGCCAGTTTCACCTGCGTCTGCTGGTTGATGTTGGAGTCCTGGAAGAAGGCGATGCTGCTGAGGAAGATGGGGTTACTGGTGCCCTGTGGACAGAGGCAGTCACACAGTCAATCACAATCAGTTCGTAACACTTCACCTGGTAGTTTATGATCAATTTATGCAACAGGACAACTATTATTACACTTTTAATTTTTTGAATCATGCTTTAGAATTTTTCAATTAGTTGATTGTTTTCCTTGCTCCAGCTTCAAGGATTTCCTGCTTCTCTTCATCTTACATGATGGTTACCTGCATATTTTCTGGTTTTGAGCTGGTGGTTGGACCAAACAAGTCATTTTAAAACATCACCGGCTTTGACACATTTTTCACAATTTTCTGACATTTTATAACCTAAATGATTGATATATAAACTGAGAAATTAATCAGAAATGAAAATAACCACTAGTTGCAGCCTTAAAATTATGGTTAATGTGACAGTAAAATAAAAAATGCATAATGCTTTGTCTCAGTATTATTTGCTTTTATCTCTTGTGATAAATCTAATGTGAAATTATATTTGATGAGTCATTCTACACTCGTGGGTGTGTGCACACTGTAAATTTATGGAATTCAATCAGATTTCGACTCCCAAACTGCACTTGATCGTTAGCTTGTGGATTGTAAAAGCTAATGGAGTGACATCAGGGGTCAGAGGTGTGTGTTTGGACGTGAGTCTGCAAAAAACACTCTTCCAAAAAGTGTGTGTTTGCCAGTTCAGTTTATTCACATCTCCCTCGTCCTCCACCCCCTGATGTGGGTGAGGGAGGTGTGGGTGGAGGTGAACAGTCCTCTGCAGGTCCAGAGGCGAAGTCACATCTACTTTTTTAGCTTTAAAATCAAACACCTGAACAGTGTGATCAGATCCCTCTCACATTATCGAGGCTTAAGACGCTTTCGCTGCCATTTCTCTGTGACTTAAAGACGAGGGATCGATCGACTGTGGGGAGAAAGACTCTGACCTCTATGACTTCAGTCTGCGCATGTTTGGTCCAGAAGGCCTGCGGCGGTGTCGTGCAGCTCACTGCTACAAAGCTGTTGGGTTTTCGATCCAAAGCAGGAGTCACCAGGTCTGTGCAGGCTGGACCAGAATACACACACACACACAGTTTAACAGTCGATATTCAAAGTGCTTAGAGGAATGTGAATAGATTATTTGAAACTCATCAGCAGTTTTGGAGGAAGTCATGGTTTAAAAAGACTAAGTTAGAACACATTCAGAAAGAGCTTGATACAGCAGGTTGAACTGGTTTAAATGAACTGAACTGAACTGGCACAGCTATTGTCTTCTCCAGTATACTGCAGCATATATCTTTACAGATTTCTTACAGGATTGTATTTCTACATCTGTGTTAATCTATCTGGAAACTGTGCAACACACAAAGTAAACTATATCTGATTGATTCTCCTCATGTAATGGAGCTCAAAACCACTGTCTAATATGGCTGCTAGTCATACTCTGCTGCATTTTTTAGGATTTTCTTATGTTTATGTCTGCATATTCTTGCTGCTTATCTTTTGCTGTTTCTCGCTGTCTGAACTCATGTGTAGGCTGCTGTAGCAGTGCAATTTCCCCTCGGGGATTAATAAAGTATCGGTCTATGTACAGCTTTACTCACAGGCCTGTTGAAATGCAGAAGTTCTTGGTCACTTACTGAAATTCAGGCAGCAAGAAAACACCATCCAGGGAAACAAATAAAGGGATTTTTTTTTTTTTTTTTAAACGAAAATCTGTCTAACTTTGAATGATATTTACAGCTGAACTCAAGAGTGCAAAGAACAGGGACTCTGGATTTTGTCTCTCATGACATTGAAAGGACGTAGGAACAGATCTATGGACAAGTGGATCCAAAAACTGCTCCAGAAAATACAGAGACTTTAAAATCTAAACTAAGAAACCATGCTTGAAAGACAGTGAATGACTAACTGATACATTAATGACCAATAAATTATTAATGAGTCTGAACAGCAGTGTCAGCTAAAAGATACTCACCCACACTGAACTCCAGCACAGGCTCATCTGGGTCCTGACTATTTCCTGGAACACAATCATCAATTCAGCAAAACATTAGATAAAAAAAAACAGCATGTGTAATATCATCATCAGTGTGATATGTTGACAGATGAAGAGCAGCTCTCGGGCCTCGTTATGGTCGGCTCCAGGGCGACTGTGGCTGAAGAGGCTATTGGCTCCCACACACACACTCTCTGCCAACAGAGTGTGTGTGTGAGGGTGGTAACCACTAAGTGTGCAGTTTCAGTTTTAGAGGCTGATCCAAGTGGCCAGGCTGTGTTTAGTTTCTGTATGTGTCACATCACTAAATTAAACTGAAAGTATGTTTTTATTTTTATGCTTTTTACGGTAAGTGGCCCCGACCTCGGCTACTCTCTGCTCACCTGCGAGGGCCAGGCCGATCATCTCGTTGGACAGCTCGAATGTGTTGGCCCGGTACACCGACCACGGCCTCTGCACCCGGGAGACGCGCTCTCTGCCCCCCGCCATGCCTGTCTGGGAAGAGCGGGCGACGGCAGGAGGCCTGAACACACACCCTCACGCGCACAGTCACACACTCCCATGTGATGAGCCCCTCTTCCTGTGCAGATCCACGGCTGCTCCAGAAAACAGTTCACCTCTCTAAAATGGAAAAGAAACAGGAGAAGAAGGGGGGGGTCAAGATCTCAATAATTAACTCCTACCACTGTTAGTTTAATAATTACACTTTTTAATTATTTGACTGAAGTTAAATCATAAAAGTAAACCAAAAAACACAATGCTACCACGTCCAGATCTTCACACCTTCTTGTTCTATGTTCATTCAAGACCCCAATGTAAACCCGTTTCCATCAAGTCGTTATGATGAGAAATGTTCTTGAAAATCATGAGAAACTCTCTAAAACTTTGCATGGGCCCATGTTTCCTCAAAAAGAAAATCTCCCAGAAAACAAGTCGGAAGAACTTAACCCAGTGTGGTTTCAACCGCATACATGAATTTAAATTCATGATGCTAATGCACCATGTGAATGCCTACAGCAGCGAGGAGGAGATCAGAAATAAGGAACAATATATAGAAAGTAAAACAAGGCAGAAATTAGAGAGAGGGAGGGAGAGGGAAGACAGGGAGTTGTCAGTGGGCAAAAAGGTCAAACTGTTAAATACCAAAAGGAAACTTCAAGGTCAAGTCAACATCAACAGCATATTGTCAACACAACTCCTCATTACTGTTAAATACTGTCTCTACTTTTTCCTTATTTTATATTCTATTTCTGTGCTCATATTCCACTTAAACCTCTGTTTAACTCTGCTGCTTGTGTTGCTAGAACTTTCTAATTTCACTGATAAGCAAAAATCTTAACACCAGGTTGGACTGAGTAACATTTTTACACACTTTGGACGCAACTGAATGCTGTCAGATTAAAGTAAAAGCTGCAGCAGCACAGGGTTAAACGTGCAAAGAGGAAGAGAAATGCTCGTCTTCTGAGATCACTGTAGTTTCCATCATTTTAACCCCAAAGAGGTTAAAAAAAACCCAAACACAAATAATCCGAACAGGAGTCTCCTTAATGTTCATTCATGCCACCTGTGTGGACAGATATGAATTAAATGAGACTGACTCACTGCCAGTTGCAGCAGCATTCACTCTCCAATCACAGGAAATGAAGAAAACATATTAGAGGATTCACAGAGGAGTGGGAGTTTGCTCCTCATGCTCACAGCAGCCATGAGTTAAAGCATCAGTCAATCCATCAGTGATGCAGCATGTGAGAGTTCAGCAAACGCTCAACAGCGATGGAAAAAAAAGATGATGAAAGTGAGTTAAAGAAAGCAAGATGGGGAGCAAGAGAAGCAGAAGGGCAAATATAAACTCATGGCCTCTGTATGTATATATCTCCATATACTGTATAGATATTTATAGACTATTTATAAAGGCACGTGTCTTAGCATGTGACTGAGCATCATCGGTCAGCCTCCTGAGGCCCTGAGTGCTCTCAGCATCAGCTCACATGCATCTATGTGTACATATACGCTCAGTTTATTAGGTACACCCAGCTAAAACTAACACAGTACTCCTGCGATAAATCCTGTCTTCATGAAGGTTATAACTAGGGCTGTACCCGAACACCAGAGCTGGGAGTATCAGAGCAGCCAACAGAAACAAGTTACACTGCTCTGCCTCTTGTTGTTTCCATCATGGGCTCTACCTTCATCACAGTTAGTTCTGTGGTTTAATCATTTTAAGACCAAACTTTGTGGTAAAGTTCACAGTCAGCCTGTGTGGCAGCTAAAATAAAAAAAGTGTAATGAGTCTACTCAGGGTTTTTAAACTGATGTATCGACTCACTGACTTTAGTCCTAGTTACATTTGCATTTTACAAGTTCAGAGCTGCAAGACGACATAACTCACCTATAAGACCATTTTAGTGGACGTAGTCTGCAGAGTTGATGAACTGTGTTGCTTTAAACTGACAGGTGTTTATATTATTTCATTGAAAAGCTAAATTACATAAACATCTCTCTGTGTAATGTGACACAGTTCAACAGCAGCACAAACTGCAGCCTCTGAAACACTTTAGCCTGTGTGTATAGTGTATGTTTATCTGTGGGTATTGTTGCTCACTTCAGGAAGGCGTGTGTCATCCCACAAATTTGCATTTTATGTGCCTTTTTGAAGCTCGCTAGATGAGCAAGTATCACCATATGTTGATGTTGCTAAGAGACTGTAGGTTTCTCATGAGGTCCTATGTTTTTCTTATTCTCTTCCTCCTCATTTCCTTAATGTCCATCTCTCTCCCCTTCTATGTCTCCTCTACATCCTCCCTCCTTTTTTTTTTTTTTAATTTTTCACCTGAGGTCCACAACTGTTGTGCTCCCCAAATCTACTCATCTTTTTTTGCTCTACTTCCTCCACTCATCTAAATCTTCTGGGATTTGTTTCCCTGAAGGTCTCAGCCTGTCCCACTCTCGCAGTCTCTCCTGCTTTCGTTTCCCTCTGTCCCATTTTGTTAAAGAGCAATTAGCCTATTTGCGGCAAAGCAGCAAACGCAAGGGAACGACAATGGTCTGAAATGGAGAAGCACCGTGGTCTAGTTAGACAAAACGCAGATGGAGATCTCTATAGTCTATTTTGGTAAAATTGTGTTCTATTTATTACAGAAAAATGTGTTTCACTGATTCAGGTTTAGGTCAAAGTTACAGTAAACACAATTTATGTGGATTTAATTTATCTTTAAAAGACATTCTCCACATACTGAAGATGACAAACCCACAGTTTTTCTTATAAACAACCACACAAACCCTCAGTTCAGGTCTGTTGTAACTGTCTCTACATCTTTTACAAACAGGCCTACCTGCGATGTGATCTCATTTTAATTGTGGTTCTGGGTTAGTTGGTGGCCTACTTCCTCATATATGGTCCAGCACTGATCTCCTGGCGATGCCTGATCTGCCCCACTTCGGTCAGTTCAGATACATGAGCCCTACATCTGTCAGAGCAAACATCTGGAACACTACCTGAGGAGGAAAACCTGAATTTTGTATTTCTCTGTGAGAAGAATCGTTCTGTTGCGCCTGAATGTTTCTTTCCTATCACTCCTGCAAACAGACAGGAGGAGGAGACAGGTTTAGACTCAAGATTTTTGGGGTTATATCAAAAAACACAGCAACAGTAGAGGTGCAGGACCGTCTTTGGCAGATGTAACAACTAAAATGTAAATGTATTAGAACAGAAAAGCAGAGGACCCAGTATCAAAAACGAGCAAGGGACATATCTGCCGTATCTATGGAGGGAGCACCGGTTGTTTCTGCAGTTACTCAGTATTAAAGTAACAACATGAGCTTTGGCAGCGGGGTTGAGGGCAGAGACGAACATGCTCTTCTGTGATTAAATGGAGCCGGGGTGAATGCAGCCATGTCATAAAACAAGCTGCCATACAACAAACACACACTCAGTAATCAGCCTGTGGGGCCTTTTAGCCGAGCTGCATGAGTGTTGTGCTGATGAGCAGAGACACCAGCGAGTAAACAGAGAAGAGCTGTGTGTGGAAAATCAAAGGACGTTAGTATGAGGAAAAGACATTGTTAAGAGATGAAGTTTATGGGGTTAAAAGGAAGTACACAGGATTTTTTGTTGTTACACAGAAATATTCAACCTGTCCCTGAACCTGTTTTGCATCATTCTGATCTCTTCTTATCTCTAATATGTTGCATTGAAGTGACAAATGTTAACAGATACAGTTGCAGCTGACAAGAGAGAAAATATTCAAGCTGGCAAACTCAAAACAAAACCTGTCCTACAGCTGCCCAGTATTCAAAATTATTCTCTATGTGCTTTAGGAAGAAGCTCTTTGACTTGAATCTGTGCAGCAGACACCAAACCTGTTGATGTTTCTGATTGTTTAAAAAATATTTCCCACTAAATACAGCAGGAAATATCTTCATATTTAGTTGCAGCTCTTACATTAGACTAGGTATGTGTGGGGAAAAGAAAAATATAAGTTCAGGATGAGTTTAAGTGTAAGTGTTAATCTTTTTCCTTGTAGGTTATTTACACACACACACAGATAAATTGAGAAAGTAGTAGTAGTCTGATTGAGTGAAAATAATTTGACTATTTTGGGGGATTTTGGACTGCTGGCCCTGACATAACAAGCCATTTTTAGGATGTCATGGTGATTTTTCAATATTTCACAATATTTTCTAGATCAAACGAATACTAGATGAATCACGAAAACAATCAAAAGCATGAAAATAGCCTTAAAGAAGAAGATAACAAACAAAAAATGGACCCAGTCATGAAAATACATCATCAGCTGGTTCAGGATGAGTTAAAAAAAATCACTTGGGTGTCGGAATAAAAGGAATAATGTATTTAATAACTGCTCTTGGAAGGATATTACATCAAATGTTTGTATTACTGAGTCGTTTTCCGCACATTTATGTATAAAAAAGTGCAATTACATGTTTGAGAGTGTACTATAATATGTGTATACTATTACAGCAGCAGGTAAAAGGCCAGGAAAGAGTCACAACAGTTGATTTGTGAGCTGTGTGAAGAAAGCTACCTCGACTTTAGTGACAAAACACACACATATACACACGATCAAAGACCAAAGCTCCCACTCATCATGTTCCTGGTTCCTCCATGTTGACATATAAGCAGTGAGTTCCTGCTAAAACACAGTTCCTTTTGCCAAAACACAAAGACAGCAGAGACAGGTGCTTAGACTTTCCTGCAACCAACTATCCCAGTAAGGTAGCTAACAGTAGATATGGTAAATGTGCTCCTCATAAGAAAACCACCAGACTCAATGCATCTCTCTGCTCTTTGTTCCCAAACCAAGAAGGATATTTCCATTCTCTCGGCCAACAGGAGTCACATTTTCCACTCCCAAAGCCAAAAAACACCACGGTTTGAGCAGTTTGCTTAAGACATGTACTTCGCATTCCAACTTTCCTTATCAAAAACGGGTTCCTACTCATCATCCATTTCCAAGCCCTGTGCTTTTTATGGATATTAGCTTCCTGATATTATTTTAGGCGACTGGGGCGAGTTTTGTCTGCAGCATCCAGAAACATATTTTAAGCACAATAAAGACAGAGCTGTGGATTATGTACCACACCCTGCAAAAGAGCATATATTTTCCGGCTGAGCTGCAGAAATCACAGTAAAGCCACTACTTTTCTTCCTCAGTTTCACTTCCCTGTGCATCCCAAGAAAGACACATTCACTGGAAATCCCTCTGAGTGTGACCTGCAACAGATGAGAGACTTAACACCCCAAATCAATTAAGTAATTTGTTAGGTCTGGGAATTAACTGTCTTGCCAAAACAAGTACAAAAGATGCCAAAAATAAAAGAAGAGGAAGTCAAACTCTGGTCCAAATCCACGGCTGAACAGAAACTTCACTGAGCGTGAAAAGGTGCCATATAAGGCAGCTCCATATTTAGTCTGCGTGGTGTGTTAGAGTATGTCTGTGTAGGTTTGTGAGTCACATGAATTGGGGTACGCGCGCACACACACACACAAACGCTGTATAGGCCACGGTAAATCTGGGCCAGAGCTCCTGACACAACCCAAACCCAAACCCAAACTCCCCAAACCAGGATTGACAGTGGATTCTTTGGTTTATTAGCAGTAGAAACAGGCCTAAAGATCCATGAATAGTGGCAATTATGAGGAACTTTAAAGTGCATCTGACAAGTTTTATTATTAAAAAAAAGTCACACTTTTCATTTTATCTGAATCTGAAGGGCCTGAAGTACTTGCTTCCCTCAAATTGCTAATTAATCAGCATAAGAATAGCAGTTCCTTTTCTTCAGTCAGGCTGAACTTTCTATTTGACATCTATGTTGTCTATTACAAGTGCCTTGATTAAGTTTATGAGAAACTGTCTTCAAGCGAGCAAAAATGACAGCATAGAAACAATCTGTTTACATTTAGAGCTGCAATGATCAGTCCATTTATCAATTAGTAGATGAAAAGAAAATTAATCTGCACCTATCTTGATAATCAAGTGATAATTTTGGTCATTTTTTAGAATAAAAATGCCAAATATTTGCTGGTTTCAGCCTCTCAAATGTGAGTTCACGTTTTCTCATTTTCTACATTCAGCCAGCCCTCTAATCTAGTGCTACTCTCAATGTGAGGATCATGAGGTGGTTCAAAGTCAGGACTTGTTGTGTAATCCGGCCTCACGTGACTCTTTAAACCAGGTTTCTCTGTGTGTCCAGTCTTACTTTAAACATGACCACTGATCACTCCCCAGACTTAAAAACAATGATCACATCATTTATTTTTGCACAGGTCACGCATTTTGGAAGGAAGTGACAAATGATGTCCTGCAACAGATCTGAAAACGCTCATATGTGCTGGCAAAACAGTCCAATATCAAATATTATCCAATATTCAATTAGTCCTTTCAATCATTTTTTAAGCAATAATTGTGGAAAAATGCCAAATATTATCTGATTCCAGCCTCTAAGGTGAGTCATGAATCACTGTAAACTACATATAGTTTGATTTACAGTTGAACAAAGTTGTGATGGCGAAAGGCTAAACAATCAGTCGAATAATTAAAAAAGGTTGTAGTTAGTTGAAAACAATCTTTAAATTTAAGTCCATAAAGTCCATAAAGAGCTCAGACAAATCCACAGAACTGCATAACAGCTGCTGAACGGAAAACTGTTCCCAAGGTCAAGAATAAAACTTTTAATCTGAATTCAGACGAGTATTTTTTGAGAGGCCATGATGAATGACTTGTTTAGGTTGGAGGATTTGTTGGAGACTTTCAGACAAGATTTATTTTTGCAGCTCAAATCAAATCAGACGAGATTTAAGAACAGTACAAACAGAAACCTCTGCAAAACAAGATCCCTGACTAAAGGTCATTCAACGCAGTATAAAGATCTTACAGCAGGTTTTAAAGCAGTGGAAAAGGAGACTGAAACTGTCTTAGCTTCATCCTCAGGCAAGAAAAGACAGATTGTGGAGAAAGAGAGTCCAGCTGACCATAAATGGTGAAACCCCATTTTCAACCTTCCTCTTTGCCAAAAGGCCTTTCACACACTGACGACAAGGCATCACACCACACTTTTTTTTTTTTTTGTGCTGAAGCATGCGAGTGTGTGTCCAGTCACATCTGTTCTCAGATGGACGACGTATTCTTCTAAATTTGGTTCTTCCTCAACTCTTTTCACACATTATCCAACAGCAGAAGAACTCCAAAATTAAATAAACATTACACCCCAGAAATGTATTAATCAACTGAGGATGTAGCAGATGGTGACTGACAGCTAGTGGTACTATTATTAGCACATAGTTGAAACAGTACAGAACCTTATTAACACTTAATAATATAATAAAAACTGTTACGACAAATAAACAAACAAACACCACTGTTTTTGCAGCAGATACAAAGGAAACTCATCACTTATCAGAACTGCTAAAGGTTTTGTTTCAGGGCTGTGACTAACTAATCATTTGGATCAGTTGAGTAGTTGTTTGGTCTATTAAAAAAATCACATAACACTAAATAAAAACATCATGTTTTGCTAAACCAACAGCCAAAAACTTAAACCAAAAAGTTAAAAAGCAGCAAATCCTCACACCTGTTAGGTAAAAACCTGTTTAGATGTTGAGAACTGAATTTGTGGTCAATAAATGTTTCTGCTTTCATCTTTTTCAACCCCAGTAAAAAGTTTGAATGTTGCTTTAAAGTTACAGAGAGTCAGGGCCAAAGCAAATTACTTCAAATCCATGTACGAATTTCTAAAAATACATCTTTTAGGAATGTAAACCAACTCGTTTCTATTCTAAAATATAAGGTTTTCGTTGGCTCTAAGCGGGATTTAGTGGGTTAGATTAGAGTTAAAACAAACCTCTGGTCTGTGAAGAAGCAAGTTTCCATTACACAGTCTGGTCTTGATAAATCTGCACTGCATCATGATCTGACTGAGCTCCACCAGCGGTACAGGGTTAGTTTGGAATTTAAGTAGCGCTTTAAGGGATTATGGCTGAAATTCAGAAATCTTAATGCCTTAGGATAGTTTACAACTGTACGTTACTACAGCTCATAGCCTGGAATGCAACAGGAATACAGGGAGAAAGTCTCCATTAGTTTATGAAAAATCACAGAGGTTTCCACAGATTCACAGTATTTTATGGAGCCAAGGCCCTACTAATTATATATTCTGGTGGTGTTAGGAGTGTAGGTACTCACAGTCTACAGATGGGATGAAGGAGAAGAGGAAGTAAGCTGATCCAGGTTCAGTGATCCTCCAAACAGGGCAGCAGCAAGTTCATAACCTGAAAAGACATTAAAATGGCAGGTTTTATATTTTAAATTACAGCTCATGTGTGTTGTTGGTACAAAAAAGGTTGAGATTTGTCAGTTCTAGATTTTAGATTTCCACTAAAAGTCTCCTGTGGTTCATTATCAGCTTATACATGTTGGACTGGCCACATAATTTACATTTTTTAGGCTAAAATGGGATATGAGATATTATATTTCACATCCTGGACACTGTTTTTGTAAATTATATCAACATCATGAGTCATTTATTCAGTGAGCGACAATCACGGCCTGTTGCTCACTTTCTATCACAGCACCAAATTAAAAAGATAAAAAATAAAGAGGACACAACAGTCCTGTCAAACACAAATTTGCCCCCATGTTGCTCGGCTGAGCCAATAATAGACACACACGCTTTCCCTGTATTTGTGTGTGTGTGTGTGTGTGTGTGTGTGTGTGCGGACCCTCTAGGATCAGCATTAGAATAAAGCATGAATAATTTCTTTAGAGAGACAGAGCAGCTGTAGCCCTTTCACATGAAAATGAGCATCGCCCACACCCTAAAACACACACACACACACACACACACACACACACACACACACACACACACACAGAGCTATATTGAGTTTCTCCCCCTCACTTTCGGCCATGACAGTCTCGCCACACCACCAGTCATATCTCAATTTTTTCAAGTTAATTTCTTCAAAAAAAAATTGTCATTACCTCTGAAAAAACAACTAATCAATTATCCAGTTAGATTAATCAATAATGCCAATCAATAGATGTAGTTCTATATGTATAGACTAGAGAGTTCAGTTAAAATCATGCATTGTCTGTTATTAACCCCGGTAACCACAGGTGTCACCAAACAACCCCTGTACCAAAGTCCTACAACTTACATGGTGTAATGCTGCAGCATAAGTCGGATAAAATGATACTGCACAGCCTAATGCTAATAATATGTTCAAAAGGCGAGTACACACCTCATTCAGCGTGAGTGTGTGTCAGTATTTTGGCATCACTTCCTTCTGTTGTTTCAGGAAGTGTCTTAAAAGTCGGTCTGGCTGACAGTGGTAACTCTCAGCCAGCTTCTGTTTGCCAGCTGCACTTCAAATCTATCTGCTTCGTCAGAAAGAACGCTTTTAAACGTCTACAACAATGCCTTAATCTAAATCTAATCAATTTTAAACCTTAAATCCAGACTTAACTCTAAAAAAGCCACTTAAATATCCTCCCTCTTAAGGTCCAAAACTTAAACTGGTCTCCACAAAAGCAGGAGAACGAGGACAGAAACAAACACCACCCAGTTCCCCAATGAAGGGAAACTCTGCAGCTGCCTCACAAAAGTCTAAATCACTTTCCCTTTTGGTTGAACTAAGAAACACAACAGATAATTTACTTGGTTGCAGTCAAGATTCTCTAACTTCATCCCTGCAACATAATTAGATAACATTAAAAATGCTGTCAGAGGATTTCCTGCCATCAGTCACACCTGACACTAAAAATGAACACCGTAGCAAACGAGGAAGGCGCCACTGCAGATAGGTGGATTTCCACACCTTTAAACCACTGACTGCAGCTGTAAGAACTGGCGTAGCATAAAAAAAGGCTTATTTTGCGGTCAAATGTGACGCAGGAGACAAGAAAAAAAAGATGTTTGCAGAGAAACACTGAAAGCAGAAGTGAGGGGGCAGGGTCGAGTTACAAGTCTCTCTTTGACTCGCTCTGAGGAAAAACTGCAAGCATCAGTTCCCACAACATGAAGGAAGTAATCAATGGCGACTTGCTGATGAAGAACCACCTGTTCACCAAGATTTAAATAAACACAGGTCCCAAATGCTGCTGGACTCTCATGTTTCATTTTGGACATATGGAAACTAAATATCTCCTCAGTTCACTTCTGATCTCAACCTTGTTCTTTTTGTTTTTTCTGCAAAGATGCTCCTCCATTTCCTCTACTGACGAAAACTTCAAGTGAGCTCTGGTGGTGAAAAGTGAAGCAGACCAACCACAGCACTGAAACAATTACTCAGTTAATCCATTAGTCGACTGACAGGAAATTAATCTGCAACTGTTCTGATTATCAGTTCATTGTTTTGAGTCTTTTTTTCTTGCTCCATATTTGTCAGTTTCCTCAGTCTAAATGGCAACAAACTGAGTGACTTGCAGACTTTAAATTGTAGGCTTAACTATTATTAAAGCCAGTGTCTGGATTTGAACACTCAAGGAAGTGATCTTACAGAAAAAGGTGATCTGCACAGCAGCATACTTGTATCATTTGGTAACCAGGCAGGTTCCTGGTGGGAACATTAATAAATACAAAACTACAGCAAGGCATCATCACTCAATTTGAACTAATTCTTAAAACAAGTGAAAAGTGTAATTATTAAACTCTACTTTCACATGTTTTCTCTTTGTAAAAGATAATTTTACAGCTCCATGAGCAGCCAAAGTGAATTTTATTTGTTCATATTCAAGGGGCCACCAGACAGAGCTGCATCAACATGACCTCATCTGGTCTGAATCATCAGAAACAGGGAAGCAAAATAAAATAAAAAATAAAAACTGACACCGACCAGTGAGTCACCTCAATGAAATCACATAGTCTCATTAGAAAAGGCAGAAAGTGCAGGTCCAGCTGCTTAAAATAACTATTTAATACTGCAGGAATCTGTTGTTTTGCTTTATGGAGCAAGAGCAAAAATGTACTAGTGAAAGAACAATTACAAAATCTAAATTGTAAAAACCTCAAAAAAAAAAGAGACAATTTTGGGTTCTCTGAGAAATGTTATTTTCTCAGATAATACAGACAAAGGTGTCTTAAGTTTTTAAGAATGAAAGCAGAATGTAACAGGTCTGCTTCACATCTCTGTTCCTGGTTTGCATGAGAGGCCAGTGATTTGAGTTTCAGCCATCTGTGCCACAGTGATGCCGTTTGCCAGGACGGACATTTGTCTGCCTCATTTGTCTGAGGTGTCGAGTTTAACATCACAGAGCTGCTGGGCGCTCTCGCTTAAAAAGAGACATGCTAAAAACAACAACAGTGTGTCACAAGTAATTATGAGAGATGTTACTGCTGCTTCTCAGCATCTTTCTCAACATAATATGAGTTATCTGTCGTCTGGATGAGGCCTGTACATCCATCTCTGCCTTGGCAACCTGACCAGACGGTGTGACACAGCCTTTTTGAGCACTTACAGTCTGGCTTAATTTCCCCATCTTTGGTTTTTATTTTCATTTCACACTGTAAACACGCCTCTGGTCAAGAGAACAGCTCCCATAGGACCAGCAAAAAAGGGTTTACCCTATAAAGATCACCACCATGCCTGAAATAAAGACCATCTCTGCAAACACAACAAAAAGAGAAAGAGAAAGTAAATTGATCATATGATGAGATGCATCAGGATCTGGGTGTTTTCAAACACTTTTTGGGGCAGAAATAGATCATGATTAGAGCTGAAATAATCAGCCAATTAATCAACTGGTTGCTTGACAAACTTCTTTACTGATAAACATTTAAGTTAAAAATGCCCATTTCAATCCTCAAATTTTTGACACCTCCAGGTTCTAAAATGTGAAGACTTTGCTTATGTCGTATGCAGAGTAATAGTAAACTGAATATTTTGACAACAACACAAAGACATTAATGAAGTCACCTTGTGCCCTAGAATATCATGACAATAAATAAGAGTAATCAAGAATGAAAATACTCATTAGTTGCAGCCATAAAACTAATTATCTTTGGATTTCAATGATTAACTTCATCTGCAATCATTTTCAAAACTGATTAGATGTTTATATCATTATAAACTGAACTTATTTCAGTTATAGACTGTTGTTCTGACAAAAAGGCAGCTGGATCCTTTGGAAAACTTGGAAATATTGTTTGACTATTCTCTGATATTTCATAAACCAAATGTTTATGATAACAGAATCCTATTTTAAGCCACCACAGAAGAAGTCATTCACCTGCCTCTACACTGACACTGTAACCTGCTTAAACCGTGGTACAAATCCCTTTACCTAGAATCACCAAAGCAGTGACTGTGACAGAGAGAAAATCCTGTATCTTTCATGACTCAGTCAGCATCATTTTGGGATTATTTGCTGCATAAGTCCAACAACTACCACCACAACTGGTTAAAAGAGGAGCGATTAGCATACAGCATGATGGTGCATTTTCTCCCAAATGCCCAAACACAGATCAGATGTGGCTGTCACAGCATAAAACCAGCGTCACAGTCCTAATGTGTGTGTCAGGGTGAGGATGGCGGCAGCCTGAGTTTACACACATACCCGAGGACGTCCACTCTGCTCTGCTCTGTCTGCTGCCGATGGATGTAAACAAACTCACGCTGCAGACGCCGTCACAAGGCAGAGAGAGACCGCAGCCAGCCCTCGGCCTCTACTCTTCCTTCTGCTTTCCATCTCTCTCTCTCTCTCTCTCCCTCTTCCTCACCCCTTACTCTCTCTCTCGCTGCTTCCCAAACAATCGAGCCAGTTAACTCTTTCTCTGCCTGGTCTGCAGCAAAAACAGGGATCTTTCTGTTATACAAAATCACCATAAAGTCTCAGAAACAGTTTCAATGAATAACATTTATGAATTGACGATTTACTGCAGGATACATAACATAGGTCTAGTCATTTTTAAACATTCAAATGCAGAAAAGTTACATAATCCTTTAACCAAAACGACTTCATATATATCAGCTTTAAATCTGCACTGAAGTATCATGAATCACACTTTTTTTGCAGTGACTATAATGTTTGTTATGCAGCAGATATTTTTTACAGCGTGGAGTTGGCCTGTACACAGAAACCCCTGGGGAGACAAATCACGTTTTTTGCCATGCTCCATGTGGTGGTCCCATCTTTGGCAGCACAATCACACACAAACACACACACACACATGCAGGTTTCACTCATCTTTTTGATGCTTCTCCATTTTCCCCCTGAGCTCATCAATAATTAAACGGACAGTTGCAGTGAGAGCTCCCAGCATATATTCTGTCTCAGGACCTCGGCTGAATACACTTGGACTGGATGTGTGTATCTGTGCATGAAAAGGCAACAAACACACACACATAACATCCCTCTGAGTGTGTGTGTTAACATATGGGCTCACAAATTAAACGTCTAAAAATGTTTAACAACTCAGAAAGGCTCTTCTGTTCATAATTAAAGCATAAAGTTGCTGAGTTGAGTGCAAAAAGTGACAAAATTATTTTAAAAAAACAAACTATTAAACATAATTTCTGACTCTTACTCTTGATTTAAGTGTTGCATCTTTATTTCTTCCTCTAGACTGACTTTTTTAAACAAATAATTGATTTAAAAAAACATTTGTTTCAACACATACCTATATTTTTTGTGTATTTTTGAGATTTTATCACTAAGTTTTCTCTTATCATTTAATATATTAATTTATGATCATACTAGTATCCATTGAAAATTATTCTTCAACGATTTTAAGGATGGTTTATCATCATTTCTTGACAAAAAAATGGCAAAAATTGACAAGTTTGATCCTCTTAGACATTAATATTTTCAGGTTTTCTTCCTCCTCTATGACAGTAAAGTAAATATCTGACTGGTGATTGGACAAATTCAGTTGTCTGGAGATGTCATCCTGGGCTTTGGGACTTTGTAATGGGCAAGTAAAATCAAATTATTACAAGATTAAGTAATAACATTATTGATTATTGTATAATTATTCACTTTATTATAATTAATTACATGTGTTTTTAGCTCCCAATCTGTTTGGACCTGATGAGACTGATGGGTCCATTTTGGTAAGGAGGATGATGCAGCTCATTAAACCTCCACATTATGTAAGCTGCTGTGTGCTTCTCCTCCTCCATCTATAAAAAAAAAAACAGACGGGCAATAAGATGCAGTGAGTGGCGAACATCTGTCATCAACGCCGCACACACGTGCTCGCCGTGTTATGTGTCACTCAACAAGAGGGCGAGGAATGGCAGAAACAGAGGAGGAAGCAGATGAGGATGAATCAACAGGTTTCTGCTCGACCCTCAGGAGCTGAGTGGGAGAGTTTGATGAGTCACACACACACACACACAGGAAAACACTGAACATGTGATCAAATCAAATCATAATCCATCAATACAGCTCTGACTCCTGTTTTAATAAATTCAACAACTACATTTAGTTCTGAAACCCGTTCAATCAATCCAAACAACAAACAAAGGTCACTACAGATTAATCAATTAGCCAATTAATCAATTTAACAGCCAACAGAAAATTAATCAGCAACTATTCTGATGATGGATTTGACATCTTCCAAGCAAAAATAGCCAAATTCCAAGAGGAATCACAGCAGGCATTTTTCTCTGTTTTCTGACATTTTATAGACAAACCAATAAATGACTGCATCCCTAAAAGTCACCGTAATTGAAGTATTTTAGATCCTTCATGTAAGTAAAATTACCACACAATAACACAAACAAACTGACAGATCAAACCAGAAAAATATATGTGACATATTTCTACCAGACTCCACTGACAAAAACAGTAATTTTACAGAGCAGAACACAGGAGCTGCTGAAGTACAACTGTCTTGATCTTTTAGTTTGATAGTGTTATTATGTGACTTTCAGTGGTGGAGGAAGTATTCAGATCATTTACATAAGTACAACACAATAGCATAAACAAATAAATCGAGGTAGTGATATTCCAGCAGCTTCTGTTTTCTGCTTGGTAAAATTACCATTTTTGTCTGGCAGAGATAGATAGCGATGTTTCTGGTAAAAGAAAAACAATCTTACACTGCAATAAAAAGGTCTAATCAATCAAAACAATCTGAGCCTGTCAGTGGCAAAAACAAACACTTGAGTGGACATACTTTGAAGGATTTTTGCCCCTATCAATCAAGGTATGAGAAAATAAGGCCCAGGTTCAAAAGCTGGAGTTAATCAGAAATCTTATCAGAATATGAATTATAGTTTACCCACAAGTTGTCCTGACCTGATAACTTACAAACATTGAAGCCATAAAAGAAGTGGAAAACATAATAAAGTTGACAACACTCCCATTTTCAGGCCTCATTTTCAAGCAGGTCACTCTCCTCCTCATGAGGAGCATCACCAGCTCTTTGAAAAACCAGTGTACAGCTGACCTTGACTTCTCCTGCACAGCGAAACTCAAAACCAGCAGAAGGGACTGCAGTGAAGTGTGTGGACAACATGCAAACTCACACACAGACTCAGCACCATGTGTACATCCACATTACACAGTCAGCATCCAGGCATGCTGTACACACACACGTACACTCAGCAAAAATCACAACACTCACACCTTACACTGCAAAATGACCACAATGCACAGTGTCGTTGTCTAATAGGATGAGTTGTGGGTGCCACATGATTTTCATGCCATAAAACAAACATGCTCAGCCATGACATGTCAATAAATAACATCTGTTTGCATTCACACTGTCTTGGAGGCTTGCAGGAAAATGCACCGTTTCCTGAATAAGTTACGTAATACTAGCGGCAGCAGTGTTTCTCAGGCTGTGACCCCGGCTGCCACACTCAAGCAACCACTTACACATTATAAGATGCGTGATTATTCAAAGTATAAGGCACTTTACCCCAATTATAACCAATATTGTGCCCGTTTAAGTCCGTTTTCTGCCCTTGTTGCTGACCCCCCACGTCCTGTCATGCCTCGGCGTTAGTCTCATGCACTCCAGCGCCTTCTTCCCTCTTCTGTTTTCAAGTTATGTGACAAAAAAACGAGTCAACTCTGTCTTTCGTGCTGAAATACTCGACTAGCTTCCGTCCCCGAACTTATCGCTAACACTATAAACAGTGACAAAGCCGCAGCCGTTAGCTCTCTTTAGCCGATAAAACCGTCATTACGCTGCGTCATTTGAATTAAAATTCACAGTAAATAACAATTACTTACCAATTCAGCTGCGTGTTGTGATTAGATATCCGTTTATTTGATAGAAAAACAACTGTTGTTGAGGAGTGTCCTCAAACTGCCGCACTGTTTCAGAGTGGGGCTCTTTCTGCCCGTAGCCGCATCAGCGACAGCCGCTAGCCACGCCCCCTCCCCCGTGGCACGCCAGTTGCGTCATCACGTAGGCCTTACGCCCCGTGTAGATTTAATTTTTCAAAACACTGAAAAATGACAATAAAATTACATAATAAGAGAAATAAAAACAACTAACCCACCCACTTTTCCCCGTAAATATAAGAAAAAAAAACTATAGTACTGTACTTAAATATAATACTACCTCCACAGCTGCTACTACAAACGGACTTGGTGTGATGATAGCTGAATAAAAATAGAAATTCATCAAAATTAATTATTACATCTATTTAGAGTAAGAATGATAATAGAATTGATAATGATAACGCGTAAACTTGGGGTTTCTCCCTAAACTTGGCCATCCCTCATGATAAGCCAGTGGTCTCATGTAGATTTATTATCCTCTGCCGCCATCGTGTGGAATTTATTTGGTAGTGCACCTTTAACTCAGACGTTCAAACCTGCAGCTCCAGCTCTGTATACTTTACCTGAGTCACACTGCCATGAGCCTGAGTCTGTTTTTTATGCTCAATTTAAAGATGACTTATACTGAACCAGAGCAGCAGGTGGATTTAACCAACATGGCAGCAACACTGTCAAACTGTTTATCTTCATGTCATTTAGGACAGGTAGTCCTCAGGGGCTCCACCCACTAGGCAAGGCTCACAGTGACAAGCAGGTTCAGCGACACTTGAAACCAGAATTGTGTTGCACCTCAGACTGACGCCTGTTTCGAGAGAGATTTTTGTTTCTTTAATTTTATCAGACAAAAACTTAATTATGACATTTTTGTTTCAATTGAAACTTTGACATTTAACTGATCTGGACATGAACTGGAGATTTATGTGGCTAAATATTGGACTTGATTTTTAAATTATGGAGTATTTTATTTGCTACAGCTGACTGAAGCTGCACTTTAGACATTTTTTTCAATGTTTTGGGGCTCATATTTTGAGTGTTTCATAACTCAGATTGGAAATACTTGAGATCTGTGTTGAACAGTGGAA
This sequence comes from Lates calcarifer, assembly GCF_001640805.2. NCBI lineage: Eukaryota > Metazoa > Chordata > Actinopteri > Centropomidae > Lates > Lates calcarifer. The sequence continues at coordinate 2,713,672 of NC_066854.1, forward strand.
ATGGGGACCTTGATTTTATCCCAGTTCAGGACTCAGAGAGGAGTTGGTTGGATGCTTCTGCTCCTCTTGCTCTGCTGTTTTGGAGGGAAATGTGAGCTCCAAGAATCAAAACCTTCAACGACGACCGACTTCCCCACTATCAAACCTTTCCACGATGAAATCAATGAACCTCAGGCCTTCCCTGAGCAGGAGAGGGCCCACCTGCCTGTGTTTACTATGAACTACCCTCGGATTCAGGTCCCCTTTGAGTTCACTCTGTGGGTTCTGCTGGCCTCCTTTGCCAAAATTGGTATGTTTCAGTTTGAGTTGGGTGTTTAGGTTGACATTGATTTGGGTGACAGCAGCCTTAATTTTGAGGTTGGGGGTCAGAACATGAGTCCAGTCCTTTCATTGTCTTCTCTCCAGGTTTCCACATTTACCACAAAATCACCATCTGGATCCCAGAGTCCTGCCTCCTGATCAGCATCGGCCTCATCGTCGGCGGCATCATGTACTCGGTCAAAGAGGAGCCCCCGGCCGTGTTCGACACCACCATCTTCTTCCTCTACATGCTCCCACCGATCGTCCTGGACAATGGCTACTTCATGCCCACCAGGCCATTCTTTGAAAACATCGGCACGGTGCTGTGGTACGCCGTGGTGGGGACTCTGTGGAACAGCATCGGCATCGGGCTCTCTTTGTTCGCCATCTGCCAGTTTGAGGTGTTTGGGATTCAAGATATCAACCTGCAGGTGAGTTAAAGCCACAGGAAGGACAGGGTGATATCAGGCCAATCATAAAACTGCGACAGAGCAGGAGAGCGGCTTCTCCTGATTAAAAGGTCAAAGGTGATATCTATGTGTACGTCTCTTAGCCATACATGTTGCAGAATGTGTTGCAGTTTTTTAAATAACGGAGAAGTATTGCCCAAACCATACAGAATTGATGAACTTTATTTGTTTTATTCTCACTTCCCTTCACAGGAGAACTTGCTGTTTGCCTCCATCATCTCGGCCGTGGACCCAGTGGCTGCTCTGAATGTGTTTGAGGACATTGGAGTTAATGAGCAGATATATATAGTCATATTTGGAGAGGGACTCTTCAACGATGCTGTCACTGTGGTGAGTACATGGGGATGTGTGTTTTCTATTTTGCTTGTGTGTTAGCCTTGCCAAACAAGGCTTTTTGCCAGGAGAGTTGATTCACTGGGCTGCAATGAGAATCCTTTTCTTTGTTGCCTATATTTGTTTGTTAGCTTGGAAAATTAGAACCATTAAAAATATGCAGAATTAGCTGTTAGCAGCTCCTCTTTGCAATGTAATCATGGATGTTTCGGCAGCTATCACTGAATTTCTCTGATACTGAAGAAAACTGAAAAACAAGATAATTCTAAGGGAAGTTCTGCTGTTACAGGGTGTGTTTTTTTTTCTATGATTTTTAAGTGGGTGTATGGATTTTTATCTGAGATGGACATCAAAGATAATGATGTCCTCTGGAAGTGTAAGTCACACAGAATCCAGAAATATGTGTGTGTCATGTCTGTGTTCAGATTTGACTGAATAAATTCTGACACACTCCTGCTGGCTTTAAAAACCTCTAAATCAGCTTTTTTTTTTTGGTGGGAAAAATGGGAATAGATTTTTTTGTTCACAGAAGCAAGAGACTCTTTGAACTTTCACGACTCCTAATGCCCAGAATGCAACATTTCATCAGTAAATTACTTAATTTCTCACCACAATTCCAGCAAAAAGCAGCTGGAGTTCTGTGCTTTCATGCCTGGAGGGGATGATATAGACTGGATCTGTGTGTGCAGTTTTCCCCAGGGTCTAGTCTAGCCAGTTCCCTATTGTTAAATGGGAATGTCAGCCATAACTTTGGCTTGGAGTTTCACTTGAAAGGCGAGTTTCACTCAACACTTGGCACTGATTTTCTTCAGTTGCATCCTGTGTCAGAAGGACATGTCAGGATGTGTGCAGGAAACATGTCAGTTTTTCCAGTTGAGTGACCTGAGTCAGATTGGTGCATGATCGTGACCCAAAAACAAGTTTAACAATTTTAAGGAGTTGAACTGGAGGAGACTCTTGAGTCTCTGTGTGTTATTAATGTAAAAAAATGCAGTAAGAATACTCAAATCAAAGCTCTACATCCAATCTTGTTTAGCATGTAGTTTATCTGATCCTCTGCCTCTCCCTCTCCTCAGGTACTTTACAGCATGTTTGCCTTCTTGGCAGACATGCCCCAGGTTGATTCTGGCGACGTGTTTCTCGGAGTGGCCAGGTTCTTCGTGGTGGGGGTTGGCGGTATCCTCTTCGGCTTCCTGTTTGGGTTTGTGGCTGCGTTCACCACGCGTTTCACCCACAACGTCCGACAGATTGAGCCCCTCTTCGTCTTCATGTACAGCTACCTGGCGTACCTGGTGGCCGAGCTGTTTGCCATCTCCAGCGTCCTGGCGTAAGTGTGGGCCAATCAGAGATCAGTCTGAGTGAGAAAATACTGAGTGGCCTGCATCCACTAATTATTAAGTCCAAAAAGCATTCAGTTAGAGAAATGCTGCAGGGTCATGAGCAGAGTGCTGCTGTTTTCAAATCTGGAACTTTACGTGACTGATTAAAAAGTTTCCAGAAGTCACAGTCATGAGAACAGTGGGTCAGATTCCTTAAATACCAAGGAAATGTGCTTTTTTGCTTCCTTTCTTCTCTCCTCTCTGTAGGTTAGGAGATAGGAAACTAGATAATCCTGCCCCATTTGCTTTAAAAAAATTAACTACAGTTTAGCTAAACAAACGAGAGGCATGTTTCTTCTGCTTTTTTATAGCTACATTATATAACGTTGCCCACAGTTGCACTGAGATGAGTGAGTGAATCTTTACCCTCCAGATTAAGTATCACATAACATGTCTGTCCTAAGCCTGATGTTTGTGCAACTTGTACAAACTTGCTCCTCCAGTGTAATTTTCCACCCTCTGTTCAAAATGGCATGTGTGGCATCATGTGACATCAGTGTTATTCACCTGCAGGAAGGTGTAACAAGGTGTTGGTGAAACAGGGAAATGATTTGTTCTTTGGCTTAAAAGCATGTGTCCAAAACTAAAAGAGTAGAGAAGAAATGCAAACAGTCCAGGTGAGACAACAACAATGAGTAAGGAGAATGCATGAATTCATACTCAAATGATGAGATCACCCAACAAATCTTTACGTGAGCTAAGAAAAAAAAACCCTGATTTCAGTTTGATCACAATGCATTTTCCATCTAATAATGTTTTTAAATAATTTTTTGAGTGTAAGAAGTCTCAGGTTATAGATAAATATTTTTAAAAACTCTAAGTTGCTAAATATGGAGGAAAATAGTTCTAACCTTTACTGGGAAGTAATCAGAATCTACAGATACTTTTCAGCCACAGGAGGGGGCTAAAGCATTGGTTTACTTTACTCTGTGTCAAATTCATTCATAATACCAGCTACATACATTTATTTTATATAATCCAGTGTTTTTTGGCTTTATCTGCAGGGATATAAAGAGACTTCTCCACTGCAAAAGCTCAGTCACACACTTGTGTTTTTTTTTTTTTCCTCCCTGCAGGATTATAACATGTGCCATAACTATGAAGTACTATGTGGAGGAGAATGTATCTCAGAGATCCTGCACCACCATTCGCCATGTTGTAAAGATGCTGGCCACCATCTCTGAGACCCTCATCTTCTTCTTCCTGGGCGTCGTTACGATAACGACTGACCATGAGTGGAACTGGGCCTACATCACGTTTACGCTGCTCTTTGCCTTCATCTGGAGAGGACTCGGTGAGAGCCTCATTTTACCCCCTCCTGTTTAAGGCCTCAACACTTTAATCAATCAACAGGTTTATCAGTCTAAAGTCATTTTCTGTCCTGCAGGCATCCTGGTGTTGACCCAGATCATCAACCCGTTCCGTACCATCCAGTTCACCTTCAAGGACCAGTTCGGACTCTCCTACGGAGGCCTGCGAGGGGCCATCTGCTTCGCCCTGGCCTTCACCTTGCCCAATACGATCAACAGAAGGAACCTGTTTGTCACGGCCTCAATCGCCGTCATTATATTCACTGTTTTCATACAGGTGGGCCAGTCGAATATTCACCTTGTGCTTCATATTATTGCTGTTTTAAAAGGCTTCCTACACATTTGGAAAAGGAGGGATGAGGAGAGAGGTGAGGGAAGGGGGATTCAGGTGGTTGCAATCTGCAGCCTCACCACTGGATGACACTAAATCCTTCACACTGGTCCTTCAACTGACAGCAATAAACCCCAGTTTACTTGTTAAGAGGTCTAGAAAAACAAATATGCACTACAGTAGGAAACATTACAACCCAAAAACACAACATACAGAAGATTTTCTACTGACTGAAGCCTCTACCCTTCTTGGATGTCATACCTACAACAAATTACAAATAATAAAATGTTTTTCTTTCCAGGGCATCAGCATCCGTCCCATACTAGAGTATTTAAACATCAGGAGGACCAACAAAGACCTGAACACCATCAATGTAGAGGTTCACACCAGGGTGAGTATCAGCTGTTACTGTCACAGATTTAGTTTTCTCTTCTTCATTGATTTTAGGTCTTATTTTATGTCTGACTTGACTGTGTTTTATCCAGATGATGGAGCATGTTGTTTCCGGTATTGAGGACCTGTGTGGACATTGGAGTCACTACTACTGGAAAGACAAGTAGGAGCTATTGGATTATGTATTTTAATGTGTATTTTCATTAATTTAGATCAAGATAGAGACGTAATCTTTTATCCGTTTGTCTGTGTGTCAGGTTTAAGAAGTTCAACGATCGTATTTTGAGGCGGATCCTGCTTCGAGACAACAGAGCCGAGTCCAGTATCGTGTCTCTGTATAAGAAACTGGAACTGCAGAATGCCATTGAGTTACTGGACACGCCTATGGGAGACCTGAGTGCAGCACCATCTATTGTTTCTCTGCAGTGAGTTAAACAGACTGATCAGTTTTAGCCTTATTTCATAGTTAATGGATCCTACTAGTACTTCCATGTTTCTCAGCTCCTGCGGGACATTTAAAGCACTTTTCGCTGCTCTCTAGTGGCCACAGGGGCTGATTAGTTTACTTATCCTCTGTGGTACAGAACTTGTCAACAAACGTATATTTTGTGTTAATTATTGCTTATTGTGGCTATATTGTGACCTTATATAAAAACAGGCCAGGGTGCCCCACTAAAACAACTTTAACTACAACAAAATTACCAACAACTTCCAATAAATTCAGCTTTTCTTCCATTTTAGTTTTAAGTGTTGTTAAGTCAGACACTCTGCAACCTAATAGCTTCACAACCTGGCGACCCAAAAGTTTTAGTAATTTTAGCATTAAATCAGCATAGGTTTTGCTAAACAAGCAAAGTCTTTAAGTAAGACAACAGAAACTGGATCTGCTCCCTAACAGTCAGGATGAGTGCATCAGCTAAAAAAAACCTTTACACCAAATCTAATTAGGCTCCAGCTGATGATGCTGGTTTCCATCGGATGGAAACTCATCTTAATGTTATGTTTCATTAGTGTGTCCTGTTCACTGCTCATTGCTCTCACCTCCAATCAGTGATGAGAAGATGGAGGCGTCTCGACCGAAGAAGAAGTTCCTGGCTGCTGACGTGAGGAAAATGCACGACATCCTGTCAAAGAACATGTACAAGATCCGACAGAGGGTACAGTCAACATGGAGGGAAACCTCGATTTTTATCTTAAAGGAGCAAAAATGAAGTCTGATGTTGAACATTCATATCAGCTCTTTGTAATAAAAACTGTTCAACCCTTACCAAGTCTCTCTCCATGTGCTCCAGACTATGGCGTACACCAACAAGTACACTCTGCCTGACGAGGGCCAAACCAGGGAGATTCTGATCCGCCGCCATGCCAGCGTCAGGCGCAGCATTCGTCCTGGAAGTTTCCGTGATATGGTGGGTTTTTGTTTTCATTAAAAATACATCACCACCTTCCTTCCCCACCTGCCTGACCTTTATTCTACCTCCTCTTCCAGTCTGCACAAAACATCCCCAGGTCTCAGAAGTACTACTCCCTCCAACCTGGTGGAAATCTGGAGTCGGCCTTTGCCCTCAGAAGACGAAGTCACGGTGAGTTTATAGAAATTCTCTGTTGATAACTAAACCAAACTTTGTTTTAATTTAGCACTAAGTTCAAATCCTGGTGTTACATTAGGTGGTGGTGAGGTGGACCGTCTTCGGTCCTCTGGTGTGTTGCCTCGCTCCTCATCCCACTCTCTAGTTCCCATGAGGAGGTTGAACACCATCAAGGAGGCTGGAAGTGCAGGGGGGCAGCCGGCCACTTCTGCCCGCCCACGCTCCCCCCCTCCTGGAGTAGACATTTTGGACGAAATGGGCCCTGCAGGTTCCCGCTTCAGACCCAGGAAAGCACCACTTCCTGCACCCAGGAGACACAGTTCAAATTGGGCAGAAGACGACGAAGACCCTGATGATGCTGAATATCCAAGCAGAGGGGTAGAACCGGTGCACCCTCCCCAGCTACCACCACCTCGTGGCTGGGCACCGGAGAACCAGGATCCTAGAGAAGTTGGGGCAGGAAATCCCCTTCTCAGACACTCATCACAGGGTTCTCGAGGCTCGGGGAGATCTGGATCATGAGCAGAGAGAAGGACTGATGAGTGGATGAGGTTTTACTGTAAACCTTTCTCTAAGAGGCAGAGCTACTCTGGAGGTCGAATTGGTCTTTTTGGTTGAGGCTTGCCTCAAAGAATCTTGATATTACCTGCCTGTTTTGATAAGTGTGTTGGGTTTTTTTTAAAATGCTCTTTTCTAGATAAAATTTTCCTTTGCCCATTGCGGTTTAATTCAACCACATCCTGTCCTTTATTCAGGTGAGTTGCAGGACAGCAGATTAAGCGAGGGAAAAAGTGTCCACACACTGGATTATAGCTCCCAAAAACTTTTTTAAATTGGGTTATAATCTAGTTTGTGGACACTACTTTTTCCTTAACCAATTGCCTTAATTCTGCCTCCAGTGATTGTAGAATATTTATGTTTGTGTGCATTTCAGTGGTGCACACAAACATAAACAAGTCAGGAAGGTTAATAGCTTAATTTAACTTTGTAATATTTAAAATAAGCACACATTAGATTGTTTACTAGTAGTTAGTTTATCATTGGTGTGATTTAATGACTAAATGATGCTAAATGTTTACTGTCTGTAAATAAATGCAACAAACATAGACTCTTTTCTTTATCCTAATGTTGCCTTCCCACACACTAGTTCAACATTAGCTCCACATGATCCCCACTGTCTTCTGGTAAAAATAGCACAATTTCCTGTGCTCTGAAGCCAATAACACAAAGGGATTAATGAGTGATTAACTGAGCTGTCAGTCAAGCCCACACAACAGGAGACAGGCCTCATGGTCACTTCCTTACTGTATATGGGAGCATGTTTGATTTGTTAGAGACATATCTAAAGAATTTGGACCACATTTTCCAATTCTGCTTTAAAAACTGTATTATTAGGGTTTTTATTTGTTATTTATATTTCACCACCACTTCCCCTATCCAATGAAACAGATGGCAGCAACATTGCCTCTACAGTGTTGGCTAAAATTAGCAGCAAGTTAAGCTTGGAGCCAATAACTCTGTGAAGTAACTCAAATAAGTTTGAGTAAATATGGTAAATATGTTAAGAGTAAAATCAGAATGGCAACTGTTCAGACATTTTTCAGCTCCTGTAATGAGGCAGTGAATTCTGTCAGGCTTTAGATTTGTCCACATGTTTAATGTGGCTGAAATAAGAGCGATACTTAAGTCATAAAGAGTTTAGACGATACGTACAAGGAGCTATCGCAAAGTGGTGTTTAAAGATGGGGCTAGCCGGTTAGCATGCTAACTTCAGAAGAGGACGTTACTTTCCACCACTCATAACATTTTTTTCTAACCTGGTGAGTAAACAGCTGCTAATGTTGGCTATGCAAAATTAACAAAAACTTCCATATAGTACGTTTAAACCAAAAAATACAAGAGCAAAAGTGTAAGGAATGGGTTTAATAGTGCGTTTAGCTGCTTAGCTGCAACCGTTAGCATACTCAGCTAGCTAGCATACTACCTACAGTAGTAACTAAGCTTTACTAACAAAACTCAAGAAGCATCAGTCATTACCAGCACTAACTGATCCCAGCTGACACTGAGGGAAGGCTACATCCTGGACAGACAAACAGAGACAGGCAACATCTTTTTAAAATAACAAAATCATCATATTTTTCCTTTTTTATCCGCATGTTACACGACAGACCGTCATCTTATTGTGCTGTCTAATTCTGATTTGTTTAACCGCCAGACTTACATTAAACGGCTTGAGATGGCAATTTCCTCCAGGATATAGATCCATTTATATAACCTGCTGCATATGGACATGGAGTAATATTACACTAGTGTGTTTGACCATTTAACCAATGCATCTGAGGACCCGCAGGTACTATTAAACTCAGGAGAGAGGAGATAGAGCACTAAACAATCTCTCCCGTTTGCTTTAATGCCCTCTTTTATTAGTCCATCTGACTCTCTGATGGCACTGCACACCCAGTATCGTCTTTCAAAGTTTACATCTTTATATCTGCCAGGCCCAGAGAGCAGGAGCTATAAAATATCTGTTTTTCTGTACACTGCTTTGTAATAATCTTGTTTCTTTAAAGGTGCTCCAAAGAAACTTGACTCCACTTGAAATTCAAAATAAAAAAGATGGGAAGAACAAGCACAGTGAGGTGTTCGAGAATCCCACTAAAATTGCATTTTGGATACAACTTGCTGCCTAACTTCTCTGCTGAGGCACAGGAAATGCATAAAATTAAATTCCACATGATCGCAGGAGCAGAGGGCTGCAAATGTTCAAATATAAGTTGATGATTTTGTTTAAAAGTGCAAAACAAAAATTCACCTTTTCCAGTAATTTTTTCTCTTATTTTCTTAAAAGAAGTGCCCCTGAATCTTTCCTTGAAGTTTATTGTTGGAAAGTCAATCGAAAGACTACGAGGATGTGCAAAACAACAACAAATAGGCAAAAAACAACAACAAAGGCAAGAAATAATATGTACAAAAAGGTGCAAAGGAAGAAACAAACAATTACGATAAAATCTCAACAAACAACATGAATAAGAAATGTGTCTAAAAAGGAGAAGGGAAAAGTAAAAATGTCTATCTGGTTCTGCCCCTTCATGTAAACATCCTCCGTGATGCAACACCAGCATTAAAAACTCTTACATTAATTTGTTGCATCAATGTCTGGGAATGGTTTTTGTTCGGAGTATTCCGGGGAAGAACACCTGGTTTTCCTGACTCTGTGCCAGTGAGAGGCGGCTGATGTATTTAAAGAAAGAAACTGCGATGTACAGTAGCTCCATACTTGCAAAGATAATATATAGATAAATCATTTCTCACATTCTGTTTCGGTCTGACTCTTTATTTAATGTAAGTTTAACACAAGAGATTCAAAACGACCATGAAGAGAGAAAAAATTACTACAAAGATGCATAAAATGAACCACAAGGAGACACAAAATGACAACAAATAGATTGAAAATGTTAAAGAAGCTAGAGCTCATCATTTGTTTCATGTCTGAGCCTATTGGCACATGTTCATTAGACATCAGCTCGTTTAAATGTCTCTAAAAATATCAATAAATAAGGTGAAAATTAGAAAAATTTAACTTTATTTTTAGAAAATGTGTTACAAGTTAATTTATATTAAAAGCAGGCTGAAAAACTCTTTCTTCACTGCTCTAAGAAGAAAAGTTGACATTTTTTGCAGCGTACTCATGATTTCAGGAGTAAAAAATGTGTTGGCATTTACTGTGAAATTGTCTACATTAACTAACAAGGTGCAGAAGTAATTTTTCATGTCATAACTAACTGTAAATCCTCCCCACTGGCCAGGAGCCTCATTACACTCCACTCTGTGTTTGGAAAAGTGTTAGTCTTGATTACTCTGGGCTTCTCGCCTCCTGCACAGCTGCTCTAATTAAAGATGGTCCACTGTGATTACTAACATTTCATTATTTACTGAAAATCACCACAGTATGAAATTAACAATTTTTGTAATGGGTAAAGAAAAAAAACCCTCAAAACTCATGATAAATGCACAAATTTGGAATAGTGCGATTAGGGGGAATTATAAATATAGTGAAAATATGAAGATAAATAAGCCAATTAAACTAGCATAGAGAGGCATTATAGTTAGTTAAAATACAAACCTGCGATCACACACATAGATCCTCATTTGACAATGATTTGTGGTCACTTTACGTGAGTTTTTCTACATCTGTCAGTTGTTTTTTTTTTTTTTTTAAGTTTATTGCCTATAAAGTTAACATTTTAATATCTGCTAATTCACACCATTTGTCCTTCTTTGATTAAGAAGCTAGAAATGTTAGAAATACCACATTTCCTCATTTTGTGTGTTTATTTTCCTGTATTTGAGGGATTATGTAGTGGAATTTATAATAAATATCTCCACATTTTGTCAGTATCATTAGGGACAGTTCTACAGTTACGTAATTTGGCCTTTTCTCAAGCAATTACAGCAGCATAAGAGTCTTTTCTCACAACTTGAGCCGTGTGCTTTAACACACAGAGGGATTTTTTTGGATTTTCAAGCATTAAAATATAAAACATAATGTTGGTTCAAGGAGAAATGAGGATGATGAGCATGCTCATTATCACACATCCTGCAGTTTCTTTTATCAAGAAACCAGAAGTAATACTTGAAAGATGTTCTGTACAGGGTGACCCTTCATCACAGTCATTCAAAATGGCTTGAATAAACACATAAGCGATTTGCTTGTGTATAAATCTTTAATATCTTGTGAAGTAAACATCACAGAACTGTGGTTAATGGCTTAATTTGAAGAAGACACTTGTGCCAACAAATATAACAACTTAAATGACTTGAGTAAACAATCTCCATGACAGTAAATGGAGGTGAACTCACAATTTTAGATGACACAGCCCAGCCTCAAAGTTATGGGCAGATTTCTAACACTGTGTGTATAGAGCTCTGGTGGTTGACATCATGCAATCCCAGCATGCAAATTTCTAATCTAATATAATAGCTTTTTGGAAATTTTGTGCACCAATTAGCAAATGAATGAATTCACCCAGATATTTTTATTGTTGTCTTGTATAAATGGATGGTTTTAGTGGTGTGGCCATGTAAGAGGTTTTCCATTCAGTCAAAATTCTGCAGGGACAAACTCTGAGACATAAAAAAAGATGAAATTCAAAGTATTGTGAAAAAGAATGCCAACCTGTCAAACCTTCACCAGAAAATCCCAAAAATCACATTTATTTTAGCATGAGCTGGGAGTCAACCTCTTGCATGAATGCTGCTCTTTACAACCTTTTGACATTTTATGTAAAGTGAATGGAAATCTAATAGAAACCTGGCTTGTGAGAGTTTATAATGTTAGAAGCTGAGCATGCTCAATGAAAGCGATCATATACTGGATGATAAATATGATTAGTGGCATGGAAAATGGCCAGCTCATCAAATATGCATCACTTCCATACATTTTTAATGGGGACAACAGTTTACTGTAACGTATAACAACAAATCTGGGAAGAGCGATGAGGATTTAACATGTACACATACATATGGATATGAGGCTTATAGATTCATTAATCTTTCACATCCTGTCAGGAGCTGATTTATAATCTGTACATATTGAGTTTTATTAAGTTAACAGATGTCTGATATTTTAGACAAATCTCATTTGTTCTTTCAAAGTGACTGATGGCACCAAGTTAAACTTATTGGACACATTCTTGTGGCTATTGTGACTCTGGAAAATTTCCTGTAAGTAAACATCCAAGTTCTACCATCAGTAAATAACTGTAGGGCATAAATTCTTCAGGAAATAAAGTCTCGGAGTCTTGGACAGAAATAAATCAGCTTGCCTGCTTTTTGAGCATCATCATGTTCAGATATGTGTTTTTTTTAAACTTGTGCTTAAGTTTGTGTAATTCATTTACATTGATCACTTATGGTAATATTCCTGATGTGCCATTTAATTTTCATGTCACTGTAGTGTCCAGTCTGTCCTCAGTCCAACAGGAGAGGATGAAGAAGTAACACCACCCAGAGGACTTAATCCAACCTCTTGTCAGCACAACAATAGCTAAAGCTCTTGGTAAGTAAACAGCTGTTAATGCTAATGTTGGCTACGTAGCGATAGCAAGCACGTACACATAGCACATTTAAAGGGTAAAAAGGAGAGAACATTAAACACAACATATCTTATTCTTTCTGTGTAATTAAAGCAATTAAAAGAATTAAACACTCTGTTCTATAATTACATTACTTTAGTATGTTTTAGCTGAAGCTGGACAAACAAATTTGGAACTCTTGCAGTAAAAATTATGGAAACTGGATGTCAAGGGCAAAAACATAACTCCTGACAAGTGAACTGAATCTTTCCTTTGCAGCTTGCAGTTGTTTCTCTCTGCCTGCTTCTCCTCTATCTCTGCTCATTTTGAATAATGTGGATTTATCATGTACATTTAAAATAAAGTAGCACAGCTTTCAACTGGATTTTCCACATCTAGTTGAAGCAAACAGCAGCTGGTTCATGGGGGGTCAAAGTTTTTAGTTCATCCTGTCAAAATACCTTTTCAGGCGAACACTAAACCCCCTGCTGTAAGATGCTTTGAATACAAGCGTCAAAGAAATGCTTTAAATGTTAAAGCTGAAAACCAAACGCCTGCAATATCTTTGCCTCCAGCAAATTTGCATTCTGATCAAGAAACGTCCTCGTATGTGGGAGGCACTGGCAAACGTCCTGGTTTATGAACTGTCTGTCAGCTGCATATGAAGCAGCAGCACATACTTGCTATAGAGGGAAGAAAGAGGGGGGAGAGAAGAGAGGGAGGGACTGCGCTTTAAATGTGGCATTCAGACCATTTTCTGCAAGAGAGAGAAACACAGGAGGGAAAACAAATTCTGTAATTTTAATGTGTCGCCTTGGGGTGAAGCTTCATTAACAACGAGGAAGAGCTTTTGCCAGCCTTCAGTTTTCAACAGCGAGAAGCAGCCGGGGGAAGTCGCAGGGAAAACTTCAAGACTGAGCTGCTAGGAGTCTGCGACTGACAGCCAGTGCCACGGATTATATCCTGATATCCTGTGTTTCAGGTAAAGGAGCATTCTGCCAAAGTGAAGATGAATCAAACTGCATCCGTCTCTCATCAGATCGAGTGTCAGCCGGCCAAGGATACCAAGGTAGGACTGATTTCTTAATGATGTGGTTTGTTTCTCATCCCCATTTTTTCCACTTTTTATTGTCACTGCACCACTCTTCTTCTTTGAGTTCACTGACAGTTTGGACCGTGCTTTTAAACAGCAGGCACTTTATTTTAGCTTCCACTCTCTCTCAACAATTCATCTTGTATTTCTACCAAAGCTTTTAATCAATGGTTTGATGCAGAATGCTTCTCAATAATTCAGGTGTTGTCAGCAATAACTGCCAAACAAAGGTGAATATTTTGGTTTTTTATGAAAGTCATGTCAAGTTTATCTGCATGAGGCTTTAGCATATAATCAAACAGCTTTATACAATGATGAATAAGACAGAAAATGAAAATGCAACAGCTCTCTCAACCTTACACCCTCACTGTATAGAAGATCTATTTTTCTCACTTAAAAATGACCTATTATCTTATAGAGGCCTGTCCAGAAGAGACTATCCTCCTGTGAAACTTGAGTCCATGGGTCATTTATTATGACCCACAGTTACGTCTACCTAGTGGCTGTAGCAATTATGATGGTAACACAGTAGATGACATAGTAAAGAGCTGAAGTCCACATCAGGAGGAGGTTGTGGTGGATGGATGGGTTAATAAAACACTGGACATCCAGTTGTCTTTGTAGTTTATTCAATCCACAACCAGTTTTTGTCCATGATGACACCCCGTTTAATTCATTACGTTTATTTAATTACGCTGTTTTTTTCCTCTTATAAACTTTATCCAGTCTTTGGAGACCTGAAGTATGTTCTGCCACCAAGATCAAACACATTGTCGTTAATACCAATAACTCAAGAACGTAGTAGAAACTTTACAACTTTAAAACATACTTTATACAACAGGTACAACACGCGGAGCAGATAATCTGATTAGATTCTCGAGCACATCACTGCATAAATTTGCACGTCAAAGAGGGAACTGTGCCTCAACTGGCTAAAGCTAATGCATTCATACTGATACCAGATATGTAACAAACATAGACAAACACATTGGTATGAAAAATCTTTGCTAATTAATGCACTAATTGGCTTAATTAGGAGGAAACTGATTTTGCTTGTGAACACAATAGATCAAGATCAATACATAGTGGAAACTTGATACTTACTCCGTATGGAGTAGATGATCTGATTAGATTCTGGTGTCTTGCTGCATAAATTTGCATATTAAAGGCACAGTGTGTAGGATTTATATGGATTACAATATTCATAATTATCTTTATGTTAGTGTATAAGCACCTGAAACTAAGGAACACTGTATTTTCATTAGCTTATAATGAACCCCTCATATCCACATAGGGAGTAGGTCCTGTTGTTACACTGCCATATTTCTACGGTAGCCCAGAACAGACAAACCTGGCTCTTGAATGGGCCTTTTGCATTTTTGATTTAGGAATTATAAATATTAAAAGATTCTTAATGATTCAGTGCCTCTGTATGCTAAAACGAAGCTCCATAAGATTTAAAACAGCAGCGTCTTCAACATATATGCATAGATGCAGCAGGTTTCTAACAATTAAAACTTAGTAAGTATTAAAATACTTAATAACGCATACACAAATTTTTCTAAAACTTACAATAAAAGAAATGAAGGCACTGCGATTGTTAGTACGTCAGCGATACTGGATGATCAAAGTGGAGGTGTGATTTCTGTGACCTCCCCGTGTTTAAAGGCTGATAATACAAGGCCGAGACGCAGTGACAGCAGCTAGTGGAATAAAGGCTCCAACATTAAAGAGCTTCATTACTGCTCGCAGTTTATGCAAAGCGGTTCTTAGCTGCGAGCAGATCCCTCAGACAGCGAGAGACGAACAGCCAAAGTATAATCCCGTACAATCCTGTGCTGCTGTAGCCCCACAGCAGCAGGATGGGAGTAATCTGGCAGGAGGTGGCTTCGATAAGAGCTGCAACTTATGCACAGAGAGAACAAGTATTTCCTTAGATACATGAGATCTAACGCTTCTCGTGTTGTTTCTGCACTTTTTATCCACCAACGATCTGGTCCAGCATTGACTTTACAACCTTAACAAATCACCAAAAGGACATGACAACAGTAAAAAATGACCGTGGATGCATTGTTGCTTTTCATTTGCATTATTTAGCCTGAGTGGTTTTAATTGTGTCATAAATCATAGCTCAGTAATCCAGCCTGGTTTTAGCTGCTTCATAAATAAGCTGCTGCCTCTTGGGATACAATATGAAAATTCTGCTGATGCTTAAGGAGAGATATAGATATAGATTTTGGATTTATTAGTGTGATTTTGTGCCTTGTAGCTGATACTGGGGAGATACAGTAACCCCCTCTGGTAAAAAAAACAAACAAAAAAAAAAAAAACAGTAAAAAAAACAGAAAGAAAGAGAAAGAAAAAGGTATGAAAACTACTTGAAAGGGCTGTAAAAGTTTCCATACAGGATGTGTTGGTCCGTCCACCCACACACAGGACAGCCACCGAGGGGGAATTCACAGCCCTAACAGAGCAGCTGCAGTGACCCTCTATTCATGATCGACAGACGGCTTTACTGCACGTCAGTCATCTCACTCTCTGTGCAGTCTCAAAGCAAAGGTGCTCCGGAGGCGAGAAATCTAAACATAGGCATCAGCAAAACAGAAATCAGAGAATATAAACTGATTCAGATTTAACCAGGGACATTAAATATGCATATAGGCACTGCTAACATCTTTTTCAGTATCTCTAAAAGTGTCTGGCAGTTGGATCTATACATTTATTAGAAGGCAGCTGTGTTTGA
Organism: Lates calcarifer; assembly: GCF_001640805.2. Taxonomy (NCBI): domain Eukaryota; kingdom Metazoa; phylum Chordata; class Actinopteri; family Centropomidae; genus Lates; species Lates calcarifer. The sequence goes on from NC_066854.1 coordinate 2,729,687, forward strand.
GTGACTTTACGGTTTTATACGAGGGCTGCAATTAATCTTTTAGTCAATAAAATGTCAATAAATAGAGAAAAATGTACATTTATTGTATTTAAATGCTAAAGCCCTGGCTGGCTGGGGGAAGTAACATAAAAACCATTTGCTCAGTGGTTTGTAGCAAAATCATGAACTTTCTAATGAACCAAGATAGACTGCGTACACAACCAGAATACAACAATAACAGAACAAAGATAACAAAGACTCCACTCAGGAGCTGGACTAGGAGGAAAATTAAACAAAGTAAAGAATTAAAACTCCAATCAAACCTAACCAGGACACAACTGAAGTAGCAGCCCTAAGGTAAATGTGGCTACACAACAAAAAAACCTAGCAAGGTGTGTGAATGAGTGTGAAACTAAACCAAGGCCCGGTTATCTCAACCAGAGCAAAGGCAGTTCAGCAGAGGAGGAGCGGAGGGCCGGCCTACAAAAGATCCCACCAATCCCAGGCCAGAGCTCACACAGCCCAATTTGCATAAAACAGAAGTTAAAACAGCTAGCCACAAAAAGAATCTGGAGTTTACAAGGGCCTCAACGCTGTTCAAAATGACAAAAATATCCTATTTATGTTGATATAAAATGGAAAATGAAAATGAAAATTGTCAAACTGAGAAGCTAGACCAGTAAATATCTCTTGCCAAATGATTAAATTGTCATAAATTGTCTGACTGATTGATGAATCTACTGATTGTTTCTGTCCTATCTCCTGATAAGAGCTCTTTACAGTCCTTCCCCAGCAGTGGTGATAGTTTCCTCTGTCATTTTTGAATTGAAATAATCATATTTAACCACTTTCCTCTAATATGTAACAGAGAGTGTAGATGGAGGCAGGTCAGATGTGAATCTGATATGCTGGAGGGTTTATTATATATCAATATAAAGCTTTTACATGAAATGTGAGACCATGTCTGTAGTTTAACTGTGATCCTGATGAAGTGTTATGTCCATATGGTTGGTTGTGGGGTATAAATTTAACCCTCAGAGCTGGGTCAAGTCAATAAGTTTGACTTTATGAATGTGTTTATTATATTGTAGTGGAACAAAATGTAAACAGCGGCTCGTCTTCCTTCATTTAAAGGAGATGTTGTACTGTTTTTTTTGTCATTACGGTAATCACTCCCTCTACATCTCCTCATTTTCAGTCGCTGCTTGGTTGTTGCTAAGTAACTTGTTAATCCAGGACATTTTTATCATATATATATATATATATATATATATCAGTCAAATCCCATTTGCACAGGGTCAGGAGAGTGGGTGTGTGTTCATACACCAGAGTTTGCAGTGAGTCAGTTGCAGGAGGGCCACGCATCACTTTTAAATGACAAGACGTTCTTGCCGTTCATCTTCAGAGCTTGCGTTGACACCTTCAGTGAGCTGTTGACATTGAGAAGTCTGATTCTTGTTATCATTGAAAACATCTAAAACTTTTATCAGTCTCACCTTGAACTCAAAGACTCACAACACAGCAAACAGATAAAAAAAAACTAACTCAGTCATTTGTCAAAATTCAATAACAAGTGCAGACTATTCACTATTAGGATACATTATGGAATAATTAACAGTTTTAATTATGTTTCTCATCCAACTAGAGGGATTTTGTCTGTTACTAAACCACATTAATTTGGTGCTAATAAACTCCATGTCTCTAATTTCTCCTCACAAATAATTGCTTAATTTTCTGTCAAATTTAACCTCTTCAGGCAGCTAATGAGTATTCAAGTGAAATAATCTGAGGATTTCTGATGTGACTGTTTTAGCCTCCTTTATCGAAGCAGTTTGATGGAAGATTGATAACACTTTGATTTCAGTATGGTCCACACACAGAGCAAAACATTTAAACCAAAACTTGGGTTTCAGTCGACACAGCTCAGAACCTGCACTGAGCTGAACTCCTCAAGCCTGAAACCTGTGAAAGTGAACAGACTGCCGTCATAACAGAGTTTAAACAGTCCGATCACACTCAAAAATCACTGAATATTAACATTAGCCCTGTGTCGTCACTGCCATCTGTTACCGTGGAGATGGACACGGGAGTAAAGAAGCTCGGCAGCACGTGAGCGGCGGAGGAAGGTGACTAATCCTCTCCTCATCAGTCTTTACTGCGCTGAAGATGCTCATAAACATGTCATTAACATGTTGAACTCTGAGCGATGATATGCAGCAGCAGCTAATTTTACCAGCTCCCACTCACTCAGTAAAGCTGCTACACCTAAACAACATTATCATGCACGTGTTGAACGCTTTGCTGCCTGTGTCAGTGAATAAAGGCAGAAAGGAGCCCTTTGGGTTTCTGCTGCCTGAACAGATTCATGAGTTTAGACTTACAGAAATAAGATTTGTTGTTCAGAAATCCTAAATGCAGAGCAGAGCTGTTTGCACAGCCTACACTGTTATCTTGTGAAAGCCAGGCTGTGTGTGAGATGAAGAGCCGCACTGCCAAGTTTCTGACTATGTAACGCACAAGAATATCATCATTTCAAACCGAGGCAGAGTGACAGAGAACAAAACTGTGAATTACTATGTCACATAATCTGAACCAAATATTCACTGTTGTACTAATGCTGCAACAGGTATTACACCTACTGGATTCAGCAACCACAACAACTGCACTTAAATATTTATTTATTACACTTACTCGTCACATTTCTTTTGTTTTTTCAGTCCTGTTTGTTTTTATTTTACACTAAAGACCCTCAAGATAATCTTCTGCATGTGTACATAGTGTAAATTAGTCATATTCACTTATCATTAATAGTCTTTATTCTCTTTATTTAGTCAGTTTGGCCTTCTCGTTGTTTCTCCTCTCATGTCTTATTGTGATTTATGTGAAGCAGCTGCTCTCTCAGGGAAACAAATATTCACACACATTAATCATGTTTTTGTGTACAGTCTTTATTCAGATAAAGTTTTGAATGTTCAAAAGTCATAAATTCTCATACCATCTTGTCCCTCATTAATCAGCTCTCTAAGGTTCAGTATGAGACTGATCTACAGTGCTTTTCACAGCAAAAACAACATATTAATCCTTCAAGACAGTTTATATGTTTTGAACTAAATTATTACAAAAGTTTTTAAAATAACATTTTAATCAGTTATTCTACAATCCATAGAGGCTTCTATTACTACTCTACACTTTTATTTTAGCTATATGTATCACAACCAGTACTAATATTTCTGCTACTATGACTACTATAGTAGCATTGTTACTTCTGTGATTACTACTTTGCCTGCTACTACTACTCCTAAATTACTGTATGGCAGCATAACAGTGGACAGATTAACCAACCTCTAGTGATAGAAAATGCCCATGTGGAGAAATTTCTATGGAATTTGCACAGGTTCCATCTGTAAGACAAGTAATGCAGGATGTCTTTAGTTGTACATATTCAAAGAACTAAATTTCAATTAATAAATGCCCAAAGACAAATTAACACACAATAAATCTGCAGCTTTTGATGGCTAGATAATGGACAAGAAACAGAGTGCATACAGTTGTGTATAGATGAATGCAAGTCTATTTTTTGTCACTAGAGGGCAGCCTTACACAAATAATAGAAAAGCAGGAAAATGCAGGTTTCCCTCTTACAAAGCCTGATGCTTCTACACCGTGTTATTCTGATTTTATCTCAGTGATATTCTCACATTATATTCACACAACAGACACATGCAAATGCAGGCTCGTTTGAGTTCACCCCATCAAATCCAAGGATCCATTCAAACCCTGACAATAAACCAAAAAAACAAAGCTTTAGTTTTTATACCTGCTACATGCTATTCACCCATATTCACCACAATAACCTGCATGACCTCGCCTAAGTGACAGAGCTGTTCTTTTATCTGATATGCTCTTGTCCTTGTTGCACATTTACTTTGAGGTGGTTTATTTTTGGGTCAGTGAGTCACACCATGGCTCATATGGCGCCATGAGGAATAATCTCAGGTTAGACTGCTCTGAAATATAATTGCCCAAAATCAAGGTCACTGCTACAAAGGCAGCAGCCAAAAGCAGAAACTACTGTATTTCTCTTCACCTAAATAACAGCTGCTAAACTCAGGTATGTAACAAAATAGCAGATCTGGAGACGGGGGGATGTGTACACAGGAAATTCAAGGACAAAATCTAGAAGCCAAGTTTACTGCTTTTATTTGCAGATGTCCTCATGCGAGCTGTCTTGATATGATTTAATATAAATTAAAGCAACAAAATGTTATATGTTATATGTTAAATTATACAATTGGTGATGAGTTTTTGCCCCAAAACATAAGAAATCTGAGTTTTTCTTGCAGCTATGAACACACAGCTAATAACTATCATTAGCACTTTAAGCATTAATCACTGAAAACAGCAGGAACGTGCAGGTACCAGATACATGCTGTTATAACAACACCTTCACCCTCATTATTGTTTGTCACCTGAAATGATCATTATTTTGGAAAAGTTTCGCAGGCCTGGCACAGTCACAGAACATTTACTCCTGAACTGATTAATTAAGCTTAAACAGGAATGAGAAGATAATCAGATTTACAAACACAAATTAATGCATTTGAAGTGAAATTATAGTGAAAGTCTTTGCCATACTTGTGACTAATGTTTCTGTCAGTTACGTGTGAAGACAAATACAGAGGAAACTGGAAGAAGACCAGGCAGATGTTCAGTTAATTGCTACTGGCAGCCAGTCACAGTTGGTCCAGTATTTAGCTGAATTAAAAAAACACTGAGGGAAAGACGGAGATAAGGAAGGGCTGAGCGGCTGAGCTGTGACGTCTCTGACTAATAAAAGCTTTTCTCTTAATCAGTAATGAACTCTGTGATCCACGACTTCTCTCCAGGTGTTAATATGGGAGGTTAGAGGGTGAAAAATGAGTGTGTGTGGAGATGTAAAATAATGAGCTCTTGTGTTTTCATCCTGTAGCTTCAACTGTCTGAACTCATGATTAGTCCAAGTTGTTTTACTGAGCTAGTTTGAAATTTTGGGAAATCAGATGAGAAGATTGATACCACTCTCATGTTTGTCCAGTAAATTTGTTCATATTTATTTTAGTAGAACTCAGGCTAACGTAGTGTTAGCTTTAGGACTGCAAACAGAGGGAAACAGCCAGCCCGACTCTGCCTGTACTAAGTTAACCAACTGTTACTCAGATCTTTGAGCAGCGAGCTCAGGAGTGTAATGGGTAAAGTTTGGATTGTAGGAGTGCATTGTCAAATCAGTGGAGTACAACCCACCAGGTTAGGTCAACGATAACATTATTATGTTTCAGAGTTTACAGTTTGCTTGTATGTGCCTTTATCATGTGAGCTCATCTTTGGTTTTTGGTTTAGAGAATCTGCCGTTTAAACCTGCATGTTGGTCTATTCCTCTTTGTCTCTCTGGCTTCATTTTAGCAATGCTGCTGTATTCCCAGATCTCAGCAGTTATTTTGGAGAGTTGAATGTTATCATAATGAATACAAATGATGACTGATGGGCCATGAAAATAATACCCAAGTAGTAATAAATGAGAATTATCAATTTTATCATGTATTATGATAAAAAATGTAACTGCTAACAGCTTGTTTTCTTAGTGTGGTGAACACTAAAACACCAAAACCACACAAACATGATCTGTCAGTTATTGGTTATGTACCAAATCGACATGTTTTTGAATGAACGTTGAATGTTAACAATAAAGAAGGGATTATAGGTTTGTTTATCCGAGCAAATGATGGCGAGTAAAGAATCAATATTTTTTAAAACTTTCTTTCTCTTTGAAACCCACTTTAGCCTGATTCTCCTTTTAACACAGAAACCGAATCAATTCAGCTTGTTGGGCCTCAGTGTCACCACCAGACAAACTCCCCCCGACACAGAATTAGATTATCAGAGTAACGATGCCAAGTGAAACTAGGTTGACTGATTTCACTTATGAATGACACCATTTTTTATGTAGTAAAATCAGAACACAGGGGTTTTGAGTGTGTGCACGAGTGTGTGCCAGACGGCTGTTTACTCTGAACAGAAAAGCCAGACAGACACGGTGGAGGAAAGAGAAGGAGAACAGCCTCTTTTACTTGCTTATTGTTGCTGGTTTTTGACTCCATTGCATTGCACAGCTAATGCATTTTTTAGTGTTTTTCGGACAACGCTGCCCATTTCTGAGTTTGTGAAAACAGTTGGATTCGCAGGAGGGGAGAGCGTCTCGTTGCCTGAGTTTGATTCCCTCACAGTTCAGTGTTTTGACTGGAGAGACGTCAACATGATGGACCCGGAGCTCAGGTTCCTGGAGGTGAGGCGTCAGTATGCTCATTTATAGAAGCTACAACACTGTGGTTCTCAAGGAAAGAGCTGAATGAGTGATATAACACGCGGGCCTTCAGGATATTATAAACCAAATCTGAAAATTTCTGTCTTAACTGGAGAATATTTAGGTAATTAATAGTTAATAAAGTGCAGATATATAATCAAATGTTTGTTATATGTGCAGTTTGATACCGGGTTGTTTGTGATGAGGTGACAGACCTTCATCACAGAGAGTGACGTGAATGTTTTATCATAAAGTCCCAGGAGTGCTTGCTGCCTACAGGGAGAGTCAAGTCTCTGAAAAACAGCCCCTCTGGGACTCAAAGTGTGTCAGGACTCAGATTATTGTTGTAAGCATGAGTGATGAATGAGCTGCAGAGTGTGTTTCTCTGAGATTTCAACGCAGGATGTTGGGTATATGGTGCAGAGTTTTTTAGCCAATGGAAAAAACTGAGTAAAAGAGACAAAGCTATTACATAGTTCACATCCCATTAAGTACTGAGGTAAAGTTAGTGGACCAAAACAAAATGAGCTGTTTCTTACTCGAACCAAGTAGTGAAAGCTGAAGTTATTTATCTGGATTTTAGGGGAGAAATTACATCAGTTGATGGTTTAAATCTGGTATCAAAGGCTTCTCCACATGATATTAGGAAAATGTTATAAAAATTATTGACATTATTTTGGTAAAACTGTGACTAAAAATTGGCCTGATTTCCTCCATTAATTGTTTAGTTAGTAGAATGAATGTCAGAAAATGATGAAAAACATCCATCACGGCTTCATGAAGGTGACATCGTCATATTAGGGCTGCAGCTACTGATGATTTTCATTATTAATTATGTTTTCAATCAATCAATTAATAGTTCAGTCTATGAAACATCAGAAAATATTCAGTTTACAAACATCTAGCAGATGAAATACATGAAAGCAAAGTAGAATATTCAAAGTAATTTAATTTAATACGTATGTACGTATTAAATTAAAGTACGTATGCTATTACAGGACTATGTTTCTTTCATGGAACAATGCCACTGATTCATATGGAATATGCTGGTTTTTAGAGGCTCTTTCTCAGGTCATCTTGGGTAAACCAGGTCCAATCAAAGACCCAGTGTCATATTAGGTCTAACCCAATCTCCAGCCAAAGGTTATTCTAGAGAGCCATTCCTGGTTTGGATCTCACAGAAGATTTCTGCATTCAAACACTTGAACTAATATGATTTCCGAGTCTCTCCAGCCCAAAGTGTCACATGGTTAAACCCCACCGGTAAAATTCACCGTCTTTCTTTGGATTCTCGGTCGACTGAAACCCAACCAGGGCCTCGGGCTGGTTAATGAGAACTGCACACTTGGTCAGTCAGTAAACCTTGACCTACTTTTTTCTGGGTCAAGGTAGTGGATTCAGTTTTTCCTCCACAACCACTGCTTGGTTTTGTATCTAATCAAGTCGTCCTCAGCACTATGTAAGTGTCTAAAAGCTGCCTGGTTGTTTATGGCCTTGATTCATCAGATGGCCCAGTTTGCCTAACTCATAGTTATTCAAGCTTTTCATAGCTATCATGCAAAAACAAGTAATTTTGGTTATTTATTCTTGATCCAAAAAGCTCACTCTTTCATTTATGCACCGCTGAGCTCTGGAAATCTCACGAAATCCATGTGTATAGATTAAAATATCCATGTGTATCGTCATGGAGATGACTAATATGTTTTTGCAGGTACATGGCTTTTATCTGCCAGTAGCACTACACTCCCACTCGCAGCTTACTGTCTTTGTGCCTGTGCTGTTTGTAATTTTGCATTTCTATAAGTGGATATTTAGGCCTCGGGGAGATTTGAAGTATTCCCACAGTTCAGAGTTTAAGGCCCCGTCTGCTGCAGAACACAGGGAAATATAAATTACTATTCAAGGAGGAGACTTTAAAGACTGAGTATGGCATTTTTTTATTGGGGGTATTTACAGGTTCGACCTTGAGTAAATTTCCTCCCTGTATGACTTTGAAGACAACCTGGGAAGATGGAGTGGTAGTCATGTAATTCTGTTGGCTTTCTGTTTTCTTTCTGAGAAACTGGAGGAAAAACAATTAGAGACTTCTCTGTCTCCAAGTGTCTAAGTGAAGGACGCTGTTACTTTTCCACTGGGACCTGTGGGTTGTGGGGTGGGGCCTCCATGGATCCCACATCCCTCAGATGCTCAATCAGATTGGGATCTGGGGAGTTTGGAGGCCGTGGCTCTTTGTTGTGTTCCTCAAGCCTTTTTATGAGCAGTTTTTACAGTGTGGGTTGTGTGCTTGGTCTACAACGTTTATGTTGGTAGTAGGTGTCAAAGTAACGGCCAGATGAATGTCAGGACCCAAAGTTTCCCAGCAGAATGTTGTATTGTAACATTATTCACTTTCCCAGAGAGAAGTAGTGAAACACTTTTCCTCAGTATTCTGTGACTTCAACCTGCTCTTATCAGGACTTTGCCTCAGAACCTTCTGGGTCAATTAACCCACTTAGGAGTCTTCCTTATCAAAATCATACTTTCCCACCAAACCTCAGTGGTACCAAACATGGAGCCCTGCAGGTTTCCATCCTGGCAGCAGGTTAATTACATTCACCTGGCATCCCAGGTGTAAATCAGTCCCCAATTAGACAGTGGGAGTGAAACCCAGAAGGGTTTAGAGATTGGAGAGCGGGAGGAATCTCAACTGTTTTGGCTCATGACCCATTAAAACAAAGTGCTGCCTTTTCACTGCCTCTGGCTCCAGCTGTGAAGTGTTTGGAGCTGCTGATTGAAATATTCAATTTTCTTGTTTTCTGATCCATTTCGATGTTGATCCCAGTGTTTAAAAGGTTTGTATGTCTTGTAAAATTAGTTTTGACAAAGGCAAGAAAAGAAAAATTCTCAGTCTCCATGTTAACAATGATTCCAGCAGAAGCATGGATATTGTGTGCACAGTTTTAGACAGAAAAGACATGAAGGCTGGTGCACAAACATACAGTATTTATGCGAGGAGAATGCAAACATGCAGAAATGCTGGAACTAGTAATGCATGTGCACACACAAACACAGATGCACAAATTAGCTTGTGGTTTGGAAAGACTGTGGAGAAGATTTCAGCCTTGGGGACATTAGTGAACTTCCCAAGCACCAGCAGAGGTCAGAGAAAGAGAGAGAGAGAGAGAGAGATCATTTCCATGTGGTCTCAGATTCCACCTGTTAAATATTTAATGGGGAAGGGAAGAGAGTCCAACCCCAAACTTTAAGGATCTTTTCCACCCTCTTCCTCTGTTTCTGCCTCTTTTCTTTTTCACTCCAACCCTTCTTATCTTCCCTTCATGCACAACGTCCATCATCCTCAGCCTCTCTCTCCCTCTCTTGCTTTCCTCTGAATGTTCAGTCTGTGGCCATTTTCTTCCCTCGCTCCACGCTTGTTGACCTCGCACCTTTCCCTCCGCCTTCATCCGAGCACGAACACTGCTCATTCAGTTTCCATCAATCGCGCACACACACTTGTGATACTGCACATCTCGTGTTTGTAACTCACTGCTATCATTACTTAACCTCTGAAGATCTCAGTTCTGAATTTAAAGATGCATTAGGCTCTAGAGAGGCACTTAGAGATAATGGTTCGGAAAAGATGAAGTTAGAGGATGAGCTCAGCTCATGTTTGCATGATTGTCCAGTTTTGATGCTTTATGCCAAATAATGAGTGAATGATATGAAGATACAGCAGAGAGGAAATGCAGTGTGTTATATAAGCTGATAAAATGGCAGTATTTTTAGATTAAAATGTTGCTCTGTGCTACTTTTTCTTTTACATCTGGACCAAGCCTGATTCAAAAACATCCAAATGTCACCTCTTGCCTTTGAGATGAATATTGATGATGCCTGTTTATTTCAATGGAAGAAAACTTTTAAGTATTTTATATCTTAAGCAGTGAAATTAGTTACAACTGTGAGTCCAGATTAGTCTCTGTAGCAACATACAGCAGGCATCCACTTACTGGAAAATCCCAGACTCTTAAGGAGGAATTATAGCAACTTAGTGCTGCACTTCCATGAAGTGTGGTGACGCTCAAGAGACAGATTTTAAAAAGATCCTAACTTTTAATCCCTAATATGGGTCAAGCTCCAAAAGCACTGGATCCTACATTCCCCAGTACCCTTAATTCTGACATTAAAGAATCATCAATTCACCTCACACCAACCTCTGTCACTGATCAGAAGGACTGGCAGAGCTCGTCTACTGACTGCACAAGTGTCTGGCCCAGCCTACCTGCTGCATGTAACTGACACATATAATAATGTCACATGTTTCCAATAAAGAGGGGTAAGCTAGTGAATCAGAGCGGAGATCCAACAGAAATTTCAGCTGACAACCTAATCAATCATCACACTGCAGGCAGGGAGAGCAAAACTGCTTTGTCACGGCTGTCTTTCTGACTGTAGAACAAAGCCTTTAACATAAAGATAAACCTAACCCTGAGCCTTATCTTAACCCTTACAGCTGCTGTCCAATCACAGGTCAGCAGCTTACAATTTTCCTTATCATATGTACCCGGGCCAGCTCTGCCCTGTAGCACACAAAAACAATGCTTTTCTTTATTTTCATGTCTTCTACATGCATTCTCAACATAAGCATGCTAACTTGTTGCTGGGGACGTGTTGCTTTGTCACAGCAGGGTATCTATTTTTGTCTGCCACTGTTTAAAATTGAGGACCCATCGTTTAGAAAATTGCTGTGCTTTTCAAGCGGGAAATCTGCAACTGAGCTCCAGAATGGGAAGATTGGCAGGCCTGGCAACGGTAGCTAAGGGGCCTTAGGCTATTCTCAAATTGAGAAACAGGTTTTTGTCGTTTTTCAGTCTTTGAGAGAGAATTTTTTTTGTCCTCATAAGTATACACATATACCCATTATACACACACACATATACACACACACGAAGAGACACCTATCTGCAGGCTGCTTTGTCTTTTAACATCTACTCCTCCATCTTCATTTGTGTGTGCTTTTTTTCCCTTCATTTTCCTCCCTCCTGTTATGGTCATTATTTTTAGATGGGGTGGTGGACACAGTGTGTGTGAGTGTGTGTCGATGGGGTTTGTGTCTTCGGGGGCTTTCTCTGTGACACCTATCAGTTTGCATTCAGTCACTTGGCAGCAGGAAAGGCCAGCTGGTTACTGATCTGCTCGATTGTCTCGCTTCATTTTCCTCTGAAGGGATTTTGGATGAAGCCTCGGTCCGATGACACGCCGAGCTGTAATCCTATAATTTATTTCCGAGGGATATTCTAATACGAGATATCACAGAAGGGCTCTTAGTCCCTGAAGTGATACTGTAGGAATAGTAGAGTGACATCATCAGAGGTAAAAATACCGCAAAGTGCTACACACAGTCACACTGTAACTCCTTATGGGAATATTACACTGCCTTAGTGATACTAATTCACATGAAAACTACAAATACCAATAGTTAGCACAGAAGTCTGTGTGTTGCTTTTGCTGTCCGGCTGAAGGAAGAGGATCAGTGTGTTACTGTTTTACTGTATCAGGGTTAACAGTATCATATATGTGGTTACTGTAAACTTACAGCTTGGTGTTAGAGAGATACCTAAACTTCTGCAAAGATCGTAATTTTAATTTAATCAAGGCATGCTTTGCATAATTTGTCAGCAAAACAGATTGCTAATTAAATCTCCCACACGATTTTTAGTTAAATTAATGACTAAACTAATGACTGAGTTCAAGTTTTTAATTTCATGCTGCAGCTTTAATTAAAATGAGAGGTCATAATATGGCTGTTTGATATACTGGCCTTGGGACCTGAAGTAAATATTTAAAACTTACTGTCAGACTATGTCACATTTGTAATATATATATATTTTTTAATATGACACATTTAAGAGGCACATTTTTGGGGAAAAACCTCCAACATACCACCTGTATATAACATGTAACAAAAAATATAAAAGGCAATGCCATCAGTATTTTTATTCAAACATAATGGAACATGTCACAGTTTACTGAATGTGAATAATCCATCACTGCAAACTAGGTTTTACAGTAGCATAAGCTGCTGTAACTTTGTTAGTGTTCATTAGCTAATGGCAAGATGACATCTGATACAGTAATAAAACACATAGATTTAAAATATGTTCTGTTCTTAAAAGAAATGAAATAATGGACAGTGCTGAAAAAAATGGTTGAACTTTGTTGTTGACCCCTGCTGTGTAGGAAAGGGCAAGCATGATGTGATTTTCAGCACCATGGACAACGCAACATTCACTCAGGTTCCACTGAACAGAGTAACAAATTCAGGACCATGGACAGAGCTATAGATAGATAGATAGATAGATAGATAGATAGATAGATAGATAGATAGATAGGTTGATTGCTTGATCGATTAACTGGTGGTCCTATTTGCACAGCAGAAATTGTGGACATGGACCTTTTCAAGTTAGCCAGAAATATATAAAGTGACACCGGATGTTGGTATTAGTTATAAAAATAAAAGCCTATGAAAAAACTGGATCAAAACTGGATCTCATTTTCCATGATGTGAATTTGAGAAAGTGCTCATACTGCAGTATTCTCCTCCAAAACAGGTTTGTACTCAACATATATAGTCAAATAGCCAATCACAATCTGCAACTATCTATGCCTTTTAAGCATAAATGTTAAAAAATTCACTGGTACAGCTTTTTGTTAGATTAAATAATTGTAAATGGTATATTTTTGGGTTTGAGACTGTTGACTTGATGTCATTTTTGGATCTGAGAAATTATAATGTGCACTGTTTATTCATTTGTGACATGTTTTAGACAGAACAATATATTGACTGATTAATTAAGATTATTTGCTGATGAAAATAATTGTCAGTTGCAGATGTAATACACAAAACATTCATACTAATAAGCCAAGGACACGAGGAAAACAAAAGACAAAAACAAATGAAAAAAGCAACTGCAAAGAAAACAGCAAAGAGAATCATAAAGTACAAGGATGATGAGGTAAACTTAGAGTAAAAATGGCAACAGTGGAGACCTAAAACTCTGACAAACATATGAAATACCAGATGAAAACAATACTAAAAATTCGAATTGAAATCACGACACAGATATAGCTGTTGCAGCTTGTGAATTTACCTTTATTTTGAAAATCATAGCGGGAAGTCGCCCTCGTTTTGATCCACGCCAGCTTGACGCTCCTTGCTGCTAAATTGACGCGCCGACAGGTCTGGATGTTATTACCGGGGGGAGCCGCTGTACTCAGGCTGAGGAACGAGACTGTGGCTCGGGTACAATGACAGCGTCCAAAGACCCGACCAAGAAGAAACCGAAAGAGGCGCAGCAGGATGAGGTACAAAGAAAAGAACTGATTTATTGTTGTTTTTTTTTCAGCTGTGAGGAGATAAATCTGCTCTGTGAGGACAAGGCGACTGTCAGCCTGTGCTAAATGTTGGAAGGACAGTGTGGGAAAACTGTGGTTACTAGATGCGCTTTGCTGGTGCTTGCCTCGAATATTACAGGATTAGTAAATGGAAACAGTAGAATAAAAAATAACAAAAATATAATACAGTAAAGTAGAGTAAGGTCAATGCAACAACTCACAGTCACGACAGGAATATTGTACATTTTCTCTGATCTCTTGTGTTGCATGCAAACATTCATTTTGAGCTGATTTAATGGCTGTGACAGGTGATTTCTTTTCTCTGGCTGATTGTAATTGATGCACAAACTGTATATGAGAATTACAGTCAGGACACAGTGAGTAGAAGTGATTGTCTGTCTCAGTAGTTCCCAGTTTTCCACACCAAAGTTGTGATTCTTGTCTTCAGGAAGTCAGATTTTTGATCCTTTGCGGAGTGTTTCTTGTCGTCATTGTGCATGCTGTGGTGTGTGTTTGAGCAGGTGTGAGAGCAGAGGCTGTATAATCTCATATTGTGTGATGTGAGTTGCATAACAGAGGCTAGGATAGGGTACATTATCTCCCGCAGAGATAGAAGAACTGGTGCCTGTCAAGCATTAAAGTCAGACATGAGAAGACTGCATGATGAGCAGCTTCAGCTATAATCAGTCATGACCATAATTACACACAGCAGGATATTTCCAAAGCTTTGTGCACTAAATTACAATGTAAGTATACCTCATGTAGAAAATATAGAGCTGTATTACTGCTTCACTGTATGTATTACACATAAAAAACAACATTTGGAAGAAGCTCGCTACAGTTTTGTGTGTTGTTTTGCTGGTTTCCTTCAGACTCTGACATGCTTTGATACATTTTCTGCTTCCATGGGAATGTCAGTTTTTTCCTCAAGTAAATATTGAATTTTGTTTTGGGCTGAGAATCAAGCTTTATGCATTCGTTCGGTTAGTCTCACTGAGATCAAGATCTGAGAACTTGAGATTCACACAGGACTACAACTAAGGATTCATTATCTTCAGTCCAAAACACCCATCACACTTTCCTGCAGCACAAACTGACATCACAAAATGTTGTCCAGTGCCAAAAAATATTTGATTTATGAGAAGATAAGACAATTAAAAGCAGCAAATTATCAAGTTTCTAGTGTTTACACAGCCTGGCTAGCTCAGTCAGTAGAGCATGAGACTCTTAATCTCAGGTTCGAGGGTTTGAGCCCCACGTTAGCCACAGGATTTATGCAAAATTGCCTAGTGTGGGATTATCTTATCTTAGAAAATGACTTAAATGATTAATCAGTTAGCCGTCTAATCATGCAACTCATTCTCATGAAATTAGCATGAAATTTAATCTATTGATTTGTGTGCACAGGCAGAAATTTTCCATTTTTTGTAAGACTCACATCTAGAGTCCTGTGGTTAGGTTTAAGCAACAAAAGCACTTTGTTGGCTGAGAAGAAGAGAAGAAGAAGTGAGGGGTGAGAGGTGAAATGTCTTCAAGAAACCTTAAAGAAGTTCAGTTGCCTTCAACTTTAGCACTTAAGATAACCAGACATAAGTGAAACAACACTGTAGTCGCTACAAGTTGATATTTTGTTATTGTTTTTTTATTTGCTGTTCAATGTGGCACAAATCAATACATTAAATTTCACAGCTACTTAAAGTGGTGTTGCAGTAAACTCCAGTAATGTGGTGGTGAGCGTCGTATCTGATGTGTGTCAAGACTCTTGGTTTTTGGATTTGTTGTGGTGAAGATTGGTTTACACATTGACCTCTCATTGTTCGCAGAACTGACTGTATGTTTTCTTTGGCTTGTTTTTGTCCACCTGGTCTGTAAGCGAGTCTTTCTTGTTTTCCAGTTGCTCAGGTAATCTCCCAGTTTCTACTGTGTCTTTTGAGTTTTTGTAGTAAATATCTGGGATTGTATGTACTTTTCTTTCTCTTTGGTTGGTCCAGACTGATGTTTGGTTTTGAGTTTTGGACCCTTTGTTTGTTGTGTTTCTGTGGACTGTGTAGATAAATTCAGTGTGTCTGGGTGTTTATCCCATTCCTCATCATCTTTTCTTTGTCAGCCTTTTCTTTTTATTTATTTATTTATTTGGTTATCAAGGCTCAGGTTTGTGTTGGCAGGTCTGTAGATGTTTTTATGGCTCACAGAAGAAAATCAACCATCCTCTGAGTCTTTAGTTCATCGGCAGCCATGTTAAAATTGCTTATATTTGTAATTTTTAATTCCAGAGAAGTTGCATATAATGTGTTTGCTTAGTCTCATTGGAGCCCAGTAAAAAGACTGATGTATTACTGCGTCTTTATCCCATTAACCGTCTCCCTCGCTCTCCAATGCACAAACACTCGTAAACACAAACACTGACACACGGACTTGAACTCCTCGCTTGCTTTACTCTCCACTGAAGTGAGTCTGATCAACAGACTGTTGCAATGAACTGTGTCGGCTTTGCACACACAAACACAGGCACACACACACACACACACACACATGTATATATATATATATACTCTCGTACACACTCACGGACACAAACATACACACACGTAGCATGCAGAGAATTAGCTCAGAGATGTTGAACTAATACTCAGAGAGAAGTCGATGGCCCAGTGGTGTGCAAAGAAAGCTCTACCCACTGCTGTGTGTGTGTGTGTGTGTGTATGTGTGTGTGTGAGAAAGAGAGAGAGAGAGAGAGAATCATTTTTTTCTGCTTCATTAATTAACAGTTTCCACCTCACCAGCAGTTTCTAGGCACATTTGTGCCTCTCATCTTCAGTGTCTGACACATTCATTCAAAACGACTCCATCATCATAATCCCTCAACACTGAAGTCTGTACTATAATGCTATGGTTGTTCATCGATTGATCATTAACTATTGATGATCAAATAAGTGCTGGATAGATTTTTCAAGAGAAATGCCAAGAATTATCTGGTTTCAGCACCGAAAATGTATCAATCAGTGACAATGAAAATAATTGTTAGTGTCAGGCCTGTAGTATAGGTAATTCACTGTAAATATAATGTCAGTGCTCTTCAGTAGTCAGTATGTTTGAAGAACGGGAGGTATTCTGGAATAAAACTTTATTTTTAACTCATAGCTAAGAAACAGTTATATAGAATTGGTATGATCACTCAATCATCATCTTCACTTCGGTCAAATGTAATTTTGTCACCACAATTTTGATTTTGTTGATGATTTTTATTGCCATTTGGTTCTTATTTTTATACTTTCAGCCATTTTTTCTAATGGTATCAATCACTTTTTAGTTACTAATTAATTGAATTACTTGCACCTGCGAGTAGGGCAACATTTGTCGGCAGGGTTTAAAACAACTTTCATGTTAGTCGCACTTATATTTGGAAGAGAAAACAGCACTCTGGTGAGTATAAAGTTATAATAATTGATAGAAACAACTGTCAAAAGTATAAAGGGAAACCACAAGTTGTCATAAACCTGAATTTTCCTTTAAAGGCGCTGTTTTTTTCTATGGCTACAGAGCCAACGTTAGTACTGGTAGCTATCTTGACGCACCGGTGACACCGAGACGGGCTGGGGCTAGCTGCTTAGCATGCCAACGTCGGTTGAAGAAAAGAAGTGATAGAAATAGAGGTAAGGACTAACAATAACGTCTCTCCCCACCATGAGACAGCTTTTGGCGAGTAAAGGAATAAAGTTTGATGCTGAACTCGCAACGTCTCTCCTAGTCTGGTAAGCCAATAGCTGCTAATGCTAACGTTCACTGTAAAGCGCTAGCCAAACATTAAGCAAACTCCCATGTTTGTCACAACTGCTGCTAATGCTAACGTTAGCTTTTTTTCAACTCTACAATGCTAGCGACATTTTTACCGTTTAGCTACATCTACCATTCTGCCCTCCTCAAATTAGCCATTTTCTTATGCTGTATCTGTCTTGCTAAATTAGTAATGTCTGACTTTATTGACTCATTACAGAAATAGTTCAACATTTTGTAAAATATGCATAAGGTTAAATGAAAACTTTGATTCTGTTCGCATATCTGTGTGGTAAATATATAGCTGGTTAGCTTAGCCTAGCATAAAGACTTAAAACAGGGAAACAGCAAGCTAACAAAATCAGCATATTGCTGCACACAACAAAAGATGTGTGCTGGTGTATTTAGTTCAGAGAAATGCTGGTTTGAGGTGGGAAAGTTTAAATTCTTTAAAATTGTTTTTTTTTATATGGGAATATGAGATGACAGAGCTGCTTGATATCAAGATTATTCTCTTCTTTTCAACTGTTTTTCTGCTGCAATAACAAGTCACGTACCTTGAAAGCAACGTGTTTCTAACTCATCTGTCTAGTGTTGAGTGGGAGCACTTTATACATGTAAGCTGCACAGAGAAAACAAGTAGTGCTGTTGGAAAAGTTCATATTCAGTCTGACACATTTGATGTGTGAAAGAGGCTTCACACTGTCCTCCTTTATGCTTCTATGTCTCTTGCTGATGCTCTGAAGAAAGGTGAATTAAACGCCATATGACATCTACCTATTACACTTCCCTGCAGTGTCACTGCTGGAAACCTGCAAGCACACGTCCACGCCTGTTTTCTGGCCAAATCCGTGGTAGAACCAAAAGCCCTCCTTGCATCATCTTCTACCTCACTCTTTTCTCTCTGTCTCTTTCTAAAGTCTTGGCTACAGGTAACTTTCATCATCCGAGCCTGAAGTGAGAGTGAAAAGATCAGTTTGGAGAAATGATGTAACCCGGTAGCTTCTCGAGCACCAGGTCGGAGGTGTCATCACAGGAAAGAAAAAGGTTTCTGCTGTCCAAGAGTCTTAAAGCAGACTGCAAATTTTTTTGCCTTTACTGCAGATAAAGGGTCACCTGAAAGGCACAAAATGTAAAATCAAAATCTCAGTTTATGCTCTATGTCAAACCCAAGTGTTGCCCTTTTTTTGTAATACAAAAGGCTTTACTCTGATGAATGTTTTTGGAGGGATAATCGCTTCTCTGTCTAGACAGGATGAATGTAAGCTGCATAAGAGTTTGTGTCCTTTCAGTGTCCAGTTATAAGAGGAGCTGGACTGCAAATTCAAAAATCAATCCATCTGATAGTAAGATACTAGAGATGAATGCTAACAAGTCTGCTTGAATCACTGATTTTATACACTTTACTTTTTTAACTTTTTAATGCTATGTTCTGACTGATGATGCACATACCTTGAGTCTGTGATTGGATGACTGAGGCAGCTCCTGTGTACATACATATGTTTATTTATGGATGTGTTGTGATGCTGCCCGTATAGCTGATGAAGGTCGGACAGGCTGAAACGTTGTAATCAATACATTTTTAAGCAGTAAGCAAGACACAGTGCTGGAGAAAACAGTCAGGGGATGATCAGAGTTAGGAGAATATGTCCAATCTGTCAAGTCGTCGTGACACTTTAGTCTGGACTAAGGCTGACTCTACCATCCCCAGTCGTTTGTGGAAGCACATTATTATGACCCACAGTAACGTATTCTTGTTGAGCGACATTTAGTGGCCGTAGTAATTATAACATCTATCAAGTACATGTAGTTTAAGTGCTGACAGACTCTGCTTTGGGGCAGGTGGATGGGTCAAACAAACTTGACACTTTCATGTAGGAGACCCGGGTTTAAAACCGTTTAAAACCTCACAGTTATTGTTGCTCCTTTGCTAAGCTATTTTCGCCAAACCTAAACCCAGCCAGGTTCGTTTTCATGCCTAACAAGGCAGAGATCGTTCAATAACGTTAACCATTTGTTTATTACTGTTATCGTGTTCTGGCAGGCGGCATTTCAGGAAACGGTTGTAGTCGTATTTAAGTGTGGGAACAAATGACCAGTATGGTTGTGTGAGTTGGAGGACTTTTTGTTGGACCTCATTAATCCTCTGGATGAGCGGACGCCGTTATCACAGTGTTTGTTTTTGTGTGTGTCTGCAGGAGTTTGTGGACGTCAGCCCGCCGCAGAGGAACTGGAAGGGCATCGCCATCTCTCTGCTGGTGATAGTGGTGGTCTGCTCACTCATCACCATGTCTGTGGTCGTCCTCACACCCGGTACGTCAGTTGCTAAGAGAAAGATGATGACAGTAACAATTATGGAAATAGATAAATCAGAAAATAAAGTTTTAATAAATACATTTCCTGTGCTCATGTTTCATATATAACTTATATTTAAATTAAAAATGGTTTTATAGTTTTGACAGGCTTAGACTTTAGGACCTTTGCAAAGCATGAGGGCTTTCTTGTTTTGGAAAATCACAGCAAAACAGTTGCTTTATACATAATTTATGGTTACTATTTGATCCTACTTTACTTCTACTTAAATATAAACATATATTTTATCTCCTTTAAAGCCGCTGTGTTGGATTTTCTGACAGCATTGCATGCTGCAGGGAAATCTCTTGTGAAAATATGATGAAACATAGAATATGTGAGTGTGTGTGTCTGTGTTTGTGTAATGGTCATGTGTGCATTCATGCACAAGTAAACAGATGAATATGTATATAATCACTCTCTTCACCAGTGCGTTTCCCTGCCTCTCTGCTCCCATTTGTTTGCCTTTAATCATAAAAACCTCAAACCTTAAGATTTCTTTTCAGGTACCATTTTGATGCAGTGTTTGCTTTTGATTGTGTCTCTGCTTTGTCCTTTGTTCTTCAGAGATAAAGCGGTGAAAATAAACTGGATTTGATTGTGTTGTTTTCCCCAGTGGAGGTCCCCGGCAGCAGCAAGTCCAGGCTGACTGTAACAGATCTGTATAAACCAGAGTTCAGCGTTCATGACCCTGAAGCCACGTGGATCAGCGGTGAGTCTGGAAAAAATCACTCAGCGATAAAAAGAAAAACAATGGGAGTGAAAAAATGAACACATATTGGCTTTTCCTTTTCATTTTTCTCTGTGTTACTGAGGCTCGCAGTTTCCCATCCACATGGTTTTTACAGCTGTGAATACTGACAGTCTCCTCAGTCCTTTTATGTACATTTAATTATGATGTGTTGAAAGTCTGTGGCTGTAGAACGGAGTCTTGTTCTGGATGGTATTAACTAAAAGTGTCATTGTTGTGACAGCTAATCACACCTGTAGCAGACACTGTCACTTCTGCTGCTACAGTAAGAAGCTCATTAGCTCTAGTGTTGATTTTATTGATTATAACTCCTGGTTTTCCGTCTGTATTAGA
The DNA here is from genome assembly GCF_001640805.2 of Lates calcarifer. Taxonomy (NCBI): domain Eukaryota; kingdom Metazoa; phylum Chordata; class Actinopteri; family Centropomidae; genus Lates; species Lates calcarifer. The sequence goes on from NC_066854.1 coordinate 2,750,584, forward strand.
CAAGTACGATAGTCAGACAGTAGGAAATTGTGTTATTAAAAAAGTCTAAATTTTTCTGGTGCTTACTTGGCTTTTAGCTGCATTGCATTCTGTCTGATTTTAGGCTACTGTGGGTGTAGAAACTGGTCTCTGTGCCTCCTCCATGATGGATTTCTTCCACTGTGCAGAGTATTTGTGCAAAAAGAGACATGAGGAAAATATGACAGCAAGACTCGCCGTTATTGTGTGGCAAAATTTCTTGAGAAAAGGCAATTTTAATTAGTTTCTTGTGGGGGAAAAACATAATCTTGCTACTTAATGGAGCCAAAAATGGTTTAATGTTTGCTAGGGACATAAAAGCAAGCAAGTCAGACACTGAAACTCCTCTGCTGAGTTCAGTGTCTGCTCAGAAAAAGACATGGAGCTGAGGTTGACATATCTCAGGAGGAGAATCAGGAGGTGAGGACGATGTGACATTGTGGGGAAAAGTGTGATGATGATATAACAGAGGAGAACAAAACAGTGCGACTTTGAGAAGGAAGTAGGAAGGTGACGTCTGTGTGAAGTTTGAGGGACGCCACGTGAGCTCCAGACAGTAAACCAGACGCGGTTTGGTTATTTTTATCTCCTGAAAAATGAAATACATGTGCTGCCTTGTCCGGGGTTGTTTAGTTTGGAAGGAACAGCTGGTCATGTCTGGCTGCTTCCTGTTGCCTACAGAAATTCAGAACAGTTTCAGATTCGACAGCTGGTTTGATCGCAGCGTGTTTTAACACCTTTATACCCTTTTTTCCCACAAGAACACCTGCACTTGTCAAGGTTAATTTTTTTGCTCCGAGCTTGAAGCCTTGGAATTTTTGAGGAGGATGAAATTTACAAACCAAAATAAAGGTCTTCAAATTGGCAAAAAAAAAAAAAAAAAAACATGACCTAGATCTAACTGGATTTTCATACAAGAGTGTTTCTGTTACATTTATGAACCACACGCAGTAACTTTTAGAGTCATTTATAGTTGTGTTTGTGTCCAACTGCTGAATATCCCCTCTCTTTTACTTCTGTTATTGGTCTCTGACAACTCCTGAGGGAAACATCTGGCTCTTTAGCTGCTAAATGCTCCACTATGTCTGCCTTTTGATGCTGAGAAGGTGGTGTACAGTGAGTTTTTAGGGCTTTTTCTATGAAAACAGTGCTATTGGAGCGGTGAGAGTGAACCAAAAGCACCAAAACAATGAGCTTAAAGGCGCAAAAATATGTCAATAGTAGTATGTAGACATAAATAATGTTTTCTGTAGAGCACTTTTAAAAACCAAAAAAGGATTTTGTTTCCATGTAAGGAAGCAAACAGATGAAACCTAAAAGAAATATAATTAAAAAGAAATAAATAGATAATTCAAAGATTATCAGGTTATTTGTTCCCATTATTAGAAATGAGAAATGATGTTTACCAGTTGTCTTGGAGGCAGACGATGTTGACCAGTGAACGTACAGTATGAGCTTAATAAAAAAACAATATTGTTCATCTAACCACAGGATGGACATGATCTTTCCTATCATGGGAGATGAAACAAGTTCCGAGCTCTGTGGGAAGTGCATGAGCAGAAAATGAGAATTTCTCCACCTGAGGTTTCATTACAGACTCCAAACATTTGTCAGCGAAGAGAGAGGTAGCCGGTAGTAATTCCATATTTATTAAAACCATTCATTTGCTGAGATTATAGTCTCTGCAAGGAGCTGATAACTGTGAGCTGTCTGCAGAGTTACAGTGAATTCATAAAGGTGGAAGAAGCCCTGATAATCTCAGAGAGAGGAAGTTGTTCAGGCAGGTAAAAGTTAGACAACGTAAAGAAAACACAGTGGTGCACATATTCACTTTGTCCTTTATTGTTACAAACACTGATGTCTGTATTTGACCTCTGAGAACAAAGTTAATCACATATAAAGCTGAGACAATTTTAGAAGATCCATGATGCGTTCAGGGCCACAGGGAGAATAAATACTGTGGTCATTAGTTCAAATTCTCCCAGCAGGACTCCATCTACCTTTAACTAACCACCAAAAAATACTTCATTCATTCTTTATATATGTCAGTGATAAATTAAATTAAATTAAATTACGTTATTAAAAATTAAACCACAAAAAACATGTTTTATTTATTAAATGCTTCATTAATAAATTAAATTAGTTTTTATTCATAACCCTAAATTATAATTCAAATATTATTTCATAGCCTCTTTTCAGTTCTGATTATATTATATATTTTTTTCATGTGATTATTTCCTAATATCTTTACATATTTTACTTCTCATCGACTCACAGTAGGACTGACTTTTAGTGCTAAAAATAATAGAGTTAGAGTAGAATAAGAGTTACTCTTACACACACAGCCTCTGATGCCGCCTCTGATCTATTGTGTCTTTTTTGTGCATAAACACATGAGCTAATTGAAGTGACCCCTGCTAACCTGCATATCCAAACACAGATGGCCTCACAGTGTCAGTGAATCAAGAGCACGACGGCCGACAGTGACTCAGGGTCAAATATCCTCCCACCCTGTGATAAACCAGATTTAGGCAATATAATAATAACACCACAGTGTTTTTAACCTGTTATCAGAAAATTAGTAAACAACAAAAGATATGTTGTGTTTAACAAGCATTTTGAATACACGTCTCCAGCTTATTCACAGGTGTAAACAGATACTTCACCCTGTTTAATTACTACTATACCTCACTCCATCTTCTATCTATATTCACTGATTAACGTGCACTAGCTGCAGGAAGAAACGTCTGCAGGAGACTGGACTTTGCACCCTGTCACAGATCTGCACTTGTGTTGCTGAGCAGTAATTCAATATTTGCCCAAGCCCTTAATGCCACAGCAGGATTCATATGTGCAGGAATTGACGAGTCAAGTCAGGAAGGCCCGCCCAAAACCAGCTGATTGACAGCTTGGCTCTTGAAGGAATAACAAAAACAACAGGGGAAAGTATAGATACAGATATTGTATAGCCATTTTTAAACATCTACAAGTGAATGAAATGCTTCAAACATGCAAGTTAGACTGTAGGAAGTGATCCCAGTCTGGCTGTTAGAGGTCGTCTTTTCAGCAGCTGTAGCTCAGCTGTTCAAGGGGTCGGCCATTAATTGTAGAGTTTTGTCAAAGTGTCCTTGAGCAAGGCCACTAAACCCCAATTTGTTCCTGACTGAGGGGAATAATCTTAAGTCTCTGTGGCCAAAAGTGCGACAAATTCACAGCTCTCCAACTGTATTTTTCTCCAGACTAGTCATCATCCCTCCACTCGAGTTCACCGACCTTTCTCTCAACCACCCCCCCAATCTTTCCTCCAGGCCTCATCGCTGACACCTCCTTGTCACATTTTCCTTCCCATGTTACATAAGATGCTCTCTGCTGGGGGTGTTACAGTGCGACCTTGGTCTATGACAACAGAGCTCTGACCATTCCTCCACACGTTCTCGCTCGTATTCGAATGCGGAGAATCTAACATGATCATGGGGTTAAACTGGTTCCTTGACAGCGTGACAGATTACGTGACACGGTGATGTGTTGACAACATGACGGCTAAATTATTGCCTTAAGAGTAAAGTCAGGAGAGTAGATGGCTAAATATCTTCGTAACACCTTCCAGGGAGTGACAGAAGGTATAAGAGGAGGGACGAGAGGCACAAGGACAGAGGTGGAAGGAGAGGGAGACAGTGAGAGATAGCCTTCCTGCTCTGGATCTGAAACAGAGATCCACAGCCTGCTGTGTCCTTTCCTTCCACAGGGAGATAATACTAATGACTAGTCCTGTGGCCTGTGGCTTCTCATTATGGGCTCTGGTGGGGATGGCCTAAAACACACACACACACACACACACACACACAAATGCATGTATACATGTGCTTGTGAGGACCTTATTTCACTCTCTAAAAGAGGGGACACTCATTTGATCTGAATACAATTCAGCTCTACCAGCTGGAATTGACAATCAGCAAATAAAACTGCATAGTATGTGGTGTTTAAAGCTGCTATAATTATTATTTTTATTTGAGGAATGGTCATATTATTATTTGTATACAAATTATGCAGGTTCCCGCAGCTTTCTGAAGCTCTTTAGCATCGTTAACCTCATTTTTGTTTGTTTGTTTGTTTGTTTTCACGCCCCTTGCTTTACTGTTTTGGTTCAGTCTCATTAGTTGAAAAATCTCAACAAAAACGCACTGTACTCTATTTAATCAGCACCAAACAACACAGACTTTTAGTTAGATAGAAACTACAGGATGAGGTTGCAGTAGCTAAAGAGTCAGATATTTTGTTCAGCTAACATCGATTGAAGAACACACTGAAAAATTATTTATCATCATCAATTATATGTATATGTTATATGTATATACTGGTGTCTAACAAGCTTTCGAGACACAAAAAGACATGATGGATCGTCTGTATATTGTTGTAGAATCAGAGGTGGCGTCAGCTCAGGTTTAAAATTACATCACCTACCAGAGTGAGAAGTGAGTTGTTTTTTAGTACCTCAATAATGAATTTTTCAACCCAACAGGGTCAGCTGTCCCATTAGCTGTTATGTTGAAATTGATGATGAAGTTGGGAAATTACCGCCTGACATGTTGTGTGGCGTAAATCTAACGTTGACTTCGGTGTGTGATGAGAGCTGAGAGACACCCACCCCCCGGTCTCGACCTGAATTTACTGCCGGTCCTCCTGGAGGTGTTTGTGGGTGTAATTCAAACATGTCTGTAATGGAAATTGCTTCCTTGACAGCCCCCCCAACTCATTTCCTCTTCTCTCTTCTAACATCCGAGTCAGGCTTCAATAGCTGCTCACCCTAATTTAATAGCATGAGGGACACTTACATCAGATCTCTTATAATAGTACTTCAAGAAACACCAGACTGTTGATGAATCGAGTGAAACAAAGCAGAAGCCGGTGAAATTCACAATGAATCTCCAATGCCATCAGGATGCCAAAGTCACGTCCGACCACTTCACAAAAATAACAAAATAATATAAGAAATTAAGATGTGAGATTGCAGCTCCTTGAGTTCACCGGCTGCTAAACAAGAGCTGAATATTATTAAGATAATATTTCATCTCAACGCCGTCAGGAAACCAGAGCAAAACAACCAAACACATCAGCGCCTTAAATCTGTTTCCTGACCACACGGAGCACGTTCGTTCAGAGTGAAAGGCACAGACGAAGGATGAATGCAAATAAATAATGTCATCAAGCTCACATCCTGTGTATTAGATAGATTAGATCGTGAGTAGTGGCAGCATGAAGTGTGATCTAACCGTAGTTTTTGAGGACGTACAAGTCGAGAACGTGCTTATGATGTGAACCCCCATTAGATTTCCAGGTCTTTAACCTAACTAATCTAAAACCAAACTTATGATTTTAAAAAATGTACAATACGGCAGATGTAGGATTAATTTAAATCAATAAATGTGTCAGATTGCTTTCATTCTGCTTTTTTGCAGGCCTGTTCCAATGAAGTGAAGTTACCATTGGTTGCTTGGCCAAGCGTTAGAGCTTCCCCATTGGCTTTTGTTCTTTCAAAATGAAACAGCGAGAAAATCACTTTTGAGAGCTTCGGTAGTCTTTTATACTTAGGAAGGTTCCTAAAGCTGGTTGAATTCTCTAAATGTTAAGGAGAGGAGCTTCGGTACCTCCTATCTTATCTTCTTTAGCAGAGGAGACACTGGACCTTCCTTTACAAAAGGTCCCACAATTCCTTGCAGCAGTAGCGTTTAAACTCGTAGTTTCATCGCGTGACACGATCCTTCCCCCCCTCTAAAAAATTGTGTTGTCTCTACAGGCAGAGAGCAGCTCATCAGTATCCCCTACTGCTCTCTGCTGCTTATTTATGATTTCCTTGCATCATCATCAGCATTATAGATGCTACACTGATTTTTGATGTTACCAAGGGAGCCTTACAATCGCCTTTCAGCAGAGATGGTTTCATTGTCTGTATCTAATTTGACATTCCTATATGCTGTGTCTTTATAGAGTCATATGAGTGAATTATTCATGCAGTTGTTGTTTACATTGTGTGTGCTTAATGTATTAAGTAAAGCTTATTTATGCCAGATCCATCTGAGGATGAAAAAAGCATCCAGGTACAGGGAGGAAGATAGCCAGCATGTATGTGTGTGTGTATGTTTGTGTGTGTGTGTGCAATCAGAGTGTGTTATGGACGAGTGCTTCACGCTGCTTGGCTTTGTTGTACATGATTGCTAATGAGGTTTGTACAAGCAATAGGCTACATCTTTAGAAGTGACCCCTATGAATAAAACAAAATGAAAGATGCATTAGTTATGATGATATTATGTAAAGTAACTAAATCATGTGGAGACATGAAACAATACTGCAAAAGCAGAATCCTCTCTTGAATAATGTATCCCCAGTAGATCCTCTGTAAATCTTCTATTACTGATACATAGCGGCTTCCAGAAATGCAGACATCTTGTTAAATCAACCACGTGGGCCCAAACAGTACATGCACTATATGCAGAGCCTAGTGTCTCCAATTGTCACCAGTTTCCTTAAGTCTTTTCTCTACCGACAACTGCTTGAAGTTTTTGATAAAAGAAATGTTAAAACATACTACAATACTATATCTTATAATGTATATGTACTATAATTTAAAGTTAATGTGCACAAGAGCTTCTAAGAAACTTGCTAATGGAACATTAGCAACATTTTTTCAAATCTGTGAAGCAGCACTCACTTTTGAAAATGTTTCTATTGTATGAGTCATGTTTTTTACTTTTTTCTACCTCGTCATTAGTGAACAGTTAGCCTGAAAGATGTCTCTCCTCATGCAGCAGTGAGTGATTGCCTCCCCTGCAATCAGCCACAGATTCACTCCAAATGAGTTTCAGGAGTTGATCAGGAGGGAAAGGAAGAAGCGGAGGCACAGCTGCTCCCGGTTCAGTTTGATGAGGATGGTTATAAAAAAATGAAACGGAGATTGACTTCAAGGACTGGAAAATAAGAAACATCTTTCAACTTTTATGAGGAGCATGCAAGTAAATGGAAAAAAAGTGAAATATGGGTGCGATGTTAATCTCAGAGAAAATTCTGTTTTTTGGTGTAAATTTGAGATTTTTTGTGTAAATCTGTGACATTAATCTCAGAGAATGAGTTTTCTCTTGTGAATTATGTTAATTTCAGAGAATATTTAAAGTTTTTTCCATGGAACATTACCCCATCCCCTGGAAAGTTATGTGTTAAAAAGTATAATACATACGTTCATGATCAACTTTAAATAAATACTGAGACGTTTTTGAGGTGAAGTGAGTAGGATTAATGATTATTCTCATTATTGATTAATAGTCTGTTTTTTTGTTTGGTCATTTAGTAATTGGCTGGTCTATAAAATGACAGAAAATAATCACTTAACTTTGCTTGTTTTGTCCAACAGTCCAAACATAATCAAATCACAATGATATAAAACAAGCACAACATTATCACCTTTGAGCAACACTGCCTGTGTTTTATCAGCTGGTGACTATATATATATTTTACCCATTCGATTTCATGATTTCTGAGACAGCACGTCTTCAGATTTTCTGCAGGAGGTGCTGCTTTTGTTTTAAATTACCAGAATATCTGGTGCAAGATTTCACATCTCACACATAAGGTGAATTAATGTGACAGCAGGAAGGGAAGGTGTAGCTATGACCTAAGTGTGATAAGAGAGATCCAGGACAGTGTGAATGTGTGTGTGTGGCTATGTGCCAGCTAGCATGGCTATTTGTGTGAATTACAAATGTTCCCAGTGGACAGGCGGTCAGGTTCAGAGCGATGGCTAATGAACTGACAGACTCTGGATCTGTGGTGTAATGGAAATCAGAGGGTGGAGTGGGTGGTCTGTGCTTCTTTTTCTTCCTCTACAGAAGGTGTTGCTCCTCTTGTTTCCAACTCCTTCATTTGCCAGATGAGAAGAATAACACCCACGGGAATAATATTCATTATGTGCTCTTTAATTTTCACATTTAGACACTGAAGTCCTTAGTATTTATGTTGCATTTTACACAAGTGTCACAGCGTACACACTGGATTAAACTTGACATATCTTGTTCTCGTTACACTTGTTAATCTTTGCGTTAGGGCAGTTTCAGTCAATTAAACACAATGAATAAATGTTACATGGATTTATCTACCATTAACACGGCACATTATCGGCCAATTGTCAGTCATGAGTTGTGGTATTTGGCATTTCAGTGCTTGTAATTATCAGTTTTGTCGATACAGAGCCCCCTCACATAGGTGTTTCCACTTATTCTGCCTAATTAGATGCTTTTTATTGGCTCGCTGACTGCAGATAACTTGTACGACTAATTGTCAACTTCTGTCTTTTGTGGAACAGTTCACACTCTGACAGAGCAGGATAAAAAAAAACAACACCATTTGGATGCTGCAACAACACTAATATTCAAAACAGCATGAATACTTCCTCCTCCATTTTGGACTTGTAACACATTTAGGGTCAACACTGTCAAAACAGTTTGCATTTGGTCAGTGGCACAAATTCTTCAAGGCTGAACTCTACACAAGACGTACTGCGCAAATGTTGTACTGTTGACATTTTGAAGTCATAAATGCTTCTCTGACCTTGCACTTTTATGTGGACTTTGGTGGTGGTCTAATGCAATTCCCCATACATTTATTCATCAGTATTCTTCAGATTTTTTAAAGATGTAGGATTTAATGTGTGAGAGTCCGTCTCCATTTCCACAAACAGTAACTTGACCTTTGCTTTTATTAGGTGATGTCACTTTTTAATGCCTCGCAGTTACTTCAGTTGCTCTTTATTTGCACTACAGTGCCCTTTTTATATGAGCTGCTGGCTGTTTTTATCCTCTGCTGATCATGTTTTTCTTTCTGTTCTCTCTCAGATTCAGAGGTGGTGTACAGGAACCGTGACGGTCACGTCATCAAGTTTAACTTCGCCCTGAACGAGACGGAAGTCATTTTGAGCAACAGCACATTTGTGAGTTTTTGTACCACTGTTTTTAAGAGAGCTTCTGTTTATTGGCTTTTCCTTTATTATCCTATGATTCTAATATTATATTATTCTAGCAAGATGTCAAGAAATTCATTAGTTAAAACTCATCAGATGTGAAGATTTGATGCTTTTCTTTCTAATGTGTTGTAGTTAAATTAATATCTTTGGGTTAAGGAATCTGGAATATGTCATCTCAGGGGTCTGGGAGATATATAAAACAAAAAAAATGTCACTGTGATATTTCATGCAAAATAATTAATGGAGAAAATAATCTGCAGATTGTAATGAAAATAATTGTTAATTAACTGTTGTTTTCCACTTAAAATATATTAGATAAAATATTATCTGAACAGTGAGTGCACACAGGTTTGAAAATCCAATACAGTACATAAAACACATGATATAAATAAAACATATACTGAAGCTCTGTATCCCTCTGATCTGACACTGCTGCTGCAAAATCAATACTGAGAACCTCTTCTTTGATTTGGTATTAGATGTACTTTGCAGACAAAAACATACAGTAACTTCTTAAGATACTATTCTGAAGATTCTTTGTTATTAATCTGTGTGCACAAGAAATTTCGGGAGCTCCGTAAAGACAATAAAGTCAAAGGCAAAGCAGCAGGCCGTATGTAGGACAAGACCTCCTAACCTCGCTGCTGGCCAGGCCTCAACGCTGTTCTTTAATAAATAGACAGAGCAGCTCTCTTCTCGTCTTGCTGCTGTGATTGGATCCCCAGAGGCTGGAGGAAACGTCAGAGCTGCCGGCAGCACCTCAGCACTCTGTTACCTGCAGAATCAGAATATGATAATGTCCGTCACTGAGGGAAGGGGAGGGAGGGCTATTGTGTGCTCAGCTGTCTTCACTGTGGGCTCTAAGGTCGCTAAATCAGTTCACTTCGCCTCAGCTTGCCTGGAGGAGAGTGTTTTTGGCGCTTTTGAAATATCATTTCAGATTAGTATTTGCCTGCTTGTACCATTATTGTCTGCAGTTGCCCACGTATTACTTCCAGGAATATGAAATTATATCATGTATCGGTAATCTGATTATCCATTAAATGCCATTTCAGTGAAATCCAACCAGCAATGCCAGATTTGATCAAAAGCATGCCAAATTTAGCTGTTTTCTAATTGCATCATTATAATCCTCTCGTAACCTGCTACACTCTTCTACTGTGAAAAATTATAAGCCCTTTATTATCACTCTCTCACCTTCTCTGTAAAGCACCTTTCTGGCTCTCTTCCTGCCTTTTTTGCAGAGCTGCTCCACGCTGTCATAGCTTGTAGTTCTAATGGTTGCATAAGGGGATTTGATGAGGATTTGAGGCCCCTGCTGCAACTTTGTGAGCAAAATCAAAAGGCAGAGGTGGCCTCGTAGTTAGGGAAGCCGCTGGTTTGACCCCCACCCCCCAAAAAATTGCAAAGAAAACCAGCTGCACAATCCAGATTGAACACTCTCACTGCCTAGAGACAATGTCAAGCACCAAAAGAGACACAAGAAATTCAAAATTGGCCATCATTTTTAAAAGAGGACACGATTTTTCAGGGCTGGCTAATTGTTCAGTGTCACTGCACAAAGGCTGAAAAGTGACTGGACATTTTTGAAATATCTGCCCATCACAGAAATATCAAAACCTTCTGTGGCTCCCTCGTGGTTTCATGGCCTTTAGTTGCTAGATTAGTTTTTGCCTGCTGAGTTTTTTTTGTCATTGTCATGGGATGAAAGCAAGAAATGCAGCAATGAACAATGTTAGCTGACAGAAAGAGCAATCATAAGCTGTCAAATATGAATCATTTCCCTTGAAGATTTGCTCTGTTTTTCTACTTTTCTATTCATAAAGTTCAGACAGGTGACAAATTAAAGGAAAAATATGGCTCGAGGCATCCTAACACACTTGATGTTGGGTTTGACTTCCATTTCATTTACCACATCAGTATTATTATTTACAGAGTCTAAAGAAGGTACTATGGGTCCTTTCTAAGGTTCTAGTGGTTATTTAGGAGGTTTTCAGGATGGTTTAGGATGTTTTAGTGGTCGATGTGAAGGTTCTAGAGGTACTCTAGGTTTTTCAGTGGGTTGTTTAGAAGGTGTAAATGCCCTAGTGCTCTAGTGCTCCTTTAGGAGATTACAGAGGTTCTCTAAGAGGTTGTTTGGTCTTTGAGAGTATTAGTGGTCAAAGACAAGGTTCTAGAGGTCCATTCGAAGGTTCTCTATGAGTTTCTAAGGGACATGTGGAGGTTGTAGTGGTCCTTTACAAGGTCCTAGTTTATGTGCATTGTTGTCAAAGATCTGTAGTGGTTCAGTTTTTTTCTCTCCTTTCTTGTCAGGTGGCTTTCAAGGTGGCGAAGTACTCGCTCTCTGCAGATCTGAAGTACGCGCTCTTCGCTTACGATGTCAAACAGGTGAGTTTCAAATGAAAATGCCTCCTCAAAGCAAAACAATAAATCAGATTCACATGAAAAACAACCAACCAGAGAACTGCTGGTGGGTTTTTTTTTAATTTGCGTCCTTCATCACGACCTCACAAGCTGTGATCGGGGTTTGTGGATCATCCTCAACATTACCAGCTGTTCTTTCCTTTCCTCCTCTGTTTATTTCCTGGCAGGCTGTCATTTACATTGTGCTCCTGTGCAATACTCGAGGGTACCGTCACTCACTCACAAACACACACAGAGGCTCTGGCCTTGTTCGTGTTTGTGATTTGTGCTTGATTTGTATTTGTGCTCTTTTGTTCACAACTTTGCCACTTTGTGCTTCTTAAAATTGGAATTGATTCAAATTGAAAAGATGAACATTGATGCTTTTGATAGTTAGGATAACACAGAGTCAGAGGCACCACATGAAAAACAACCAACCAGAAGAATGGTTGGTGAAGAATGAATACTTGCATATAAACACACTCACTCGATTTCTTTTTGCAAACAAATTGCATCACCTACTTTGAACAGGTGTGGTTTTATTTGTTGGGTTTCTGTTTTGTCAGCCTTTAGCTGTGTGGGTTTCTTTGTGCTTCTTGTGCCTGTGTTTTCTCAGTCTGTAGTGTATTTTTCTGCCTGTTAACATTCAGTCATCCGCCACAAGGCTTTCTTCTCTCCTCGCAGTCAAGGTTTTTCCATTGATTTTTAGATTTGTTTGCAAACAGGTGGGTCCAGGCTCAGGTTTAGAAATACTGCGGCAGCTGAAAAACCAAAGGAGGACGTCTGTGTGTCCTGAAGTATGTTCCTGTAATGATTCCACGTAAGAATCACTGATAAGTTTAAGGACCTCTTGTCTGTTTGATACAAAAAACGATTCAAGCGTCCACCTTCCAAAAAACATGCCTCTGCATGTACAGAAGCAGTATTTCCTCAGCATCTTTTTCTCAACATTTCTCTCCACTTCTCTTCTGCATATTAAGGCTTAATTGATTGCACTCCGGTTTTATTTGTTGCCAGGGCAACCTGAAATCCCCTCGAGGTGCAAGAAACACCACATACTGTGATTTTTTAGCTGCTCTCAATTGAATTTCTTTCAGTTAGCGCACCGCCATGCGTGAAGGGAAATCAACTGTGGAGGATGCACGTAGCACAGTTCACCTGGCAGTGAGGAAAACAAGTCGAAGCAATAGAGTTTCTGAGAGTTAAGGATGAAAACTTTGATTTGAAATTCAAGTGAAAATCCCAAACTTTCTATAAATACAAAATATGTCAAATGTGTATGAAGTTACACACAGTAAATTTGAAGGGGATGGTGCAGCCATAAAAACATGGAGTCCGGGGTTTAAATATTTATTCAATGTAAACATCACATAGCTTTCAGGGAAAGCTGCTGGAACGGGCTGATGCAGAATATATATATGATGCTGTCAGACAGTGGGGAATAAGATGATTTTTCCAGCGCTTTAAGGCTGCTTTTTTTTTTTTTTGAGGAATAAAATGAAAGTTGCAGGTTTGGCGTTATTATCTTTTTGTAAAATAAGTTTTCTTTCACACGACTTGGCTAAAATGGATGGCATGTGGATTCAGAGCAGAACAGAACTGATCACAGATGAAACCTTGATGAAAATGATCATTTATATCAGATTAAAATGAAGGCAGGAGACCGACAGGTGTGCTGGACCATTGTGGTGAAGAAAGAGCTGAGGAGAAAGCTCATCGACCAACGGGCTAGTGTTTGAGCAAAAACGTCAACTAATCAAGAGTGTTGCTTGGGACTTTGCATGGCAAACACAAACTTTATGACATTGTACGCCGGAAGATATTAGCTAGAAGAAGATATCAGCACATATCCTGATGTTTGAATATAATTATTGTAATGCAGCAATTAGACTGCACCACATACAAGTGTGATTTGTATCAGAGGCAGCACAAGACTCAGGCTTTTTGTCTGTTTACATGAGGCCAGTTTCCATTCTGTTATTTCTTGCTGTTGTTAGTTATTAGCTGCTCCAGTGACTTTGTTCCCTCATGTGGATCCTTCATATTGTTTTCTTGACTTAGAAGAGGCCAACATTGCCACAAGGTTTCAGACATGGATCAATATTTGCATTACGTGACGGTTTGAACTCTCATTGCAGATGTACAGGTATTCGTACACGGCGTCCTACATCGTTTACAACATCTACACAAGGTAACTTTACTCGCTGTTTTTCCATTCATGTTTTTAAATGCTCTGTGATGCATGCACATGGTGGTGTTGAGAAACAGCTGGTGATTGTTAAAGAAAAATATATATATATATATATATATATATATATATTATATTATTGCTTGTGTTTATCAGGGAGGTTTGGGAGTTAAACCCTCCAGAGGTTCAGAACGCAGTCCTCCAACACGCAGCGTGGGGAAGACAAGGACAACAGCTGGTAAGGCAGAGTGTATATGTGTGTTTTTTTCTCTCTCTTCTCACTGTCTTCTAATAAATTCAAGCTGCTTCGTCTATCCGGAGGGAGTTGATCCAGTGATGACGATCTGCTGCTCTGATGTGATTGTGTTTACAGTATAGACACTGTTTATGCCTGTGTTTCTGTTTGTCTGTCTCAGCCACTGACCTAATTCCAACTGTGACAATTTTTACATTACATTACACTCAGGGTGCTGCTTATACACATGACTGAGGACTTCTGCACAAGCTGTGCCAAGATAGTAGAGGTTACATTTTATTTTACAGCTCCTTTTCTTCATAAAATTCCAGGATCTGACTATAAATGTGTAATTTGGCACTAGGACAAATGTCTCTCTGTGTGGTTGTAAATTAAAAGCACAGATGCAGTTCAGCAAATTTTTGATTCTTGGTTGAAACAGCCAGTTTTACACTCATTAAAATTTTAGCATTTCCTTCCCCTTGATATAAAATTTTAATAAAATCTCCAATAAATGAGTGGGTACGTGCCTATAATTAGCACCAAATTACATTCTTCTTTTCCAGGAATCTACCAAGAATTTTTTAAAGAGAAAATAACGTAATACTTGATTCTAGGGGTCCTTTCCTAAAATCTATCTGGCATTAAGCTGTTAATTTAAGTATTTATTACAAGAAAAGCCAATGCAGTTTGGTACTAGTTATGGAGAATGTTCAAGTATTTCTGTCTTTCTAGGAAAACTGATGTTTTATGTATGTTTTTGAACTAATCATTATCCTCCTACTGTTTAACTAAACAACAAAACAGATTGTGGATTCAGGAAATCCGAATTAATATTGGTGTTTAAAGTGAGTCTTCCCAGTGATCTACACACACCAATAATCAACTAAACTAACTATTATTTATTAAATCTGTGGTGAAAATGAACTGATAAATGTTTTATTTGCAGTCACTAGCATTTGCATGATGTGTGTACTGGTTCCCAAAAATATGACAGCACTGACCCCCCCCAACCAAAACGTGAATTAAATTTAAAATGGTTGCTGTGTGACTAATGGCTACTGAGAACAGAGCAGGGGGAAAGTAAATGACTCCAGGAAAAAGAGAAACTCTGTCCGTGTGGGAGAAAAATGAATTCAGGTGAGGATATTGGTGAACATGCAGGATGTGTTGAGCTGATCCTGTTTGATTTTCTTTTTGCAAATGCAAATGTTAAAACACTGATGGAACAGAGAGAGCAAACACACACGTTTGCTGCATGGTGAGATAAAACCAGTGGCTTTAATATGAAAAAGCTAAATCTCTTCAGAGAGGAAATCAAAAAGGAGAAGAGAGCGAAGGGACACGCAGAGGCAGAACTCAGTTTGACTGCAGAGAGTTACTGGTGTGAGTTCCCTTCATCCTTTCTTCTTTTCTTTTCAGATCTATATTTTTGAGAATAACATCTACTACCAGTCAGATGTGAGGAGTATCTCCCTGAGAATCACCTCCTCTGGGATGGAGGGAGTCATCTTTAACGGTCTCGCCGACTGGTTGTACGAAGGTGTGTGCTGAAAGTGTTAAAAAGTAAAAGTTCCGTAAAAGTGCAGTAGAAACTGACTTAAAGAATAGATCATGACCTACACGAAACGTGTGGCAATGATTTCTTAAAACAGTATCTAACTACCGCTCTTACAACATATCGACTGAAACACAACTTATAATTCTCTACAGATCTGAAACAACACAGAAATAAAATTATCCTTTACATTTTTTTTATCAAGAAGAGGTCTAAACCCAACAATTTCCCCATGAGCAAGCACTAGGCAACGGTGGCGAGGAAAAACTGAACCTTTAACAGGCAGAAACCTCGAGCAGACTCTGACTCATGGTGGACGGCCGTCTGCTTCGACCCAGTAGGTTAGAAAAAAAACTAGGGGTGCTCTGGTTGGTCGTTGTTTTTTAATTCCACTAGCTTCCAGTGCCGGTTGTTGGGCAGAAGGCGACGTCTGTGGAGGACGTCTCTCAGCTCACAGATCAGTCACCAGGTTTTTATATGTGCAAGTTTTGGGACCATACAAGACCCCCCACCCCCTCACCCGAGTTCACTTCGAGCCGCGGCACCCGAAGTGTCTGGTGAACCAGTTCCCTCTCCTCCTGGATTTTCTCTCCACCATCTCCTTCATGCAGGTCTTGAGGTGGTCAATCCTGCTGGTCATGGCCCTCTTTCACTGCTTTTTCTCTTTCAGCGTCAACATGGACTTTTTATCCCACGTCGCCTGACTTTCTCCTGTGCAACTCAATAATTCACTATACTTCCTTCACAGTTATAATCCTGACAAGTGGAGAAAGCATATCATCACATACAGTAATTGAGTATTTAAATTAATCTTTCTCTAAAGGTTAATTAAGTATTATGTAGGAGTTTGGATTCAATGCCATATTTACAAAGTCCTGGCTACAGTCCAGTGAACCAACATACACGCTGTAATTTGCCACATGAAATCATTTCATCTCGCTCATTTTGACCACACATGTAAATATTAGAATTGAAAACTTCGTTAAATGTTTGAGGAAGTAGTTTACTTGATGTATCTGTTCATCTCTTGATGATATTAACTGCTAAACAAGTCGATAAATTCTAAAGTCTTTGCAGCTTCAAACTCCAGGTTTTGAGATTTCTTTTCTCCTTTCAGAAGGAGGCAAAAAGATAAATGGTGTGTGATCTCTGGTTGAGGAAACAGTTTCAGGGCAGAGTGCATCCTCAGTTCAGCTGTTTAAAAGTGTTTCAAAGATTCGTCTATGGCAGTAAAAATGCAGCAGAGCAGACGAGACGAACTAAGCAGAATGGCAATGAAAAATCAACAACAAGCCTCTACAATCCATTAAGTCGCTGTGTAAACAAATTCAGTAATGTGGTGGTGCGCACAGAGTGCAGCACATCGTAATCACAGACCGGGGCAGATGGGAAACGTTATAGAATAATTTCTGTTTGTAGATGTACTGTGAGCTGTGTGTTTTCTCTTTCACTTAGATGTAAAGGAAAGAGCAGGATAAGTACATGTATTTTTGTCTGATAAATAAGTGTATTTTTGACCCACTTTTACCAGATTTGACAGAACATGTTGTGACCTACACAGAAAGACTATGTCATTAGCACCTCTGAGTGTTATAGAGTCAGAATATGAAGACAAAAAGTGTTCAGACAGAAAATGGTCAACAACGTCTGAGTTTTCTTGTCAGAGGAGATTCTGCGTTCACACCTGGCTCACTGGTGGTCACCGGACGGAGAGCGACTGGCTTTCCTCACCATCGACGACACCCTTGTACCCAACATGGCTCTGGCCCAGTTCACTGGCAGCACCTACCCCCGAGGACTACAGTACCCATATCCTATGGTAAGTCTGGACTCATTCAATCCTTACATTTCTGTCATTTACAGCGGTTGAATTGTCTTGATGCTCTCCTCCATTGCACCGTCTTTTCCTAATGTCTTAGAGAACAGTTAGATAAAAACAGAGGAGAGGAAATTCACAATAAATCAAATTAACACAAGCTAATTGCACTAAACATGTGGTCTTTCTGGACTTTTATTGAACATCTCAGCTGAGCTTCATCTGCTTCACATATTTCCATGAAATAAGGGGAAACAGGCAGTTGGCATTTTCTGCACTTACAGTATTTTTTTGTCTTGTTTTTGTGGGTTATGTACGTTGAAAATGTGCCAAGACTGAGTGTGCTCTTGTAGTACAGGAGGACCTGCTTCCTGAAATAGCCTCAAGGTCATTTCAGTAGCACTCAGCAGCAGCATGCAGAGTATAGACTTTGTTCACTAATGGATGTCGGGTCAAGTCTTTTCTCTGCGATTTTAAATTAGCTTTTTGTATCCGATAAAATGACCACAAAATGTTCTCATAACCTGTGTGGTGTTTCCCAACTGATAAGTTGACAAGCAAACTGCACTAATGAGCTTATTTTATTACGATAAACAAACAAACAAACAAAAAATGATACAGTAATGACTAGTTCCCCATTGTGAGGTACTAAATAACCATTTACCACTTACCCATGTCTTCTAAAAGCTGGATCGCCCAACGTGGGGCTCGAACCCACGACCCTGAGATTAAGAGTCTCATGCTCTACCGACTGAGCTAGCCGGGCCTTGACTTCATAAACAATTATGTTTCCTCAAAACGAAAGTGGACGGTCAGCTGACTCAGTGTTGCACTATGACTGCTACTTCAGTTGGTTGTATAGTTAATTAAGCTCCACAGGATGATGCATGAACATATTCAGTGAGCTTTTTACATACAATATCACAGGGATGAAACCTGCAAGTACGAGGGAGGAAGGATAAGTTCACAGCTTGAGGTAGAAGCAGGTGAGTTAAACAGTTCTTGTTAGCTGCACGTGCAGTTCAGCTCTTTGGGTGAGAAAGTTTGAAGTTAATAACTTCTGTCATTTTTCTGTTTTGGGCCCAAGTCAGTGCTGTCTGAGAAAAGAGTCCACAGCAGTGATGATGTCAAAATGGTGACCTCTTAGCTCCCTCTTCATCATGGAGAAGAGTAGTAATTCTCACAAAAAGTCTGTCAGGAGTGGGATTTGAACCCACGCCTCCATGTGGAGACCAGAAGTCCCTTTGCTCAGGAAGGAATCAAGCCTTGAGTCTGGCGCCTTGGACCGCTCGGCCATCCTGACAGCTGAAATGCCCAGCTCAAAACTCGACTACTAGAAGTACTCATCAGCTTCAGGCTCTTGTTAATAGTTGAATTGATGTGTTTCGATCTATCCTCTTATTCCCACCTTTTAAAAGCACTTTCGCCCAACGTGGGGCTCGAACCCACGACCCTGAGATTAAGAGTCTCATGCTCTACCGACTGAGCTAGCCGGGCTTTTGGTCTTGAGGAAAAAATCATATCTTGTCAACATGGAAAATGCCTTTTTTTGTTCTGTGCATTAATTTCAGACCATCAGTGTTTGTCTCTTTACTTCCTCAGGCTGGCCAGACGAACCCTGCAGTCAAGCTGTCAGTGGTCAACCTGTTCGGAGCGACACACACTCAGGAGCTGCAGCCTCCTGATCAGTTCAGACACAGGTAACAAACACACACACACATGCTGTATGAAAACAGCAGGAAATCCCCCCGGTCTGATTTTCTTCTCTGCCTCTCCTCTGCAGAGATTTCTATGTCACCATGGTGAAGTGGATCAGTAATACTCACCTCGCTGTGCGGTGGCTCAACCGGCCCCAGAACACCTCGCTGTTGACGGTGTGTGACGCCACGATAGGAGTCTGCCTCCAGGTGGGTGTTTTTGATTTGAAATTTCAGAGTGGGGTTGGAAGCTGGCTAGATTAGGAAGAGATATTTGCTGCCTGCACGACGTCTGACCGACTCTCAGCAACCTGATGACTGACTGTGTAAAAACACATATAGGATCACCACGTTTTTAATATCCCAGCAGCGATTCAACACTAACTCATTATGTTTTTACAGCTGAATAACTTCTAGAGGACGTGTAACTGTGTTAAAAAGTGAATTTAATTCTCTTCCTCTTCATTCAGAGACATGAGGAGACCTCAGAGACATGGCTTTCCAGACAGGTAAACCTAAATACAGACTTTTCTTATAACTGTATTTATCAGCAATAATATGGTCCTGATTCCTGCTAGAACTGTATTCATATAGCTGTATGAAATGTCCTTGCCATTGTGCATCTTCAGCTATACATTGTATTATCCTCACAGCTGTATGTTGTATTATTGAGGCAGAATACAGCCGAACTCATTCATGCATAAAGTATGTCACCTCTGAAGTCTTGTGTTTCTCCCTGCAGAGACAGGAGCCGTTCTTCTCCAAGGACAGGAGCAGGTTTTTCCTCACTCTGCCCGTGAAACAAGGAGGTCAGGGAGATTTCCACCACATCACAATGTTCACCAAAAAGGTGACCTTCCTCTCCTTTTTCTTTATCCTAAATAACTTTATCCTCTTAGTGCAGAAAATTCCATTAAACTCTATTTAATAGGTCAATTGAGCCCTGTTTTGTGTCTTTAAATCTACCAAAGACGAGTCATTTCTAGCATTTTCCAACACGTAAAACTGATTCTTTTTCAGTTACGAAGCGATCAGGATGAAGTTCGCCACCTAACGTCAGGGGACTGGGAGGTGACAAAAATTGCGGCATACGATGAAAAAAACCAGATCATGTAAGTTTCAGTTTTTTTCTCACTTTCAAAAGAAATAAAAACAACCTAATATGAAAAAAGTGGAATAAATATATTGTGTGAAACACCACAGCTGTTTCTACTTCTGAAAATAATGTGCTGATGGGTAGTTAAATCTGTGACAATACATCAGAGATTATGTGTTCATTATTTTACATGTAAATTCTTGCATTAAATGCAAAGTAAATATTAACTATAGTTGTCAGGTAAATGAACAACAGTGGGTTTCCTCTTTTAGCCTGTGTTCAAGCTGAAAACAAATAATATATATAATGATTTATTTATTATTATATAAATAATAATAAATAAATCATAAAATATACTGTGTATTGTGACTTCTTGTTGCCAATGTGTAATTGTTGTATTTTCCTAAGTATGACTCTATCGTGCCCAAACAAGATGCTTTGTGAGCCTCAGGCTTTATGGTCGGGCAGCCATGATATGCAGAAGTCATTGAAGGCAGATGTATAATGGATCCATGACCTTGTCCTACTTTAGCCGCTGTGCTTTTCTCTACACAGATACTTCCTCAGCACAGAGGACTCAGCACAGCAGAGACATTTATACAGGTACAATCCACTCACTCTCCATATGAACCATAGTGTTTATTGTTGGTGTTTTTGTTATTTCTTCAGCCATTATTTTCCAATATTGTGCATGCTGTCTTTTTTTTTCCTTTGTGCTCAGTAAACATCTCTCGTCTCTTTCCTCTGACAGCGTGTCCACTGTTGGCCTGTTTCCACGGCGATGTCTCACCTGCGGACTGAAGGAGGAGTGCACATTTTTCGATGCCGACGTCAGCCCCGATGCACAACAGGCCATCCTGCATTGTAAAGGTCAGAGAGAAAGTCGAAGCATGAAATTTATCAATTTATCCTGCTTAAATAAACATGTAGCATCTGATTTTATGAAAATAAATACCTGGCATTCTCTAAAAAACCCAGAGGATAATTTAAAAACATGTTTTCTGTTGATTTCTAAAATTTAGTAATATGAAAATACTCTCTCTATATATCACAGAAGTTATAGAACAGTATTAATATTATTTCTATGTTGATGGTGTGGCACAATTTTAAGTTTTGAATTGTTAGCCAGTAGCCATTGGCTCTCAGTTTTAAGATTTAACTGCTGTGAAGATATTTCCAGAATCCTTAACAACTTTTTTTAATGTCTAGATTAAGTAACGTTTTTTTGTTTAACCATTTAAATATTTAATTTTGTGATTTCTGGGCACCATCTTTGTATATGGATGGATGGATATAGATGTTAAAAGTATGTAAGTCTTGTGTCTTGTTTTCAAAAACCACCAAGTTCTGTATTTTTTGAGGAAAATAAGATGTACTATCAACTTCCTGTAATCTATTTTCCAATTAATGTTTGTCCGTTTTGCTCAGGAAATTGGTCAAAGCGTGGTTAAATGTGATCAGGACAACTGATTATTTAAGCGTTCAGGGACAAATACCTACAGGAGGTTGAGCTGTTTTTATGATGGGAGACACAACAACAACATTGCAATTCATACTCTGTTACACAAGACATAAAAAGACGTTTAGAAAAGACATGAATGAGACACAAAGCAACATGTTTTAAATTGAAAAGTTGGAGGTTTTCTGTGAGGTTGCTCCTCTGGGTTTAGTTCTGACTCAATATTTAATCTCTTAACAGCCATAACAGGATGATTTATCAGCTCCTGTCGCATCCATAAAAAAATCAACAAACATATTTTCCATTGCAGGCCCTGGAGTTCCAGCTGTGCTGCTTCTAAGTTTTGAAGATGTGGACTGTGAGTAGTCTTTATTATATTTATCAGATGGAACCAGTCTGTGTTGAGGGGATGTTTGTGTGGGTAGATGTGGTGTTGTTTTTTTTTTCCTCACGTCTGCTCTGAAATGGAAAATCGTTTGCAGCAATTAAGTGGCATTATCTCATTTGTATGAAAACATTAGCAGCTGTTGGATTTGACGCTGCGCCAGACTACATTGATAATTTGTACATTTCAAGATGTTTAATGTGTTTATTATCACACTTTAAATGGCCGCCATTCATCTCAATAAAATAGCTAATAGTTGGTGCATTCTTACAAACAGTGAAAAGATGTAAAATTGCTGATTCATTTGATGAAATATAAGTTTCTATTCATGTAATGTAATACTGAGCTACAAGGTGATGCAGGAAGACCCTGAGATACTGAAAAGTATTATTCTTTAATGGTACAAGTATAGGAAACCTGCCTACCATGTGGATTAGTGGTTATAAAATAAAAATGCAACAATGTCCATCCATTGCTGTGGCTTCTGCAGCTCTGAATATTTTATGTGAACTGTTGCCTGCAGTATATTGTCTTTATTTCTGCATGACCTCACAGTTCACCTTTACTGCTCTGCCAAGAGGACACATAAATATATAAGAGTTAGAGATGTCTTCCAATGTACTGATTCACATGAGCTGGACATGCTAGAGCAAATGTAAGAATTGAGCTTCCTAATTTAAACATAGTGTACATGTACAAAATGTTATACAAAATATTAACTCCTTTCTACAGTGTCCTCTGGTGTGTGGAGGCCGGCGTCTACACTTTGTTTCCATGTGAAACAAGATGCTCGTTAACCAAAACTAATGGCATTATCATACAAATCTCAGTCTCAGAATTATGAGCAAATTAAAAGATACAAGTACGTGAAAAGTTTTCATGTGCTACTTTTTTCCCGTTGTAGTTAATAACAGTGTCTTCCAGTGCCCACTCCATTTTTAATTACAACTAAGAGCTCCATGTGTAATTGAAGAGCCATTTTAAAGGAAACTCTTTGCAACAAGGAAACGGAAGAGTTTTCACCCTGAGTATAAGCTGATAAAACATTTCACTAGTAGCTGTTTGGATGAAAATCACTTTAAAATATAGAATAAATAAGTAATCCTAGCCACCTTTGAAAGCCAAAGGTGGGCGTTTTTCCTCCAAAGGCCACATGGTGCAACAATTATCCCACTCCACACTTGATGATTGAGGAATATATAATCACAGATTTTTGAGCTGTCCTGTACCTTTAAGGCACAGCTTGGTCTTTTTAGTCTACGGTGAAGTTTCATTTCAGGCTAATAAATAGCTATTCCCTTCACTCAGATAAATAAATGTGATTTCTTACTTCACAGCGTTTTTCATCTTGGAGAACAACCTCCCCCTGCGGTCTGCGCTGGAGACTAAAAGGACGATTCAGACTGATATCCGGATGATCACTAATGACAACTTTGGTACAAATTATCTGCATTTAACAGCTGTGCTCGTGTGTGATCTTCATGAGATAATTGAGCCACTCAGAGGGCGAATGACATGATATTGTATGTGTTTGCACCTGTCTGTCCTCGGTGTGTTTGCCGTCTGCTTGGCTGCCGTCCCGACCTCTTTTATTTCATTTTTTTCCTCCCTCTCTCTCTCGGTCACCTCTCCTTCAGCTAATGTTTCTCTCTGCTCTCTCACAGAGCTGCCTCTGAAGCTCATCTATCCTCCTGACTTCTCCGAGTCCTACCTCTACGGCCTTCTCCTTATTGTGTAAGCCTATTCCACTTTGATTACATTTACATTTTTTTCATTTACACTTAGTGCAGCACTGCCGGCTTCAAAGGCCAAATTCAGTTAAGGACAGCTCAAAGTGAGGCGCTTCATTCCTCTCTACCTGCAGGCTGTCAAACACATTTTTATATATCAACAGTGTTAATAAATGAAACTAAAAGGGATGTTAGATGAGAAAATGTAAATTTAGCATAAAATTTCACATCGTAGCTCCAATTTTAATGTCCTGCAATCCTTTTTGTATGCACACAATGAAAGGCTTGTCTTCCTTTTCTGTGTTCTTTGAGGTCAAACTGGTGTAACATCATAAATCTTTGCATCACTGTAAAACTAGCACATAAGCATCTTAGCATTTTCTATTATTTCTCTTTGGTTTGGGGCTGTTTTTCAAGTTTTAATGCTTTAATGCTACAGCAGACAATAATTTTTTTAGACCATTGTCTGCCTCTGACTTTGTATGTTGGAGCAAATCCCTGCAGCCAATTGTGGAAATTCTGAAACCAGAAGAGTGGAGGCTGTTATTATGGAAGCCCATTGCTGCCAATTTGATGGGGAAAAAAAGATCCTGCAAGTCATTCTGATGAGAAGCTTTCTCAAAGTTTCCATTCATTATAAATGCAGATTAATGCAGATTAAACCCGGCACGTAAAGGCCTTAATACTGTAGAAAGTATTCCCTGAACCAGAAGCAGAAAAACATGACGTGTGTGCTCAGATTTACTGTATACAAACTAATAAACATGAATTAACAGTTAGCAAAAAGGCAGTAAAATAAAAAACTTCTGTTGTGGTTTGTCTTGACAGCGGCAGCTCTCTGGGCGATCAGATGGTGACAGAGGAGTTCAGGTTGGACTGGGACTCGGTACTGGTGGAAACCGGGCAGGTCATTGTGGCACGACTCGATGGCAGAGGGTCGGGGTTCAGAGGTCAAAGGTAACGTACATTCCTATAAATAGTGTAGGTTTAGAAGGCTTGAGGGTTCAGTTTTTTCTGCTACAAAGGAAACACTCCAGGTTAGACTTTGTACCACACTTGAGGTCTCAGTTAATCCTCCCGGACCTCGTGATCCGTCTCTTTGTTGTCACTTCACAGGGTTTTACAGCAGGTTCACCTGAGGCTCGGCACAGTGGACGCAGAGGACCAGATAGCCGCTCTCGAGTAAGTAACACATCACATGCCTTCGCAACCTTTCCTCCTGTCTCTCTCTTTGTATAATTTCAAGCGTCTGGTTGGCACAAATGATGTCTCTCTGATTTCTATTCATTTGCAAAGACAGAGTTTTGAACGTGTTTTGCTGCGACCGCCTGTGAAGCTCATTAGAATTTCAGAGACGCCTTCTTTTGTGTTGTATTGTGGGAAAAATGCAGCACAGACAGAGGAGGGTTTCATTAATGCAGCATCCAACATCATGAAAGGATAAACAACATCAACAAAAAGAAAAACATCAGGAAAAAAAACAATTTTAAAACAGAGAGAGCCCGGCGTAATAAAAAATATTTCTATTTGCTCATGTTCTTCATCTTCTATGTTAGTAAACTGAATATTTTTGGTTTTGAAAGGCGTTTTTTTAAATATAAAAACACAGCAGCTGGTTCCCTTCTACCTGGTTTTCTCCTTTCTTTTCTCAGCAATTCTCTTTCACATGATCAGTGGAGGCATCACAGGATTATTGTCAGTAATTGCCTGTGGCTCCGACCTTTGACCTCTTTACTGTTGGTCACTTGGTCATCTGTGAATTGAAAGCTTTCTCAGTGAAATCTCACTCACATTAGAGCTTCGGCCGAGGGTGTGACATGAACACAAAGACAACCAACGTAATTAAAGCCTCTTTAATTACAAATTAAATTTAAAATGTTTTCCCCCGTGTTCTTCAGGTATCTGGTGAAGCTGCCGTTCATCGATCGCACTCGTGTCGGAGTCTTCGGAGAGGTTCGTCTGTCAGCCTGTGAATTAATCAGACCTTTCACCCTGAGTTTTTCAGCCGACTGAATAAATCTGTGTTGGCTGTGTGGCTAAAATGCTCAATGAGGCTGAACTTAAATTATCTGACTAGTTGTTAACATACACAGAATAATTTGTGAGGCCATTCGTATTGACACGTGAACTCTAGGAATATTCATAAGCCTGTTTTAAGATTTGATCATTATCATGGGATTCATGAAGCAATATTCATCTCATTTCCATACAAACTTGGTTAACTTTCCCGTCTAGTCTTGAGTAATGGTAATAATTTAAGTCATATATTGTATATTTTTAGTGTAGTGGCCCATTTCTGTGTGATAAAAAAGTCATTATCATGAGAAATGCCATCAAAATAATGACTTAGTATCGTAAAATAAAGTCATACTTTGAGAAAAAAAAACATTATTTTGAGAGTTCTTGATATGCTGAGATGCTAAGTTGTTATTTTGAGATACCATGTCATTATTTTGAGAGTTTCTCATTATAATTACATTCTCTTTTCTTTAAATTGTGACAAAAATGTGTGTGGAGATATTTTTAAATATTTAGCCTTCAGCCTTCAAAAACGACTCACAGTGCAAATGGAACTAGTTTAATGTCTCTCCATCAGGACTACGGCGGCTTCCTCATGCTGATGATGCTGAAGTCGACGGAGAGGCTGATCAGATGTGCTGCAACTCAGGCTCCTGTCATTGACTGGTCTATGTACGGTGAGCACAAATTACACTTTTCACATCCTCGTCTTCTTTAATGCTCACCGCAGGGATACAGAAATATTTATTACCTCTGCTGCTGCAGCGCTGAATCTCGTCATTTCCTCACTCACCATGTCTTTATTCTGCATGTATTGTCTAGGTAATGTGACTTTAATTATTCTTAGGTCCTGCTTTTGGGAATTCATTCTTATTGAATTATAGGATGAAAAGCTTTCATTTCTGGGGCCTTCTTTTTGAAGCTGAAAACAGACATTTTAAACACAGCATGCATACTGTGTGGGATTCTTTTATGCTGTCAAACATGTAAAATCTCTGTCTATATTTGTTAAAAGTATAAAAAGGAAACCCTTCTGTTGTTGACCGTAGCTCCAACACTCATCTTTCCTAAAGCTCCACTTCTTTCTAATTCTACTTACGTAACGTCTTTGTTTTCTGCTCTTTCTCTCTTTCAGCCTCGGCATTTTCTGAGAGATACTTAGGCTCGCCTTCAACTGAGGAGAACAGATACCAAGTGAGCTGCTTCTACCGGCCATCCATCTGTTGCTGGGCCTGGTTTTATTTAATTTTTTTATGCACTGAATCTTATGTTTCTCCAATAAACAGATGCAAACTGTTCAGTGCAGAAACACCCATACCTCAGCATAACCCTCAAAAACTCTAATCTGACACAGCTTCACTCCCATAAAAACAAATTGTCAATTGAAAAGTCAGCCCCCCCCCCCCCCCCCCCCCCTCCAAAAAAGAAGTTATAGTTTCTGAATCAATAACCAAAAAAAAAAAAAAACAAATAACAAAAAAACACACAGCAGCTTTCATAGGTGATGAAAAATGATGGGGCAAACAATGAGTTTGGACAGATTCTCAATTTGGTGTTCTGCTGCTGAATTCCCTGTTTGTACGTGCTGTCAGTTTGTGTAGCCGTGTTTACTCAGCAGAGCAAGTCCAATTCTACCTGTTGTCTTTGACTCCTGCTGCTTTCATGTTTGGTAATCCTCTCAGAAAGATGCTTTAGATCCTGAGAGTGTGCTCTTGACCAGGGACCTTTCCTTCACTATAAAACACACTGCAGGGGATAAGCTAGCAGTTAGCATTAACCACTCCATGTGAAATCCATTTACTTATACCAGCTGTTTGGTTTATTTATTTATTTATTTCAGATTCCTTCTAAAGTGAGTTTGTAACAATGTTCTTTAAATCTTTTTTTTGTAAGATAGAAGTCATACAGCTTTCTAAAGCAGGCCCCACACACACGTCTTAATGAAAATTTGTTTTGCTTTGGTTCATGTCACAAACAAAACCGTCTCCTATAAAGAATAAAGACAAAAATGTGGCCACCAGCGTTTTAGGCAACGCTCCAAATCTTGTCTGTTGGAACAGCGAGGAAAAGAAAAACACACAATTGTGAAAAATAGGAAAATGCCAGAGGTGCAGGCTAAAAAAACACAAAAAGAAACAACACAATTGTCCTCCAAATGAAGGTTGCAGTCAAAGTGTGTTTTTCTTCCTAAGTGGGTTGGCTTTAACTGGGCCAGAGGACGCTATTTATATGACTCTCACAGCAGGGGATGGGGAGGTGGGGCGGTCTGCTTTAAATGACATCCAAAGATGGGAAATGTAGCACGATCTGATCAGACAATAATCGGCAGGACATCATCACTCATCCCGTCCTCGGAGACTTAAAGAGACACAGGGAAAGAAATGGGTTATGAAATGTGTGGGTGCTGATGTGCGGCAACCGACTGTGGCCAGAAAATCGTCCTGTTTGAATTCCAGCTGGGAAAAAACTGAATGATGGCAGTGAGAGACAGAGATATCCTCGACTGTAACAGCCACACTCCCTGAAGCAGTACATCTAAATGCAATCTGGCTTCTTGTTTCAGAGGAAAATACATGATACTCTGCACTTATGTGAGCTGGATGCCAGGGTTTCCAGGGATCAACAGAAGTTCCAGGTTTTAGGACTCATTCCTGCACCACTCTGTAAAACGACATGTATATATGTATCATTCATCACTGTATTCTGCAACAAGCCCTTTGTCATGTTTCAGTAATGTGATAGCATTAGTCATTTAATGCCTCTGTAGCTACATGGATATAAAGTAGTGTAAGCAATGTGTAACTTACACATTGATGCTCACATAGACCTTGTTTACTTTAATGTTCATACTTAAACTTACATTTTTCTGATAACTCTCAGATGCTGAATGATAGATTGTAACTGTAATAGAGCATCACCTGACAGCTTCTTCTATCACTGCTCATTGAGGTCTTCTCATGTGCTTCTGCCTTTGAAATCCAAATGAGCCTTTGTGATGTTAAGTTTAAATAATGTGCCTTTATCTGTGTGTCCAGGTGTCCAAAGTCCTGCCCAACATGAAAGGTCTGCAGGGAGGAACGCTGTTTCTGGCTCACGGGACGGCTGACGGTACAAACTCTATTTTCCTGACAGCTTTCATTGTAAAATACTACATAAGATGTTTCATAGTGATCCATAATATGTGTCATAAAGGCAGGCCTGAGTCTCCTCAGTCGGCTTCTGAAATGAGCCTCTCCGCGAAGCAGCGCATTAAAACTTGACCTTTCACCCAGCTGTGGAATTAACCCCGCAGACACTTATTTGCATGTCTTGTTTTTCTCCACAGCGAACGTTCACTTCCAGCACTCGGCAGAGCTCATCAAGCACTTAATAAAGATCGGAGCCAACTACACTATGCAGGTAAATACTGCACTCAGCTGGAATAAAAACAACTTCAGCTGGGGCTGGAGATGAAATAAAATCAAGTAAATAAAGCAGGTTTCACAAAATCACTGCTTCAATCACTAATATTTATTAAATTGGGGTCTAGAGTTCTAGTCTGTTCAGAGGAGGGTCCAAAATCCTGAAATACAATCATGATACTTGAAAAATGCTGTTCTAAACTGCATTGCAAAAACTGGATTTTTAAGATACTATCAGAAAATAACCTCTAAACAAAGACCTTTCCAGTTTACTGCTGACCTTTCTCTTCCATTGAGGGTTATTCACTGGACTTTGGCTGCTTAAATTTCAATAAACACTGGAAAAATTGGTGTTTTCCAAAAAAGTTGTATTTCAAGTAAAGTTCTGTGAATTTGAACAGTGTTTGGCTGCACAGCATGAGCTCACAATGACTGACACACCTGTGAGTTACTGAGGTTTACAAGCATCCTGTCCTAAATTATTCATTAAGTATTGTAGATGCCAAACAGTGCCTCAAGTGTCTTTGTCTAAAGCAGAAATTAGGAATTCATCTGCATTATTATTATTATTTGCATGTCTTGTAGATCATCCAGACCATACCTGAATTTTTTTTCTGAATAATACCTGAAAAATGCTGTGCAAAAAAATCTAATATTTAAAAAAAGTTTAATTACACATAACTGACAGTTTCAAGCCTTAAATGAAGTGTTCAAAATCCATTTTACCGTCCCTCAGCTCATAAAATCTTATCTCACTCCTCGTTGAATTTCCTCAAAAACGTGACTGAAAATGAGAGTTATTCGTCTTAGTGACTGAAAAGTTGGTAGACTTTTCTTTGACAGAATCAAAGAATCTTAAACAAATACATGAATTTGACCAAAAAAAATCTCCACTTAAGGTCCGCTTACTTGCCCGTTGTGGGCATTTTCCAAACCGCTGAGTTTTTTTCATGACCTTGTGTGTTTTTATATCGTCTTTCTGTCGTCCACTCCTCATGTTTTCTTGTTCCAGATTTATCCAGACGAGGGACACTTCCTGTCAAAACGCAGCCGGATTCAGCTGACTCACTCCCTCCTCGGTTATTTCAGAGGATGTCTGCTCGATGCGTCATCGTTACTCGACCAACAACGTGACGAAGAGTGAGAGCGTTGTTACTGGACCGTGTTCGACAACCATGTGTGAGCGTTTGTGCCCCTGGTAGACTGACATGAATGTGTGTGTGTGTGTGTGTGTGTGTTTTATACCTGTAGCACAATGTTTGATGGACAAAACAAGCTTCTCCTCAACATATCAAACTAGTGTCCATCGCTCATCACATCAGTAGAATAGAGCTCTGACAGTCAGCTCAAATGTCAAGTATCATGATGCAGTTTTCACCTGTAGGGGGCGCTAGGTAGCAAACAGTCCAACAGAGATTAGAGAGGTTATTGGCTCTTTTCTCCCTGACAGGACAGAGGAAATATTTCTCTGTAACACTAAATATTCCTGATTAAATTAAGTTAACGATTGAACAAAAGCATCCTTAACTAAAACTTTATTTGTTTTACACCTTTTATGCAGTGCTTTACAGATGACTGCAAACAATAAAACAATGTGAGATAAAAACCCTATAAAATAGAAAAAGGCCCCGTTGCTCATAGTGATAATAAGGTTAATGTAAAAGGTTGGCTCATGGCCGAGCAGGAAACAAACATATTTTCTCATATTTCTCACCTCGTCTTCAGTGCAGCAAGGTATTTTACATTTTACAGCTCATTTCACAAAGTTTGGTGAAACCTGGCTGCCTCTGTTAACTACACTTGGTATTCTGCCACAGTCAGTGTTTGGTAAAATGCTCTGTTGACGGACTGAAACCACCTGTCAGTATCTGGTTTTTCGTCTAGTATTAAATGGATTTTTTTAGCAGCCCATTATATCGATTTACAAGCTCTTTCTCTAAGTATGGAAAATTTTTGTTTTGATGCAAATTGCACCAATCTGGTCTGTCAGTGGGTGTTAAAATGCACTCCCACTAGAAAAAGATATTTGTTTTAGAGAGTGAAAAAACCTGACATCTGTGGCATATTGTCAGTTTTATGACACCTCTAAATCCTCTTTACGATCATATCAGCATTCTGAAACTGATTAACATCATAGTCCAACATCAACCAAAAAACAGACTTATGTCAGTTCATCATGATACAGCCTCTTAGAAATGTCATGTCAGTCAAATTTGTAGAGTTATTTGTCCTTTAGACAGCAATAGTGCTAAGTCGATGTACAGAATGGGATCTTTTTTAATTACAGTCTACTGTATCTCTTCGTTGGTATCAGTGTTTGAACTGGGATTTATTTATTTTTGTATTTATTTATTTCTAATAGTTGATATTTATCATTTCACAACCTTTTTTTTTACAAACACTTAAAATATAACTTAATATAAGATATACCTTTTTTCCTGAACATTTTTGTTATATATATATAGCAGGACTTCTATTGCCCTGGGTTTTGCCTGTCTGGCGACTTAAAGGCTTAAAGGAGTCCTACATGCAGTCTGAAATTAATATCTGCAATTTATGTATTAAATCAATTAAAATGTAAAACGTAAAAACTTAAATCTGTATTTAAATTACAGCAAATACTTTCCACAGAAAGATGCTTGAGCTAAATGTCAGTGAAAAATAAGATTGGAAAGCATTAGAAATCTGTAAAGGAAACACAGAAATGATCATTTTTAGAGTTACAATATGAAGTGTTTTTGTTATACTACTATTATTATCAAAATGACATAAACCAGTGTTGCTGTTAGTGTTCTAATTTATTCATTTGAATGATTTTTTGTTACTTGTTGATTGCGTCCTTGTCCCATTCAGACTTTGTTTCCTACACAGTTGCAAGATTTAAATGAGATTATTGATCAACAGCAAATGATTTAACATTATTTCACCACTCAGTAGCTCCTCATAGTCTGGGCTTTGTTCATGTTTTGGGATAAAGCCTCAGTAAAATAAACCAAACAGCATCATGGGAAAACAAATCTGCAGCAGTTTGCCATCTATTATATGTAACTGTTGCTGTGATGTGTTAATTAAGTGAGTTTTTTCTATGTTTTTATAATTTTTACTGGTCTGCAAAATGGTTTTAAATCACTTAATGTCCCTTTAATTCCTCAGCTGAGCGAAGTACTCACTGTATTTGGTAATAGTAACGATTTTTGGAATCAGACTTATTTCCTTATCTATTTCAAGTGCAATTGCTCTTCACTTTTCAGCCGAGTTCATCTGTTTCCATCTGGTTAAAATGTGTCTTTTTCCTGTACCAGTCAGTTTGGAAACACTCCCAGGTTATAGTGTTATCCATAAAGCGTCGCACTAAAAGGCATCATAAGTGTTATGGCAACAACAGAGCCCTGGAGCGCTCTTCACTGTGATTATGGGTATGAGAGTGATTCAGACGATTACTGTCGGCCGCACACAAGTGCCATTAATCACAGTGATGAATGTCCTCTGCTGCTGTCGTGGCTTTTAGACGAAAGAGCAGACGACTTGTGTTTGGTGTCTGGAGTTTAATTCCACCCCCTCCCCACCCCCCCAAAAAAGAAAAAACAGCTTTTAGAAAATAAGAGTGAAAACATGAGAGAAATAAAAACAGAAGTTGCCAGAGTTGGTATGAATCGTGGTGATAATCCCCAAACGCTACGGCTAGCAATCTGTTGCCATGCCAACGTCCTTGGTATCCGTGGATACAGCTACACTCTCATAATTCATTTAAAGGTGAAACATGGAGATCCTTTTTTTTTTTTTTTGACGTCTTGGACCAAGCAGCTGCTGATGCAACATCATCCCTCCCCACTGTCCGTGCTGTGTAACATCTGATGCCACACTGAGTCCAATTTAAAGTAACAGTATGTGAAGTCATGGTTATTGTCTCTGTTGGGGTTTGTAATGTGAGTTTAACTTGATTTTTCTCCTGGGGGAGGGGAGGGAGGAGGGGGTGTTGTGAATGTGGGATGAATAAAGAGAAGCTTACTGTATTTTTTGGCTGTTTTATTATTAAAGAACAATGAACGAGCCGTGTTCGAGTCGTATTTTGCGGTTGAGGAGTTCGTGAAAAGCAGCGACTTTATATATTCATCCTTTTTCTTTGTGTCTTTTTTACAGTTCACCTTCTTTTAAGTGTATATGTTTGTTAAAGTAGATGGTAAAACTTTCCAAAAAGGCTACAAATATCATTATTATCATTGTCTTCTTGTCCCGCAGGTGTCCCCCTGTGTTTGCCACCCACTCCCACTCACCTGTTTCCAGTCCCCCAATCAGCCCCAGCAGCTCCATACTGGTAACTTCCACTCAGATCCTCACTTCACCTGAATGTTTGTGCATCAGCTTCTGTTTTCC
Organism: Lates calcarifer; assembly: GCF_001640805.2. Taxonomy (NCBI): domain Eukaryota; kingdom Metazoa; phylum Chordata; class Actinopteri; family Centropomidae; genus Lates; species Lates calcarifer. Next base: position 2,783,970 of record NC_066854.1, read on the forward strand.
CTGCACTGCTCCTTCATTCTCTTTCCCTGTTCAGAATTTCAGGCCAGTGTTGACAGAAAACTGTCAGGGAATCTAAATAATAACACAAAAAGTTTTAAGAAAAGATAATTACATTAACTGAATCTGAAAACACAGATTACAGACACAGTAAACCTTGTTTCAATTCAGCCTACCTACCTGAAAACTGAGCTTTTACATGCACCATCCTCCCTTTCCTCCATTGTAGATATTTGCTGTTGCCAGTGAAGTCCTGAACTCATGAACTCTTTGGACCCTGAGGTGAATAAAGCTAAGAAAAAAACAGAAAAATCCATTGATAATGATGATAAAGAATCATAATAAAACGTTTTATATTTCTTCCAGTTAGTGTTACTGTTAGTCCCTGAGTGCAGGAGGCTCCAGACGCTGCATGAGGACCAGGACAGCACATTTAACCTGGACAGTGAGGTGTGTTTAATGAACAGGAAGTCGTTATTTTAAGACAAGCGACTACACAAACCAGGTGCTAGTTAGTGACATGGTGTAGTACTACTTGCACAAGTGTGGACAAGTGTTACAGTACTGGGATTACTTTTTTGGTGAAATGAGTAACGTAATGCGCTAGTTTTGCAATCCAAGCAATCATCAGTTAGTTGCAACAAAATGTAAATGCAATGCTTTTTCCATCCATTGCATCATTCAACAATCTGTCCTGACCCTGCTATGATTATACACTGATATTAGCACCTTTTAATTTCCTCTTGTCACACTGAGTAGGTGTGGCAGCATGTAAAACTGTCAGCAGTCTGAAAATGCAGCATGCACCCGCACTGAGAAGAAAACATAAGGGAAAAAATTGCTGTGCTTATGAAATATAAGGGGAAAAGAACATTTATCTCTCTCTCTCTGTCCTTCACGACCTTTATAAATCCCCTGTCCACACTGCCTAGGCTCTGCTCAAATTGAGCCTTAATTACATCAAAGCAATTACAGAGCCAGTATGAAGGCCTCCTCCGCTGAGGAAGGGAGGGAAAAGTCCACCAGCAACTTCAGAAACTGAGAGTTAAGACCTGAACAGGGAAATAAGTCTGTCTCTGGTGGTTCTGCTCAGAAAATCTACACAGTAGGAAAAGCCTTTTGTACATTTGTGACTGTAGCAAAAGAGAAATCCACCTTAGTTTTAAACAAGCTTTGCTTTACATCATTAGACTGAGGTCAGGGCTCTGCGCAGGCCAATCAGGTTCTTCCAGGCCAGTGGGAAAACTAATTCATGCAGTGTCATGTTGAAGCAGGAAAAAAAACCTTCCACAAGCTTTTGCCACAAAGATGGAGGCACTCCCTGGTTTAAAACTGTTATTCATCACTCATGGGCAGATTATGAGACAGTGGGTCCTGGTCAGTTTGCATCTGATAGCTTCTTTGTGGTCATTTTGCATTTCTGTAGTCATTTGTGTCACTTCAAACACCCACGATGCTGATGGCGGTGGGCCCTATGACTCCTCTGTGCCCCAGGGCCTCTGCCTGTTACGTTCATGTCTCCTCACTGGAAATAAGGGGCCTGCTGCCACAAAGAGCAAAAAACAGCCTCAGAGTTTTACGGAGGAACCACAGTTCCTGAATATGCACCAGACAGAGATCAGAGAGTGTGAACAGTCCACTTACACTGCATTAAGCAGACAGTAGATGTTACTATGCTGTGTTGTGTGCTTGGTCAGAGGGAGAGGAAGATGAGGAGACAGAGAGAGGACGGAGACAACAGGGATGACGACGCTAGCTGTTAGGTTACTTTAACAGAAGCACAAGGTGCAAACTGTCTTCACTGACAAAGATATAAAATGTCAAAGAACTTCAACATTTCACTGCTCTGGTTTTATTCTGATGGCTCAGGTTCCTTTAAAAGTAGCATCACACTGCCATCTTGTGGTGGAAAATGTGCAGCTCACCTAAATGTATTAACAGGGAAAAGCACCAAACCTCTGCTGGTTATCTACTAAATTCATGAGGAAACACACACCTGTTATGTCTGCAAGTAGACACAGAAGAAAAGAGTGTGTGGTTTTGTTGTTTACTTTGAATTTAAATCTGTGTAGGTTTCCAACTAACACTCAAACAATTAGTTGACTTAGAGACAAAATAAATTTTCAGTAATCATTTAAAAATGGCAAAGCAAAACTATTAATGATTGATGAACAATACCTGCAGGTTTATTTCTACCTGTTTCTAATAACTGTACTTATCAATTAATATGTGATAATTTTCAATCAATGCACTGTAAATCAAAGACTTCAAGGAATAATACTGTCAGTATGGTTTTGACCAAGAAGGCTTTATTTAGAAAAGAAGGTAAAGATATATTCTCTCCCACTGGAGAGTCATTTGTAAATAAAACCAAACACCATGGGATTGAGCTTGGACAAACTGCTGCTTGGCAGTGACATTAGTGTTTATTAGTCGTCTGCAAACCAGTTGTTAAACTGCAAATTAACACTCAGACTGTCTCTAGAGGAGACTGAACTCAGTGACTGCCGGACATTAAAATCACTTCTTGAGTAGATAAAACCTATTACAATCTGTGAATACTTTAACTTTTCTTTTTTAATACTCCTCTCCCTCTTCATCCTCTTCAAATGAGTCGATGCCGACCTCTTCGTAATCCTTCTCCAGGGCGGCCATGTCCTCTCTGGCCTCAGAGAACTCTCCCTCCTCCATCCCCTCTCCCACGTACCAGTGGACGAAGGCCCTCTTGGCGTACATCAGGTCGAACTTGTGGTCCAGTCGAGCCCAGGCCTCGGCGATGGCGGTGGTGTTGCTCAGCATGCACACGGCCCTCTGCACCTTGGCCAGGTCTCCTCCAGGAACCACAGTGGGAGGCTGGTAGTTGATGCCCACCTTGAAGCCTGTGGGACACCAGTCCACAAACTGGATGCTGCGCTTCGTCTTGATGGTGCTGATCGCCACGTTGACATCTTTGGGCACCACGTCTCCGCGGTACAGGAGGCAGCAGGCCATGTACTTGCCGTGACGAGGGTCGCACTTCACCATCTGATTGGCCGGCTCGAAGCAGGAGTTGGTGATTTCAGCCACAGTGAGCTGCTCATGATAGGCCTTCTCTGCAGAAATGACAGGGGCGTAGGTGGCCAGGGGGAAGTGGATACGAGGGTAGGGCACCAGGTTGGTCTGGAACTCTGTGAGGTCCACATTCAGGGCGCCGTCGAAGCGCAAGGAGGCAGTGATGGAGGAGACGATCTGGCTGATTAGGCGATTCAGGTTGGTGTAAGACGGACGCTCGATGTCCAAATTCCTGCGGCAGATGTCGTAGATGGCCTCGTTGTCCACCATGAAGGCGCAGTCCGAGTGCTCCAGGGTGGTGTGGGTGGTCAGGATGGAGTTGTAGGGCTCCACCACGGCCGTGGACACCTGAGGGGCCGGGTAGATGGCAAACTCTAGCTTTGACTTCTTGCCAAAGTCCACCGAGAGGCGCTCCATCAGCAGAGAGGTGAAGCCTGAGCCGGTTCCTCCTCCAAAGGAGTGGAAGACCAGGAAACCTTGGAGCCCTGTGCACTGGTCGGACTGAACGAGAATGGAAGAATTAACAATTTACAAATGCTGTAGTTTTAAAACAAACTACTAAACATCCATCTGGCTTTCAGTTCTAAATGGTAATTGACCTGCAGAATATCAAGAACTACTCAAAAACTGTACTGCTTTGTGAAAGAGGAGTATTTCCTTCCTCTTTCACTTAGTTTTCAGTCACAAAAGCAACAAATCACCCTGCACTCTAAATCAACAGCTGATGGGGTTTTCTCCACTTCAGACAGCACGATTAATGACATCTTCTGGATGCTGTTAAATTGTTTTTTCTGAATTTTAGCCCCCCTGAGGCTGCTGAAGTCTTCTTACCAGTTTGCGGATCCTGTCGAGAACGGAGTCGATGTGCTCTTTTCCAACAGTGTAATGACCACGGGCGTAGTTGTTGGCGGCGTCCTCCTTCCCCGAGATCAGCTGCTCAGGGTGGAAAAGCTGGCGGTACGTGCCTGTACGAACCTCATCTAAAGCATGGAGAAGAGAGGGCATGTTAATACTTTATGAGGGGGATTCATATACTCTTTCTGTGTATGTGTGTGGTGTTTCTTCTTCAAATCTAGGGTGTAAGGATAGAAATGTAAATCCCTCTTGATTTTTGCCGATATAGATAAAACTTGCTCGAGTTTTATGCAGACATTTAACTGACAACACTTAAAATACACAATGGTCTTTTTGAAAATGTCTAGAGTTGCTGAATTATGGATCATTTTATATCTACAAACCTTTATTTGACTGAGCTCCTGAAAGCTGAACAACCTGATTGGCTGATTTAAACTGAAGTGGGTGGAGGTACAATGAAACCTGAATTGCATGAAATGAACTTTGGTCAAAATATAAAGTCGTGTAAATGGCAACGCTTCAATTCACAATTTATTCACTGTTACGACATCCATTGTCTTGGAGCTGCTACTTCATATAAGTAATGATCAGCTAGATTAATCTTTATAGCCTTGTAGACCTTGTTGCTTCCCTCTCTCCAACCCTTTGAATTTTTGACTGTCCTTAAGTTACTCTTCCAGAAGAGCTTGTTCTGCCTTGTGGGGTTAAACTCAAACTGTTTCCATGTCTAAAACAAACAAGACTTGAGCTCCTAGGTAGGAATGTTTTCATCTAAAAGAATATGAAACAGGAGGTTTCTACTTCCTTACCAATCACAGTCGGCTCCAGGTCGACAAAGATGGCTCTGGGGACGTACTTCCCGGTGCCAGTCTCGCTGAAGAAGGTGGTGAAGGAGTCGTCATAGCCTCCAGAGGGCTTGTCGCTGGGCATGTGGCCGTCAGGCTGGATGCCATGCTCCAGGCAGTACAGCTCCCAGCAGGTGTTGCCCATCTGGACACCGGCCTGGCCAACGTGGATGGAGATACACTCGCGCTGTGGAAGGAAAAATGTAAGCTTTTTAGACTTTAAATGTTTATAATTTAACATTTCTCCATTAAATTCAATATGATTTAGCGTCTGACTGCAGATTAAGATTGGTTTCAACTGTCAAATGTCAAAACTATCACTGAAATCATCATGCAAATCAAAACACAACAGCATTTCAGAAGAAGAATAGGTCAAACCAATTTCCCTGGATAGCGTTATGCCAACATTTCTGCTTTTAAACCTGTCTTGACTGGCTAAAAATGAGCAGAGTCAAAGTGTTAAAATGGCTTTTACTTTCCAATCTCGTCCTGCAAACTTTGCTGAAAACTGTTAGATGTCCAAACATCCTTGCAAGCAGGGATGTGACACATCAAATCAGCAATCACCCATCTAAATAAGCAAGCAGCGGTGATTAACACAGACTTGTCAGATTGTCTGTAGAGGCCAAAGTGCTCCCACACCCTGCTGAAGTATTTCTAGTTGCTTATAAATTATGTGGGTGGTGGGGGAAGGGTGAAGGAGGGAGGCAGTGGGTGTATGCATGCTGAAGACTCAAACAAGTTTGGTCTCATCATCTGAAAGGAAAATTTGGCCTGAGGGGAGTTTTAGTCTGTCCTGTTTGGTTCACTGGCCTTTCAAAAGAAGATGAAAGTGATAGAAATGCAAATGTGTGAGACGAGCGAGCAGAAGGCAAAACCTAACCTCTAATTTTAGTGACATCACAACAAAGTAGGACCTGTTAAAAATGCAGGAATCAAGTTAATTTCTGCCATAATTTCTTCCACCGTGTGTTAACATTACTGCTGCAGTCTGTCAACAAAAGGCCAGCTGTCACCGGTAATATGAGAACACAACCTTGTCAAAATATCATCAGTGACACTTTGTGCCTGCTAAGAAAAGCAAACAGGCCTTTTTAATTTATGTATACTAAGTAATTTCTTGTTTACAAAGTAACTCAGAGGGAAAACTGCCATCTGTATCTGACCAGGACCTCTGACCTCATTTTTAAAGGGGCCAGTAGAGTATGTTGTTGTGAAATTCCTGTGATGTGTGTCCCTCTCTGAACCTATAGCCAAGCCTAAAAACATCTTGACAGGGCAGCTTGTTTTGTTTTTCCAGTTCAACATCTTTAGCAACACAAACAATCAGACTCCAACAATGTACAGCAGAACATGTCCTTTAAAACAGAGTGTGATAGTCTTTAGTATGTTGCACTTTTGACAAGATGAAGTGGAGTTAGTTGAGTTCCTATTGATTGTTCTTATAGAACAATGGACCTATTAGTATCATTTACCAATGATTCATAGATTAGTTATAGTAAGAACAACTTCTGGGTTGCGAGATTGTTGAAAATCCTCCTCTAGCACAACACTGTCCGAGCCTTTCCAGCTCTTTAATTCATTAGGGAGACTTTTCTAATGGGCTGTTTGACCTCTTCTGGAAAACAGCTGTAGGACATCTGGATGTTTATAAACTGCTCATTAAAAAATACAACTGCACACTTACTTGAGTAAAGATTGAATAAGTGCCTTTACAACATTGGAAACAATCTAAATTATTACAAAAGACAACCTTTGAAAAAATGAAATAAAATTAAGATTTGTCTTTAAAAAAGCAGGGATCAATACAATTTCCTTTATGAACTCTCTACTAGCCAAAGCTAATGGATAACGGTTGAAATATTACACCACCAGAAACTACAACTTAAAGTTTCACCAGTGAAAAACTGGACATTTTTTCAGCCCGGCTTTGGGCTTGTTATGAATTTTGATCCCATGACCTCCCCCTGCTCTCCCCCTCCCACAATGCTTGTGTTAAGGACAGAGGAGGGGGTCACTGTGACATGGGAGCTGCCAAGTATGGCGATGGTAGCCAGCTCAGCAGACGGCTATTTCGAGTGAGGCTTCACACAAACACACACACCCTAACCCACTGACCTGTTTGGACTCCCAGACTGCAGCTCATGTCATGGACAGAGTATGCTAAAGGAGTGATCCTAAAATAATCTGACCAACTTTCCTGAACATTTACAGTCTCCCTGCAAGATGTGACATACGACAAAATATTAGTACGCAGTATTGCTGTTTTGTGAGTCAGATAGTTTTGACATTTGGTGGCTGAATATGAGGAAAGTGGGAGTGGTGGCTTGTTTGCTTGCTGATGTTGCAACACACCACATCAGTTCATATTTACAAGACAAACAGCCTGTGAAATTTACACTTCCAGGCAAAAAGGGGGGCAGGGGGAGGGTATACTGAGTCATTATCTGCTCCTTGTATCTTGTCCTGATCGAAAGTACGTCACGTTTGACGTCAGGATCCCCAGCATGGGAGAGCAAACACAGAGGAGCATTGTGCTGTTAAAAATCAGAAAAAAATAATTTGGCCTTTCAAGGTTTCCTGAACGACACAGAAATGAAAAGATCATGTTTTAAAATGTGGGTTTCCAACCGGAGATGCCACAGGGGTTCCCACCGCACAGACCCAAACCACAAAATTAAAACATAATGTGAACAAACCAAATCTAGAGGCTGATGGTCTCCAGCTAGACTCATACTAACAACACTTTTTAAGGTGGAATTGCACCAATGAAGTGCTCTCCACACCTCCTCTCCTTTCATGTTGAATCCCAGCAGGAAGAGTCACCAGATCCTGAACCATTTGGGACTCTTCTTGCAGTCAACCATTTTTATTATTCACTTCTGTTTTCCTGTTCTTTCCAAATTGACCTGCAATCATTACAACACGCTCGCCGTTTGTGTTACACAGGAAGTCAAAAGGGAAGCGTCAGCGCCCTGAATGAACTTAAGACTCATTGTGAGCTTGTAAAAATGTTGATCCAAGGCTTCAAGGATTTATGTCATGTGCCTCACCTCATGTTAAACAGCAGAAATATGTGTTAGTACATATTGTTCAGATTTTTTTTGTATTTGAAAGCTGTGTTTCTTTGACTTTAACACATTTAAAAGTCCCACAAGCAGCAGCTTCAGGTCTGCAGGAATGCAGCAGCTTATCAGCTCGGTGGTGAGCGGCAGAAATAGAAATGTAAAATACACACGAGTGGCTGCTGGAAGCCACATCAGCATTCCCAACCAGGCGGGCAAACAATCACGCCCTCCTGACAGACGGTCCTCCGGTCCCCATATGGAAACAGTTAACCTTTACTGGAGCTGGAGCCACATGCCTGGTAGCATATTTCCACTGCCTGACTTTATGTTTTTAACTATTTTAAACACACAAAGCCTGTGTTTTATGTGCTGTAGCAATGCCAAAATGTTTTTCAGAAGCAGCCTGGGGGCCATTAAAGTAGAAACAATAGACAAAGCTTAAGTTTGTAGCAAAGTTTGGGAGGAATGTCTGCAGCTACAAGAGGAAAACTACGATTATTATTATTATTAAAGTGTTTTCTGAAGCATAAGTCTGATATGAATCATGATTTTCACCCGTAGCTCATAAAATGCTGCAAATCTAGCTTTTTAAAAATGTTACACAACAAAAAATCCCACGTTACTTGTTAATAATAGTAATAATAGTAATCATGACTGACTACTCACCATTCTGCTGTTTTCTTTGTCCTTTTAGGAGAAGAAGTTGAAACCTGTGGGTTCTCACAGTGCACCTATAATGAGATCTCTGTGAGTGAAGTCCCATCAGTGTGTCACACACACACTTTTATAGCTACTACAGGGGGCGGAGAAGAAGAGGTGGAGCCATTAACAGCTGCAACTTTCTTCTTTTAAAATCCCTTTTTTTTCTAAGAGGGAAAGAAGACTTCCTGTTTGGCCTTTTCAGAATAAAAGGAACTCATAAAGCTTCCAGCTGTGGAAAGTAAGTACATTTACTACAGTAACTACAAGCATCTTACACTACATTTATCTGACAGATTAAGATTATACAAACAAAAATGTGATGCTTTGTTACAGGTTAAATAGGCTCGATGCTTGAGGAAGTATTTTGAATTTACTTCCAAGCTGCTGTTTTCAGCATCAAGTGGGAACTCTTTCTCTTACTGTAGTAAAGCACAGGTAACTTGAAACAAACAGACTTTTAATCCAGGTTATGGCCAAACAACACAACAACTTCTCACTGTTGATGTGAGAAAAAAGTCTCTCATAATCCCAAAACACTTCACAAATTTCCAACTCAGTGTAAAACCTTTAAAAACATATTTTTAAAAACTATTCATGGACAAAGTGACTTAAAATTGATGATACTTTTATATGGTATAGATTTATTTTGACTACTGGCACAAGGAATTATCTCCCTCATGGTTTGGACTTATCAATAAGTAATGTCTGTTAATACGTGTAATGATTAATTTCAGCCACTAGATGGAGACCTCATAATTCTGATTCTGTCACCTTCTCTGTTGTACTCAGTGCTCACTGTGTTGAACAGGAAGAATTCCAAGGGCTGTTATTTTCAGTAATTAATGGCAGATTTCATCAGGGAATTTAAAATCCAAATATTAACTAAGGTATAATGACCATATCTTGTTGGCCTTTATATTTAACTAAAGATCTTTGTTATTGTTTATATTGTCCATCACACAGAGATCATTGTCATTTTTTTAACCAAATTTTTAATGAGAACAGCTCTAAACCACAATATTGATCATGTTATAACAGCATATTTCCCATCCTGTTTGCAAAATATAATTATTTAGTTGTATTATTTCTGTTATATTACTATAAATAATAGTCTTGTTTTATTTTTAAAGAGCAGACCAGTGTTTTTCTCCCCGTCTTCTATTCATATAGGCCAGAATCATTATAATATGAACAGCATACGACACTTATTGATCTGATTGACAGGTTTTCTGACTGTGTATTGATTTATTGTGGCATTACTTTTACAATTACCTTTAATTTTTTTGTGAGTTGCTATCAAGGTTTGTACTTTAATTTTGTTCACATTCAACATTGTTCATATTCAATGTTTCCTCATCAAATTGAGCATCATATTATGTATTTATGACCCTGTTTGTGTTAGTATTTATTTAAAAACAGAGGCTAGAAGTGTGCAACCTGCAACCAACTTCTATTTAGTCTTCGTGTATTTGGTAAAACGTGTTTCTGAATTTGTCTCAAATTCAGTTTTCGCCCACTCGTGCCTCGCTGTTTGTGAACTTCACCTGTCCATCACTCTTTACAGGAATGCAGAGCTGATCCAGGAGCCCTCAGATGCCAGAGCTCATCGCACCAGGCCCTCGGCTCTGAATGTAAACGCCCTCATAATCCTCAAACAAACCCCCTGAGTCCACGGGAGCCTATAGCCCCATCTCCTGAACCGCTCATTCCTCTTCAAACATTCCCCTAAGCATCTTTTTTTTTTTTTGGAAAGGACAGATAGTTTGCGATAGACGGATAATGGAGGTCTTTTTCATGTGTTGTGTTTCGTCCTCCTCCCCTCGGAGGTCCACAGATTACTTTTCTTTTACACTTTCCTCAGGGGTGAGACTGTAAACTATTTCTCCCGAGTGTTTTCCCAGCTTTCCTTTGTCTTGTTCTTCTTCTGCAGTGGCTTGAGTCAGACTGTGAGTCCAGTCTGCTTCATTTTAATTTTACAAATTTGTCTTATCATCCGTTTTTCAAGTTTTGTTTGCATTGAAACACATAAAGAAATAACACAACAGACATAAAATGCTTTAATTCTCCTGTTTTCATTTTCTCATAAACAGTTATTCAATATTTCTTATCTCTGTTCCCCATAGATACCCCCATAGATTTAAATGTCAGTTCCAAAATTGGTTTTAAAAAAATGTACTGCTGCTACTACTGCAGTGCGAGAGAATCTGCCAAATGCCTGGAAATATAAATGTAAATAAGAATGCAAATGCTTGTATTGTAGCTACCGTATGTTCTAACTGTATTCATGTGTGACTTCCTTTTAAAATGCTGTAGCGTAAGAGTGGAATATTTATCTCTAATTTATGGATGTAACATTATGCAGCATATTGTTTAAATTCAGCCAATCAAGTGTCAACACTGAAGGTGCATAGTAAATGAAATCACTAGTGTTACACTCATGTATCAACATGAATATTGATATAAAAAGTGAAGATTAACATTCTATAGTAGAAAGTACAAATCAGGAAGTTGCTCAGGAAGTTGCATGTCTGTTGTTGTTGATGGTTTTGTCTGTATTGTTTTTATTTTCCTTTGCACCTAGGCTCCAGGAAGATCGTATACTACAGTAAATTTGAACAAGCATAATAATAAGAATTCTAAGAATAATAAAAAATAAGAATTTATTTTTTAATTGCAGCACTCCAGGTGTTAGGCTGCTGGTATTGTGCATTTGATAGAAAAAGAAAGAAAATTAGTAAAAGTATTAAAGTAACACCTGCACTTTTCCTCCTGTTTAGACTTGTCTTAATGATTGTTGTGAGAAACCAAGCAGCTGATGTCAGGATGGAGGCATAAGAGATGTAAGTTCCCATTCCCCTTTTCAGGGTAGTTTGCATAACATATTTAAACTGGTAACACACATTTCCCAATACTGGGGTTTTTTAGTACTCAGTCAGCACAACATCCACCAAACCTCAATGTATTTCCAGATGATTTTACACGTGTTCACATACAACTGTAAAAAAACCTAACGTAAGATAGAATTTAACTAATTTCTCGCTGTATTCTGCAACATGTACACCCACAGAGAGGAATCCTTTTTTGTATGGAGGTGGAAAGTTCGTCATCAGATTGGATACAAGGAATGATGGACACCTACAGAAGATGGACCAGGTGAGCTGGTGGATGAGAATTTATATCTGTAGCTAACATATACAAGTATTTATAGTAAATATGTAAAGTTTTGTGTTGCAAAAAACCCTAACTTGAGCATAGGACCTGTATCTGCAGTAAAGAGGTGTCATTCATAGCATTGTAAAGGAATCTTGGTTTATCCTAATTAAACGAATGAGTAAAATATATTTAAACAACAATAGAAATCCATATTGTAATTCTGCCTGCTGTTAGTGTTGTTGTAGGTCAGTTGTGTCAAGTGTTTCAGTTGCAGTGGTGCATTCTGGGTGTGAGAGTAGCTGTTTGCTGCATGTTGACAAACAGAAATATGTGTTTTACTGACTTTTACCTGAGGAACAAAAGGGCCTGAGGCAAAAAAAAAAAAATCTCCTCCTTGATAATGCAGGTCACAGTAGTCTCAGGTTTCTCTGGGTGTTGTTGCAGGAGTTTTGCTCGGTGCATACAGATGTAGAAATGACACACGCAGACCCGTGATGGCCCCTCAGAATAAATCAAATTAGTCAAGAAACCAAGAAACTAATGTTTGATCTGTCTGAGAAACACACACAGAGTCAAACCCCACATGCACAAGCACACAATCTACATAGAAACATTTTTAGCTCTAAAACTTTACAAGACCACTGGTTAATTCAGTCGACTGAGTCTTCATGAGGCCCTGAATGCCAAGTGGGATATTTCAGGTGCTTGATGTATCACCTGGGATCCTCTGTGTGTTTTCTGTCCTTTGTCTCTGTTGCTGAAATAATCCAATCCACTGATTCAAGTGTTTAGACGACTGTTTGTGCTAATTTCATTTCCTGCTGAGAGAGATTCAGACTCCCTGAAGGATTCACCCTCAGAAATAACCGACTCTCTAATCCCTTCCAATTATTATCTGTTGTTTGGATGACAGGAAGATTTAGGGCGAGAGTTGTTAAGTGGACTCTTCATCCTGACAAAATACTAATCTGCTTGCTTTCTTAAACAAATGAAGCTCTTAGACAAAAAGCCAGTTTTAAGCAGTTTATAAACATGTTGGTGTGATACTTTCCACCCTCACAGCTGCACGTTGCTTTAAAGTCAGAGAGCTGTGATTGGCCACAATGTTTTTCCATTTCATAGTGTTACACTGCACAGACGAGTAAAAGGCCCGACACTCCTCTATGTAGTACCTCCAGACTGCAAGAGAAGAGAGATTTTGGTCATTTTGCATATTTTAATGGTTATTTTTGTGTTTTTGATGTCATTTCAGAAGGTTTGTTTCTCTCTCAAATCTTTTTTTGGTAATATTTAGCCTCTTTTTGGTCATTTTTTGGATTTTTTTGGTCTCTTATTGGTCATTTTGTATATCCTGGTGGTTGTTTTGTATCTTTTTTGAGGCATTTTTCATCTTCATTTAAACATATTGCATTTTTGTGTTTCTTTTTGGCCTTTTTCTGTCTCTGGTCATTTTACATTTTGTTTGTTTGGGGTTGGTTTGCATCTCTTTGTGATCAGTTTGTGTCTTATAACTGAGTTGTATGACTTGCAAACTACAATTAGTTACAGTCAGGGATCTCCTGACCTCTCAGGGCCCTTGACCTGAACCCTGTAGGATTCAGGTTTAAATACAAGTGATTTTTCTGATTAAACAGATTAACATAGTAAAATCTTCAGCAGGAACTTTCAGAGGAGTCGGTTCAGGTTGAGAATGGATAATTCTTAGTGATTTATTCGTTGATATTCACAATGATGGATCAATCTAATGATACATGTCTGACTGCCAACAAATTCATTTATAATTATAATTAACAGCTGTTGAAGCATCTGATGGTAATCTGCAATAATCTGTAATGGATTACATGTTGAAAGTAACCGGGGGGTCCCTGCCTATAAATCCATCTTGATGCTCGCGGTCTCTGGGCTGCCAGTGATAAGGCTTAAGCTGTATTGAAGCTGGATGGATGCAGAGATCAAAGTCGGCAGTCAGAGCCTCAGAAAAATCCCACAAATCATGCTCTCGAGATAAAATACTTGATGCTCCTTGTATACAGCCACAACCAGCAGCCCGAGGGGACGGGAGGCTTCAGGAGCTCCCCCCTCCCAAAAAAACAAGATGTTTGTGGGGCAAGTTGAGTTGTTTTACAGCAAGTAAGACCTCAGAGTGGTGAGGGTGTTCGAAGTTTGGGAAGCTCTGTTCTCTCCTCAGTATCTTCATCAATAACGTTTCTGTAGGGATTTCCTCTTGGTGCATGTGATTGTTTTTTGCACATAGCCAAAGATGTGACATACAAGGCAAAAGTATGTGGACAGCCAAACATGATTTGGCTCGACCAAAAGAGGTGGTCTCAGTCCAGATTAAACTGAACTATACTTTGGTTTATTTGCAGTTTGAAAACTTTTTGGACAAATTACAGGAAGCTGAGGTAGGCTCGTCACCCATATTAAACAGTAGAAGCCGGTCGAGGCAGATGGCCGACCACCCTGAGCCTGGTTCTGCTCGAGGTTTCTGCCTCTTAAAAGGAAGTTACAGTTTTGCTCATGGTGACTGTTTGTCTTCTATTTCTATAATGTTCCTATGCAGCTACAGTGTTGAATCTGTAGTGACCATACAGCACTGACTGGAGTCTTTAAAGTTGGTGTAGGAGCTGTAGCAGTGTAGTTCAGCTGAGAAATGTCTGTTATTGTATTGTCTCTCTCTCGCTGTCAATCACCAACATCATCAGAATAAATTGGACGTCTCTCCGATACTGTCATTGATTCATTTCTATCTCAGCCTGCCACGCTGGAGCATTGAACAGCCGCCTCTATTGATCCGCTGGCCTATTAAAACCTCCCTGGGAGCATCATCCTATTTTTATATAAGACTTTTATTTCTATTAAATCAATTCCTTTTGCCAGATAGGAGAGAAAACGTGCCACGTTGCAGCAGACGAGGCTGAGGTTGTGAACAAATCAGATGATTTCTAATTGACTTAATTTCTCCTCAGTGATCTGATTATGATTAAACAGTATTTAATGTGTTTAGGTTTTATTTACCACAGTGATCAGCAGCTGTATGTTCATTTGTTTCCCCCCCGTTTGACTTTTCCCTGATGCAGGTGCTGAATTCGTGGCCTTTATCTTTGCCAGCAGCAGCAGAAACTGGCTTCTTTAATGCCACATCCAACCAAAGGGCTGCAGAAATGTCAGGCAGCTGACGGCCATGAAACACACACACACACACACACACACACACACACACACACACACACTTTCCCCTTTTGTCTGGCTAAGTAATGTATGAAAAACGATTTCCTCTCTGTGAAATATTGAGGATCACTGTGACCTTTGACCTTTACACTAACATGCATGTGCACGTGCAGAGATGTAGATGGTGCCCCGTCTTTTACTCTACAAACATTGCCTATTTCATGTCATTTAATATTAAAAATGACAAAAATGACTGGTTGGAATTTTCTAGTGTGAATGTAATCTGTTACAGTAGTCTGATTACTTTCATTATGTTATATTAATATTTATTGTTGTTTTTCTACTAAACTAAACTAAATATATGCATTATATTACATATAAAATAACCTTTAGTCATGGTTTTCTCTTTCTCAAAAATCAGAAACATTAAAATTAAATTTTAAAAAAGCATGTGTCGGCAAAATCTCCCTTTTCATCAAACGTTAAATAAATCAAAAGTTCAGCAGCAGTAACTTCATTTATTTATTAAAACATGGACATTGACAGTTTACTCTGAGAACACAAGACCATGAATATTATATTAATCACTATATGACCAATATAAGCTGTTATAAAGAAGCTAAACGTGATGCGATGCTTTATCTCGTATCAAAATGCCTCTGTACAAGCTGAGACGCACTAACGTGTGGAAAATAAATCTTACCTGACAAATGGTTCACTCGCAGTCAATAATTTTGATTAAATCACATTAAAAAATAAAACAAAAATTAAAATTTGTGGAAAACGTTGAATGAAATTGGTCCTTTCCTGATCTACAGGATTTAAAAAGTCACCATCACCATGCTTCAGTTTCATTAGATTCATCGCTTGATATTATGATAAAAAATTACAGGTAGGTTATAGGACATTTCTTGAAATAAACTGCCTTGCGTCGGGAGTTATTCTGGTGATTTAACGGCTCGATATTAGTTTTTCAAACGTCTTAAGTCTCTAAAATGGCAAGGTGTCGAGGAATAACTTATCTATTATTGCAGGCGGCGGCACCAGATCCTCCAGCTTCAGGTAGAAAATCCTCTGCAGGCCTTGGATGCACAGAGTGCGGAGTTCAGGGAGCTTCTCTAAAAGTCTGGACAAATGGTTGGACCAGCAGCTGGAGCCTCCGTCGGAGCACACACCGCCGTCCTTCAAGCACTTGACGATGTTGTTCTGCAGCTCCTCCACTTTCTTCGGCTCCTTCAGTCCGTGCCTCTCTGCAGGACGGTAAAACACGTTTAAAAACACACATCAGATAGTTTATAATGGAGGAATGTTGCCTTCAGGGAAGCTCCGACTTTAGACTGTTACACATTCAATGACTGCAGTTACACTAAAGTTGTATTTATCTATTTATCAGTTATATAGCTAACTATTTTAACTGCTTTACTATTAGCTAACTATTTCAACCTTTTATCTATTGCTTTTAGCTAACTGTTGTAGTGCTTTATCCCTTCTTTTAGCGAACTATTTTAACTATTCTTGATTACTTTTAGCATTATGTAGCTAACTATTTTAATTGCTCTACTTTTAGCTAATTATTTCCACATTGAGTCATTACCTTTAGCTAAGTATGTCAGCCAGTTTTTGCATTACTTTGATTTCCAACATATATTCCAGACTAAACAGATGGTAAATGTGGGCACTTCCATTCAGGCTGGAGAACTTGAATGTAACATGAGTAGGGGATGACTTTCAGTCCTTAAAATGGAAATAAGGAGTGAGCATAAAGTGTTCTTGAGCATCTCACCGGTGACCAAGGCAAGGGTGCATATGCAGGAAAAGGTGGAGACGTCCAAGTTCATCCTCTGCAGGTTGGCGGAGAATTCAACGATGCTGTCAATCCACTCCCCAAAGCCCCTCAGGCACTGGAGCCGGTGCCACACCGACCCATCACAGAATATCAGCTTACCTTCCTCTGGGTTGGATCTGAAACATTATGACAGTTTGTACTAAAAGTAAAAACACTGAGAGGCAGAGGTGGATATAGACTGGTTGGTTCATGCTGTGGACTGACTGAGAACAGTAAATTACAGACGTCTGTTTGTTCTTTACCTGTATGAGAGCCGTAAAACAAAGAGCTCCAGGAAAGCTGAATAGAAGAGGAGGTCTTGGTCGTTTTTAGGTAGGGAGATAAAGCCTGGGATCTTCTGCGCCCAGCCTCGAATCACCTCCATCGATCTGGTCAGGAGGTCGTAAAACTGCCGGACATGCTGTG
Organism: Lates calcarifer; assembly: GCF_001640805.2. Lineage (NCBI taxonomy): Eukaryota > Metazoa > Chordata > Actinopteri > Centropomidae > Lates > Lates calcarifer. The sequence goes on from NC_066854.1 coordinate 2,801,063, forward strand.
CATCGTCTCCTGGTGGACTTCCAGGACTCTCCTTGAACTGCAGTGAAAGGAATGATAATGCTAATGTTGTGTTTAGGGTCATAACAGAGTAACTCTTGTAATGTTTGCTTACTTTGGAGTAGTCAAGGCGAGAGGGTGAAGGGTTTGACTCCACATGTGCCCTGATGAGGGCGCTCAGGAGGGTGCCAACGGGCGACGATGAGTCTGAGAGAGCTTTAGGTTTGGACGGCAGTCGACCTCTTCGACCTTTCAGATTGTCTGTCCTCACCACTGCAGAGCATGTGGACAAACAGGAAATACATTTCATCTTTTGCTTTGACTTGTTGTTGCTTTTGTTTCCAGGTGCCGCAAATGAAACATGGTTTTGAGGTTGTATCAGTTTACCTTCTTTGACCATTCCCACTGCAAGGCACTTCTGGAAGCGACAGTATTGGCATCGGTTCCTCCTACGTTTGTCCACGGGGCAGCTTTTCGAAGCCAAACACACATACTTGGCATTTTTTTGCACTGTGCGCTGCATGAAAACAGAAAAAGTGGATATTTTTCAATGTGAATACTAATACAATACGTTCACTTTTGATGAGAGATTATAGTTCAGTTTTAAACCTTTTTCTGATCATCTAAAAAACTACACTTAGAACCATGAATATACCACAGAAGAAGTTGAGAACACAATATTGGTCTCTAAGGAACCAATATCATGGCATAAAACTGTTCTCAAAGGTTTCTTTATATGGCCAACAAATGGGCTTTTCTACAAGCCTGTGAAAGATGATCTAATCTGTTGGCATAGGGAACCTTTTCGGAAGAGTTCTCCACTGGTCCTTATTAAAGAAAACCACAAGAAGAACCATTTATATATGACACAGGGAACCTATCTTGAGTGGTTCTTCAAAAAATGGTTCCACATTTAGAGCCTTAAATGGTCCTTTGAAAATTAACAGCGGCACTCTTGCTCCTGTGGGCCATCTGAGGCAGTATAAGGCATTCAGCAGGCGGACAGGGCAGTCTGGGCAAATACAGGGTCGTGTTCATTCATAATGTGGAGAATCGCCCCGCGGGGAATCTCCTTCAGAGAGAGGAAGGCAGAGGTTGTTTTTTTTTTTATTCATGGCACGTCGGTGGCCATTTTCATACAGGACATTTGGCCCTAAAACGCACGTGTCAGGGGATCAAAACGTGCATCTGAAGTGTAATGACCAATTTAGGAGGCCAGTCCGGGTCCCACTGGGAGTTTTACATTATAGCCTATTACTCGGAATTCATTAGACGACAGTGTGGTCTCGTGGAAGTGAATATATCCATGTTTTTAAAAAATGATATTTCTCAAATTTTGAAATTAGAAACTTTGAAGATCCCTGCTTCATGAATGTTCATCAGCTGCCTGTTAAAACTAATGCAGCTTTGAATAAAGTTGCATCGAAAACAAACCTTGAAGAAACCCTTGCAGCCCTCGCAGGTGCGCACTCCGTAGTGCTGGCAGGCTGCGTTATCCCCGCACACCGCGCACAGGCCCTCCGTGCTCAGCGGTCCTCGGCCGTGGGCGGAAGAAGCCTGGTAGTCCATAAAGTGGTGGCCGTGGGCGAGGTGGAGCGGGTGAGGAAATCCCACGCCGGGCTGCTTTCCCAGGCCGCTGTGGGAGCCCAAAACCCCGGGGCTGTCCAGCGGCTGGTGCGCACCGGCCGCGTCCAGGTTCATGGACACGTGGAGAGATCCGTCAAATTTCATCTGGCAGGTGGACAAGCTCTGGCCGCTGTGTTGCGCGTGTTTGAGGGAAAACAGCGAAAATCTGGAGAGTGTGTTTTTCCTATGCGCCGCCGCCGCCAAATAGTCTTGTCGAAAACTGTACAGAGAGCCGGAGTCATCCCAGATGTGTCCCGGTGCAGTTTGGAAGCTGGATGTGATAGGGGTGTGCGGGGAGGGAGAGCGGTAATAATAAACAGAGCCCGGGGAGGAGAGCAGCTCGTCGGGCTGGTGCGAGGGATGCTGACTCGGCTGATACCGAGGGCACCCGTGCGCATCCTCCACCTTGACGCACGGGAGCTCCCCCTGAACCGGCATCTGGAAGAGGCAAGGGGGCTTCACGTCGTACCCGGAGCCGTAAGTGTCCGCCAAAGGGCCAAAACCGGGACCCGACGTTGCAGCCGAGACTTCGCTGTTGGTGAGGTCCATGCTGAACTTGACAAACTCCGGGGTGAGGAAGTCGCAGCTGCGCTCTCCGCCGGCGCCCTGGGAAGCCGGGCTGGCTCCCTGCGGAGAGGAGCCGCACTGGGTCTGGACACACGGCATGGTCTCTGCAAACAAGGACATCAGTGGGTATGGGAATATCTTGCACACTGATATCACTGTCTGTTGCATTTAGGTGTTTTAGTTCTTTTACCTTAACAAGTGATAATATTTGAAAAAATGCAATAATATAACGAGAAAAAGTCGCTTATATCCAATATTCCTTGTGTTATCTTAATAATTTCACCATAAATTATCATAAAAAGTCCACTAAAAACAGGCTGCACACCCTGTTAGGCAGAGACTTCCACCTGATGAGAGAAAATACGACTTTAAGACGATTCAAAATAGTTTTTAAAGACTTCTTTTGTAGTGTGCAGAGCAACAGCTTTGAACTCAGATGCATAAAAACCTTAATTTAGTAGGTTTATTACCTTAAGGCTTAAGTTGTCTTATGATTCAGAGGATCTTATCTCCCGCTAGATTTTTTTCTGGAGTGAAACAAAAAACATCAGAGCATCACTTGCAAGCTTAGCGCTGACATGAAACCACTGATTTCTTTATGAATTAGTAGATAAAAAGTAGAATGTGCGGTACCTCAAACCTCCATCCGGCGCAGAAGGGCGGTGTTAAATAATCCCATCTCTGCTGCGTTAGTGTCGTGGATCTGTACAAGATTTTAGCTGCGACCAGAAAAAGTCCACTCGCTGTCTGGAGAGCAAAGGAAATGACTGTTCACTTCTCCCACTCTTGGCTCGCGGACTGACTGCCAGTGACACCGACCGACAATGTGCTTTTGTTTACGCGGCGCGCACCGTGTGCCAAACCCTATTACGCACAAGCCACAAAGGGGTGGAGTGGAGTGTGTGTGTCTATGTGTGTGTGTGTGGGCCACTGACTGGTGTGGGCACAGAAAGTGGTTCATGTAATTTGGAAATAATGCTTGTGGCCCACTTTTCTAGCAGTTTGCGTCATATTTTCGATATTTTATTTCCATTTGTGGACCTGTGGTTGTTACACAATGCAGATGTGTTTTGGTATAAAGAGTCAAAGTGGAGTCAGTTATCGATAAGAATCGTCTTCAGGCTTCAATCTGTAGTTTAAAGAGCATGATTTTTTTAAACTTTTCACACTTGTTTAGTGTGAAATATTATAATGTCAGTTTAGTAATATGCTGAACAGTACGTGGTTTCCTTTTCTCTGTCTCTTGTGCTGGAACCAAGCATGAATTATGAGGTAATGAACAAGACCCCCCAGACTGAAAGAGTTTTGTGTCTTTTGTAGTTTTTCTTCTTTTAATAGTTGTTCTGCATTTTTCTCTGGTTGGTTTTTGTGTCTTTGTTGTCATATGTCAAATTTTGGGTCTCTTTAGAGTTGTTTTGCATGTCTTTTGTAGTCATTTTATGTCTCTTTGCGGTTGTTTTGTGTGTCTTTGAATCGACTGTGCATCTCTTTGTCGTTATTTTGTATTTTTGTGGTCATGTTGCATCTTTTTGTGGTCGTTTTGCATCAATTTAGGGTAATTTTTGTGTCTCTTTGTAGTTATTTTGTACCGTTATAGTAGTCATTTTATGGGCATTTTTCATTTTCATTTTCAAATTTCATTTTGTTGTAGTTTTTCATCTCTTTGTGTCACTTTGTAGTCAATGTGCATCTCTTTTTGGTCATTTTGTGGTCATTTTGCATCTTTTTGTAGTCACTTTGTAGTTGTAGTTGCATCTTTTTTTGTGCTTTCAGTATTTTTGTGGTCGTTTTGCATAACTTTGTAGTAGTTTTTCAAGCTTTAAGAAGATGATGGGAGCTTTATATCTCTTTCAGTTACATTTTGCAGGCCCCTGACCCCTTGGGCCCCTGGACATGTGACCGGTAGGCCCGTTCAGTAATCCATCCATGGCCGAAGGAGAGAAAACGACAGCTGGTTCTCCTTCTTTATTATTATCCTGGAGGAGGAGGAGATGGAGCCTTGAGCAACCTTGCCCTCCCTTTACGTCAGGACGTCGTACCGCCTCTACTCGAACACCATTGGACGAGCGTAGCCGAGCGCCGCGTTCCGATTGGCTCTCCGCGGCGTCACTCAACGCTGCTCTGTTTCCTGGTTGTAGCTGTCAAGCTACCGTTGAGATAACATCCGATGCCATCAATCGCCGCCCTGCATCGCCCCGAGCCAGTGTTATTCAGCCACAAAACAAGAAATCCTGTAAGTGGGAATGTCTGTTGTATCACACGGTGTTTTTCGGATGTTTTACAATCTTTCTAAAGAAGGTTTAACCCTGTGTTTTTTGGCAGAGGGCCAAAAAAGCGGAGCAACATCTGCAAGTTTTAGCTAGTAACAGAATAACCTCTCCTCCTCAAGTATAGCTAAGGACATACACATTTAATGTGAATATTTTGTTTTTTTTAAATCGTTAAAACAGCTAAATTATCCCTGTTTCGTTACCACTTCCTGTCAAGGTGTATAACTCATAAGATAAAGAGCTTATTCGTGACTGTTAAGACGAAGCTTGTTGCTGGTTTTTCCTCAAAGACCAAACTGGGTTGACATTTTAATCCACGGCAAGATGTCAGGTTAAAATAACACCGACTTCCTCTTGTGTGGTGATAGATAAGGAAGCAATATAACAATACAGCCACCTGCCAGTATCAGTTAATATAACGTTATAATCGTTTCCTACATTTGTCATTGCTAACAAACAAGGCTTCCAATCCTAATGTGGAAATGAATCTTAAAACGGCAAAAATGTCAATGGAATTTCGCCATGTGTTTCTCAGAAGACCAGCCCCACATTACAACCAGGAATCCCCCACCCCACCATCCTGTGCTGACTCACAGTGAGTCTGAAGGCTGATGTAAGTGAGGGTACTTTGGATTGTGAATGAGGAGGAAGAAATAGTGCCTCAGCTTCTCTCACAACAATTAGCCAGCGCTGTGGTTCAGCAGGCTAAACTACTCCCATCATCAAACTCCTGTCAGATGGTTTCCTTGGGGCTAATTATTGTCATATTTGGCCTTTATATTGTTCAGTAATGAGCAGCCTGTTAGAGGGTGTGAAAGCCTGTGGTATGCCACTGAATTGGTTTAGTTTATAGGCTGATACACAATGTATGGCTTGGTGTCGGTCAATAGGAGTACTCCAGAAGTATAGCGGAAATATAAATTAAAACCTGTTTTTATTTAACAAAGGAAGGATGATTTCTAAAATGCTGAATACTGTCTTTGCCTGAATGTAACCGTGAACGTTGTAAATAAGTCTTTAATTTGATATTTCCTAATTTGAATGAGAGATGAAGCCAATTTTAGACTTTTTAGTAGTAATTAATGTTACGAGTGAGTTACTTGAGACTGAAGCTAAATTAGTTTCATCATTTATTAAATTTCTTATTGTTTTCTCAATTAACTGACTCACTAAGTCTACGAGATATGATAAGTGATGAAAGATTTCCTAGAAAACACAAACACAATCATTTAAAGCAGTCCCAGACTAAACAACTTTTAAATGTGAACCATGAAGTGTCCAATCAAACAATAATAAAACAATCTGACCAGGCATTTAGGTTACATTTTTGGCAATTAACAGTGACTTGCTGCCAAAAAAACATAGCCCTGGCGGACATTTTACTAACCCATATTTTGTACTGATAATTTCTAATACAGTGTAGACTACCTCCTGAAACACTGTCAACCGTCAAGCTCTTCTAGAAACCCTCTGTCGCCATTATACACAGAGAGCGAGCTATAATTAATCCAGTCATATGATCGTATATTGTAGCTGACAGCTTTAGCATCTAACATATGCAGGTGTGGTTTGATAGATTACACTGTGCACTTTGGGTTCTGTGGAGAACAACTTTATAGTGAGCAATAAAAGAGGCTGTTTCATCAATCAAGGTACAGTGAATGTTTGCCTTTGGATAGATACGGCATTGTTGCAGTTTCACAATTTTATTAAATGACATATAACAGTTTCTATCTTGGTCAGAAGTTGGCTGTAGAAATATGAGACTGATTTTTGTTACTAACATTGTCTGACACAATAGTTGCTCCGACTTGTAATAGGTCATTTGTCAGACCGAACTGGTTACTGACATTTGTGCCATCTGTAGCTGTGTTTTATTAAAATGCATTAGAATCTGCTTCAGTGTATTCTACTCCCTGGAAACCTTTATTCACAGAACATTACAGTGGGAATGCAAATTGTTTTTTGGAGCTGCCCCTGGTGGGAATTGAGGCCCTCCGCCCTGCCAGGCTGGGGGCTGGTGTCATGTTCTGCTCATTATGGTGCACAGGGTCATTATGAAGACGTAACACAACAGTTGTTTGATACTAAACTGCAGATATACTGTGTATTATCTTTAATATTAATTTTAAACAACCTGTTTTCAGTCGTATTCTTGATATATATATATATGGAAGATTTACTGCATTTTCTGCTTTAATGTAATGCCCCTGCTTGAAATCCTCTTCAATAAGTGGAAAAAACAGTCAGTTAATTGAGATATTTTGATAATCAATCAGTAATATAAATCACTTTTTAAGCAAAAATGTTGAATATTCCCTGTCTCCACCTCTGCAAATATGTAGATGTCCTCCTTTTCCTTGTCTTATGTGATACTAAACAAATTATTTTTAGGTTTTCGACCATTTTTAAAGTGTCCTCTTACACTCTTTTCTGGTGTTTTATGGACCAAAAAATAATGAAAATCTATACAAGTTGAATGAGTCGGTTAGTTGCAGCTTGTTGCAGCACAAAAACTAAATATCATCCAGTCATTTCATGCATTGCACACAACAGTTAATTATCAAAGCATAGTGACTGAAACCAATCAAACAATCATTTTCATTATCGATGAATCTGTCAATTAGTGTTTTCAGCTTAATCAATTTGTCTGATCATGTAGTGTTTTAAATGTCAAAAATAATAACAAATGGCAGGTTACCAGAGGGAGCGTGGTGTCCTTTATGTGTTTATTTAGTCTGGAGATCTGTTTAAACGTGTGAATTTTATAATGATAGGACATAAAAAATAAAATTTGAAAGCACATGTTGGAAATATTTGATGATTTCAGCCTCATAAATGTGATTTGATGTGATTGTGATTTGATTTTAAACAGATTATTTTTGGACTATTTGATGTTTAATTGGTACTTTTTTCCCACTTTTTTGATGTTTAATAGCTGAAACAAATGATCATCAGATTAATTGATGATGAAAACATGTAATATATTAACAGGTATTTCCTTGAGGAGTCAAAGTTTCTTAACCTGTGTCACAGGTGATGTAAAGAGACACCAGCTCACACTAACAGCATTCCTTTGCCTCCCCACGTCGTCTTCACGTGAACTACCGGCCTGGTGTTGCAGCTTTTTAGACAGCCCCACCTCCCTCCCCCTCCACTTACAGCACTCCCCCGTGTTAGCTGGCATGCCTCCCTCACATGATCACCTGTCATGTCAGAGCCTTTTAAACCAGGTGTCCCTGCTCTGTCTCCTCACTGCACTTTACTTTTCCCACAGGGCCGATGGCGTTCAGGAGGGCTCTGAAACGGACGGTGGTCGTAGGGACCGGGGCGGTCGCCACAGTTTTCGGCCTTTCGCACCTAATCGAGTACAGAAAGACGCAGGTAAGTTAACGCAGGGTGTCACCACTGAAATTTCTGCTTTGTTTCACGAATACAGTTTGCAGGGTGTAAACATCTAGTTTTGCATGATTTAACTGAATAGCAGCCTCCTGTACATGCTGCAGCTTTTCCTCTCATGGCTGTTGCAAGACAACAGTATGTTTTTATCCTGAATAAAGTCTCCATAGCAGGGAGGAGCTGCCTTTCAGGGCATGTCCCATCTAGATTTAGGAATGTGCTGTGCAGTTACAAGACTTGTAAACATGCACTGGATCCTGATCTGCTCAGAAACAATGATAAGACAAACATATTTCCTTGCAGCAGCAGGTTTTTGCATTTTCAAAATGGTTCTCTTCTGCTTTCTGGTGCAATAAAATGTGTTATATATGTGTTGTAGCCAGCCTGGCTGTGTCTAAAGGTGACAAAATCTGCACACCAATGTCTCTAAAGCTCTTTATACCTCATTTGTTTAATTTGTAGAAGAACAGAAGCATTAAAAAATGCATCAGTTTCAGGGGATTATATGCTGAGCAGGACCAAACAACCTGCTACACCCTGTTAATTAAGAGGTGCTGCTTTGTAAATGCCATGGCTAGCAGTTTCCCTTTGTTTTCAGTCTTTATGCTAAGCTAAGTTAGCCGGCTGCTGAAGGTAGCCTCATATACCACCAGTTTTTAGTTTTTATTTAAATTTAACAAATGCAAAGGTAAGGAGGAAATTGCACAAGGAAAAAAAATGTGAGTCTTAAATAAATGTGTCACTTTTTAAATGGTTCATCCATCCATCCATTTATCCATCTCCTGCTGCTTATCCAGGTCCAAGTTGTGTTTGATTATATTAAACAGCAGGGAAATAAATGTCAGTAAATTTGTGTACTTTGGCCAGTATGACTGTGAAGCTTATATTAAATTATGTTCTGTGTGGTATTGAAAAGGTCTTTAAAGGTCAATTTAATTTGGTAAACCCTTTATATTCCCTGTATATCGCAAGTTTTGTCTCACATCATTGTTCTCCAAAACTCTTTTACTCCTAGAGTATTTGAATGGAGTACATTCTCCAAGTGATATTTAGCTGCTTGACAGTGTAGCTGGATGACACCCTAAACCTGAGGAATGATAAAAATCCACATGGTTAGAGAACAACAGGCAGTTTCCCTGCTGGTCGAGGTCTGACGTTACCGTCTCGCCTCCTGACCAGTGACGCTGGGAGCACCACTGGCCTTAAAAGACACTGGTGTTTGTCTTCCTGTCAAGCCTCAAAACTCAGCTCATCGGCTCGGCTTCGTTCGACGTGCACGAGCAGCTGTGTGACCTCTGACCTCTGACCTGGACTATTTTAGGCACAGCTACATACCAGGCTTTTATTTGACTGTACAACCTAATGTGAACTCTGCTTTGTGTCCTGGCGCGATAATCGTCTTCTCTTGCCCACCGTCGTCCTCTCAACCAAGCATGGATTGGTAAGCAAGAAGTCGACCCTGATGAAATATAATTATTTTCACAATAGTTTGTAATCATGCATGCGTCTAATCCCAGTAATTGCAATGCTGATGAGATGAATGTCCGTCTTGTCTCCTTTAGCAAGGGCATATGGCTTGGGGAAGTTTTCAAGAAAAGCGGCCGATTGGCTATTAGCATGGGCCTTGCTGTGCCATTCAGTGACTTAACTTGATTACGGGGGGCACGCTGGGGCTTAATTCTGCGGCACCGTTTGTCTGTATGCATCATCAAAAATAGACAATGATTATATCATCGTCTTGTTTGCGGCTGCGGGTCCTAAATTACAAACGCCTGCTACTATTTGCAAGTCAAATGCCGCGCTGGCTTCAAAGCAGCTTGATGCAATCATTTACCTCAACTGCTAAATAGAAAAATGAATAAATATTTCATTAGAAGTGAAATCCCACATCCTCGTATCAGAGGGGAGCTGTGTTTTTTTTTATTGTAGTTGTGATTATTTCTTTAAATTAATTATTTTGCTAATCAAACAATGGGTGTGAATGATGTTCACAGGCTGGAATGGGATTTATTTTGCGGGTTTTGCAAAGTTAAGAGCATATTCCAGCAGGTAACCATTAACAAACTTTTCTTTGCTACTAATCACATCAAGAGTATGTTCAGTTTTTTTTTAGCAACACTTCACTTGGAAACTAAAGGTGAAAATGAGACATCATAAGCACATTATTATCTCATGTTCCACCAGGAATAGCTGCAGAAAACCAATCTCTGAGATTGAAGGCTCATTCTTGGTTTGGTTAAAAATGCTTTCAAACTGCACTACATGTGTCACTTGTTGTAAATTAGGCGAGGGTGGCAGAAGTGTTAAGGTGTTAATCTCAAAATCTTATGTAAAGCAACATTTTCCCTTAAACTTTCAGCTTCAGACACACTGTGACTTGTAACAGGGAGAATGGAGCCTCTGTCATTCCCTCTCTGCTCCCCGAACGCCTGTTGCTCTGTGTAACTCTGGTGAACAGGTACAATCTCCCTCTAACTGAGAGACAGTCAGCGGCTTAAACAGCTTGAATCAGAGTAATGCTGAACTGTAGGTCAGTTAAAAAGACTCTTAAGTCATTAAACACCAGTGTTCATCTCTGATATCCAGCCAGGAAACTTTGAAAATATCAAGAATTTTGAATGGAGTTTGGTCCAAATTGGTTCTGCACTTTTTGTGTAGTCCTGCTGAAAAACAAACAAACAAACAACATGCTGTAGCTGTTACTTTATACCTCGTTGTTGCTGTCCAGTAAAAGAAAGAAGTACCAAAAAAGTCATCTTTAAAGATCAGAAATGTTTGTTTCTGTAATTTGTTTAAGTTAAAACAATCAGCTGGTATTTCATTGTCACGTTTTTTAAACTCAGGCAGTGACTTCAAACTCAATCATAATAACTGAGATTATGGTGCCGCAGGCTTCACATCACTCACATTATTATAACAGTAATGCACGTCTGTACACACATTATACTGTATTCCATCCATTATAACACTATAATGCATGTTATAAGCAAACATGCAACTGTTTGTCTTACAGTAACATCATATGCAGTCACACTAAATCCATAATCTGTGAAGATAAATGCATATTATTGTGCATGCAGTGTGTTTATAATGTTTCAAACTTCACCTCAAGGAAAATGTTGCTGTGTTTGCACTCTTTTAATTTAATTTAATTTAATAGAGTTTTTAACATAGACATCTACTATTTTGCGCAATCTTAGGGAATTCAGAGTCATCTTTAGGTGTTGTGTGCTCATTGTGTTTGCGTCGGTGTATCTGTGTTACACCCAGGCTCGGTTAGCCTACGTGACGGCGGAGGCGGAGCTGAAGGTTCCCTACGCGGATGAGCTTCCCTCCCGGGAGGCGCAGCTCACAGCGCTGAAAACCACAGAAGAGTTTGACGTTCTGGTCGTTGGAGGAGGGGCCACAGGTGCAGGATGTGCCTTAGACGCTGTCACGCGCAGTAAGCTCACCATCAGTCTGCTTTTGAATGCATCATTCTCCTGGGATGTAACAGGTTTTAGCTCTGTAACTGTCGTTAGTGAGGAATGACAGTTAACAATGGTCTTGCTTGAAATACACTTTCAGGTCTCAAATGCACTGTTTTGTTTTGTAGATATTTATTCATTGATATTTACTTTTTCCATCTACTTCACCTCATTTGTGCAGTTTTACAGTCACAGTTGATAAAAATAAATGTACTACAGAAAAGAGTATTTATGATATTTTTGTCTGGTCTGTAATCATTTCCTCAGACCTAAAGACCGCCCTCGTAGAGAGAAGCGACTTCTCCTCGGGGACAAGCAGCCGGAGCACAAAGCTAATCCACGGTGGAGTCCGCTACCTTCAGAAGGCCATCATGCAGTTAGACTATGAACAGGTTCCTCCTCACCTTCTTTATTCTTTATCTTCATCTCTTGTTTTCACTGTTTGCTTTTCTTTAATTCTTATTCTGTGTCTGAAAACAGTACATGATGGTGAAAGAGGCCCTCCACGAGCGAGCCAACCTCCTGGAGATAGCACCTCACCTGTCTGCGCCGTTACCCATCATGCTCCCTGTTTACAAGTAAGTGTCAGACTCATACAATAAATGATTTATCTAAAAACTGCACAAACAAGCAGGTATTTAACAGGTCAAAATGATGAAAATCTCTGTGTTTTTATTTCCAAGATGGTGGCAGTTGCCTTACTACTGGGCAGGGATCAAGATGTACGACTTGGTGGCCGGGATTCAGTGCCTGAAGAGCAGCTACGTCCTCAGTAAGACCAAGGCCTTGGAGCTGTTCCCCATGCTGAAGAGGGACAAGCTGGTAGGAGCGATCGTTTACTACGACGGTGAGCCAACGCCAACGTCATTTAAGGCTTTTTTTTGCTTTGCTTTAATTTGGATATTCTCACAGAGACACTACAGTGTGTGGACAGTAACCTAAAAGCTATGCAGTGTTTGTTGATTCATTTCTTATCTCTGTATTTTCTGAACAAGGCAGCTCAGTCAGTCTTCCTGCTTTTGCCCTTTTCACTTCTTCCAAACTACAGGCAATAAATTAAATCAGTTAGCCAGTGATGGAGTAATGGAAATTATTATGAATCATGAGAGCAGGATGATTTAAAGTCGAGCGGTGTAACTGGAGCTACCTGAGTAATGACACGAACAGCCTGGAAATCCCTCAAGTTCCTTATGAAAATGTGACTTTGCGTCACAAGATAAATCAGGAGATGATTAAAGATTTAGAAGATAATCAAAATCATAGTAGGTCATCTGACTAGTCTCTAATTATTCAGTTTTTCCTCTGAAATACAGGATAGTTCACAGTTTCAGGTCTCTGAAATTAATCAAATGTAACACAACAGACATTTCTTTGTTTTAAACCTTGTTATGTTTTTAGGTCGTCTGTTCCATTCTCATGAACGTCAACATCATATCTCATTAACTCCCTGAAAGAATCCCTTCAAATTTGGCACAAGCATTGACTTGGACTCAAGGATGAACCAAATAGGTTTTGGTTGCCAAAGGTCAAAGGTCAAGGTCACTGTGACCTCACAAAACACGCTTACGTCAACCGTGAGGCGGCAGTTCTACTCCTTCAAATCCTAACTCAGTCAAATCTCAGTCTCAGATTTGATACACATCCAGGTGCATCAGATGCAGATTGACAGCATTTCTGAGTCTCAGGGTCGAGAGTTCATGGTTTACTCTCTTTGACGAATCTGCAGTTATCTGTTTTTTACGGGAAAGCGCAATTGCAGATTTCTGAGTAGCCTGACATATTGTGAAACCAGCAATATATTGTGCAACTCCACTGGCTGAAGCATGTAGTGACCCTGAGTAAAAACAGAACAAAAAAGTGTTGGGTTCGAGGGACACAAGTCAAAAACGATGGAAAGTACTGTTGTAGAAATTGTGCAGAAATATTAAGATGCAGCCACACAGGAGATTAAAGATTACACTCTGTTAAAAAAGGCCTCAGATGTAAATCTTGCCCGTGGCGCTCACATGTCCACTGGTCCCTAATAAAATGTGTTGACAGGCTGGTAGGATGCCCTCTCCTCCCCTGTGGCAGTAAAAGGTTGTGTGTTCCCTGGAATGGGTGTGGAGGAGAACCAAACATATGCTGAGTGTCCAGCTGAGTGTGAGGAGATTTGAGCCCTGGGCGTTGTTTCCTCTCTGCACGCCAAAAATAACAACATTGTGTCTGCAGGCAATGTGACTGTTACTATAGGCTTCACTGGGTATCGGCTCGTTGCATCCATTCATAACAGGTTGCTATGTTTTTTAGATGTGAAGACTGATATTTTAAATTGTTACAGTGAGATGAGAAGAAAAAAACCTGTTTATGCAGTTAAAAATGATGTGACTCTTATAAGATGGTAATATTTGTGCTGTAAAATGTAAAAATATAAAATATAAGTGGTCAGATAAACTGGATTTACCGCAGGCTGGAAAAAGGGAAGAGCATTTTCTTTTTTCTTGGTGCAAAGCAGCATATGTTTGATTTCCACCTCCTCCTCCTCCCACTCCTACTTCCCACCATCATCTGCTCTGAGGTGGAGGGGGGGAGGTGGGGGGAGACAGGGCTGGGATGGTGGAGGGGTGGGGGCGTCTCTTCTCCAATTATGCCGTCTGGAACAATCACGCCCGTGACATTTCGAAATCTGACCTTCTCTCCCGGCGGTGTAGAGCGCAGAGGAAGAAGTGCCGTCGTCGTCGTCGGTCGGACCGGCTGAGCAACAGCTATTTCTCCCGCTGTCTTGGTTACCGCGGCTCCTGCTGCCACCGACAACAGCTTATTCTCACAAACACAGGACGGCGAATGTGTAGGCCTAATCCTCTCATTTTGAATTGGCTGGGTGGTGTGTTTGTTTGTATGCACCAAGCAGCTACAGTGAGTTTGTGCTGCTGTAGGTAACAGCCATATCTCCTCCTACAGTGGTTTATTACCAGTGCATTTCCAGGGGTGTCTCTAATATTTTGACCCCCTCATGTTTATAAATGGGAAGGATAAAAGGTTAGAAACACCCTGATTATAATGTAGTTCAGCACCATCTTTAACTTGTATGTTAAAGAAAAGCCTGAAATGGCAAATAAATGTAGTCAACATAGAAATTATTTATTACTTTATACTGCATATTTGAAGGAGTAGCGCTGTTTAGAGAAGGTAATTAGCCTCTTGTCTCGTAAACACAAAGATGGCTGAAGCTCTTGTTAAGTAAACAGCTGCTAATGCTAACATTAGCTATGTACTGGTAGCAAAAACTTACATAAAGCCAATTTAAAGTGGTCCTGGTTTTGCTTTTCCTCACATTGTAAATCAGTCTGGGTAAGAAACCGTCTCTGACACTTCCTCTTTGTCTCCTTCAGGGCAGCACAATGACGCCCGTATGAACCTGGCCATCGCCCTTACCGCCGCTCGCCATGGCGCCGCCATCGCCAACTACACAGAGGTGGTCCACCTGCTGAAGACAAAAGACCCGCAGACTGGCAAGGAGAAGGTGTGTGGTGCCCACTGCAAGGACGTCATCACAGGTGAGGCATACAGGCAATTTTTAAAAGCCTTTCAAATAATTGATATAGTTTTCTTTTTAAATGTAGCTATTTTAGCTGCAAAATTTGTGTCAGGTAACACTTTGACCTCTACGTTTTAGTGTTAAATGTCAGTCAGACTTTGATGATTTTAAAGTTTTGTGATGCTGCTGTCGCATTTTAGGAGGCAAAAAAAAGCAAGAGGTCCCTTTATAGAGTAAAATCAGTCAAATCATTTATTCAAAACTTCTATCAAGTTACTTTTCTGTTTTATTTTGTCCTGTTAAATCAAGTCAAGTTGTATTTTTCACTGTAATACCAAACGAAAATTTGTCTCCCTTCCTCTTTATCAGGAGAGGAATTTGACGTCAAAGCCAAGTGTGTGATCAACGCCACCGGCCCGTTCACCGACTCTCTGAGGAAGATGGACAACCAGGAAACCAGTAACATCTGCCAACCCAGCGCCGGCGTTCACATCGTCATCCCTGGTTACTATAGGTACCACACTCTTCAACTGACATGAATTTGCATTGAAGCCGTGGAGACGTCCGCTATTTCAAATGCATTAACTCGTACATATTTATTCCTGAGTGTTTCCTCATTCCTCTGTGTAAATACTAAGCCAGCTAAACTATTATCTGACCTATACTTACATGCACAGGACAATCCTCTCTGGTTAAGATACAGCAGAGCAATAGAGTGGTTCTGTTGAAGTCGGGGGTTTTTAAAGTTCAGCGAAGCTTATTGAGCGAAACCCGAGGGAGCGCGAGCCCTTTGAACAGCGGCAGAAATGCCAACCACCTAATTCTCTTCCTCCCTTTCTCTCGTCTTCCTCCTGCCCACTATCTGCCACCCCCTCCTCCTCCTCTTCCTCCTGCTGCTTTTATTCCTCACCTCCTCAGTTTGCTCCTCACCTTTTTGTTTGTTTTAATAATGAGTCCTCTCTTTGGTTTTTTAACAGCCCTGACAACATGGGTCTGCTCGATCCGGCCACGAGCGACGGGCGCGTCATCTTCTTCCTGCCCTGGGAGAAGATGACCATCGCCGGCACGACCGACACCCCCACCAACGTGACGGCTCACCCGATCCCGGGGGAGGACGACATCAACTTCATCCTGAGGGAGGTCCGCAACTACCTCAGCCCTGACATAGAAGGTGCAGTGTTCTCGTAACAATCCTGAAACATGTTTCATCGGACTGTTTGAGAGTTTGCAGAAAAGCAAGTCTTAAAGCAAACAGAAAATAAAGTTAGATAAAGTTTATTTGCACAGTCAAATAACATATATGACACCTCAGGCTCACAACAGCAGTGTTTCCCAACTGAGTTCTCTAAGACGACGAGAAAAAGCTCCTTTAAAAAATCAAAAGAAATTGAAGAAAACATGGGAAACTCGTGGAGAAAATCCTGCTTTTATTTTATTATTTTTACCGTCACATGTCTTTTGAGTCGGTGTTGCTTGTTTTGGATATCTACGGTTTTTGTCCCTTAAAGTAAAGGTAAAACTGATTAATCTCATCTTAAGACGTTGTACATGTCCAGAAATGTCTTCTCATATAACTCTGCTGCTCTGTAACATTTAGAACTGGTCCTGGTTTTGGTTCACCTGTGTGCTACAAACTGAAATGTGACTGTGTCTGCAGTGCGGCGAGGAGACGTGTTGGCAGCGTGGAGCGGCATCCGTCCCCTTGTCACTGACCCCAACTCCAAAGACACTCAGTCCATCTGCAGGAACCACATCGTCAGCATCAGCGACAGCGGACTGGTCACCATCGCCGGTCAGTCACTCTCTGTCTGTGTGGATCGTTTTAAACTCTGATTATCTGATTTGTATTAATGCCGAGTTCTGTCTGCGTCCAGGTGGGAAGTGGACCACCTACAGGTCCATGGCTGAAGAGACTCTGGATGCAGCCATCAAAGCCCACGGCCTCTCAGCTGAGCCCTGCAAGACTGTCGGTCTGATGCTGGAGGGGGCGAAGGGCTGGACGCCAACCCTCTACATCCGCCTGGTGCAGGACTACGGCCTGGAGAATGAGGTAAGAGACATAAACAACACAGCGTAAAGGTGGATAAGATCTCGTCTCTTTCTTCACTTCTTTATCATCCATTTTTAAAAAAGTCACAGAGAGACCAGGAGACCGTGACCCCTCCTGTGACCCAACCCAGCAGTGTAGTATGCCAAATTAGCTATTAGCAGCTCCTGTTTGCAGTGTGCTCATGGAAAAACAGACAGCTATCACTGGATTAATTTGAGACTGAAGAGAACTTAAAAATGCGAAAAATTTCAGGCAAGTTCTGTTCTTGTAAGGATCGCCTTTTTCCAGTTTGTTCTAAGTGGGTTTATGGACATTTATACACCATGGACATTGGAGATAATGATATCCTCTGAAACTATAAGCGACTCTGAATCTAAAAATGTGCATTTTGTGTCCGTGTGTTCAGATTTGAATGAGTTATGATTTTGATAAGGAGAGCAACAATCAAGCTTTTAAGAACTTTATTGCCTTCATGAGCTGTCAGAGTGTTTAATAAGATATTTTCTAGAGAGAAATTAACTTTAATAGCAGCTCTACTAACTCTACTGTACTCACACTCATCTACAAACAAACCTGTAAATGCTCAGACACATTCACTGTCTTCTTCTCCAGCAGCAGCAGTGGAGCTGACATTAAAGCCGCTGCTGTAACAATGCTGACATTTCTACTACACAAAAGACTGGACACACGTGGAAATGCACTGTACACTGAACAATTTATCAATGGCATTAAGTAAGGGCACATTGATTTACATCAGCCACATGCCATCTTTCCAATAATTAGCCTGAGTGTTTTCATTAAATCCAATAGGACATTGTTTCATGAAGAAAAAGTACTCGTACACCGAGTGCCTACAGTATACTTACTCCTCATTAGAGGCATTCGGCTCCGGCTCTGACGTTCTCTCAAATATTCCTAAAAGGTCACTGTTGATATTTGGACAGCGTTTGCCCTTTTCCACATGATCGGCAAGCGGACGATCTGAATGGCAAATAGACCGTCTCGTGTTCTGTAAACATGTGACACCTCATTGACAAAGTGGCGCTAACGTTTTATCGTTTAACTCCGAAGAGGTGAAACCGATCATGAGAGTACCAGGAGCTCCCGCGACGATCTGCTTTGTTTAACCTGTAATTGAAACCAGTTTGAGTTTCAGTGAAAGTCCCAAGAGGGTTAATTGAGGAACTAGACGTGAAGCCACTGTTGTAGAGTTCAATTTAGAGCTTTAAGAAGTGAATCAATCAAAAAAAATCAATTGATTTGATCGTATGAGTGATTTTTCAAGCAAAAATACCAAAGATCTCGTCGCTCCAGTAACGTTTTACAATTTAAAGACATCTCTTTGGGCCTCAGGGCATTTTTCTTTATTTTCTGATGTGATAGAAACAATCTAACTGCTAGAGAAAATAATCCTCCGACCAGTCGACAGTGACAGCCATCATTAGTTGTTGTTGTTAAGTTCAGTGGGTTACATTTCTTCTCAAAAGAGTAAATTTGTTTTATGATAATATGCATTTAGTTAAAGAAGAGATGAGCTGTTGAATTTTTAGCCTGTTATTATGATGTAGTGTTGTCTTTATTACTGATGGATGTGTATTTACTTACAGCCTTAAAAAAGCATAAAATTACAGCTACAAATCATTTCAGACATTTTATCAGTATTTTTTTCAGAGATTTTTCCGACAATTTCTGAATGTTTTTTTGTTGTTGTTTTTTAAATACACACACACTTCTTTCTTTCATATTGCATTTTTGATCTTTTTCCTCTGTGCACAGGTAGCTCAGCACCTGGCTTCAACATACGGAGGGAAGGCATATGACGTGGCGAAGATGGCCGAGGTCACCGGGCAAAGATGGCCGATCGTAGGGAAGCGACTGGTGTCTGAGTTTCCTTACATCGAGAGTGAGGTGAAGTCAGGTTTCATGCAGATAATTAATTGTCTAGTTGTGTGTTTCGAGGATTGTTTTTGTCTCATGCGAGAGTGTGTCTTCTGTCTCAGGTGCTGTATGCGATTAAGGAGTACGCCTGCACCGCCATCGACGTCCTCGCCCGACGAACACGCCTGGGTTTCCTGAACGTGCAGGCAGCCGACGAAGCCCTCCCACGCATCGTCCAGATCATGGGGAAGGAGCTGGACTGGAGTCAGGAGAGGAAGACGGTATGATTTTACTACAACAGCTCATTTTATATATTCATTTCTTTCCTGAACAAGAGAGAGGGAATTCAGATTTCTCTTCTCTCTCTGTGGTTTGTGTGAAATCCAGGCAGAGCTCGAAGCAGCCAAGAAGTTTTTGTACCACGAGATGGGCTACAGGTCTCGTTCTGAGCAGCTGACCAGGACGTCAGAGATCAACTTAGACTACCAGGAGGTTGTCAGGTGGTTAATTCCCTTCTTTCCTTATGACATGGAAATCCTAAATCCTTCATTTTCTGTTTCTGATGGAAGCTGCTGATGGTCTCTTCAATAACGGTTGCAGTTAAAACATATAGAATATTAGAGTCAGTTCAGTTTGTTCTGCAGATATTATATAAATAAAAGGCAAAGCACCAAAGAAGAATTATGTAACCTGCAACCAACAAAATGAAATAAAATAAACTGAACGTGGTTTAACCCACAGACTGTAACTGGCACAGTTTAGTTGAAGCTGTTTCGTTAATAAGAGTTAATAACGTCTCATCTGTTTGACAGATACAAGAAACGTTTCCACAAGTTTGACAAAGAGAGCAAAGGATTCATCACCACTGTCGACGTCCAGCGAGTTTTGGACGTGAGTTTTCCTTCATCTCCTTTTCTTTCTTTCACCCTCACACACCTGTCTTCCTTATAATATTATCGATCCCTGGTCTTGTGTTTTTTCACTGCAGAGCATCAACGTCCACATTGATGAAAACGCGCTCCATGAAATCCTTAACGAGGTGGACCTCAACAAGAACGGACAAATTGAAATTGATGAGTTCCTGCAGGTATGTTAACATGCAGACAGGAAACACTATGAGGAGAGAGATGTTCGATATTAACGCTTTTCTCATGACAAATAACTGCACATATTCACAGCAGCCGATCAAAACCTTCAGAGGTGCTTCATTAGCTCCTGTCCTAATTGTTTTAGTGTCAGCAACCAACTGGAGTGAAAACCTCACATTAATTCCAGTTATTATTATTTTTTTAATATTATTTTGAAGCATCCTCGTCCTTATTTTTTCCACAGTGGGTAGATTTTTGAAAACATGTCTATGAAACAACCTAATAGGAGAAATCTGCAGCTTTCAATCGCAAATCTAGTTTTTAGAAATGTTTAACAAGTGAAAACAAAATAAAATATATTTACGAGTGGAGAGATTCACGGTATTTCTATAGAATCCTACTCATTTCTGAAAAAAGAAAAGGTATCGTCTCACTGTTTTGCCTCAACACTGCAGTAAATGTCAGTTCAGAATCACAGCAGGGTGCATTTAATATAAAAATATGATTTACACTCATGTTCAGTTTCTAATTACCTCCTAAAACCTTATTTTCCCGCAATGAGTGTAAAACCGTCCACTGCTTTCAGACTATTTCAACAATAGAAATAATGACTCCTCTCTCACACAAACACAGTCCACAGTGTGTGTGTGTGTGTGCTCAGAAAAGCTAAAGGTCAGTTTTGAATTCAGTCTTTATTGTACTTCCTCACTGCAACAAAAAATCCTCCTCATCCAGTCAGTTTGTGTCTGTAATTAAACCTCATTTATGAATATTTCAACCTGTTTCCAGTAGAAATGGACACATTTCAGGGATTGTAAAGACATGAATTAAGGAAGTTTCTGCACAGAATTAAGAAAATAAAGCTTCAAATGTTAATTTTCATTAGAAACAGATGCAAACTGTTTCACTTTTTCTAAGAAAATAAGATTTTGGAGACTCAACAACAGATATCTTTGTTGCAGATAAAAAAAACAACAAATCTGACAGTAAAAATGAGCACACACACTTTGAGTTGTGGTGTGAGTTTGTGCAGCTTCAGCCGATGAGAGGATCTATTAATACCTAACACCTCTGTCAGTGTCCGCCCCTCTCAGGACGTGAAAGCTGGATAATAGAAGCTCTGGGGAATTTGCTTTGCTGCTTTTTTCCGGCTATTTTTCTTTCCTTTTTTTTCCCTCAGAAAAACTTTTGCATGCAGCAGCGTTTTCTTTTTCTACCACCTACCTTTTCTTGCTTCAGAAACTGTGATTAAATCAGATTTTTATGTAGATATTTTATCCTGAAATACAGCTCTATACCTACTTATAGATGTGTGTTTTTATACCGTAGATATTCTTTCAGAATCTCAGGAAACTGGCAGCAAAATGTCAAAACTCTCAGTGTTATCGCCCAGATAATAACATATCCCTCCTCCATACACGCTGCAACGTTTCATCTGGTTTCTAAACCTGCAGCGCAAATTATCCCGTCGTCCACCTGAGACGTCAACATCCGTCCCCTGCAAACAGAAGGTGTGAAGTCTGAACCCCGAGCTAATGAGAGAGGAGAATCTCTGTCAGCCGCTTTTGTGTAATGAGGCCTGAAGTGTGTCTAGGCTCCGTCGCTAAATGACTTCCTCACAGAGTCGTTACAGGAGAGAGCCTGATGACAGTGGATGATTTAGTCTTCATTAGTGGCCCCCAGAGCCACACGATAAATCAGAGTCAGAGTAACCGTTATTTAATCATGCATGTCGTGTGTTTTATGATACTGAATGTCCATGTTTGTCTCTGCTTGTATGTTACTCTTGACCTGCTCGTGGATGACTTAGAGACGGCAAACTGGTAGTGTTGAACTGATGGGAAACTGGTACTGTAACCCTGGTGTTTAACAGAGAAAGTTACACCATTTTTACATCCGAATGGCTGACGGGAAAAAACAAGACTAAAACCACGGCCCAACAAGTGTTAAAGCTGCACTAGGTGACATGAATGAGTGGGTTTAAACTTCACAAGCTGAGGATAAGTCTGGTGATATTCTTTCTTTCTATTTCTTGTTTCTGATTATTTTTATTGTCAGTTAATCTGCTAATCAGATTATTTTTAATCCACTGATTGTTCAGATTTATGTTTTCATTTCTAAATTTCCAACAGCCTGAGCTGATGTTTTATTAAAACTAAATGTCAAAAACCCAAAAACCATAAAATCCTCAAATTTGAGAAATGACTAAAAAGATCAATTAATTTTCTGTCAGTCGACTCATTGATTAATCGACCTCAGAGTAGATTTCATCTTAGAATCTGAAGGGCTGAATCACACCTAGTTCAACTTTAACTCAAGATCTCCACCTGAGGAAAACAGCTGGTCCGACACGTTAACCTTTCCCCTCGCTGCTCTCCGAACACTCTTTAACATGTTCTCTGCTGTTTCCTCTGCAGCTGATGAGCGCCGTGAAGAAGGGACAAGTGTCAGACAGCCGCCTCGCCATCCTGATGAAGACGGCGGAGGAGACTCTGGATAAGAGAGGGCCGGTGACGGTGGACCGAAGCGGGGGTGGAGTCTGAGGAGGAGGAGGAGGAAGAAGAGGAGGAGGATTTCAGGGATGCCAAGACAAAAACCTTCAGCTGCTTCTTCTCCTTTTTAAAGGTGGTAATGATACAAAAAAGAGAAGACGTTCTGGTCTCATGCAAATGGCGCCATTTGAATGACAATATTGCAATCAAGCACACGGCGGGATGAATTTGGCCAAATCAAGTGTCGACCTGCAGCACTCCTGAGTGTGTTTTTGGTGAAACTGAATCTAATGAATGAGGCTGAGGTTTGTTAGTCATGAAGTCAGAGAGCCAGATCTGTTTGTTTGTTCGTCTTGTCCTCAAGTGATTGGGTCTCAACATCCGGTGCCTCCGATACTAACACAGCACACAATGTACCTGTTTTATATGATGATGTTTTAATTACGGTCGTTATCTTTGTAGTGTCTCTGACTCTCCTTTTTAAACCTCATTTCCAACATTAGCGACACTGATTGTTGTGTAAATATCGTCCTCAATGAGATGCAGCTCTTTCAGACGGCAGCTGAGCTTTAGGTGATGCTTTATTTTACTGGTTTTAATTTCCTGATATTTCCCTGAAAGTTTCCTGGAGAGAATTTTGTAATTTTGTGACAGTTATAGGAAATAATCGACGACGTGTAGTTACATTTCTTAGGAAGGTGCACGCCAGACTACAGAAACGCCCGGGCTCCTTTTTATTTCTTCAAACCAATCACAGTCGTCGCTAAGCTCAGGATGCAGCAATGGTGCCAAGGAGAATGTTAGCTAATGTTAGCCGTCATTAAAATGGTTAAAGCCTCACAAATAAAACACCACAAAAAACAGTAAAAGATGCACATCGATCCAAATCTTTCAGGAAACTAAAAGAGTAGCTCTTCAGGTTTTTCTTCAGCTCTTTCCAGATAACTTCCTGTGAGGGAACAATTTAAAAGTAAAGCGTCACCAATCGCCTCAGTGAGCTGTTCCTGATCTTAACGTGTTACAAGCACTCGTCAGGTAACACTTAATGTTTCTTAAAGCACTCTGAAATGTTTCTGAGGTACTCCTGCTGCCTGCTCTGAAGCCTGAAGAGGTGTTTTAGGGTTTTTTTTTTTTTTTTTTTAAGCTGATGTGGGGTATTTTGCATCTTCCTGTTCACTGCGTTTTCCATCTGTTGCACTACCAGCAAACTACTGATGTTTACATGACGAGGTTTCCAGCTTTAGCGTTACTGTTCAAGGATGTTCATGCTTTTATATCACTGCTCTTCTATATATATATATATATATATATATATATATTTTGAGAATTATTTATTCCTTTTTCTTTCTGTGCAGTCACTTAAATATAAACAGAGATTTTATTATATTTCAAAGTGCATCACAAAAATAGGATTATAAAGGGATTTTGAGTTATTTAGTTTTAGTGTAATTGCACGCTATGTGTTAAACTTATTCTCTAAATAATGTAAAGCAGAATCTTTATTTTTACTACGTGTGTTTGAAGTGGAGTTTAGTGTTTTATTTCCATGATCTGAAAAGCTGTATTAACGCACATAGTCTGTCTGACGGCAGCAAAGTGATACTTCTATAATCCTGCATGCTGTTAGCTGCTGTTTCCATTGTTTATGTGACAGAAATAAGATTTATACATGTTTTACTTCACAGTTTTAAGGGTAGATGTAGAGGCAGTGCACTGTGTGAATGTATCATTTATGCCTTGACGTGCCTGAGATATGACACTGAACCATTTACACTCCCATGTTCAACAAACAGAAAATAATGTTGAGATATTTTTATCATTTATAACAGTTATTACATAAAGAATAGTATTTAAACTGCAATATATGTCAATATATGTGTGAGCAGAGGCCTGTTGTGAGAGAGGAGCCGCCATGTTGGAAAAGATACCGACCAGCGTTTGAGTAATTTGGGGTTTGATGGTGATATTTTTAGTGGTTATTTGGCTTGTATGACTTAAAGGAGACTTTTATTTTGAAGGGCTATGTGTCGAACCACAATACTGACTGAACAAAGGTCTAGTGCTGAAATCTGGTCTGATGTGTAGTGGGTTTTTTTTACTAATTTTATGATCAGATTGTTCCTGTTTTAAATGAAAATGTTTCCAGGTTTTAGTGTGTTTAATTATATTTACTTCAAAATATGACATTTATATTTGTTTTATTTATTAATCATTTAACGAACAGACCTGAACAAAAGTGAGAAACCAGTATGAAAAAAAAACGACAAAAACATTACACAACCCTCATTGATTTGTTTGATGCAGATGTTTTTTCCTCTGAAACAACAGTCAGATCATCATGTGACACTAAAACTCCCTCTCCTCTTTTAAAATACAGAAAAATGAACAGACAGCAGCTCCTCCTCACCACAGGCCTCTGTTAAAGGTGTTTTATTGTGAAAGAAGTGTGTGTGTGTGCAGACTGTGCTTCCTTATTGCCTTTATGTTATGATTTCTATTCACTACCTGCTGCAGGTGTTGGGATTTTCTTTGGACTCTGATTATTTTTACGTAGTTAAATCAAATCATTCCACACTTCATGTATCAAACACACTGTAACCGTTACTGAAGAGCGTGTGTGTCAGTATGTGGTCACATGGGGGTTCAACTACAATACCTCCGACACTGAGGACCCTTCAAACTGCCAACACCGGCCCAACGTCGAGAATAGCTCATGGGCAGCACGACTTAAATCCTGATGTTTGATTGTCTTCTTTTGGATGAAATTACAGCTTTATCCTGGGCTCAAAGAGAATCATATTCCTCTGTCTTTTACTGTAAGAATACTGTGAGTCAGTCTTCAGGTAAAAAGGAAACAAAGCAATTATCTAATTAAATGTATCTGGTTGCTTGAAAAGCTTTTTTTTCTTTTGTGTTGTTTCCTTTGTGAATATCATTCATAGCTGGCGTCATAACAGCAGAGAGAAGTGATGTGACAGCCTGCGAACAGGACTGAAAACGTCTTTTCTCTTTTATTTGAATTTATATTTAAGTTTGATGGGTTTTTTGTTGTCCTTGAATTACTGAAAGTTTTAAGTTAAAAATCTGGAGAATAACAACAGTCACTTGTTTTTTGTGCTAAAATGAGTCAGTTGTTGATAATTGGTTAATTTTTTATTTCCAATGTGAAGATTTGTTCATTTTCTCTCTTTCATATCAGTGTACATTTATTATCTTTGGGTTTTGGATGTTGTTTGGACAAAGAAACTCCCAGTCATTATTTTGATCTCTAAAATCTGATTAATTTGGCAAATCATCAACAGATCAATGGATATTGGAAACAATCATTAGTGTAAATTCTTATTTTTTCAACAGACACAAACAAAAAAACAACAATAACACAAAGATTTAAGTTACTTAAATTTGTTTGTGTTTGTTTAATTTTGTACATTTTAGATATTTTTGATTGATGTATTTAAGGTATTTCTTTCCGTAAAATTGCATTATTTTAAAGGAGAACTTCACCATTTTATGAAATACACATTTGCTTTCTAGCTTAGCATAAAGACTGGACCACAAGGTCCATTTAGCAGCTGTTCTGGAGCTTTCATCACATGATCTTCATCAGCAGAATGAGTTTAAATTCCCTTTATTCCTGAGGATTTTAAGGATTTTTTTGTACATGTTGGCTGAAGAAGGACCTTAATGGACCTTAATTTGAACCTGTATTTAAACGTGTTCTGGATGTATTTCCACCTCTGTTGTTTCTGGATATTTTTAGTTCTAACAGTTTATTTATATACAGTATATGATGATAAAGGTGGAGTTCAGAAGGTTTTAGTTTCCTGCTAAGTGTTGCCTTTCTGTCTGTAATTGTCAAACATGGGGTCAGGTTGCATTGGTTCTCACAAGGATAGAAGTACAGGAACACACACACTAAATTTCATCCCTGAAAACTGGGTTTAAAAAAAAAGAAAAAAACCCTTTTCTCCTGAAAGGTCACGGTGAGATTTGAATGACAGGTTTAAGTCCTGCGCTCATATTACAATCTGCAGCGGAGACGACGTCCACCGAGCGCTGGCTTCCTGGGAAAAGGCCGGGGAGTTGCGGAGTAGGTAGGAGCACGGGGGTGGGGGGTGGAGGCAATTAATTGTAATGAATAATGGGACAAATGTGGCTGGCATATGACCGCTAATGCTCTTCTTTTTCCCCTCTCCCTCTCTCTGGAGGATTAGGACGGTGATGCCAGCCACGCCGAGGTGTCTGCCTGCACACTAATTGAAAAGTGTGAGGAGGATGACGACTTCTGTCCTCCACCACTGTCTTTAATTCAGAGTGAATTTCTGATTTAAATACATCACATTTGTCCACTTTGTTTTTAGCGGTTGTTAGCTTCCTAATCCGCTGGATCAGGTTTGAGTTAGATTAATGTGTTTTGCATAAAAGAAGAAGTATTATAATAGTAGAAATGTCTTTGTTAGTGGATAATAAATGGAGTTGGTGGCAGGGTTGATGCTTCAGCTGCATAGACTATATTAATATATTAATATTTGAATTCAGATATTATTCTATTTGCAGATTTTACAACTACTTATTCTTGAGTCCAGGGGATGTTTGATACCACTAACCTGACAAAACCCAGGGTTGAAAACACACTCTGAGGTGAGTGAATTAACATTTTTATCATTGCAGCTGGACAATGAGACGACACTGTTTAGAGACTGAAATGAGGCAATCTGTCTGTGTTCTGTCTCCTGAACACAGGAGTCCATACCCCCAAAACATCAGCTACAAAGTCTAGAAAAAGTCTGAGTCTTAACAACAAGCCATTTATGTGCTATTTATCATTTTTCTGAACCCAGTCTCTATCGCTGCTTTCATTATGTGACTTTTCGTTCTTAATTGAACCAAAAATCTGCAGTTTTCAGTGATAACAGTGCCTGGTTTTCCTCTCTAGTCTCACACTAATTTGGGAAAGAATGAGTCCTCCATTTTGTTTTATAGAAGCAGATGAATGCAGGCCGCTGCCTTTTTTAGTGAGCTAGCAGACTAACATTAGCTCCATTAGAGGATTGGAAACCAGAATATAAGACGTCCTGCTGCTATAAAAACTCCCCTCATCACTAGATGTGGATTAATCCACTGTTTAGTCCTGTTTGATATTTCTGGTCGGGGTCTAGGACACTTTTACAGCCCCAGGACCCCCCTCACTGACTAATCCAGCCATGCCTTGCATGCGTTAGCAGTGTTAGCGCCTTCCTCAGCCCCTGAGCCAGTGTTGAGTGCCAGTGTTTAGTAATTAGATATTTTGTGAGTGGGCCGTCCTCCCCGTTTCCATAGACAAGTTATTGCAAAAATAATCGTGTTTTGATGAGTTTTAATTAGAACTGTGAGTAAGAGCAGCGGGGACCAGGCGGCCCCACAACAACTCGGCAAATCCTCACTTCTTCAGCTAATAATTATGGTAATTAAGACGATAATTAACCGACGTCTGGAGAAATTAATCACACCGATCTCTTGCAAGGAAGGAAAAGTTCAAATATTGACATGGGAGAGGACAGGTGAGGGAACTGACTAATTTAATCTATCATTATTTGGTGTTATTTGTGACTTTAGGACTAATTGGTGGTGAAAGTCGTTAAAGGAGGAGGTTGTTTATGAAATATGAAACATTAAAACAGCTCCAGGGAAGTGAGGAGGTGTGAGGGTGCAGAAAATGTCTGGTGAACCCTGAAATATCTCCACTTAAAGGGGGGAAATAATAGTTGAGACCTTTCTGGGCCACTCTTGATCCTCCTCTGGTCAAACAAAAACCCATTCTGCAAGGTGTCCTGACATTTACCTTGGTCATTCACAGGCTTTGTGTGCTGACAGGAAGCTCTTTCAGATGCATTTCAATGGACACCTGCCAATCAACCCGAACAAGGAGCCGTCGTTCCTCCCTGAAAAACCCGGAAAAGACAAGGATTATTAACATAGATACAGCAAAGGGTCCTCTTGTCGTGTAAAACAATGGCAGTTTGTTTCAAAGTGTGACAAATTGGCGCCACCAGAGACCAAACATCCCCATGAGAGCATCACAGACAGCAGCCACAGTGTGTTTAGTGACGGCAGCTCATTCTGCTTCCTCCTACGCAGTGAAAATGAAGCAGACTCTTCATCCACGTCTTCCTCAGACTGTCGTGCACCATGTTGTATTTCTGCCCAGCGACAATGAGTCCTTTCACACTGGAATCTGTGCAGTGAGTCGCTCCATTGACTGTCGCTGGCTGTGACTGATTGTGAGTGGGCTGACCAAATTTCATGAGAGATAAGATGATTGAAGCAGCTCTGTCTTTTTTGGAGGACTGGGTTCATGTGATTTTGTTGTTATTTAGTCGAGTTTTCTCTGACTGGTCTTCAACGCTGAACAACGGTCACCTACAATGAGAGCAGAGGAGCAGAGGATAACTGTTAATCATCCAGTAAAATAAAGTTTATCTTACGTGTCCAGTGTCACTGGGTCACAAGACATGAGAGATACGTACGATCAGATCTGCAGAAATACTCTATTACCAATAAAACTCCTGTTAAAAGTAATGTGTTTTATTTTTGCATATCTGGATTTCTAATATTCAAACATATATAACTATCTGTCAGGATTACACACACTGTTTGTATCTGCCCTGTTTGTTAAAGGCTGGAATGATACATCACATTCAAACAATTATTATGAAATCCAGTGATAATGGTCATTAAATTTTGTTATTAGCTGCTTCTCTGTGTTTAACATTCTTTCTTTTTATTATTTGTGTCACAGAATCTCAGTTCCCTTTAAATGTAATGTGTCTCTGTGAATAAATATACTTTACATCAGATTATTTCTGTACTAAATGAATAAAAAGATGTTGTTTATAATGTTTTTCAGCTTCATGTTCATTTCTAACAGACATGACAATAAGGGCTGCTTTTAAAATCCCTGTAGTCTCTGATGAGTGTGAGGAATATGAGGTTTAGATTACCATGATACAAAGCAAAGGCAGGTGAGTAAGTTTGTCTTGACAGACTAACTATTTAGTAAATAAATGACATTTACCACGTAGCTGTTGAGACTCTTACAGTACATAGTGTGTAGATGTAGTTAATCTAGCTCATCATTCAAACATATTTCAGAGGGGATAAAGTCAGCACATGTAATAGTTATCTTCGTCCAGCGGGGGGCGCAAACGAAAAGCAGAGTTTGACTAAGTTGAACAAACACCTGTCAGCGCCGTGACACCAGAGTGTTGTATGGAGCGGGTTGAAGCAACAGAGAGGGAACAGGAATATTTCATCATAAAGATCGTTTCTCAGCAGCGCTAATTCTACTCTTGACAACAAGGCTGCACAGTTGCACACAACAAAACCAATTAACAAATGATTCTATTTAAAACAATGAGGAAAACTTAAACTAACAGTGACGTGTAATCAGTAAAATCAGCAGTGTAGCTGAGGCCATGAGGGAAGAAGTGTTTGTGTGGTGTTGTTTGATCCAGAAACACAAACCAAAGCCAGTGGGTGTGTCTCAGGGAGAAGAGGGAGAGTCTGAACTCAGCTCTGAGAGGGTTTCAGAAGGAGCACTGACATACAGGGCCTGTGTCCACCAGAGGGCGCTGATGAGCTCAGGTGCTCATGACCATGCTCACCTCCAGTATCTGCAAAGAAAGCAGCCACACTGCAAGTGACAGGCACACAGGGCAGAGAGACAACACAGCGATCTTACAAAGTTTGGTGAAGCTAGGAATAAAACTTGTCAGGATGTTAATGCCCAGACATGGCTTCTCAGATAAGGTGACTTTGAGAGGGTAAAAATAAGAACAATTTAACAAATTGTACTTAAGAACAATTTTGAGGTACCTACCTGAGTATTTCCATTGAAACTTTTGATGCTTATAGTAAATTATGCAGAGAATGCTTTCATTGAAGTAGGTGTATTTTTATTTTACTGTATTGCTATTTTGACTTCTTCCATCACTGGCTGAGAAAAAAGAAAAATACTAGTCTCCTTCACAGAACGTCAGCTTATTTTGTATTAATGTTACATATGCTGTATATAGTATATGTTAGGTACTTTACCTGCTTGTGGACTTTTGTGAGCTGCTCCAAGTTATTCTCCAGGAACGAGATCTTCTGTTTCTGGGCGATGTTGCCAAGCCCTTCCTCACAGTCCATCTCTGCACTCTAACAACAATAGTCAGAGCACAGGTTCAGTGTTAAACTGGCATTTTCAGAGAGATGATGCTTAACAGAACCAAGCAAGCAGAGGAAGGTGATGTACCTTCTTAACCCGTGTGGTGAGGTCCAGAACGAAGAGTTTGCGGAGGTTGTGAAGAGTCTGCAGCTCTTTGGCCTGAAAGAACAAGAAGAAAGTGATAATGATGGTTAGTAAGTGTGGAAGACAGGCTGAGGATTGAAGGATTAAACGACACCTCCTCTCCATCTGGAACAACGGGTGAGTGCCACTCTGGTTCTCCTGCAGCAGACACAGTGGTGAGTGTGAGATTTGACCATAAACCTCTGCCCTGTGTCGCAGCTCCATCATGGGCTTCATCAGTAGGAGAGGAGAGGGAGAAGGCTGTGCTTCCTGCTCAGGTTCAGTGAGAGCAGCAGAGAGGGAGCCATCACCTTCACCTGGATCCAACACTGCTGCTTTAAACTCTGCACGGCTCGCTGACAGAACCATCCACAGTTTTCACACTCGGATTTCTCCCAAATCCTCCATTTGTTGGGTCATTGTAAATCTTCTGAGACTGAGCTGTGTTTATGGGAAGCTGTTTCTCACTCGTGCCGGCAAAATTCAATTAATGGGCAGCCGTCCCTTTACTTTGAGCACGATATCTCAGTAAGGCCTCGAGGGAATTTTAATACAAATTTAATACAAATATTCAGTTGGACTCAAAGATGAACTGATTACATGCAGGTGGTCAAAAGGCCAAAGGTCACCGTGACAGCACCAAACACATTTACGACCACAATTCAAGAATTCAGTCTTATTAACTGCAGCAGGACTGGTCGGTGGAGGCGTATCGATACTACGATTGATACTTTTCTGTTACTTGGTGGTTGTTAACAGAACCGCTCATGTTTTCATTATTTAACTTTGAGTGAGCAACGTCTTGAGGAACGCACAGAAAACTGGAAACCGCATCCTCTCTGCCTCTTCATACTCAAACTGTAGAGTTGACTGTGTTCAGAGTTCCTGAAGCAGCAGTCATTTGTTTTTCCTGCTCAGTCTGATCTCTGTCTTCTCAGCTGTAAATCTCGCCGTCTGTCTTTTGTTTTGTCTTTTTGTATTTCTCTTCCTGCTCGGCCTCCAGACCAGCAATCTGATTGGATTTGGAGAGTTTGACGTTCAGGTAGACGCCGCTTCAATCTGTTCCCCTGCTAAACCGCTGCAGTTTAACTCAACTATACTTTACTACACTAACAGCTGTGGCTCTCCCTCCTCCAACACAAGTGTTTGTTTTATTTTTGACACTTATTAAAGCTTGAAATACAAACAGCAGTAGAGAAAATATTTGACATGCATGCAGAATGAATTTAGGACAAATCTAAAGCGCCTCGGTCATGTATTGTATTTCTTTACGTGTCTGTTGCATGAAATTCACTTGTTAACATAAAATTCATGCAGAAAGATCCCCTTCATTCTTAGAACAATACTCTGGATTTACATTAGAGCTGGAGTCACTTTACTTTGTGTCTTTGTACCTAACAACCTGTCCTTTTCTCTTCTTCTCAGATGAGCGCAGACTTTCCTGACCAGAACTAAAGACCAGCTCCTCATCCTCTTGTTACCAGTGTACTCTTCATGTCTTTGTTTAATACAGAGACTAAAGCCCCATTTGGACGGGATTAACTGTACGGGAGGAGGTGGGGACTTAAATCTTCACTGTGGTCTTCTGTAATGTAACCTCCATAACTCTGCTAAGAAGTCAGAAAAAAGACACTTGTGTTTGTGCAGAACTTGCTTTTGGAACTTGTTTGTAACTTTTCTTCAGTATCACAGTGATCCAGTGACAGCTGTCTGTACGCCCATGGGTTCACTGCAGACAGGAGATGATCGCAGCTAATTCTGCATACTTAGAATAAAAATATGTGAATAAATGTATATGCTGTGATTACTGCAGGTATGGGTGGGTGGGCCAGGTATTGTTAAACTAGCCCACCTCCTCTAAAAAAGATCCAGTCCAAATGGAGCTGAAGTCGGGTTTAGACGGGATCTGTCACTTTATTTTTGTACATACATCTGTTTTTATTAAGTCCATAATACTCCCTGCTGTAAAACAGTGAAAATAAAGAATATGATTCTGCGTGCCTCCTTAAATTTGCCATAAAATCACATTGATCATTTTTAAACTTTATTCAAACGTTGACAGAATATTATGACAACGTTTCACAATAAGACATGAAAACAACAACGTGTCAGATTGACTATCGATCCGTTCCAAATGACAGTCAATACAGCGCATGCTCGGATTTCCTCGAGCCCCCTCCCACACACAAACACACAACAGGATTTCTGACCGTAAATACCCTAATAAACACGTGTAACATTTGTCAGAGCGGCCGGGGAGCGTAAAATCATTCTTAATCCACCTGAAACCACAGGAAACTCCGGCAGGATCACCGTTAGAGCCATCATAGCGCCACATTATTGTTCAAGGATTTTTACTGAAGATATTCGCTTTCAGGGTCAATAAAATGAATTAAACCCATATCCTACCTAACCTTACTGATAGCAATGTAAAGATGAAACACTAGGGGGCGCAAACGAAAAGCAGAGTTTGACTAAGTTGAACAAACACCTGTCAGCGCCGTGACACCAGAGTGTTGTATGGAGCGGGTTGAAGCAACAGAGAGGGAACAGGAATATTTCATCATAAAGATCGTTTCTCAGCACGTTTTCATTCAAATAAAACATTCTGACCATCACAACTGAATCTGATTTAATCATTCCAACCCTCACATAACTTTTGTTGTGATCTGGCGTTATATAAACTGAGATTGTGGTTAGGGTTAGGGTTAGGGGTGCGGGGGTGCGGGGTGGGGGTTGCACGGGAGGGGGAAGAGGGAAGAGGGGTGGGGGGTTCTTTTATTTTATTTTTTAACTTTCAGGCTGTGGAGCAGGAGACGCTCAAAGAAAAGTTGGCCCATAAACTCATAGCAATCATTTTTAATTGAGAACAGCTGCAGCTTTCTTCTGATTTCTCTGATGATGTCAAGTCAATATTTATTTATACAGCGTCAAATCATAACAGACGTCATGTCGAGGCGCTGTACACACAGAGCAGGTTTACACCGTGCTCTTTATATTATAATATTTATAAGGAGACCCAACAATTCAAACCATGAGCAAGCGTGGTGTGTTCATGAAACGGTCAAAGACTTTAAAGTGGGGATGAAGTCAGTCAGAGTATTACAAGAAACACAGAGCCTTCGGCAGCTCAACACAAACTAAGGTGGAGATCACCTGAAACCCCCCTCTGTTCTCTACTTGACTTGGTACAGTCCAGTCAGACACTTTGTCAGATTTGAGCGACAACCTCCGAGTGTCGTTTGAATCAAGAGAAATACGTGACAAAGTGTTAAATGCAACACAAATATAAAACAAACTGACTGTTCTGCAAACGTCTGTGGATTTATATGTTGTCCGCAGCAGTTCACACAATAAAACATCGATCTTATAGTGATTTATTCACGGGACATTTTGTTTGGGGGAATCACACACGTGTCAGAAACGGGATTCGATTCCCGTGAGACCTGCACAGAGTGAGGTCCAGCCGCCCCCCTCCTCTCCCCAGTGCACTGCCCCCCTCCCCCCACGCTCTCGTCTATATAAGGCGCGCCGGAAACAGCGACTTCCTCTTTGACACCCGGCGCGCGCGGACGGAGCCAGCGAGAACTGCTGCACGTGGTACAAACATTTGGTAACTCTCGCTTAAAATATCCACGCATTTATCACATTTTCTGCGTTTTTACTGTTGTCGGTGCAGTTATTAAATGGTTATCTTTCAATTTAAGTGTAAACGTGAGTCTTTTGTTGGCTTACTTTGCAGATTTTGACTAATGCTAGAATCCTTGCAGATTTCAACTCCTGCTAGAATCATAGCCTAACCTAACTACATCTGTTTCTTCTCTGTGTTTTTCAGAAACGGGAGGTGAGGAGATACACTCGTGTCTGCGCTGCTGTTTGTTTGGACCTTGTTATTTAACCTTTGTTGCATCCATTCACAAGTGTATCTCTGCACCTTTTGTTGCTGCTAGTTCTGCTGTAGCATTGTAATGCTAATGTTAATGCTAACGTTAAAGCTAATGTTAAAGTTAAAGCTAATGTTAAAGTTAAAGCTAATGCTAATGTTAATGTTAAAGTTAAAGCTAATGCTAATGTTAATGCTAAAGTTAAAGCTAATGTTAATGCTAAAGTTAAAGCTAATGTTAATGCTAAAGTTAAAGCTAATGTTAAAGTTAATGTTAAAGTTAAAGCTAATGCTAAAGTTAATAGTTAACAGTGTAAAACTGCACTAACAACAATAAAAATGCAGAAAATGTGATAAATGTGTGGATATTTTAAGTAAGAGTTACCAAATGTTTGTTCCATGTGCTCCAGTTCTTGCTGGCTAAAAAGTTTCAAAAGCACCTTGTATGCACAAGCATGTCCTATAAAACCAATAAGTCACTCCCTCCCTTCCTCCTGCCCCACCCCCCCTCTGGCTCCTCCTACCTGCCCCTCCCCCTGACTCCTCCTACCTACTCTAGCTCCTCCTACCTGCCCCTCCCCCTGACTCCTCCTACCTGCCCCTCCCCCCTCTAGCTCCTCCTACCTACTCTAGCTCCTCCTACCTGCCCCGCCCCCTGACTCCTCCTACCTGCCCCGCCCCCTGACTCCTCCTACCTGCCCCACCCCCTGACTCCTCCTACCTACTCTAGCTCCTCCTACCTGCCCCGCCCCCCTCTAGCTCCTCCTACCTGCCCCTCCCCCTTCTAGCTCCTCCTACCTAGCCCCCCCCCCCCCCGATCTAGCCCCTCCCCCTCACCTGATCTAGCCCCTCCCCCCCAGCTACCTCCCCCCCCCGAACTAAATTAGTCCTCTCCTGCTACCCCCTAACCCAGACGCTGGCAGTGAAGGGGATTCGAACTGGCCTCTCCCAGACCAGTCGACCATCCGGCCGCTGACGAACCCACTGCACCACCGTGCATCTGATATGAACAGAGCTCCGGGCGTATTTGACATCTTCATTTTGGCTGTTGAAAGTGAAAAACTCTTTGTCACAACCAAGACTTGAACCTGCAACCTCTTGGTTCCCAATCACAACCTCTTGCCTGCAGACAAATCCACTGCACCACTGAGGATCTGATGTGACTAATGCTCGTGGCGCATTTGGCTTCTTCATTTTGGCAGTTGAACGTGAAAAACTCTTTGTCTCAACCAAGAATTGAACTCACCAACTCTTGATTCCCAGTCCGTCTCTTTAACCACTGACCTATGTGGTGAGACACCAGAGCTTCTTTTTTCAAGCATTTCAGTCTGTGATCTGCACACCAGCCTTCAAAAACTCACTGCCTCAACCAAGAATTGAACTCACGACTCTTGAACACGAGTCAGTGTTCTACCAGTCTGCGCCATCTTGTCAGACAGTGGAGGACTCTTTCTTTAAGCATTTCAGCCTTTCTTTTGCACACCAGTCTTCAAAAACTCTTTTACGCGAGCAAGAATTGAACTCACCAATTCTTGATTCTGGGTCCGTCTCTTTAACCACTGACCTATGTGGTGAGACACCTGAGCTCCTTTTTCCAAGCATTTCAGCCTTTCTTTTGCACACCAGCCTTCAAAAACTCACTGCCCCAACAAAGAATTGAACTCACAACCTCAGGAACACCAATCTCTGTTCTACCAGTCTGCGCTATCAGGTCAGACAATTACACACTCTTTTTTTGAGCCTTTGAGTGTTTACTTTGAGGGCTAGGCTTCAAAACTCACTGCAGCGACCCCAAAATCTCATGCCACATGTACTGGAAACAGGGTGGATTTGAACCCGCCACGCCCAGACTCTGACAACCTTAAGGGCGCAAACAAATCCACTGCACCACCATACCCTTCACATTGGGAAGATCTCTCTGAGTGCCTTTCAGCCTTCACTTTGGGTATTGTACTTTAAAAATTCAATGACTGGGACAAGATTTGAAACTGCAACCTCAGAGTTGCAAGGCAGTCTCCCTCCAGTTTGAGCTATATAGTAAGACATTTTATTTCTTTGACTGCTGGGCTTTCAAAATCACTGAAGCTACTCTACCCTTTGCATTGAGAACCTCTCTCTGAGTGTTTTCAAACCCACATCCTTACAACATCCAAGCAGTGTTCCTACAGACATGAGATCAGACAGCTCACCCTTATTTCTTAGACTCTTGGAGTGCTCAGGGTGGGCCTTGGACTTCAAACGTCACTACTGGTCTTTAATATCAAACCCAAGAACTTCAGAAGGGTCATTCTGTGTCAAATTAGATAAGGTTGTTGCCGTATCATCTCAGATTTTGGGAGGGAGGGGGTGTGTGGGTGGGGTGGGGGGTGCACTGATTGACTGATTGACTCAGGTGCTGATGACCTTCTGCCACGCCCACCTCCAGTACTTGCAAGGAAATCAGACCCACCCCAGGTGGTGATACTGATAATGCAACACTGCACCTAACATGGAGTTTCAACCTTTTAATAAAGTTAGTCCAATGTGTGGCAGTGTATCGCTGAGCAAGGAATAAATATCAATTTAAGATTCACAGTCACCTCTGGGTTAAGTGTAGTCTAAAAGTAAAGCACAAAACAAATGAAACCCAACCAGTTAGGTGGTTATTTGACAGCTGAATGCTCTCCAGTAGTTGTAATAACTACCTGGGCCAGTAGGAGGCGCCCTTTAGCAGCAGAGTCTTAATACATTCAACAGACACCTGTCTGTGTTTTAAGCACCAGCTCCAGCTTCAGACAAAACCACTGCATGGGGTGGGGTTAAACTTCCAGAGAGAACAATACTGTTTACTCTCAAAGACATTTTTCATCAGCATCACCAAGTTTTCAGTAAAATAAAACATTCGAGGCAGGTAAGCTGCTCGTCATGGTCATAATTTGTAATGTGTCATACTGATGTGTCTGTATTTTGTCCACCCAACTTATATCAGTGAGGGTAATGAAGTTAAACAGCTCCCCACTCTATTGACCACTGGTAATTTTCCAGGATAATTTAAACCTCCAAACAGAGTAACTTTAGATACCCAATTTTTATGACATTAGCTGCAGATTTTTTTGTTGAAAGACAAATTATTTAATATGTAAATGTGTATTTTGAATTGACATCTTCCATTTAGTTAGTTTTTTATTTTTTTGCATATTATAAGTAATGATGTCTTGTCCTGTTGAGACTAATCACTAATACACAATTAATCTGCTTCATGAACTACTTCAAAGTATTTAAGTTGAGTTAAAGTCAGTCTATGTATTACAACAACATATGGAAACCTTAGACAGACTATCAGAGTTATGCTGACACGCCCCTCTCTACCTGACTTGGTACAGTCCAGTCACCCTCTAAGTCAGGTCTGAACTGCAGCCTCACCATGCTGTTGTAAGTTTTCATACACACCTCAGTGTAGATACTTTACAGTTTTCTTGCCACAGTATCTAGTGTCTTAGGTGAACTACTTACAGGTATATTTGAAAGTTTTGTCAATTTCCAAAGATATTATATGGAAGATAATTTTCTTGTTTAGGAAATTAGAAACTAGTGCAAACTTTAAATCGAGAGAAGTATAAATTTCTACATGCTACATAATATAGGCTGTCCTGCAAACATCTTGAAAGACACAGTGTCAGTTAATGAGCTGACTGATCCCCATGCAAGTTGCAAAGAAAAGAGAACAGTCCAAGTAGTGACATTCAGTGGTGAGAACATAGATTGCAGCCAACTGAATACCTGAACCCTCTCACCTCCTGTGTCAAGCCTGTCAGAGAGTCTACGATCGCTGTCAGGTGACAAAACGACATCCACTAGTCTGCCAACTGAGGAGGTTCTGTAAAACTACAGGTAACAGCTAATATGTAACAAGCTGTGGCATCAATGTAAAAATGTGAAAGGCCCTATACAGCCACTGTAGAAACATGGCAGCGCAACATGGTGGAACAAAAACACAACTATTATAATTATTATAATGTTACATTCCATTTCTGCCAATAGATGAACAGAATAGAGCTGCAGTAATAGCCCTGCAATGTTTTCCAGCGAGGAAATAAAGCCCAAACAAACCCCAGATGTAATCAGTTAGACTGGATGACAGACAGCTGATCCAACCATTCATTAGTCCAATTCCAATTCTGCACAAACACAGGAAGATATACTCCACAGTATCTTTGACTGAATTTAATCCCAAGTCTGAAACGTTCAAACTTCCACAAAACTGAATTTAATTTATAGTTGGACAGTTTTAGTTCTTGTAAATGAGACACTAATACCTTTGCTGTATTATTTAATCTTCACAATGACATCCAATTGCCAAACAAAGACATACATTTGTGTTAGTCATGTTTTCATTTGCCAAGTATGACTGAATCTACAGCCTGAGCTGACGCCACCCAGTGTGTCTTTGTCATATTACATGTCAACATATTACCTTCTGTCCCAAGGCCTCTGGAAGTTAATGTTCCTGAAGAAAATTCTCAACTTTGGCAAAATTCTTTCAACAAAAAAGTCACAAAGTCGCAATACTCAGCATCCATGACGTGAAGCTGTGCATGGATGTGGAGGTAGTCAGCATGGCTCCTGCCTGGTGAAACATCATCTCCATCGTTGATGAGGCAGAATCTCTTGTCTGTGGCACACAGATGAAGATTAACCTCATCTTGCTCTGCAGTGTCAGCACTAAAATACACAGGGAAAAGAACATGTAAACAACAGACTGAGGAGAATCACTTTGTCTGAATTTTTATTTGATTCCCTATTACTATATAAAATACAGATATTCTTTACCTGATATGGTTCAACTGTGAAACATTTTCTGTCTTGATATCTAAGTGAAAGCACATTTACACGTATGAATACAATTCATTTACCTTGTTAATCATGAAACATCTCAGTGACATCCTCTGGCTCTGGGCTGACTCATGGAGATCAAGTGAAGCCTCTGCATCAAGAGAACAACAGAACCATTATTAAAAAGCAATGAGGTTGTGTTACATCCATGATCCACACAGGACCTAGGATGATACTGGGTGCAAATGCCAACTCATCTGGCTTAGAACAAGGTATAATTAGTAAGTCACAGTAGTACATCAAAATGACAGTATCCTAAAATGTTTCTAAATAATTCAGTTTAAGATCAATACACATTATCGGAATTCAAATAAGCTTAAAATCAGCGTGTATATTTAAGTACCAGTGATAATCTAGAGGTGAACTAACCCCTCAAATCATGCATCCTTAAATACAGTAATAAATACGAGTTTATTCTAGTTACAATGCAGCTTGAGTTGACGTCATTATTTACCGTTGCTGTGGCAACAAGTGACAACTGGCGTTAGTGTACGTTAGCTGGTTTAGCTAAATTATCCAGCTAACAACATCCTTTAAAATAACTATTACCAACTAACACAGTCCCTACAACCTTAACTCAATCAGATTAATGATCAAGATTAGAAAGATGACAGCTTCAGTCTCCGAGGAATCACATTACATTAGTGACGGTTGTGTCCACAAGTATGATGATGTTACCTCAAAAAACATTTAACAAGGCACAACACGATCAATGTAAACAAATCAACTTTTTAGGAGAAAACACAGCAACAAGAGAGCGGACAAAGTTGTACACTGAAAAAAACACTTTGTTGTTAGCGATCATTAGCTGCTGTAGCCGAAGCAAAAAAACAAGTCAGCAACATAAACATGGCTAAATATGTTACGTTACCTTGTAGCCTCTCCTGGTCTCTCGCTTTGATCGTTTTATACAGTCATGAATGGGGAAAATCCATAGTATTAGGAGAGCCTGTGAAGGCGTCTCCATTGTATACACATGACCCCGTCATGATGTAAGACGCAAACGAGCTACTTAACGTGTTTTCTGTCCAATCACAAACAGGAATCTGAAACTTTGTGTTTTGAATTTAAGGACAAAAGCAAAATATGGACAGAAATACTGAACTTATTAAACTTTGTATGTATAAAAGGAAGTTAACTGGATATTTTAAGCAATAGTTACCAATGTTACCAATGTTTAAATCTCCAAAAGCACAGACCCCACCTACATGTTCCAAGAAAGTAACATCCCCTCCTCTTACTGCTGCTCTTTGCCCCTATCCTAACCTAATCTCTACTGCTGCCCCAAAAATTAATTGAACCTTATGAGACTTGAACTCTCAACGTCTGAACTACTAGTCAGTGTTTTAACCATCTGTGCTATCCAGTCAGACAATTGCACCCTTTTTATTTGAGCCTTTGAGTGTTTATTTTGGATGCTGGGCTTTAAAACTCATTGTAGTCTCTGAGGATTGAACCCAAAACCTCCAAACATCAGAGCAGTCGCCTTACTCCCTAGGCTATCTAGTCAGAGACACTTAGTCCAGCACATAGACATAAGGCAGATGCTCTATTAAATAAAATTAATTTAAATTAATTTAATGTCTTAACTAAGAAAGAAGCTTAATTTAGATATTAATAAAGTAAAATAATGTAGAAACACACACATAATATAA
This sequence comes from Lates calcarifer, assembly GCF_001640805.2. Classification (NCBI taxonomy): domain Eukaryota; kingdom Metazoa; phylum Chordata; class Actinopteri; family Centropomidae; genus Lates; species Lates calcarifer. The sequence continues at coordinate 2,842,135 of NC_066854.1, forward strand.
GGCAGATGCTCTTTGTTCTAGTACCTCATTAGTCCACAGGAGGGCAGTCATACTTACATGTTAAATGAGTTACAGAGGATTATTCTGCTTCATTATTGTGCTCTGCAGGTAAACCAGGAGTCTTAATTTAACCTAAAATTAAATAAAATTAAGTTAAATCAATTTAATGTCTTAACTAAGAAATAAATTTAATTTAGATATGAATAAAGTAAAATAATGTAGAAACACACATAAGGCAGATGCTCTTCGTTGTAGTACCACATTAATCCACAGGAGGGCAGTCATACTCACTTATCAAATTAGGATTTTAGACTTTTAGAAAAAAAAAAGTCTTTTAACATTTTTTCATCTTAAAATGTGAAATTCAGTTTATTCTTCAGTTTCTCTCTCAAGCTGAATTTTATAATTTTCTGCTACTAAAGTCCAATCACAAACAAGAATCTGAAACATTGTGTTTGTGTGAAATTAAAAATATGATCAGAATTGTCATTTAGAAACTTTATATGTGAAGCTAACTGCTACAATGCTAAACATATTGATGAATTTGTATCAATAATACAAATATATTATCTAATAAAACAGATCAATTTCTACTTTTTATCCAATTAAATCTCCATTGTTTACCATGTTCGCCTTAGTTTAGGGTATTTGAGGTGCTAATTAACACTAAACTCATCCAAATTTCATGCCTGTATTCATACTAGTGTACTTGGGGTAAAAGTACAAGACATTTAGACAAAAAGGAAAGACACAATTTGCCACCCTGTCTCCCCCCTTGTTCTCACCCATCACCATTTAATGACTTCTTTAAATGTCACCGTGGAGGGTGCTGTTATATATGTTGGATTAAAATCTCATTAACTTTAGAATGAGATCCTCTGGTACCTGGGAGCCATGATTTTCTCAACGTTTCCCTCAATGGAAATCTTGATGGCACAACATCAGTGATTCAGTCAAAAGCACTTGATCGATCTCGTTCCCCTGGTGGCTTCTCTCTGGCAGACGCTCCCCCTCTTTCCTTCAATATTACCCCCCCTCCCCGACTTGTCACAAACTTCCCCCGGAGCATCAGAGACGAAGACGAGCCCCGGGCAAGCTGTGATATTTCAGTCTGACAGCGGGGGCGACCTGCCCTTTACCTCACCCCTCGCCATGGATTCCTCCACTTTCCTGCCTTTTGTTTTCCTTAAACATGGAATAAAGAGATTGAAGGAGCGAGGAGAGGCTGAAGACAAAGACAAAATATGGCAGCAACGTATTTTCAGGCGATCTGGAAGTCCCTCCTGTGACCTCTGACCCAAGAAACCCTGAAGCTGCAGCTCATGTTCACTGTGGGGTGAACACTGACATTTGCCTTTATTCAAATCAACCAGAAATATATGCATCCCTTTGAAAAATATTCATACCTTATCCACTGCAGCAACACGACAGAACAGCAGTGTTATTCATCTGTTTTCACTCTGACCACCTCCACCTGCAGGGGAAACCTGTGGTTTTTCACTGTGAACCAACACACAACACTAATACTCACAGAATAAATTCTATTCTATTTTACATCTTGTTAAATGTTGTTTTTGCACTAAATCTGTTTGTATTACTCATGATTACCAAGTAAAAAGTAGCTAAATTACTAAATAACAAGTTACTAAAGCTGTCAAATAAATGTAGTAGAGTAAAAAGATTTACCTCTGAATTGTAGTGTAGTACAAGTATAATGCAGCAGAAAATGGACAGGACTTGACTAAATGTATTTAATATCCTCCACTGATAATAATGTGACATTCAGTGTGACAGAAGATAACATTATCTCCAGTGTCAACTGTGATTAAATGTCCATAAATCTGCTTTGAAATCAGCCCAGAACTTGCCTGAGAACCATCAGGTTTTTAAGTTTTCTTCAGCATTAAAATAAATCAGTGATAGTTATCTGTACATCCATGAGTAAACTACAAACTGGGGCTTCTAATAGCTAATTCGGCATGTACCAATTAATCTATCTATCTTACAGAATACAACCTGTATCTGATAGAGTATTGGTGCCATCTGCTGTCCACTTCACGTACTGCATCTAATGTCACAGCCTGTCAAAAAGCAAACAAAACAAAACATTACAGTGACATATCTTAACATTTTACATGACTAATTTCTGACTAATTAAAACAGAATATCAGTTGTATTTGTTGTTCACACATACATTGACACAGAAGCGAACAGGATTAATGCCTGGGTGTCTGTTAATCATCCTACTGCATGTTTATTGAAACTGGAGAATACAGAGATTAAGAAATTTTCAGCAGACTCCTGATCCACTCAGATACACAGTGAAAGACTGACTGAAACTGAACCACTAAAAATAGAAAAAACAGAACACACACAGGTTCTTGTGATTCAAGAAGCTGCCAAACAACTTAAGGGTTTCATTTTCAGACACCTTAATGGTTTCACAACTCATCATCATCCAGCAACCACTCTTAATGATCCAGCCAAGACAAAGATAAAATTACTGATTAACACAAGGAAATACTTGATTTTAAATCTATTATCTCATATATTTAAACACAGTTTTTACAGTTATTGCATGTTGAGATAAAGTCTGTGTCCCTGTCAATCTCAATCAAACTAATTAGAGGAGATGAGGGGCTGAAGTCGAACAATATTAAATGTGATAATTAAAGCTTTGTTAGACACGTGTAAACACAAGACTTGACAGTGTGAGGTCAACTTAAGAAAAACAAGTTAAATTTAAGTTTTCTTAAATTGACAGGATTTGCTGCCTAGTTTTCAACTGCAGAAAATTCAAGGGAAGTCTGCTAAACAACTTAGATTAATGTTCAGATCTAATTACACTGAGTTAATGATTTAATTAAACTGTTGATGAAAGCTTACAGTGTGAAGTCTGCGTGTTTTTCAGCCTCCAACACCATCATCATATACATTCAAATATTTGTTTCAATTACTTCAACTTACCTGCCTTCAAGTTATCTATGTACATATTCTAATTACATATAATACACTGCTTTTGATGTTAGTACTGTACATCTAATTACTGATTGGAAATTTAAAAATGTATAAATCACACAAACAGTCACACACACACACAGATGTGTTGGAGAATCAATTAAATTGAGGCGGAGAGGACTTGGCCGACATGCTGGCGGTTATTCACATTTTAGTCTTTGACATCAGAGAGAAGAAAACGTCTTTATACAACAGGATATTAGTTGAAAATACATCTTCTTTTTGCTGGGAAAGCTCCAAACAGCTGTGATGTTTTAATGCTGCCGTCTTCTGCCACTAGAGGGCAGCAGTCATCCACAGTGCGACTCCTTAGTTTGATTTGAATTAGATTTGCATTTCTCACTTTGTGTTTCTCACTTTGTCCATATTTTACAATAAATTAGGTCTATAAATTCCCCAAGTTTGCCACCACACATCCTCAGCTCCGCCCCGTCCTGCACAGCACGGCAGAGAGTCTTTAAACCAAACCGTCCGGACTCAGACTCTAATGATGCTGATGGAGGAGGAAGCTCTGTGGAGCTGAAAGAAGAGGAAACAGTGAGATAGAAGCTGTGTGCATAAACACATGAGTCATAAACAGAAAGAGATGGAGAGGGTCGCATATATAAACATGACTCATACAGCTCAGGACGACAGTGTGTGGGTCAGATTCACATGCGCCGCCACGTGCTGTAATACATTATATATATATATATATATGTGTATATATATATATATTTATATATATACACACATATATATATATAAAACGTCTGTCAAAGATTTATTAGCTAATCAATGAACTGTTCCACTCATGTGAGACAGCTTGACATTTAAAGCACAAATCTAATGCGTCCCAATGGGCTCGGATGCACTTCTCACTTAATTGCGTTTGGGTTCGGGTTTGGTGGAAAAAAAAATGACAGAAAATGGAAAATAAGTCTGACTGCAGGGAGGATGGAGAGGCACGTCCTTGTTATCAAGGCAACCAGACGTGAAAGGACATTGTGTCTTGTTGTTGCTTTTGACTTATCTCTGCTCTGGAGTTTTGGCTCCAAAACTGAACCAAAAACATATGTTTACCCCGAGTTGATCATTTTCAATTATAAATTCATCCTGTGCTGCCAAATTTTGGTTGATATTATTCCAAGCAACATAACTAACTATTATAACTAACATAACTATTTTACCATAAAATACCAATTTCTGAATCATTGTGATGGTCCACTCTGCTTCCTGAGCACCTGTTGTTGATGATGAACAGGTACAATCTCCCTCTAACTGAGTGATAGTCAGCAGCCCAACAAGTTCAAGAGCAATGCCGAACTGTAGGTCAGTTAAAAAGACTCAGAAGTCATTGAAAACCCGTGTTCATCTCTGATATCCAGCCAGGAAACTTTAAAAATATCAAAAATTTGAATGGAGGTTGGTGCATTTGTTAGAGTGACAGCACTTCCTGCTCCAGGAGCCAGGGATCATGGGTAAAATATACCGTGTTTCAGTTCAGTGAGCAGGACTACGCAGTCAGGAAAATAAATGTCTAGCAAAGCAGCCTCGGGTTATATTTAATTATTAATGAGTTTTATACAAGATATATTTGTGTAAAACTCACTGACCACCACCAAAAACAATGTAAAATTGAGCTGTTTTAAATGTTCTAGCTAGCTGGCTGTGACAGTGAGGACAGTCTCGCCTCTAACTCCAGTTTATCATTATAAACCTTCCTCGTCAGATGTTTCACTTTTGCCGAGCACGTCTCTGAAGAGATGCACAGCAACAAGCCCAACGAGCTTCTGCAGCTAGCTCTCTGTTTTCCAGCCTGGAAGTTTTATATTTAGCCATGATGGCAGCAGCTCTGGTTGCTAGGAGATCTCTGATGCAACTACAAAGGCCCTTCAGAGGAAAACAAAATATTCCTGGCAGCCAAGAATGATCATGCATTATAGAGAGGTGCAGCAAACAACACAAAAGCTCGGGAGAAGAGTCGGGGAAGGAGGAGAAGTTTTCTAAATGTTCACCCTGCTGCTGCGCACGGCTCCGTTGTGGTAGATGGGCGAGCTTCCGGCCGAGGCGTTGTAGTAGGAGGAGGTGGCGCGGACCAGCGGCCTCTTGGCTTTCTCCTTGGTGCCGTTGGAGTCATTGTCCTTGATGATGTCGTACTGTCGGCAGAACAGGGCGATGACGGCTGGGGAGGACGATTACAGTTGAGGAAGTGGAGACAAAGTCAAATGCAAGAGAGAGAAGAAAAGGGTGTTGTCATTTGTGTGTGGCAGAAATATGACCACAAATTGTCACAAAACATTACAAATGACCACAAAAGACACACAACAACCAATGAAAGTGGCAAACAAATGCAGAATGAGTACAGAGAGGAACAACAACCAAAGAGACCCAAATGAATGATTAAGAGACACAAAACAACAGTAAACAAACAGAACGACCAGAAACAAAACAACCATAAAGAGACACAAAACAACAAACACAGAGTCTCTGAATGTGTGAGTCTTGCCCTCATGTAGAGAGGGATGGGAGACTTTTTACATGTGTGAGCCCAGGGACACACTCTCATAATCCATCTGTGAGTGTTCTCCCAGAACATCCTTATCTGCACACAGTGAAGCAGACACATCCACACACCCACACACACACACACACACACACATATATATCAAGGCTGACCTGCCCACAGCAGCAGCACAGTGGTGATAATGAGCAGCTCTCCTGTCTGTAGGTGAGGAGTCATCCCGAGTCCCTCCATCGCTGGTTCGTCTGAGGACAAATCCACATTTACACATTTATATTTTGTTATTTCCTGACTTTGTGTGTCTGTACACGTGTATTTGTGATTATTTACGGTGGTCCAGGACTCCGGCTGGATAGTGGTCGCTTCTCTCCAGAGTCCTGAAGTGGATGGCACGGCTGGGCTGGCTGTCGCCGTGCGGCCCGACGGACTGCACCTGAAAAAAAGTGAAAATAAAAGAGGTGAAAACTCACATTTTCAAGGAAATACTGAAGCTAAGATGGAGCCATATAATCAGAGCACACTTTAAAACCCAGCCTGTCATTAACAGAGGATGACATTATGTAACGATGAGAAGAAGCTGGCTCGCGAGGGTGTATTTAGCGAGCAAATGGCGCTCTGGTTTTTGGCCGGGATCCTGAGTGATCACTGGAGGACAAATGGCACTGTAAATGTAGAAGCAGAGAGAGAGCATGAGAGATAATAAGAGGGAACACAGATTAGAGCCACAGCTCATTTAGGGACTTTTTCGGGAGGTTTTCAGCAACTAAAGAAAGCGAAAAACCATTAAAAATGAAGACATTGAGTTTAATGGCGTAGTTCTGACTCAAACAGGACACAGAGATATTTCTAGCAGCTGTGATAACAGCAAGTTCAACAATCACACAAAGAGAGATATCCACCACAATTACATCCACAAGAGGTCCCACAGTGCTGCAGACACTGCTGCCTCCACCCACACGCTGAACCCGGAGGTTGAACGCAGAGAGCTTTCTGTGGAGGTAGTTGCAAGTCATTGTGGGAAAATAACTAGCAGAGGTGGGTACGGCACAAAACATTTCAAAATGAGTCCTTGAATTCATGTGAAAGTATCCAAAAGACTTCTCTAATTGGCAAGTTGCAAGTTTGATATCTGTCCTTGAGGAAAAAAGTCTGGTTAATGATAAACTCTTCACCTGACTCCACAGAGAAAATCTCATAAAACAAAATGAGTAAAAAAAAGAGCTGAAACCAAAACATAGAGAAAATCTCTTTTTTCACTTTCCTCGCCTCCTCAGGGAGGTCAGAGGTCAAATCTCAGCCCCCCCCGTCTTGGCATCGCTTCAGTGCTTTGCTCAATGACACTTCTGCAGGACATCCACTGGCTGAGGAGCATATTTAACCGAGCCCTCAGAGTGAAGGACAATCTGTATCCGTCTATTAAGCTATAATGGATTATAAAAAGTTTAATAGAGTCGTGATAATGGAAACACATTAGACGCTCCTCCTTCAGAGAGGAGCTGCAGTTTTGTGCTGGCTTTTGATTTAAGCTGGTCTGAGCTGTAATAATGATTAAATGTGCCATAAAGAAAGTGTTGTCAGTGTGTTAATTAAACACTGAGAGGAGGTTAATAAAAATAAGAGTTCATTTCTATATATGAAAATTTATTATCAATGAAGTTCCTTGATTTAAGTTTCCCTGCAGATTTTAATTTGCTGCTTTCCTTGTGACAACCTAACCATTTGTTGTTTGAAGATTAACGTCTAGTCTAGTCTTCAGATGTAAAATCTAAGATGAGAGCACTAGCTGTAGTTTTAGGCTTTAGACAAAAGAACCACAAAATGATGCAGAACGAGTACAGAGATGCAAAACTACAAGAAGAGACACAAAATAATCAAAAACAGAAACAACTATATCCTCCTGTGCTACGGTTTCTTTCATATACGAGCTGGTAAGTATCCAGTTTGCTGCCCACAGACTCGATGAGCTGCTGCACCAAAGTTCTTTCAAAAATATTTGTCACATTAAGGGTTAAAGCAACAGAATAATAAACAGTTTCATCAGCAGAAGAAAGAGAAATATGTCTGAATTATTCCCTATATCAAAAATGTTTGGTTCGTCTGCAAACACGACAGAAAACCCAGAAACCGTCTCACCTGGACGCTGTAGTGCGTGTCCTCGTCCAGGTCCCAGAGCACACACCAGCGGCTGGACGTGTTCACCTCTCGGATGGAGCGCTGCATCAGGCCGTCCTGCCTCTGGAGACGAGACACACGAGGGCACTGCGGTCTAATTTCACAGTATAACTCATCTGTTGCATTGTTTCACCACTTCAAGACAAATACAGTTCTCACTGTAACAAAGCAGCTTCACCTCATATGAATTCAGCTCAAACACTTCCTGTCCCACCGGGGGAAATTAGGTCTGCAGGCAAGGTAACACCAGCAAATCATCATTTGGAAGAAACACAGAAATAATCCACATGCAGGCACAGATACTCGGCTAATACAGAGCCTGTGCAGAAATATCTCCAAAACCAGTTTATGCATGAACTGATTTTGACCCGATGAAAAGAAATAGTTGACTTTTATCTTGATGGCATCAGTTCAAAGTCACTGTGCAGAGGTTGCTCAGGGTAATTCAGAGTGAATGTATTCTTATTTTAGAGATCATATCACTCTGTAACAAGCTGGAGTCAGAAAATATTCTGTAAATGTAAGTTGTTGAGCTCTTTTTGGCCACATGGGGGCAGCAGAAACACACAACACTGACAAATTAATAAGGTTGATTTGTTGGCTGTAGATAAGGAGCAACATTAGCATTTTAGCTTGTTTCTGTGTCCTTTTTAGCCAGTATTCCCTCTCTTTTAGCTTCAGCTTTTTAGCTTGCTTTTGGTCTGTACCAACTCTGAAGGCAATATTTGTCTCTTTAGCTGGTAAATGCTACATTTAGCTAGCTACTTCATTTGTCTGTCACCTGAAAAACACTGTGAGAGCAATAAAAATGAACCAAAACAGTCGAGTTTGAGGCATTAAAACAAAAACAATAATATGAAACTCCATAAAGTTGAGGGGACACAGCAAAACTGTCTGTGTACAAGTAGTTATCTGATCTGTTGTTATTTGAAAAATAAACATTTTTCATGAACTTCCTACTTTTTTCTTTGAGGTTTGTTTGTTTTCATGTTGTTTTAAGTGCAAAAAACCACTCACAAAACTTCATAAAAACATAATAAATTGCTTATTTTCATGTTCATGAGAAGCTAACATTTGCATAATCAACAGCTGTGTGTTTTTTTTTGTGACTTAAGCTGGAAAAGTGTTCGGTAAGAACTCCATTAATAGTTTTTTTTGGATTAAAGTCTACTATGATGCAGCCGGTGGTGGGCGTTAAAGTCTGGGTTCAGAACGAGACACAAGTCTCTCAGTGAGTAAATGTGGCTGTAAAGCACTCAAAGCTGAGGAAGAGTCAATAATTAGGAGGCTGGCAGGACGCTCGAGGCCCTCCAGATGTCTGCATCAGAGACTCAGCAGAGTCAGAGCCGTGTCTCCTGCTCCTCTGGCAGCGCCGCAAGCGACGGGTCAGCAAGGAGGGATTTTATTGTGGAGACTACACGACGTCTTCTCAGGGGTTAAAAGGGTTGTTAATCAGCACTGGTGACTCAACGGTGATTATGCAAGTTTCTCCGATTCTGGACAAATGTACAGAATTTAAAGAAAAAACGCAGCTGAAGCAACTGGCAGGACAACAAAAAACCAAATGGCTCATTCAGGCGAAAAGGCTTCTGAAAACACCAGTGTCCTAAAGTAATTAAACGTGTCTTCACTCACGCTAAAAGCTTAATGTCTCGACATGACATGCAAAATGTCCCTGAACGCAGCATGCTATTTAAATGTGCACTTCACATCCCCATGCTTCTGTACAGTAACTATTACAGGAATAACTACTGTATAATTAGTACAAAGTGAGTTCACCACTTTGTGGTGCTGTCTGAATGTATAGTGAGAGTTATAACACCCCATAGTGGACACAAAATATCACCACCATACCACTGTAAATTACCTGAGAAGCAAAAAAAGACTTTAATTTGGATTTTTTGGTAATAAATGTTACATTTTTGCACCTTTTTGCTTCTTCAACATTCCCTTTAAAGTTTTCCAGAGCCAAACAAGATGTAGTGATTATATCAAACTGAAACTGCACAAGTAGAGGAGGCAAAATAGATCTGACCAGTGATAAACAGCATCCTAGGAAGGTGAAGTGTATTGAGATCATTAAATTATTTTATTCTAGCAGCATTACTCTAAAAGAAGGACTAAACTTATTAGATGAGAGGATTTGCAGTTTTGCTCCATTTCCATTGCTGTAAAAGAAAAGATCAAAACAAGAATTCACCCTGAGTTTTTCTTTTCCGTTGGACAGATTTGTTGTAGTGAGGTTTGTTATGGTTCAGCTGAGACAAACCCATCAAACAAACCCCCTCAGATCCCTTCTAAAAAGCTTCAGCGGGGGCAGAGGAGCTACGACTGTCATGCTCCAGGTAACCTCGGTAAAATGTTCCCTCTTTGATGACTCCACAGGTGAAGATAAAGTTTGGTTGTGTAACTATTTTTAGGTCAGAGAGGAAGTCAGCAGGAACAAATCTCCGCTCTGTTGTTGACAACAGATGCTATCTGAAAGAGCCAGCATGGATTTATTTTACCCACATATTCATATAATCATCAATTAACCTTGTGTCTGTCATAGGTTGGGATTTATGAATCAGGATTGTTGTGAGTTTCAGATATAAAATCTTAAATTGGGTTACTTCCTCTGCAAGCGAGTGAGTGCTGTTGCGTAATGTGTGAATCTCGGCAGCCGGCGCTCTGGGATTTGGAAAGACTTCAGATGAGTGAAGCTCGAAAACTCTTTGTCTAGAGCAGATTCACTCGTCCTGTTTCTCCTTCACAAACAGAAGGCTTGGCTTGTTCGCCAGAAAAGATACTGTATGTGGAATAATCCTCCATAAAGCGGCTTGTGTACGAGGATTCAAACCACACACGCACGCAGCTGAACAATTGTTGCTTGTTTTATTATCTATTAAGAAGTTGGTCTCTAAGACAAAAATGTGATTGACAAGAAGCAGCTGCCTTTATATAACTGCATTTCCTCTGCTTCAAAAAAAGAAGTCAATAGATAAAACCTACATCTACCTGCTCCCATCACCTCCCTTATTAATATTTGAGTAAGGTTTTTACATAAGTGCTTTCTGAGGTTATGGCAGGAGGAGGAGATGTCGTACATCCCCCCTCCATCCTCTGTTTTCTAGAAAATGCCACAAGGTTGATGGATTCTGAGTCAGACGTGAGGCGACTTTAAAAGGAAAAAAATAAAATAAATAAATACAAGAGTTGTTTGGCATCGTTGCTGCTGTGGATGTTCCTCCTGTGAGACGAGTCCCGGCCAAATAATTTCCACTAATGGAGACAACTCCCACTCAGAAGCTCAGCTAATGTCTGATTCTGCTTTTTGCCAAACTGTGGGTGGTAAAAACTGATTAGAGAGTGAGCCGAGCTGAGTTTGCAGCGCCGAGGTTTCAGGAGATGTAACGTAATGTGGTGAAATACGAGCGAGGGGTTAATGTGAAATGTCTATTACTGTGATGCAACCGGGGCCACGTGGACTCCAGGGAGAGATCGTAGAGTCGCTCAGTTAATTAGCAAAATAAAGAATTAGGTTTTGATCAGAGAAAAATATCGACACGTTGAGTGAGCTGGAGAGTGTATGAAGAGCAGTTAGCGAGCGAGGATAGAGGTCTACCTGGAGGTGATCTCATTTCCCTGATCATCATTTCTGTTTGCAAAGATAAAATGTGTTGTTATTTATAACCTGCAGGAGATTTTCAGAAGTTTTGGATTGTGTCACAAACATGAAACAGGAGCTCTGATGTGCCCACATATTTGTGGATCTGAAACTACGACTGGAATTGTGGGATGGCATTCTCTCCTTTCCTTTCGTAAAGGAAGGTCCAGTGTCTCCTCTGCTAAAGATAGGAAACACTGAAGCTCCTTTCCTTAACATTTAGAGACCTGGACCAGCTCTGATCATGGCTGCCAGTGAGATACTTCTGGGTCATTTAGGAACCTTCCTAAGCAAAAACAACTATTTGACCACAGCAAATCATTTATGAAGAGAATGCTGTCCCATAATTCCTTGCAGCAGCAGCATTTAAAGCGTCGCACCGTCACAGTTTCACATGTAGACACAACAGAGCTCCTGTGGACTGAACTAAAAAATGTATTTTCTCTACTTAACCCTCAGCTTTTCAATCCTGTTCCTTTCTTTTTATTTCTATTAGTATCTGTTTTGTTGTCAGATGGAAACTCAGTCCGTCTTGGGTTCATTCACACCTTCACTTACAGCTGTGCACCTGTGATCGGATCACCAGGTGTGAACAGGATCTTGGCCAATTGTTAAAGCAGGTGAAACCTAAATTATGGTTACAATGAAAACATGGAGCAGGATGCCTGGTGGGTTGGTCTGTTGCATGATTTCCACCGCTTTCTAAGAATTATTTTCAAATTCAACCAATATTTTCAGACTTTTTCTCGCTGATCGGATGCTTATAAAGTTCCACGCCTTCTTTTTTGGCTGGAAAATTTTGCAATCACAAGATTTGTTCCTTCATTATTGCTCCAAGTACCTACATCAACCAGCAGCCAGCCTCGACATTCACAAGCTCTTCAAGTTAAATGTTTATATTTCCAGACTTCTTTTTTAAAGAGACACGTTCAACCCCTCGTGAGTGAAAGCGTCTTGGAGCAAAATGCTGACTTTGTCTACTGGCCTCATGAATGACGCAGCGGTTTTAAAAAGCCCTGTGGACAAGAATCCACTCCTCAAGAGATAAAGATGGATCACACAAAAAAAAAAAATACATAATTCAACTTTGAAAAAAGGCTCCTTTCAGACGCAGAACGTGGCAGCGAGCCAAGTTTTCTGGGCATTTGATTCATAATTTATATCCTTTCAATTTGTATCCCTGGAAAATTAATTGGCCTTCAACCAAATGAGAGCGCAGAGGGAGAAAAGGTTAGATCAGGGTAAATTTGACGTGAGACAGATTGACTGAGTTTAATGAGAAGACTGAGGAATTATTTTTCCAAGCTTTTTGAGGATTAAACCAATTAAGAAAAATCAATCTTTGAGCTCGATTGCCACCCACACGTAACAGGGCTGCTGCTGCACTGTACCTGCTGTGAGATGGCGTATCCAATGACAGTATCTCCCTGAGGGACGTTCCAGGTCACCATGGCCGAGTGCGCCCTCAGCTGGGTCACTGATACGTTCACCGGGGCTGCTGGCACAGCTGTTAAAACACACACACACACACACATTTGTATATTAGTTGTTAGGGACGGTCGGTGAAAAAAAACTTTGGAGAACACGTGTCTAGTTTGCAGAGTGCGCTCGTCCTGCTGCAGCAAAGGATTTCAAAATAAGACACATGATACACAAAGTGGCCAAAAATATCTGGTCCAACACTGTCCATTATTTTGTCTCTTTGTGTCAAAGTTTGTTGGCATTTTTTTTCTTTTTTTTAATGTGCTCAGGCTTCCCCCTGTTTAACGTCACAACGCTATGATCTGTGGGTAATTCCCTGGCTCAAAATGTCTGCCAGAGAGTCATCATGCATTTGATGATTTCACAGTGGGGCAACCATGAGCTCTCAAGGACTTAACAGGAATGTGCTTCTGTGAGTTGGTGAGTCACTGGGATTGAGCCAAGTTCTTCCACACAAAAATGAAAAAAAAAAAAAAAACCAAGACAAAATAGCAGCCTTTGTTTTGTTGAAACAGGGAAGGGTCTTTCCAAACGGATGCAACAACGCTGGCAAAAATATCAGTTTCCTGAAGCATTAAAATGACCTGTCATGAAAGCCATGAAAACAGGCTGCCAGTAAAACGTATTTGAATACAAAACCAGTTGGATCAAAATTTTAATTAGTTCCACTTCATTATTCACAGTTTCACCAAAAAGAAATGTCAAATCTTAACATCACGGCATCAAAAATCAGTTTCTTCTCCTGAGGAAAATTAGAAAAGATTGCAACCTTAATCTCTCTCAGGCAAATTAAATACATTAAAGATGAATAAACTAACATGAATAATGCACATCAGCCCTGAGGCCTCTCCCACAGACTGTTTTAACTTTAACTATCTTCCCATTCTTTGTTATTGTTGCATTTTATTTATTACATTCCTCTGTTCATGTTAGTTGTCAGTGTTTAATGTGATTAGACACAGATATATGAACACTTCTACTAATGATAGATACACTTTACAATAAAGTATGACTCTAACAAAGGAGGATCAATTTGAGAATGACTGATTTGGATTAATGATTTAATCCATCACTGTACATTCATCTGCCAAGATACTTTGATTAATCTGATGGAACTGCACAAATTACTGCTCATCATATTATCACCTGGCTCCCAACATGAAGGTTGGGGCCCCTCCAGTGGGTCACAAGATAAATTTAAGGTTTTTTTTACCGTTTTAGGAGAACAACAACAGTTTTGCTTTGGATTAAAGGACAAGTTTGACTCTTTTTTTCCTGCTTGTTTTCTTCCCAAGAATTAGATGAGAGGATTTAAGCTGCACGCTGGCTCGTTGTCTCCAGGGAGTTACTCTGCCCAATTAAGAGACAGTCCAGCAAATAATCCCTTGTAAAAAGAGATTAAACAAACAAGATGTAAAATGTTACTTACTGAGATTTAGAGTTGCTGGTAGGCAGCCTTTGTACCTTTGAGAGAGGCTGACCGTTCCCTCTGTCTCCAGGCAAGCTAATTTCAAATTTACAGTTACAAATGTCCCCTAAACGCCTCACATGCATCGGTAGAAGCTACAATTTACAGATGTTCCTTAAATGTGTCAAGTATATTATTAGTATCTTAGGGCAAAGAAAGACAGTAAATGTTTTTCAAACTGTTGAACTACCCTCTTAACAGCTGCCTGTTTTTGTTTGTGTGTGACTGAGGAAAAACTTTCAATTAACAGACAGAAACTGCCTCAAACTGATCATAACCTGAACCTAAAACACCAAACGCACATGTGTTTATTTCTTGTGCATGACTGAGGGAGGACAGTTGAAGGCTAATACACTGCACAAATCTCCTGCTGGTCCTCACAGTGTCCTGAGCTCCAGCTGGACGTCCTAACCAACAAAACAAACATCCACACAGACACTCCATCATGCCCACGTGTGAGTTTCCATCAGTCCGAGCGTCCTTGAGCAAGACAGTGGTGAGTGAGGATGACTTCCCCCGTCTCCCCTGTCACTGTGACTCGCGGTGGATTAAAGCGTCGGCTAAATGGCTAAAATGTAAATGTATGATCACGTGCGAAGGATAACACACACACACACACACACACACACTCTGAACTGTACTCTCACACAAAACTCATATTAATGACTCTCTGGGGGCAGGTTAAAATTGATGGGAAAATCTGAAGTGTTCGCTAAGAGAGGGTGAGATTTTTTTAATATCACTAAATCTTCAGTAAAAGCTGTGACCTCCTCTGAGAACGAGGGGAAAAGAAGGTAAATAAAGGAGAAAACTCCTCATATTTTTTTATGAGGTAAACACTGAGTATTAGGAGGGAAGGAAAGAAGGAAAGAGGGAAGGAGGGAAGTGAAATAAAGGCACGTGGAAACGGGGAAGAGGGAAGCTGGAAGACATAACCATTTCTACACAAGCTAAACATCTGAAAGAAAGAGAGGGGGAAAGAAATAGTATAAAAGACAAGAGGAAGAAAGAGCAAAACAAAGAAAGACATTACAGAAAGACAGAAAAAGAGCAAAGCTAGAATGGCACTCAAGAGTGCATACCTCTGCCAAGGCCAAACAATCCTACACGTCTGTTGAGCTCTTATAATAGAAAAATAAAAGGAAAAAGGAAGTAGTCTGACGACATAAATGATTTATTTGGCATATCTGCCCCTTTAACTGGATCTGCACCAAAATTTAATGGGGTTGTCCCAGGACCATGCCCCATCCCTCCACCAAGTTTGGTCCAAATTGGTTCAGTGTTTTTTGTGTAATCCTGCTGACAAATAAACAAACAAACGGACACAGGTGAAAATATAACCTTCTTGATCCAAAAATGATGAATGATACAAAAAGAGAAATGAAAATAAATAAAGACAAGGAAGACAATGAAATAAAGGGGTACAAGAAAAAACAAGACAGACAAAATGAGACAAAGATAACAATAAAGAAAGACAAGAACAAAGACCGAACGATATGACGATGAAATAAAAAGAAAGACAAGTTGAGACAGAAACACAAAAGACAAAATGAGACATAAAGAAAGACAAAAAACAAAGACAGATAAAACAAGACAGTAAGAAAAGACCAAATGAGACTTGACGACATAAAACCAAGGACAGAAAAGGGGAAGAACCAAAGACGACTTCCTTCAACCTCATGGTGATGATATAACATCTAATGGAATCAATAACTGGATTTTTACTGCGAGTCAGGAACTATTGATGAGTTCACTTCATCCACTCACACAACTTCTTCTTCTTTTCTTTTTTTTTCCCTAGTGCAGGACAAGAATAGCACACACACTTCTCATCACTTCTCTGGCTGCAGAAAGCAATTAATATGTGCCCACTGGAAGAGAGAGAGAGTGTGTGTCCTTTTGTGTGTTTCCATGTGTGTAATAAAAAAAACAGAAAGCATCAGAAGAGAGAAGCAGCCAATTAGGGCATCAAGGCTAAAAAAGGACATTAAAATGCTGAGGTTTTGCATTGTAGCAGATTAAAGTCAAACTGAAATTTGAATAGAAACAATGATCCTGCAGCTGCTGTGCATTTTCCTCCACCGTTTGTTGTCATAATAATGGTGACTGCTCTACGATCTCTCCTGGTGACTGCAGCAGTATCACATGGAGAACAAACACCCCTGACTGGGAATCACTGCTTTTTCAGGGGGACTCATTGTGTTGTTAAGTATTCCTCTGGGTAAGTGCAGATAAAGTCCGTCAGTAAATCCCCCACTCCTGATGTTTGAAGCTTTTACGTGTCTTAAAAAAGGCGGTTGCTAAGTGTCTAAATGAGACTACAGAGGTTGTCGGGGATGTTAACATGAAAACCCATCTACTCACCAGTCCACCTTTACAGCCTTGTATCACTAACTTTCTAAGAAGAAAGGCTTTTGTAGAAGAGCTCAGAGCTAAATGAAATGACAAGTTGGAAGCTTAGCAGTGGAGACGTCGACGTCATGTGACCGTGGTGTATTTGGTTTATAGCCTAACATTAGATTTTTACTTCTGGAGATTGGATTTAGGCTTCAAACATCAGAACAGTGGTGTTCATCTGAGAAGATTATCTGATCAACTAAACCTGGAAGGATCAGAAACTTTTGTTTATTTTCTGCCTGAGGATTCCCTGACTTGCAAGCTGGAGGAACCACCGACCAAGCAACTGACATGAAATAAAATACAGAGGAAGAGGTCTTGCTAAAGTTGTCGGTTTTTGTTTTACGAGTTGAGCTGTGGTGACAGAAAATGACCAGTGGCTAACAACACTGGTCCCAAGTGATTTTACAAACTATTTTAAGCACCTGTAGATACTGAACCAATCAAATTACCAATAAAGTACCAGCACAATCCCATGAGAACACTGCAGGGAGAGATATCACTGCAATAAAATACAACTTTGACTAAATAAGTCGGCTTTCACAAGCTAAAACAAACACAGAGAACACTGATTTCTCAGTAAAAACAAATGAGACTTTGAGGGAATACTCTATTCTAAGTTATTTCTATTATTTATTGTGAAGTAAATCTGAATGCCACCATGTCCTGAGCAGTGACAGCCCAAATAGAAAAGACAGTATCACCTCTCCTCTCCTGTAAGAACAAAGAAAACCGCTCGTTTCCAGACCGGTGGAGGCGGCAGCAGTGACACCACCTCTCCAAATATTCGGTGACAGACTGTGAAAAAAAAGAAGAAAAAAAAGAAATCCAAACCAAAAGCATCCAGTCAGGCTCTGTGGAGTATGACCGTGAATGTCAAGCTCTATCTCATGCTAACAAGCTAACCACAGCTCATTATGCAAGCCAGACCCCCCCGGCTCCCTGCAGGACTCGCTGGCTCGCCTGCCAAAACTACCTCAGAGTCATTAAAGGAAAAATCCACACGCTTTCTTTGACATACAACAGGTCCATCAATCTCAAGTTTGTGGCATTCCTACATTTCCCAGAATCCCCTATGACAGCTCCCAGGAACAGGATTAAAAAGCATCCAGCATGTGTAGGTGGAGTGAATGAAGCAGCATAGCAAGAGCAAGAGGGTGGGAGGGTTTTTTTTTTTCCAGTTGAGAAAAAGCAGCGTTTGTATCTCAACCCAACCTGTCCTGTGGCTGCAACACATTCTGGTCTATTTCCTGATCCTGTAGGTGTAAAAATTGGCCAGTGCTCTCTGATAAATTCCTCCCTGTATAATCACTGAAGGTCTGCGTGGATAAACAGAGGCTGCAGAAAGAGGCTCTTGCTCTTTTGATTCAGACGACCTGACTTGAAACACGATGTTTGTAGCTGCATTTTTCCTTTTCGGAAACATTTCCTGAGATTAGACACCCAAACATTACACCAGTATGTCACTGAAGAATACATTAGTCTGAAATGACAGGCATTAATAACAGCCTCCTCTCAACAGAAAGAGCTGAATGACAAAGAAAGCTAGAGAGAAATATACATCTATATTCCCCTCTAACGTCAAAATCTCAAATCAAAACAAGTGGCATAATTGGCCTACGATATCAGACATGTTACATGACCGTTGGCACCAACTGACCCAGATCCCTGTCATCCAGTGAGGCTCTATGTTGTGGCACATTCATGGTAGATTACATGAGTTTTGGCTTCTTGAAAAGCCTTCAAACTCATGGATCTGTTACTACAACTGCACTTTGTGGATTGCAACCACGGCCCACCAACACAGTCATCCCGAATTTGCTGATTAGGGCTGAGGTCAGGGCTCTGTAGAGGCAACAAATGGCAGATGAATAACGCGCCACTTTCCTTAAGACTTTTCACGTCGAATTCTGTACTTACTAACTCCTAACCCTAACCAAACCGCCATTTTCTAAACTATTATCCTCATACTTTTGGCCACATATTGCACCTAGACCTGACTTTTTAAGAGGATTTTAAGGAGAACTTCTCCTTCACAGAGGAGAAGATACTAGAGAAAATGTAGACATTCATAAAATATACATATACATTTAACAGAAACATGTCTCTGCATCACATCCTCCACCTACACAAATACTCTCCACAGAGAAAAACCTTGTTGAAAACCTTGTTTCCCTTGTCTCTGCCAATGACAGCAAACACCCCCCCCCCAACTCCCATCACGTTACGGCTGCTAAATCCCAACTGCTTTCATCTGCCTGAGCTGCAATGGAGTGCACACACAGTGAATAGACTTCTGCAATTACATTATACACACCAGGAGAGGAGGGTGGAAGCTTAGATAGAGTCAGGAAGACAGAGGGAACGAGATGGAGATGAGAGGGAAAAACACTGGAGAGAGAGAGGGAGGAGGATGAAAGATGACAGGAATATGACAGTGTGAGGGATGAATGAGTCAGACGAGGGAGGGGGAAAAAAAGAAGATGAAGAGAAGGAGAAGAGAGAGCAATTATCTCGGGCTGATATCAAGAGATGGCGAGTGGATTTTCAGTCTTTTGGCTTTGTGAGAAAAGACGGACGAAGGGCAAAGTGAGATGGATGGACGGAGAGGGAGGAAAAAAGATCAAGGAGTGGTGAAAGAACGTGAGCCACGGAGGGAGGGTGGAGGAAAAACAGGGAGTAGAAGGAGGAGTAGAATGTGGATATTGATTAAATGATGAAATATAGCAGTTCAGGTAGATGTAAAAACGCACTGTTCTCGTATGTCCTTGTTTGTCCTTCATGTTTCAGGCCAGCTTGTGCAACTTATTTATTTATTTAAGCCCATTCACAACATTTTATGATGCATTCAGCCACTTTTCAGATCTATAATTGTTTTAAATTAACAGTTTTAACACTTCAATAATATACATTAACATCACACACACACACACACACAGAGGCAATAAACACACAAGACACTGACATAAACATAACACACCTAGACCTCAGTCATCCATCTTCCTCCAACCCATAACCATAAAAGAGCTCTATATGCTGATTAAGGATTTATTTTACACTAATAATCAATGGCTTTCAGCATGAATGGATGGCTATTGTCCATAAGTTTGATTTCATACTTTCAAATATATATAATATATATTTTTCTATCACCAAGCTGCCATCTAACAGTTTGGACAGCTGCATTTCACCATAAAATACTCAGATATACTGACATCTACATACATTTTGACTGATAAACTGCAGTACAGAAATGCCAAATATATCTTTTTTTATTTGATATGTATTTGCCAAGAAAATCCTGTTGCATCAAACATGAAGCAACAGGGAAAAGTCTTTTCAGACTCATATTTTTCCACAACACAGCAACCTTTTCATGAGACATTACAGCTGAAGCTTTCAGCTTTCATCCACAGGCAAGAAAAACACGACTCCAACAAACAGGAGTCTTGGAAAACCTTTTCTGGATATTTGCTCTACAGACCTTTAGAAATTATAACTGTAGGAGGTCAAACATCAGCTGAATTTCTGCACATGCCCCAAAAGCAAAAGAATAAGGCACCTTTTTCCTTTAGTGGTGGCTGATTCATGCTTTTATAAAAGCACTACTTAAAAAATAATAAATAAATAAAAGATGCAGAGCAACGTCAAGGACAAATATCTTCTCCAGCCTCATCTAAACTGACAAACAAAGACAGACAACTTCAAAATAATTACCTGAAGCAGAAGTGGAAGCTGTTTGAGGTTATTAGTGGTTTTTCTTAAATGTGCAAACAAGTTGACTAAACTTAGAGGCAGAATTTTAACATAACATAAAATTAAAACATGAATCTTAATCATGCTTTCAGCACAAAGGAAGAAGAAGGAGGGAAAAGCTAGGATGTGTTTGCTTTCGAGATTTCCTTATGTTTCTCTTTATTTTTTCCTTAGAAGTTCAGAACAACACAGATGTCCACAGTGGTTTGATCTTTCCTCACAAAGCTCTGTTCACTTATTGTACTACAAGACAGACAAGAGCTCCCAACAAACATTCACTTTAAGCATCTCTCCACAGCTCCTAGCAACACTACAAAGACAGCGCTCCGCCAGAGAGGAAAAACAAAAACAAGCCTTGGTTGTTTACATCGTTCCCCCTGGAGTAGAGTAGTCTGTGACGTACGACTCGAGCCGGACAGCCGCCTGTAAATCACGGCAAAGTTACAGTTTGCTGATCGACTCTGACAGCCTAATCTGGCTAATGGCTCCCCACCACTCTCTGTGACGGATGGGTGTCTCTGCAAGTGTGTGCGCTCAAGATACAGTAACAACCTGTGCATGCTGATTGAGATACAGTATGATCATTACAAGGCAATGAGGGCACAGACACATTCACGCCCACCTCTCCGACATGGGAGCAAGACCCCACAGACAGAAGGACACACAAAATGTTGAGCACTTTGTGGTCGTTTTGTCTCTCTCTGTGGTCGTTTTGGGTCTTTGTAGTTGTAGTTGTGTCTCTCTGTGGTCATAAAATTGACTTTCGAACACAACATGTGAACATTAGGCCTGTGCCTGTTAGGTCTGTTCAGTAATGAGCATTGTTATATAAAGGTAAGACATAACGTGGTAAGATTTTGAATTCTTTCTGAGTCATCTGAAAGTTTCTAATCATAATTTGTGATTAATGACCACATTATGCAACAACATATTTGAACTGGACCCAAATGTCAGCAATTAGATGAGAATTTTAATTTGCTCTTGGCTGGACAAGTTGAGTCACGTTCGCACAAGAACACATCAAACTGAGCTCTGCTGAATTTCTGAGCAGTTGCACAGAAACAACGCAGGTGAGAAGAGAGACACCTGAATCATTTGAAACATCAGGTTACCAGAGAAAATCAGAGTGAGCAAAGAGAATAAATAACCAACAATGAGAAGACAGCAGCGACATGAGGCTGAGCAGAGAGAAAACCTTCCCTGCATGAATAAAGCAGCACTTTGCCCTGCTCTTTTTCAATAAAGACCTCCTGTGGCCACAGATGGTGCATTTTTATGATCCCCTACATGCTGCAAATGTTCAGCTTTCCTCTTTGAGCTCCTCTCCAAAACTCCTCATAGAATTTTTAGGGCTGAAAATGAACAGCTTTCCATCTCGTTCCCAAGGTTTTCAGCAAGATCTTCCTACTGTGTGTGAGAAAACTTTGTCT
The DNA here is from genome assembly GCF_001640805.2 of Lates calcarifer. Taxonomy (NCBI): domain Eukaryota; kingdom Metazoa; phylum Chordata; class Actinopteri; family Centropomidae; genus Lates; species Lates calcarifer. The sequence goes on from NC_066854.1 coordinate 2,864,007, forward strand.
CCTTGAGCGTCTAAATTCAAGGTCTAAGTGTCGTCTATGGCTCACACCAGATGTGCTTGCTGCTTCGCCTTTATTTCCTGTCATCTCTCCGCTACTGCGACCCAGTAAAAGGCCTTAAATTGAAAATGAAAAAGATGTAAATGTTTAAACTGCCATTTTTCAGAGCACTTAAAAGACTTCACATCCATGTTTCTCTTGAAATCCACTCACTGAGGAAGATCATGTGGTACAACCAAAAGCTCCAGAACAGCTACCAAAAGGACTCACAAAACCATCCACAAACATCGAATCATAGCTGATAATGCAGCTCATTCACTACTCGCCCTGGGTGCAGTGAATACTGTATTAAGAATTTGTAAAAGTCGAGATTCAGTTTTGTTCCTGCAGTGATTTTAGTGGCAAACAGAACTCGTTCTGCTTGGTGAAGTGTAAAGTAGCCCCAGGTTCTTGCTGGAAAAAGTCAATTTCCAAGTTAATAAAAGATAAAATAAACAGTTGCACATGTAGAAGAGCATGTGGAGTTTTTAAGAAGCTGAAATCAGAACATGAATGGGTTCAAAAACGCTACCTGTTGCACCAAAATCAGACATCGCTGCACCCTGAACTCCTGTGCGTGTTTTCTACTGATTTATGCTTCAACTAATGCAAATATTGAAGGAGAAAAAGCTGTTTTTCATGATCGAAAATCCTTAATTAAACCAGATGTGGTGGCAAAGAGCAGCAGGATGACGAGCTGCTGTAAAGACATGATATTTATGCCATGAGCGGAGAGGGTGAAGGCCGTGTGGGGGGGAACATAAAGGCACACTTCATCTGCCAAATCGATAAGGAGCCTCGTAAACGCAGATTAGCCGCCTCTTGGTATCCAGCCAGGGAGAAGATGCACATCAATGTGGTTTTCGTTCGCCCAAGGCTGCTTTACATAAAACCTCATGTAAAGGTACAGAGAGAGCAGGAATCTGAGCAGTGGTTGGGATGATTTACGTGCCGGTGCATTCCCACTACAGCTAATTAAACAGGGCTGGAGAGTGAGCAGGAGATTGCTTTGAAATTCTAATCCCCTGATAGACATTCAATTAAGGTTTTGACAGTTTTACTACAGCTGTTTGTCTAGTGGAAATATAAGGTGTAAATAGTGCAACAGCAGCTCCCCACTCACCTCCAATCAAACACACCGAGCGATACGTTAATGTACAGTTGTGCTGCTGTCATGTACTTAACGCTCTGGATGATGACAAAATAAGAGAGATCTGCCCTTTGTTGTAGTTGATGATCAATTTTCAACTCTTAAATCAGTGTGGTATTAATTCATATATTCATATTTTAGCCACTTAACACCCAGTTCCCCCCTTTTGTTCCACCTTCAGAAGCTTTAAGATTGTTTAAATCACCTTATTCCACACAGTAGTCGAGTATTCAAACCCAAAGACTCCATGTGTCTTTTAATCCTTTCACACCTATTTTCCTCAAAATTCAGCCTGATGTATTTGTTTATCCTCAGAAACCTTTGGATCGACACTTGTATTTAAAATAAAGTCCAGTGAGTTTCAATCATGTCTGGCTGCACAACAGGAGCTTCTGTACTGACTGGACCACCAGCAGGTTAAGAGGTTTAAGTGAATCAATGCAGAGGAAAAAGAAAGAGACAGCTGCAGCTTTTTGCTCAAAATAAAGTCTGAATATGGTAATTTTCTCATGTTTATGGTGTATATGCAGAGAGATTTCCCCAAATCTTACTCAAAATGTGAATAAGCTGAAAATAAAAGAAAAAATGACCATCCTACTTAAAGGAAAAGCTGTGAAATCTTAAAAAAAGAGGATAATTTCCTCTGAGTCTTCAGACCTACTTTAAATGTCAATTCTACTTTTAAGGAACTAATTTGTCAAAAAAAAAAAAAGGTAAAACAAGAAAAATCCTGCTTTAGGAAAAAGAGCAAGCACCTTGAACTGTTGTCTCACCTCAGAAACACCTGATTCTAGTCCTGCCTCTATTGTTATGGTATTATTACCTATTTATTGTTAAAATTACCACTCCACTCAGTCGGCTTATATTTGTTATTTTTTGAGAGATCTGACTGCAGAGACAATTAGATTTATATACTCCAGCAAATTTGCTGCATGATAATTGTTTGGTTTATTAATTTGAGAAGATAAATGTAGTTTTGAATGAAGGCTCCTTTTTGCTTCTGTCATTTCAATTTGTTAATTGAATTTTAAAAATAAATGAGTTCATTATCACTCTATGAAGGCACCTTTGATGTAAGGTTATTACATTAATAAGAAATGAGAGAAACACAAACGCACTAACTTAGAGATGGAGGATCTAAAGCGGAGGGACTCACTTGCTCTGACCATCCCCGGTGTTTGCCAGCAGGCCAGGAGCAGCAGCAGCAGCCCGAGGTCCAGGTGAAGAGACGCGGTCATAACCTTCTCTGTCCCCGCGCACACTCACGCGCACACCTCTGGCTCTTCAACACCTTCTGTTCTTCCTCTCCCCCCTCCTCCTCCTCCTCCTCCTCCTTTAACTCTCCTGCGTTTTACTGGAAGTTTCTCCACAGGGTCACCGCTGTTTCCTCATCACCCTTCATCTTCATCCTCCCGTAACGCAGGCTGAATTTCAGAACCTGCACCGCACTGGGTTTCTATTCCCCCCGAACTTGCACAAAGTAGGTCAGTGGGTATGCAGCTGAAATTTTAATCAGCCGTCGCTGAATGAAAATGAGGCGACATTTCTCAGTCCCTTCGGTTTTCAAACGCGCAGCAGCAGCGGCGGAGCCTGCATAATAATCCCGCAGCCCCGGAGAAGCTAACAGGTAGTTCGACCCTCTCACTTATCCTCGGCTCTGCGCGAGTCCAGCGGGTTTAATTTTGCGTCAAATGTCAGCAGGAGACGCTGGAAGGTCGCTGGAGTTTTTCAGCTCCGCGGACAGCGCTCAGGCGGATCGTCATTTCAGTGAAGAATAAAAGGGAGAAACCTGCGTCTTTTCTTTTTAGAGGATTTAAATAAATAAAGAATAGAAAGAAGAAAAGAGCAAGGTGAGACTGAAGCAGGTCTGAGGCGCAAGGTGGTCTGTCTCATCCAGAGGGCGGCAGGCTGGTTTAATCTGACAGATTATGGGAAGCCCGGAGGATCAGAAAATGTCTCTGTCTGCAGGAGCTTCGGTGGTAACTCCTGCGGCCAAACCAAACACACACAACACAATACACACACACACACACACACTCACAAGCACACGTAAACAACACGGCGCGTCTGCATGGTGCTTCTGTGAGCACCGACACCGACGTTACAAATCCTGTCACTACACAGAGGATGGAGGATGAAGGGGAGGGAGGAAAGGAAGGAGGGAGGGAGCTAACTGTTGATTATGCTGCAGATATAACACTGAACAATATCGCCTCTTTTACTGTTTTCTGTCTATAAGCCAATAAATTGTACATAAAATATCCACAGCTTTAGATAATATGTTTGCAACTGGTCTATTCTTAGACAGGCTTAGACAGTAAATCCTAAAATTCATTCATCCAAACTTCACTGTTATGGCTTTCAGGCTGTTCTTATCAATTAGCTTAGTGATTATCTTAAGAGTAGAGATCAATACACAGCTATAAATGATTGTAAATCTAACAGAATTGAGCTATGTGGTATCTCAAGGATCTATTCTAGGGTCACTCAGCTCCATAAATTGACTTTGCTTGGATGTCTGATATTGCATGTTTTTTGCTGCTGATACTAACATTGGCAGCTTGATCAGAGACATTAATGATATTATATTATGTGCTGGCATGTGGTTCCAGATGAACAAACTTTCCCTAAATGTCAAAAAATCCAATTTAATCATCTTTAGAAATAAAAGATGCCAAACTGTTCATTAATAATATCAAAATGCACAAAGGTATTTATGTGAAAGATGAAAAATATTCATGCAAAGACCACACTGAATATGTGTTTAATATCGTTTGTGCCAGTACAAATCCTTCTTCCCTTCAAAAAATTCTAATCTTGGTAAGTGCATTAAATTGCTATGAACCTCTTGTCAAGACATTTATTTGTTGTCTATTTCCAATATCAATACCTATAAAATTTGTATCTTTATGTATACAGGTAGGTTTCAAAAGCAGAACTTTTTAGTGATTTTTGATATCCATTCATATGAAACCAGAAAAGCAAAGGATATTTATCTTATTATCACAGAACTCTTGGTCAATATGCCATAAAATACAAAGGTCCATCACTTTGGAATACCAGTCCTTCATCATCTGTTTTATTTATGACCATTATTACTATTTGTTTGATTGTCTATATTGTTAAGTAGAAAATATCCATAGTATTAAGGACAAACTGTAAAGATTTGATTATAAGCACCCATGGGTTTCTTACTTCTCTTGCACAATCTTTACTATGTAAATTTTTTTTTACATACTTTTACAGACTTTTTATCACTTGTGTGCTAATAAATAAAATATTCACTTTATACGGAGCCATTTATAAAGTTTATAAGCTGTAATTAAAGGATCTATTATTGTTAATATAACTTCTGGGTTGCCAGATTGTTGAAAATAGTGTTTTAATTCATTAGGGAGACGTTTCCCAAAGAGCTGTTTGAATACTTTTCACATCTGGACCCAAATCCATTCATACGCTGCTCACTTACTTGAGTAAATATTGAATAAGTGCCTGCCTTACGACATTTGAAATAATCAAAAACATTAGAAAAAGTGAGAACCTTCCAAAAATGTAATAAAAAATTGTCATATACCTTTACAAAACCAGCTATTTGACTGAAATACAACTTATAATTTACTACAGATCTGAAACAACACAGAAATAAAATTTTGAATTTTTATTGTAAGCCAATTCATGTCCAATTTAATTTCAGGGGCCTTTTTTTTAATTAGGAGGTTTCCCCCATGAGCAAGCACTTGGCAACGGTGGCGAGGAAAAACTGAACCTTTAACAGGCAGAAACCTCGAGCAGACCCTGACTCATGGTGGATGGCCGTCTGCTTCGGCCGGCAGAATGGGGACGGGGTGGGGGGGAAGGTGGGGGCGGGGGCAGGGGGCGAGGGGGGAAAGGGTAGGGGAAAGAAGGGAGGGGGTGAAAGGAGGAGGGGGGCCTTATGATGTTGAATTAGTCTCAAAACCTGCGTGTATAAAAACCTGGTGAAACTGAATTAGTGGGCAGTCTGGTCGGACGTGGCTTTTTTAATTCCACTAGCTTCCAGTGCCGGTTGTTGGGCAGAAGGCGACGTCTGTGGAGGACGTCTCTCAGCTCACAGATCAGTCACCAGGTTTTTATATGTGCAAGTTTTGGGACCATACAAGACCCCCCACCCCCTCGGCGTACCAGTTCACTTCGAGCCGCGGCACCCGAAGTGTCTGGTGAACCAGTTCCCTCTCCTCTTGGATTTTCTCTCCACCATCTCCTTCATGCAGGTCTCGAGGTGGTCAATCCTGCTGGTCATGGCCCTCTCCCTCTGGGTCCAATCCTCCTGCTTATCCTTCTGGATGTCCTGGATAAGCCGCAGAGCTTCCATCAATTTGGCCCTCTCCCTCTGCCACTCTGTCAGCTGGTTGTGCAGCTGCTCCTCTGCTGACTTCTGGGCAGCAGCAATCTCGCTGTTCACCTTCCCCAGGTCCTCCAGCTGAGCGGTGTAGAAGGCCTTCATGTTCTTCATCTCCTCCTGAGCCGCCTCCTTGATGAGGGTCTCCTCGTTGCTGAGTTGTTCTTTCAGCACATGAATTTTGCCAAGGAGACCCCCAATCTCCTTCTGGTATTGTTTAGCCTCCAGGTCTTTCTCCTGCTGCAGCTTTAAAACTGCAGCCTTGAAGGCCTCTTCCTCTCTCTGGTCCTCAGTCTGCTGCTCCTGGTTCTTGTAGGCACGGACACACCGATTCTTTTTTGGCCCTTTTCCTTTAGCTCTGTTGACATTGGCCACAGACTTTGAGGCGTTGACGTGCCCCAGCCTCTGATTTGCCATGTCCATTTTTGCATCAGGATTGGTCTTTTTTTTGGCCTGATCATCGCGTGCCTCTTTCAGCTGTTCTTGTAATGCTGTTATGGTCTCTCTTGCAGCCGCCAATCTGCACTCTGCAAGGTGCTGTTTGAACCTGGCGTCAAACAGCTGTTCCTTCAGAAGCGCATTTTCTTTTAAGGCAGCTGTTAGCTCGTCCTCCTGGACAATGGACTCGTTCTTGGACTCCATCCTTGTTCGTTGTCTTGATTCTTGGTTTGTAGGTGCTCTTGGAAATAATCCTTGGCGTCAGTGAAAATACTAACTGGCCAAACAGACGTGACCCCTATTTATACCCTCAAAATTCTGTGATGTCACAGGGCTGATTACATCAGTGTATTCTCTTCGGAATGCCTTCAAATCCTTTGATATTTTGTAAGATTCTAATTTATGATTTTTTTTAAACGTAAACAAATTGGCACGATAATGAAAAATATTAAATCTTTAGGTTTTTCCTATGTATTAAATTATCTGTACTCATTAACCTGTTAATTGGTCTATCGCTAGACTAATTAAGGATTATTTGACCAAACATACTGAAATATGGCAAGTCTGGTATGTTCACACTCGCACAATGCCTCAAGAGAGTGATTTTCCCTTTTTAAAATGTTTAATCTGAAGGCTTGGAGGCCTGAAAAGATAAAATAATCAAGTATTTCAAGTCAAGTAACTGGAGAAAACAGCAGCAGTTAAACAAGAAAACTAATCCACCCATTTAGCAGTAACATCACAAGGTAAGGTCAGGTTCATATAGATTTTTCAGTATAAAGTAATAGAGAGCAAATAATTTTCTGTTTGTTGTATTTATGATCACAATATTAACTTGAAAATTCAATTGTGGCAGCCACAGAGGATAAAGCATATTGACCTTGGCTTGTAAAGTCTCCTCCTTCTGCAAAGCCTCTTCTACGGTGTAAACTGGCATTTGTCCCAGATACAGTATGCTGTCAAAATAAAATACCTGTTTAATAAAGCCCTTGTTTAAAACCTGTGGGGCAGCAGTGACTCTGGGACAGTTTTCGCCCATCATTAATCTTGGGCTGAAGCTTTCGATTTAGCCTTTTTCACCATTTTTTTGCTCTGCACCAGTTATTTCCCTGCAAAGTCACAAGAAGTTTGACATCTTTGACATTGAATATTGATTCACAAAGTTTTTGGTATTGATTTTCTGTGATTAAATGGCAGCAAATGGTCTTAACCTTCAAGAGGTGAACTAGAAAGCAAGATTTTTGTGTTCATTTAATGCTGCATGTTGAAATTTAAGTCTTAAATACTCTTGTCAGCTGCTCTATGCAGAGAGATGTCGCTGTAATAACGGATATACTATATGCTACTTGTATAAAGTATTTACCATATACCGATCATCACCGTATCCAAGATATCAACATATGTCACCATTGATTACTCCCAAACTGAAACTCTGAAACACTGCTGTCAATTAAACAGCACAACAAAAAGCAAAATAGTTTTTCTCAGATTCATTATTTGTTTTTTGCTTTTCATTTTGATTTCCATAATCTTCCTCGAGTTGGCTCGCCACTACCTATAATTTGTTTTAATTGTCCGCAGCTGTGTTGACACCATCAAAAGCACACTCAGAACACAAGCTGTTTTTAGTTTGCAGACTTTTTTGAGTTCTTACATAATCCTGTAACTTTTCCAAAGTGTTCTACACACTCAAATAACATGTATGTAATGTGTTTTTAGTTGTTGATCAGTGTCAAAAAAGCTGCATTAAATCTTTTTAAATCCATGCTAGTTCCTCAACATAGACATTAAACAAAGGGCTGACCTGAGTGAACATCATTATAAAAAATATTACCTAAGTAGTTGAGAAGTTTTAAAGCTTTGTTTGAAAATCTATGGGGTCACTGCAGAACCAGAGATTCTTTTGTTGACAGGAGTCAGCTGAGATGATTCAGACATCTGCTCAGGATGTCCCCAGGACGCCTCCCTGTAGCGGTTATTTTGATCAACTGGAAGCCCAAAAAATAAAAGAAGATCAAGAACATGCTGGAGGGGTTTAAATATCCCATCTGGTCTAGGTACCCCTCAGGATCTCCCCATCCACCCAACTGCAAAAGCTGAGTCATCGACTGGAGAGAGGGACTTTTCTGCTGTAGAGCAGCATCTGAAGAAGCAGCAGAGTTCAGAAAATAGGGTTTTATGTTTTCAGGCTGCTCTGCAAACTGCGCAACAGATATTTAAGTTGTGATGCCTTCATTTAAAAACCTGCAACAGGAGTTTGTTTTCTCTATTCTGATTGAATTAATGCAAAATCCTTGTTTGAAGTGTCTTGATGCACTGACTGATGCACTGACTGAAACACTGACTGACTTGCCAGCTGCACAAAAGGTTTCCATTTTAGATGTTCATGTTAAATTTCTCACTCCTACTGTTAGAAACTGAGATGATCAGCACTGAAACATCACAGTTTATTACAGCCATAGCTGCTTTGTTGTTTAAGTTCCACTTTACGGCACGCCTGATGAGCTGTGCTTTCTCTCTGCTCCTGGGAGGACTTGTCGGCAAAAATCAAGCAAGTTTTACTTCCTTGTTTATTGCAGTATGCAAATGTGTTTCTGCTGTATAAAGAAAAAGCCCTTAAGTCATGATGCAGAGTAAAAGGATTAAGGGTGCGTCTTCTTTGAATACAACACAATGCAGGATAAATGCATGATGGGACTAATTTTAAGCTGACATTTGGTTTTGATATTTGATATATTTTTTTCAGTCAGAATTAAAGCTCTAGAAGCTATTGAGAACTTAATTATCACGTTTTTAAATTGATTTCTCACACAGCATTTGATCTCGTTTGCAGGTTTTGTTGATTAGTGCTGAGCACATTCTGTCCAGATGATCTGATAATTAATTCTTCTACTGATTTTTAATGAATGTAACTGAATATTGACAGACTTTGGTGATCTAAATGATGCACCAGTGGACGTTTACAGTCCTGCTGCCATATCTCTACATGCTAATGAAAACAGAATCAGGTTAAAGAAGATGACTCCTGTTCACTTTAACAACACGTCAGTGACCAACTCCGTCCACCAAGGGGCGCTAGCAGCCTGCAGAACGCTATTTGTCCTTTGGCGATGCCAAGATTATGAGTCAACCAACTTCAGAACATGTCTTCCTCTAGCACAGCACACACACATCCAGTACAGGCCCAGTGAAATGAGGCTGGTTTTATAAAGGCCAAGCCACATCACTGCGAACACATACAGTGTGATTTGTCAGTTGATTTGTCAGCAAAAAATAGCTTGTAAATCACAAGAAGTGGATTTAAAAGGCAAAAGGACTAATGAAGCAGGGACTGTGCTGCCTCTGGAGACAAAAACCTTTCACACTGATTCACAAGCCAAAAGGGTTAGGAACCAGTGCATAGTCCTATGACAGAATTGATAAAACTGGTAAAAAAGTGATATATAGTTCCAAATATTTCCCTATCAATCATTTACACCCTAAAACATGGGAAAATAAGACCCAGGTTAAAGAATACCTAACCTATCATTTAAATATTCACTGCTAAACCATGTTTATTTACCAAACTTTACAGGCCATACAGTATTTTTAAAAAGAAATGTATTAAAATTAAATATGTCCCTGTTAAAAAAGCACTAGGCTGAGGGGGTTCATTCAAATTTTTCACAGCTGAGTGGTTTATGCTAACAGAATCCCTCACAGATATGAATGCAAATTAAAACATATAATAAAAATGATGGCAAGAATTACAAATCACAAACGGTCCCTGCTGGGGTTTGACAGTTTAATTCACAACATTTTAATCAAAAGACTGTCCCCATACGACTTTTCCTTCTTGATTGGTCTCATATTTTCCTTCTTATCTGTTTAAATTAGGTCAGATTTTTCTTGTATTTCACACTTTTATGCAGCTGGCGCAGATCAGAACCCGCCCACATGAAAACTGCTGGATCTTTACTTGAGGGGGAAAAGAAATGATTGAAATTACAGGGCCTAATTTAATTTATTTTTTTCTTTGCTAATGATGGAAGCCAGCCATGCATGGGCTAAGTGAGCAGCTCCACATATGGTGCTGCAGCCATGAGGAATGTCAGTTTTAGTAAGCAGCAAATCCACTGTGTGCCCACGTCCATCCTGCAGGACCAACTGAGCTCCAACAAAATCTGGATGGATGAAGGAAATAAAAAAAAAAAAAAAAAAGGAGTTGCTGGTTTGATGCCTGTTCACTGTCTAGAACTTCATGTTCGCAGATAAGAGCAAATTAGGTTTTTGTCTCAACGTTCAGCTCTTTATTAATGCATGGAGCAGCCCATTATAATTTCATAAGACATAAACGCTAAATGGTTTGGTCGTGTTTTATGTCGGCTGCTTCTCTAATGTTTCTTCTGTGTTGTCTGTAATTTTAGACACATTTTTTAACCTTGCTTGGATGAATTTGTTTCTAAGTAGAAGTTGACTATAGTTTATCATGGTTTGTATTAGTTGTATTTAAGTGATTTTATTGTGGATATTTATTCCTCGATTTAGTTTATACTAAGGTAATTTTGGTTTTTAAGCTCTTGTTGTTTTAAACGTGCTTTTTCTTGGATGTATCTTTTATAATAAATAAATAAATATAGAGAGACAAAACAACCACAGAAAGATGCAAAACGACGACAAAGAGACACAGGGACACAATAGAAGCCTGAAGACTTTCTTTGCCGTATGTTCCTGTTGAACAACTTTGCTTGGGATATAACTGTCTGCAGAGACACCTGATGATACAACACAAGCATAAAACAGAAATGCAACAACCTTGAGTTACCAGCAGAGTTTCAGTAGCACTTCACTTCATGTCAGCTTGAGTAAACTAAACTCCTTCACTCAAGTGACATGACGTGATCTCCATCTTGCCTGACACTAAACTGCACTGTACCCTTATATCTGAATATTCCCAAATCGGTTCAAATCTGTGTTTAATACCTCAATCCAGGATTTCCTCTTACTGTTTTGGTCGTATAGATTTTGACCAAAAATCCATAAATCTGCCTGAGCATCCGACATAGGTCTGTGAGGAGCTTCTACACACTGAACCTCATCTTTAAACCCAACATTTACCATTTAAACCATCATGTCCTCATTTTTAGGGTAGTTCCCATCACCTTCTCATGCTTCTTTATGCACATTTGGTCCTCACAAGTATAGAACAAAACCACGGAGACCCTTCGCATACAGTACCCAGACACTCAAACACACACCCTGATGCAAAACAGTGACACTTCCAGTATATTCAGGGCATCAAGGCTTCAGTCCTACTGACACCCAGGGGAACTTGTGTCCTTTGTCAAAGCAACTGGTTCTGCCACACTGGCAGCTTCAGCTACAGGCAGCCACAGTGTGTATGTGTGTGTGTGGGAGACCGAGAGAAATCACTGTATATATGGGTTGTGTGTGATCATATCAAAATGTAAAACCACTTACAGTCATACATGCGCCGCTTGATTGACAGCCGAGCTCTAGCAACAGCACAGCGACGAGTCCTTAGCAACAAGGTTGAGAGACGAGATGCATCAGCACTTAATCTGTCATCTTGGGAAAAGGCGTAGTTTTCCCAGCAGGCACTGCAGCCAAAAAAATGATTGTTTCATGTTAGAAACCTCCACATTCATTTATAAAAACACACTAGGTTGACAATTTTCTTGACATTATCAATTTGAGGCTGTTGAGTGCAGCAAAACCTGGGATCATTTGAGCCAATAGCAGCTTTTTATTAGGAGGATGAGAGCTGGAGCTGGGGCAATTATTGTTGCACTCGTCCTTTTTTTTTTTTTTTTTTAATTTGTCAGTTCTTATTTCATTCCTTGACAAAATGAAGCACTTCCCTGGCATCTGGTAAGACAAACAGGCTCCATTACAGCAGCTGCTATAAGTAATTACACTAAACTCAAGTTTAACTCACCAACCTCTCGTCTAAAATCTTTTGTTTTAGTTGTAATCTCAGATGTCTAAAAACTTTAACAGCCTGAACTAAGATAATTTTTACACATATGAAGCAAGCCACTCGATACACTGTCAGTAAGATCATGTTTTAAGGATGGATTTTAAGTCTTAATGTGATTTTGAAAGAGATACAGTTGGTTGATTAATTGCGTAGATAATCAACAAAAAATAATATGCAACTATTTTCATTAATTATTAATTATGTCAAACAAATTCTATCAAAACATGCTCAGCTTCTGGCTTCTTAACTGCTGTGTATTCATGATTTACTGTATGATTTTACAGTACACGTGCAGACTCTGAATATTTCATAAATCCACTCTGGCTCTTTCAGTTGACTCTGCTGCTACTTGAGCCCCCCCGCACCCCCCCCGAGGTTGTCTCGAGCGCTTGTGCGTTACGGGCCCTCTAACTTCGCTAGCGTCAAAAACTGTCCTTCTGAGGCTCAGTGATGTTCCTCCATGTGTGCACCGAGTGTGTCTCATCTCCAGCCTCTGGCATGGTCAGGTCCGATTTCTATCACCAGGGCTAAGAAACACTTCACTCTGCCTCTGCAGTGCACCAGTCGTCCATTTCTTCATCTATCCGTTCAGGTATCGGTCGATTTATCCATCATGTGTTGCAAATCATCTCCATCCCAGATGTGTGTTCTTGCACTGCCTGCCCTGCAGTTACCGTACCCATAATCCCCCTGGCTCATATCACTACAGTTCAGCACATGGTTGCCCAGCTCATCATCCTCATCTGATTTCACAGCTGTATGTGCCTCACATCTTAACATGTCAGATCTCATCGGATGGTTTGAGTCTAAATCCTATTGGGATTGTTCCAGGGGAGCCCACGTGTCGATGCGTTGATTAAAATAGATTCCCATCATACAGTATTTGTTATGACTCGATACCAATGTTCTGTCCTGTATTACCACCAAGGTAATCCTGGGATTGAAGCAGACACCCTCAGAAAGACTATGTCACTTTCAACATCTCTGCGAGTCAACACAGGGATAATACACACTCCAAGTGTAAGCAACAATATAAATCAGTAAGAACTGAGGCGTTATTAAAGCTGAAGAAGTCAGGATTTAAATGTAAACTGCAGCAGCTTCATCAGCATAAATTACAGACCGGAGCTACAGATGAAAGGAGTGCCAACGCCCATAAGGAATTACAAATATGAACAGTCACTGAGTTCAGGTATTAAGTCTACAAATATCTGTCTCCAGCTGCTAAATGCTCCACTATGTTCACCAGCTGGTCTCTAACTGTGTGTCTGAAACCAAAACCATGAGCTAAGAGGCACTAAAATTTACACTCTACACTGGGCTTGGAAAAACCTCATGTTCAATAATATAGTTATGTGTGCAATCAATTCAAATGCTGCTCTGTAAAATATCATATATTTATGTTACATTTCGATTTTCATATTATATTTATTTTCATATTTTTTATGCTATTTATTCATCCTTTTTTTCTGAAAAAATAAAGATGTTTACGTTTATAAAAATACTGATTATATGTTGTGTTTTACATAAAACTGGATCAGCTTGCTGTTATGGCTACTGTGATAGCAGATATCTTATAAGAAAAATAAGAATAAGAATAATAATAAGAATAATAAGAAAAATATACAGCTACCTACAGTATAGAATAATCAGCCACTGAAACACAAAAAGGTTTCAAGGTTTTCAGTGGAGTAAGTTTCACAGGACCAGTGTTTTATTTCATAGTACATAGAGCCTGATGTTAGATATTATGTGTTCACAGACAATACATTTAGATGATGAGAAAGGATTAGGATTTAGTAAGCGATCAAATGTTGACAATAAAACATAAGGATTATCTCTTTTTTTATTTGTTTGAGATCAAATCTAAGAACAGGCCTGCTTGGCATTTTAGGTCCTACAACTGTAGTTTTCTTTTAAAATGTTGTTGTGCTGCATTTTCAGGCTGTTCCTGCACAGGGCTTTTGGTTTGTCTTAAGAGGATAATTAAATAAAAAAATAAGTGATCTGCAGCGTCAGAGGACAGGATTTTATGAAAGTTTGGACTAATACAAATGTTCTTTTACTTTTATCACACCCGTTTTGCTCTTTGTCTAAATCTCCACAGGAAATCAACATTAATATTTCATTTATCCCCCTTCAGGAGACAGCTTGTTGGATGAATCTGGGAAATATAACATCCCTCTATGAGTAAGTGTTGTCTCCTCATTAATAAGTTGTGTAATTTGTTATCCCGTGTGTGATAAACTAAACTGCAAACTAAACTTCCTCGTAAATAAAGGTTACTGCATATTGTATCTTGCATTTACGTGGTACAGTATCTTGTTTTTGTTGCACACTAACAAAGCAAGAACACAGTGTTTGAGCCCAGAGGAGTCAGACACAGTCAAAAGTTTCTCACCAAGCGGAAGTTTATTCATCATCGGTTTTTGCCAGGAGGCAACGTGAACCCATTACTGGCTGCATTGACCACATCAGTGGAGAGGGTCAGGCAATATTTTCCATTAGGAGCACGGAGTGTCTTTGTGTGGAGCAGCTTTAGAGTTAGGGACGAAGGCTTTTAGAGCATGCTGAATACTCGCGGCAGGTTTATTGTTCCCAAGACACAAGAGTGCTCTGGTTATGGCTATCGGGGATAAACTCTTGACATAAAAGAGGACGGTTAGACATTATAAAATGGAAAGGGGTTCAAAGGGCCTCTGCGTTTCTTTTTGGATTATGGTTATTTATGTTTAAGTACAGCCTCCTATCTGTGTGTTTATTACTTTTTACATTCTGCTTTTACACTAATTCATACTGCTTAATACTATCTGAATCCTTTTTTTTTTTTTATCCAGAGCCACGTGGTTTCTTTTTTGAGTTTACATTACAATACTATGAGGTCATTTATTGAATTTTCCAATGTGATTTCTCATAAACAGGACCACTGTTAAAAAACAGGTTTTGGACTGATACCCACTAAAGTGGCTGGCTATGGTCCAGTTATCTAACAGTCAGTGGTCTTGTTTACTCATGGAAAACCAACATTGATTGCAGAGGAAAGTGTGGCAGAAATAGCACAGAGCCAATACAACCATTCTCCTACTTTGCCTCACCCAAATTTTACAGACAAAATTCACTTTACTCTTCCATGAGTTTCTTTAACCTTCTTTTCTAGTTATATAGTTATCTTACTTTTCTAGCTTTCCATTTAAGGTGAACTTTGTGTAGAGAGAAATGTGTGAATTAAGTTGGAAAATACAGGTATTCTCGGTGTTCTCTGAACTCAAAAAAGATTTTCCCCATTTTCTAAGACTTTTGATTAACTTCTAAAAACATTATGAAGTTCCACAACCTCTAGGGATCCTCACACACTTTTCTGCTTTTGTCACATGACATAGCTCTTATTTATTTGTTTTTTTGATTACTTTATTCAACAGCAAAAGTAGACAAATGACAGAAAATGACAGGAAACACAAATGGGGACTGACAAGTAACTGGACACAAACCAGAGACTTTGTGGTTGTTGCCTGGCCCCCTAACCCTAACACCACCAGGGCGCCCAATCCAAGGATACTAACTTAAGACTCCTACATTCAAAAGTTCAATTTTGTGGCCTAATCTCTCATGATTTACTACTTCATGTGGTTGTCTCAGACGCCTTTTGTCGCCACTCTCCTGCACTCGCCAACAATCACTGGGATTGACCGGCACTCTGATCTCCCTCACTCTCTCCTTCACGCCCTTCTGCCTCCATTAGGACCCTGGCACCCTGATAGGAGACATGGGTGGCTATGAGGACAAGCTCTGATAGGGGTGGGGTTGTAATGAGGGTGGAGGGTGCGTGTGTGTGTGGGGGGGGGGGTGTCAGTGCTTGCTGGACCAGCCTGGGTTCATCACCTTGCTGGAGGCCATGGGTTGGTGGGGGGTGGGGGGCTTAGTCAACTTATAGGGCCACGGGAGCTGCCCCAGCCCTTAGTGTGCCCATAATCTGCCATCTTGGTCCTAAACTCCCAGGCTGCACCTTCCCTCTCCTGATCAGGAGCTTCCCTACAACTTAACCGGTAAGCAGCTTGACCTTTGACCTAAACACAGGCATTGTTAAACAGGCCTGAGTGACAATGCTTGACTACTTACTTGCATCAAACAAGATTTACTTCCAGGTTTTAGCCTGATACAGAGATCTCCATCCCACAAATACTGTCAATTTATCATGTAGAGAATTATCTATGATTTCAGTTTTTCATTTAGATGGCTTATTACAGGCCTCTAAGCCATTAATACTGCTCCATCAAATAACTTCTGACAGATTATGTCATTTCTCAAAGGACTGAGGACAGAGCACATTTAGCACTAATGAAGATTAGACTTTACTCAATTATACAAGAATGTTATGTAAACTAATTTTTATCCAGGACTATCACCACTCTTGGTTTTTTGGGGTTTTGAAGACGAGCCAACAGTGTCATTCGAATATAAAGCAGATTTCCTCTGACGTGTCGCTCAATTTTACCCCACACACTCTTCTTGTGCCTCTTATGATTCAATGTGGAGCAAATTTAATGCTCTATTTGTAGTTTATCCCATGGGCCATTTTACAGTCGGGTGGGTAGGTAAAGGCATGGTTACCATTTTGTCTTGCATAGGTACAAACATTAAAAGTGAATTGGGAGCCTCATTACAAAGCTTCTTTTTTGTTGTTTGTTTGATGCAGGACCAGGACTTAATTTTGCTTTGAGAGCATCTGCGCTAAATGAAAACAATTGACAATGAGGTGAAACATGTTCTTCATTGTCTGCATTGCCCCTAATCCAGACGGTATAACCCCACTGTTTGCTTTTCCCTGGCAGCTCCCTTAAACGTTCTGCTGCCGCTGCTGCCGTCCAACCCTAATAATGTCAGATTAAGCCCCTGCACAACTGTCCATCTGACATGAGGGCTGGATTTGTGCTGGATTGGAAAATCTGGATGGGATGCCTCCAAAGCTCTGTAATTCTGCACATACACACTCAACAGATAGTCACACACTTCCACACACAGAAGCAGATTAAAAAGCAGAGGAGGCTGGAGAGGATATGCGTGTCACGGTACTGCGTTTGTGCACTGCTGGGGTTGTGTGCACGCGTTTGGTTTGACCTCTACTTCCTTTGAGATGCACCAAAGTTCCTCAACTGTCCTGAGCGAGTCCCTCATGGGTGCACATCACAAAACACTTTTAATCCAAGAAAGGCGTTATTTGAACATGTAGCTAGGGTTATTTCTGTGTCGACTGTTATCAACAATGACAAGGACGATAGCTCAGTGGATTTTTGGGGGTGCTCGACCCTCCCCTGGGACAGACAAGCGCCCCGGAGGCTACAGTTCTGATTCAGGCCACCTCATCCCCAGACGTGCCCCCACGATGCCCGTGTGCCTCACTGGGCATGCCCCTCTTTTGTTGCAGCTGATGAAAAGGGGGGGGGGGCTGATGTGGGGGTAGGGTGATGGTCACCCAGATTACCACCTCATCACACGGCCTATTTACACTTGACACCAAACAGTATGGCAAACAGAGTATCGCACCGCAGCAACAAAAACTGCGCTCATTGAGGATGCCAGTCGCTTTCGTTTCATCATATAATTTACAGACGTGTCACGTGTTCCTCTGGTCGCTCATGTGACCTGGCGGTTCGGACCAATAGGGTGCCGCGGTTTGTCCTGGGCAGAGCAAAAGGAAGACAAGGAAAAAAAAATAATTTTCCCTTTGCGATTTTTAATCTTGCAACGCTGAAAGTGGTCATCATCTACTGTGTCCTGCGCTACATAAAGGTAAACTCTCTTTTTATGGCTCTTATGGGGAAGCAATTGGTAGAGCCTAGGCCAAGGTGTGCTTTAGCATCTTTTAGTATTGAAATGCATGATTTATTTTATTTATTTTTAGAGAAAAATTGGATAATCGAGTCATGAACGCGGTTTCTGGACTTCCAAAAGCATCAAAACTTGCAGCAAATCCAGGTTAACGCTGAGTTGGATAACAACATCAATAATTAATTAACTTGGTAACTTACCAACAGTCGGGAATAATCATTATCCTGATAATGAGCCGCGACATGGTACAACTTATTGACTCGTTATCTAATTCAGTTATTTGAAGTAGATCAAGTTAACATTTTTGGAAGTTACCCTCAGCGCGCCCCATTAAGGTGACGGCATGCAGTGTGGAGATATTTTGGGTTTCCCCAGAGAATAGTCAATTTTATGGTCAGTCGATTTTGCTTTCAGAAGGTCCTCTTGATTATCATTGTTTGGGTGTTCATTGTCTTAGGTTAGGATTCGAGCATGAGCGGTTTTATTGTTGTTGGGAGAATTAGCACCGAATGCGGAACATGAAACGAATGATAACTGGAAGAACTGCTGCTGCTGCTTAGTTGGACTGACCTTTTTCACTGTAGGAATGATAACATAACACGATGGTCAGAGGAATTGATACATCAGTTCCTCCCCGTGATCATTATTCCAATTATCGTCACACTGATATTAGCGCTGCTGATGGCCTTATTCTCGGCTAGTCATAGACCAAAAATGTCATTCGTCATTAGCTCAAAAGCTAAATGCAGCATTTGACTTGAAATAAGCCAATGAATAACTCCTTTGTTTGGCTTCTGAGATCAACAGTGAAAGTCGCACAAATTTATCTTCCAACTGTAGCGAACAACTGAAAAGGGTGTGACGATAACAATTAGAAAAGAAAGGGGGGTGGGGGTGTGGACCCTCGACCCGTTCTGCATGACTTGCTCGGCGAGAGCTCCACGTATGGAAGCCATGACTTTGTGACAAGCAGTGATCTCACATTACAAATTGTGGCAAATCTAAAATGGCCGACTTAACGCTCAGCTCTTAGCACCGCATTCACAGCACAACATGGTGTGCCTGCACTGTAAAGCCCGTTACACTGCGCTCCCTTGAACCACCCCCCTTACCCCTACCCCTCCTCCAACCTCCACACTCGGGACTATTTGAAGCAAAACGCGTAGTACTCGGCGGGGTACTTTTAAAGCCACTTGGTGATAGTTGGCCCTCGTGTCATCTTTGCCCGTTGCCTTCTCTGATTTGACTGGTTGTGGTGGCCACAGTTTTGATTGTGATTTAGGCTGAGCTATCAGGATGCTGGGCTGCTGATGTGGGCTGACAGCTCTTGAGAGCACTGTCATAGCGGCGTATAGGAAGGCCGATTGGGCGGACGCCCCCCCACTCCGCCACACCACATACAACAAAAGCCTGCGCCAGACGAGACAAGAGCTGCTCATATACCAGTAAACTGAGGGAGAAAACCTCAGGACTCAGTGCAACTCCTCTCCATTTCCTCCTCTTCATCTGCCTACGGTGACTATTTCTGACAGGAGCGACCATCGCCAGCAATTATTCATCATCCCTTTCCTCCCTGCTACTCAGATTCTTCATCCCCTGTTGCTTTCCCTGTCACAAACTTTGTCTCTGAGAGGTTTTAGCAGAAAGTGAGACGTTCGTTCATGCAGAACTGAGGTGCTTTGAACAGATCCTGTGAAAACATATGGATCAACCAGGTCACCCTCTGTGCTCCCCCTCTGCTGCCCTATATGTGCACGCTAATTTCCCTTTTGTTCGCCCTTAATTGGAGCACAAACATGTACAGCAGCCTAGTCAGAGGCTGACATATTGGCTACGTTACAGGGAAATTTTTTCTTTTGGTTGAGTAGATTAATGCCAGACTTGCAGCTGCATACCATTGCAGTTCAGCTGTGCTGTATAGCTTGTATATTAATTAGTAAATTATTTTATTTGACTGTTTGGTATAAGAAATTCCAGAAAATGGTGACTAATTCCAGTCAAAATTTCCTAAAGCCCAAGCTTACGTCATCAAATCCTCACTCTGGAGAAGCTGCTTTGGTAATTTTCTGTCGATTGACAAATCGTTTCAGCTCTACACGCGACCAATCCCAAGAAAAGCTGTCCACACTTATAGTTTAGCTGTGTACCAATGAAGATGAGGGAAAATATTTTACATTTTAAACGGTTTTCATTGGATTAGAATGGTTAGAAATGAGCTTTTGTTTACAGAGAAGCTTCCTAACAAAGTCTGTGATGGAGAACTGAAAGAAGACGTTCAGTATCAAAAGAGAGACACATTAAAAGATGGAGTTTTAGTTTTCCCCTCATTAAATGAAGGTTGTTTCACAATTGTAACCTTTACCTTGACACTGACCATGCTTCGCTCTGCATTAAATCTAAATGTGTTCTCTTAAATTTGTTTGAGAAGCAGCCATTTCCTGAAAAGGACACATCTTGACAGAAACAGTGACAGTTAAAAGACTTAACTACGAGTAAAACTCAAAAACGTACGATGTAAATGCCGCTTTAAGCTACTGTAGGAGGTGAAGAAGACTCTATATATGTCTTCTATTGAAAGCAAACGAGAGAAAAAACTGGTTTGAAAATGCAACTAAGCCAAAAGCTGTAAAGGTCAAAGGGCTCAGATGAGGACACCCATCTTTAAACTCAGTTTGGGGCATCATTAGGACTATTTTTATAAGAAAGTCTGCTATATTCCTGCACTGGCGTTACTTCCTTTACCTCTGATTATGACTTAGCTCCACATGTAAACATCACACAGCACATGACACATTATATCCACGATAATTTTGACCAAAAAGCACGACAACCAGGAAACTGCTGCAACTAGAATTAATTATGTAACATTTTCCAGCGGAGGACGCCAGCACAAAAACCCATTTTTCATGCTAATGTTTCCATTACGCCGCTCGATTTTACTGCAAAACAACCATTTATCCAACAGGAGACACTTAAAATTCATTATCTAAAAAATCAACACCCTCCGAAGTGAAGCTCTTCACTTTGAGAAACCTCTGCCTCTGCAGCTTCAGCTCAGGCTCTGCTGTAGCGATGAGGGGTTTTATATCAAAACGTCATAATGACATATCTGTAGATATGTGGATTAGGATGAACAGATGACAGGAGCTTTGGCCTAGATTAGACCGCCGGCCGTCCATTTAATGATTTTCTTTACAGGATTTCACATCTCTCTCTCTCTCTCTCTTTCTCCATTTGTCTGTCAGTTCTTCTATTGACTGTTTACAGCATCTCTGTGTCACTAACGATGATTGTATGGCAGGTAATCTGCAGGAAAACACTCTAATAGCCTCATGTTCATATAATGCCACATTCCTCTCATGTGACTAAAATGAAAAAAAATAAAAATAACTCCAGTCTTTTAAGTTTAGTGTTTTTCATTGTCATTTTTGGGTTTGGGTCTTGCGATAACATGGTGAGAATACACTTTACTTAATGAGTAACATGCAGGACCCAGATTGAGGATAAACTTCTGAAGGAATTACTTTGATATTTTGGAGGTGCACGCCACAGTTTTCTCACCTTTCAAACCACTTTCCGAGCTCAGACGACAGCAGAGTGATGTGGACCATATCTGAGGAGCCAGAGAGAGTTGATGGTCACTTAGCTGTGCAGCGGCTCTCAGCCTGAAGTTCAGAGAGACATCCAGTTTTATACGTATAGCCACTCTGGCCTTCTTCCTGTCAGTCAAGAGAGCAAAATGGCAGAAAAAACATGTAATCAATATGTTTTTAAACTTTTTTTATGCCTTTAAAGACTGATATTCTCTAAAATACGACATAAGAAATAGCTAAGATCTGATAAGATACTTTCACAAGCCATATATCTGCCCTTAAATTTGCTTTTTCATCCATTTGTGAGTGTTTTCCCATCTTTTACACACCAGTGGCTCTGCACAGGAGCAGCATCTTCTCATTGTTAGCAGCACAATGAGAAGAGATAAAAAAAAAAAAGAGAGCGAGACCTTAGATTCAAGTCCTTCAAGAGCAATGCACAAGTCTTTTCTGTGGTGAGCGCCGAGCAGACACAGGGAGAGATGGGAAGCGAGGGGGTGGGTGGGGGGAGCCATTTTGTGAGCACTGCGTTGTCCAGCCGAGCGTAAAGCGTGATTAATTCAATAGCCGCCATAGAGGAGGAGGCTAGCAGCACTGCAACACCGAGCATGACCCACTTTCCCCATCAGATGTCATGAAAAATTCCCTGCTATCCCCTCTCTCTCTCTCTCTCTCCCTCCCTCTCTGTGTTTCTCATTCCCCCTTCTCTAACTTCCTGCCTGATTAACAATGAGACAAGACAGGGCAAAATTACAAAATCGATGCACGTACAATATGTTTGCAATGATAAGCAGGAGCAGCCACAGAGCGGAGACTTCAATCAAACAATTTGGTTATTTTTTTAAGCTTTTAAAACCAATCTTTTAAGAGGAAGAAACTCAAATATATATTTAAAAAAACGTGCCTGTTTGCTGGGAGGTTTTAGCCCATTGGGGCAAATGATTCACAGGGCCTTGACCTAATTCTATTATGCTACAGGATGTATGAGCAAAATACTGTCTGGGAGGACAACTATTCAAAAAACGCAGCTCTTAACGTTGACCTCGTTCATCTCCGAGGTCCAGCAGACTCGTTTCTGGTTGACCTAAATCTACAGCAGAGTATCCCAGTTGTAGTGTCTTAATCACGGGGAAGGAGGCTCTTTGAAGATGTTTTTTTTTTAGGGGGAGTTCATTATTTTGCAAGAGTGGAGGCAGGACAGAGGTTTCTAGAAGCATGTGTGAAATACAAATGTAGTCGACTAACTTTCATGGAGAAATTGCTGAGGGAAAATCACTTCCTTTAAGTAATTCTTTGCCCCCAAAAACCTTAATTTGTAGTCTTGAGAGGGGATGAGCACTGTGGCTTCTATCATCAACGTTAGCTCGAATCCAGTCGTCAATCTTGGTAGTTTTTTTTTTTTCTGCCCCCCCGCCTTCCCCTGGAGAGGACCTGCACCGCTGGCTTGGGTCTTAAACCCGGATTAAGGCTTTTTATGTAATCTGGTCTCCTCTGGGAGATTGGAGAGACAGCTGGCAACAGAATCCCTGTCCTTATCTCTCGAACCTCCGCTGGCCGCCGACCAACACGTCCCTCAGCTCTGCCTCTGCATGCGGCATAGATTAGAGGAGGGACAATTTTTGAAGCCAGAAATCATTTATTTTAGACATATGTGTGGGTCTACTGTGAAACCATAAACACTTAAACAACTCACAATTTCAACTAGAGTTTAAATGATTACCCAATTAATATGTTAGCTGACTGACAGGAAATTAATCAGCAGCTGTTTTGAGTCCAGGTTAATTTTGGCAGTTTGTTTTTGTTTAGCACCTTTTAAACTGTCCTTGCCCAACATGCATGGTTGATTTAACAAAGTATGAAGCTGTCAGGGACCTAAAATACATGAAAAATGACACTAATGGCAATAAAAATGAACAAATCTGTAGTGATAATCCAACAAAATATTATTACAGAGGAGTTAAAGGCTGTAAAATATAGTTTTACACATACAGCAGGGAAATGTTATAAATTCAAACTATAATAGACATGAAAAGTCATTTTATCTCAACTTGATGTGTGCCTTTTTCATTCTAAGCCTAAAATATTAATAATTCAATCATGATTTACAGACATTAATGAGAGACTGTGTGTCTACATGATACAGAAATACAATGATGTGACCATAAATAAAAAAACACATCCACAGATAAATGGAGAGACTCCAGAATTAGCTAAATAAAAGCCAGAAGTGTGTTTTCCAGGCCTCGTTAATGTGGTTGGTGGTTTTCTCATCCTTAGACTGAATATCACTGGGTTTTTAAGGTTGTTAAGTTGAGTTTTAATGAGCATTAGATGATTTTTATCAGTGTTTTTCACTATTTTCTGACATTTTCTAAACCAAACAATAAACGAGTTACTCAAGAAAACAATTATGACTTTCAGCTGGATGCACAAGTGTTGATAATAAGACAGTTGTGCGTTTCATTACCTACATGAAATTATAAGAACTGCTTTGTTGTCATTGTGTTTCTATAGGATCAAACAGTCAACAATATACATGCAGCTCAGATTGTTGTGATCCACCAACTTTATTTATCACATTTTAGAGAGTCAGAGTGACTTCGTCGACTGTCAGGAAATTATCAACTGTTTTTGATTCTTTCAGTCATTTATGGAACAAAACCACAACTAAGTCTCTAATTGAAGTTTCTTCAGTGTGAGAATTTGCTGCTTTTCTCCATTTTAGTGAATATCTATGGGTTTTTAGACTCTCTCTCTTTTAACATTTTATAGACCAAATAACTCATCGTTCTTTCAAGAAAATACTCAATTCAGCTCTGCTTTTCCTTTATATAGTCCATTAGACATCAGGAAAAGTTCACATCCTCTAACACTTAAACCTCCCCATGTGAGGTGGAGTCATGTTCGCTTGTTGCTCTGCACAGGTGCAAGATCTAAGCAACTAAATTCAATAAACTAATAACTAAGATGAATGAGTCAAAAAAGGAGAATATTCCTACACTTACATCATATTTTGTCCTTGAAGTTTGAAGTCTTTGCATGGCTGAATACGCTAGCTATCTTATTTTACATATTATAAAAGCATTTACACCTCAGCAGGGTGACAGCGAGGTCAAGCAGTCCAAGAGACAAACCTTCAACCTGATAACCTGGACTGAAGCGTCCACCCTACGACTCAGACTGTAGTTAGTGAGTTTTACCCAAAACACAAGTGGATTGTTAACTGAGCTGCCTGTAAACTCTCTCATTTCTGATTAAATACCCACAGCTGGTCGTGTTATAATATCATCCTTAACAACTTCTGAAGAGCTGCATTAATCAGCTCATGGATTTGAAATACTCTTACTTTCTTTTCAATCAGATAAACGGCCAAGAATGCAAATGCAAATTTGCAGTTACACAGAGGAAAAGAAGTGATGAGTGAGATTTTAAATATATATATTTCCATTTCCACATAGCAACAATGACTCTGATTGGCAGACACTGACATTATCTGTCTCTTCAGTCAAGGTCAACAGCTTCAGGAGCTTTTCTGTCCGCATATAATCTCTTAGCAGGCTGCAATGTCGATAAATAAAAAAGAAAAAATACGATTCAATTCACGTTTATCCCTGCATGTGTTTCCTTAATTATTTTCTCAAAGCATTTAATTCCTTTAAATTCACATTTTTGGGGACAATTTACCAATTTATCTTAACCAGCTCCCAGCTGCGGACAACTAATCTAATCAAAATCTGCATGGTATGATTTATATATCCCATTTATTTTAATTTACATTCATTTTTCATAATTTGAGAAGTGAAGCTCATCATCTATGATCATCATTTCAAGTTAAAAACACTGGGGGCCTGCAGTTTCACACTACAAATGTGTTTCCCTTCTAATATAAGAGGATAATTTATTTAAATCTAGTAACAATCATTCGCATTTTTGTGATTTTTGTCATTATCTCGAGCCGTAAAATAAAACAGAGTAAACTACAGGTATAAATGTCTGTTCAGTTCCGATTCTTTTATCATTTTTAAAAATTATTTTATAGTTTCCAATTTGCTGTTTTCTGTCATCATACCAGATAAAAATCCTCCAGCCCTGACTGCAGTGCACTTCATGTTAATATTCATACCCACTGTTAAGAGTCAGATCACAGACTGAGGCGCCCTCTTGTGTTCGTTCTGAGGTACTGCTCGACTCATTACATCACTTGTCAGGCAGAATCTTGGGGGGGTTCAGGCTGAAATGGGCTTGATAAAAATAAATATGGCGCTCGACGTTCGATGGCTCATCTCGTGACTGAAGAGACATATGCTGACCTACATTTCAACGGCTTTTATTGCAAACGGCTGTTTACTGCATCAGAGGAAACACAGCTTATTTTCTATGGAAGTATTTTTTATAACTGTTATTACAGTTATTACTAAATTGTCTTTTCCCCTGGGGCAAAAATGAGATGCTACGCCTCTAATAACCCCTTTTTCTCCATCTTTTTCTCTACAGAATTTTTCTTTGA
The DNA here is from genome assembly GCF_001640805.2 of Lates calcarifer. Taxonomy (NCBI): domain Eukaryota; kingdom Metazoa; phylum Chordata; class Actinopteri; family Centropomidae; genus Lates; species Lates calcarifer. The sequence continues at coordinate 2,889,915 of NC_066854.1, forward strand.
TAAAATATCTCCAGGCCCAAAGCTTATGGAGTGATAATTTGAGTGCTACTTTACACTGTAGTTTATTCTGACTTGGTCCCTGTAAATATTGCCCACAGGATTAATCCGCCGCTGAAAATAGTCCCAAACAAATCCAGGTTTCAATCCTGTTTGAGTAATGTTTGCTAAGAACTACAGTGCCCAGCTGTTTTACGAAATTACTGAGCCGTTTTTGTGGATGAATGAGAGCACATTCATAATCTGTTTTTTAAAGATTTAGGTCTTCAGTAGGAACAAACAGGCTTTGGATTCAACGTCACAGACAGTGTAGGATGTCAGGACGTATTGAAAAGACAGACTAACACACTGTTGTTTTTCTTTCTTTATAGAATATAAGAAGCCTTATGTGTTTTTTTAATGTAAATTTATAATGTGCTTTAGTGGTGAATACTCCAAAACACAAATTAATTTCATTCAGCTCAAACTACACATTAAACCAGGAGCTTTTGATGACCCTGGGCAGTTGATAATCCAGTTTTATGTTAATCCCCTTTTCTTCCATTTGTAAAACAAGAATCTCTTTATTCACACATTTTTCCAACAGCGCTTCGCTTTAACATGTTATTGAGCCGCATGTGACTGAAGAGTCTAATCAGCTTAAAGTGAATTTAAAATGAGTGAAATGTTAAAATTTAGGGTTTGAATTAGATGGTTTATATCCTGATGTTTGTCAGCACATCAGTCTCTGCTCATTATCTGCTCAGCCTTATCTCATCAGGTGTGTCTTTATTTATTTGTTTCTGGCAGGTGACCGGTTGGCTGCCTCCACCATCACACTCGCGTTGGCCCTCGAACTCCTCTCTCACGTGACCACGCCCCTCATTCCTTCACATCCAATCCCAACATGGAGCCCATCAAGGTCCAATCAGAAGGTGGACTGAATGTGACCCTCACCATCAGGCTGCTGATGCACGGCAAGGTACCCAAAAAAAAAACAACAAAAAAAACGACCCCCCCCACAAGAACAGTTTTCGGCAATAAATTCAATTTCCTATTCTGTAACTTCCTTTAATTATCTGTCAAAAGAAAATAACTGACTTCAAGGGTCCCTGTGGCACAAATACACCTAACAACATGCTTTTTGTGTTTCTGCAGGAGGTTGGAAGTATCATAGGAAAGGTATTTAATCAACAACACAACAAGCAGAGCATGTAAAGCATCATAATGCCTGTAGGAAATACACCAAGTATCTCAATGTTGTTCCTTTTCTTTTGCTTCCAGAAAGGAGAAACGGTGAAGAAAATGCGTGAAGACGTGAGTTAAACTTTCTGCAAGTATTCTACAACTCATAACACTCCTATTTGTTTTTGGCTCTCAATTGTGTATTGTTTTGTCCCTTTTTTTGCTCTATAGAGTGGTGCCCGTATCAACATCTCAGAGGGGAACTGTCCTGAACGAATAGTCACCATCACTGGGCCAACAGATGCTATTTTCAAGGCCTTTGCCATGATAGCCTACAAGTTTGAAGAGGTATTTACATCTATAATCTAAACCCCAGCATTTTAAATGTTCTGTTGAGTACTCAGTAGAGAAAAATGCTTGTTTGGTCCAAATAATACTCAAAATTTCAAAATTCATTTACTAAATTCATTTGAGAAGCTGGAACCATTACATATTTGGTATCTTACAAGAAAAACTACTCTCTGAACAATTACCAATACAACTACCATACATTTTTTGTCAATTAATTAATCATTTAAGCTCCACTTGTACATCTTATTAGGTAGTTCTAGCTGTAACAAAACACATTTTAGAGGCACAGCACTTGAGTAAATGCACTTAGTTACTTTCCACCAATGGTATGCTTTAGCGTGTGCACTGACTCATCTCCAAATGGAATACAAAGCAGGCTTGGCCCGGTTATGTAGGACAGAAATGTGCTGATCTAACCTTGCAGCGCCCTTTTGAAAGTGGGCCAGTACTGTGTTTTGATTTGGGTTGCCATATCAGCATGCTTTAAGCCGGACCGAGCCAAAGTGTCTGCAAGACGTTACAGATAAACCTGTGCAAGGAAGGAGTGTGTGTGGGCTAATATGGACACTAATACACTAATGTCCAGCTATTTAAGGGCAGTTTTTTGTTATAACACTTTAAATATCATCCGTTTTGCAGTGTCCAGTGATGCAGGACACATGCATGAAGGTGGACTTCTACAAACATGCTGTAAAGGGCACAACATTCATTTGATAAAACCTGGTCTTTTCTCCCCCTCAGGATATAATCAATTCCATGAGCAACAGTCCAGCAACCAGTAAACCCCCTGTAACCCTGAGGCTTGTTGTCCCAGCCAGCCAGTGTGGATCCCTGATCGGCAAAGGAGGCTCCAAAATCAAAGAAATGAGAGAGGTAGAGTATATAGCGATGAAAATTCTTCATTTCCTGCATATATCCTGAGTTGACCCTGTCTTTTACTATCCATATAAGCACCATACGAATTAAAATGTTAACAGATATTAAAGTAATATAGTATTTTTGAAGGGATTTCACTGGGTGAAACAGAAAATTAATCACATGTATAATTTTACTGATGGTGTATAATGCAAATCCGTCATACAGCTCTCATGTAAGCTTTCCAAATCCCACACTTATGATTTCATATAGTTTCCATTTGAGCTTCACATGTTGCATAATCTGCGTAAAGCCAAAAGCTTAGAGGAATCAATAAAAACATAAATTTCTTGCATGTTTATGTTTCCTTCTTACCTCCAGTCCACAGGAGCACAGGTCCAGGTCGCAGGCGACATGCTCCCCAACTCCACTGAGAGAGCGGTGACGATCTCAGGGGCCCCAGAAGCCATCATCCAGTGTGTCAAACAGATATGTGTGGTGATGCTTGAGGTAAAGTATGGAGGGGAGGAAGGGAAAAGAAGGAAACATTATTAACAATGACTATGTTGATGACTATACATTTGACATGGAAGACACAACTAACATAAGTCGCTGTATACTAACAAAAATGGAAAATCTTAAGGATTATAATTTTACAGCAGCTATGAGTACAATCTGCTGTATCAAGAGGTCTGCGATGATTATTTATTTTCTTGTTATTTACTGCTACTGTCATTTCAGAACTGTTTGACTGTGTCTTGATAATTTTTAATCTGCACATCACTGTTTTGCTGCTAACACATTTCTCTTGTCCAATAGCTATTATTATGAACTATTTAGTTCATAAGAGGAAACAGGTGCCCTTCTCCTGCAGTAACACCTACAGAGTCAGTGAAATAATCACCTCGTGTTGATGTTCTGGGTGACAAATCTGATGTTTTGCCTTGAATCTGCTGATTGGTGATTACATAATGAGAGCTCACTGCTGTTACACATGCTCTGATGGAGGCTTAATGCCAAAACATGTCTGCAGATTTGTCCAGCCATTGATTGTAGACAGTATTCACCCTCAAGATCAATAAACCAGGAGCTTATTTTGCTGTTTTTAACCTCTAGAGTATTGCCTTTTCTCCCTGGCTCTTGATTAATTACAAGCTGGTAGATACATGTCACCATTAGGATAATGCTTTAGATCAAAGAGCTAAACACTCTGTAGTTGTCTCTCTTTTTCCTGCTCCATTAATTTTAACTATCTGCACAGCCAGTTCTCCATTGGGCCTTCATGATGGCACCAGCCATGGATACTAGGAGATATGTGACATGACTGTAAGTCTCTAGAATATGGACTTAAAAAGATACTTAAAATACAATATGTTGAGTCATCATTATCCAGTTGAAAGTGATGTTCCAGGTAAATCCAAGTTTAGTTGTGCACTGAACCACGATTTGGACATTTTTTATGTCAGCATGAGCACACAGTGAAGAGCACTTTTGTGTGAGTGTCACAGGCTGTCTTCCCTAAGGCACTGTCCCTTCTGGTCTCACTTTATGCAACTTCTTTCTTTCTCTCTTTCCGTTTCTTTCTTTCTGCTCTAACACTCTCTCCACATCTCACCCCTTCTTCTACCCCCCACTCTCTCCTCCTTTGCTCTCCCACAGTCCCCACCGAAAGGTGCCACCATCCCCTACCGCCCAAAGCCTGCCTCCACCCCTGTCATTTTTTCAGGTGGCCAGGTAAGAGCAGACCCACTGGGGGCGTCCACAGCCAACCTCAGCCTCTTACTGCAGCACCAGCCACTGCCTGTTAGTGTCGCACCAGGTTTTACTCACTTTTCCTCCCTTCCTCACTCCCCCCTCACCCCTAAACTAGCATGAACCATCACTGCTGTTTACTGTGCCCTCACTGTCATCCATCACCCCTGGCCACTCACAGCAGAACTGGGATAAATAACATTAGTCCTTACAAGAGAATCTGAATCAAATCCATCAAGTTTTTTGAGAAACTGGCCGACTTACCTTTTAATAATGAGAGCACAGGCGATAGAAAGATCCTTGTCTTCTCCATCAACAGTACTCCATGTTAAACCTACATGGGTAAACATAAAAAGACCCTGAATCGAGAACATGACAAGTCAAAACCTTGTCAAAACAGACAAGAGTGAGGATATTTATTAGTTTACAGCTATTTGGTGTGTTCAACCTTCATCAGGTTCATCACCACAGTTCCAGATACATACACATGGAAACTAACCTTGGTATTAACTCATTTCAAAGATCAAAAGGCTTCTAAACTTACCAAGAATAACCTTTGTTGATGTGGAGCTGCTAAATCAGGTGATCTGCAAAAGTAGGAAAACTCAGTTAGGAGTCAACGAGTGGACGGGGTGTGAAAGACAGGAGACAGGAGAACTTATTAAGGCTTAATAGTAGCTTTCTCCTAACTCCTTTCTGTTTTAAAAAGTTTAATTCACATCAACACCAAACCTCTAGGCTCTCATATCTGACTAGGGCTGCAACTACTGATTATTTTAATTGTCAGTTAAGCTGCCAATAATCTTCCTCATTAATCAGTTAGTGGTTTGGTTTATAAAATAAAATTTTCTGTCTATCTACTTGCCTCATCTCTACATTTAACAAAAAATTATATTTCTGTGAAATTTACTTGATTTTAAATTCTTAGATGGGAAAACAGGGGTAAAGGAAACTAAATATCTAAATCAATGTCATTTGTTTGTCAACTTAAAAACCTGCTACACTCACTGAATTTCCACTGAGTTGATCACATATAGAGGCTCGGCACGCCTTTTTTGTCTGGTTACAATATACTTGTGTCTGCTGTCTGGACTGATGAAATGAAATTTAGCTCAGTTCTGACCTCTGTGGCCCCTATAAACCACACATCCAATAGGTCAAGTCTCATTACTCCTCTCAGGGCCACTCCTCTGGTTTCCCCCACACCTTCCCCCTTCACCTCCCCACTGTCTGCGTTGTCCCTTATTGATTTAGTTCAACTGGATCTGATTGATGAATAGTAGAAGAACATGACAGGGAGTCTATAGTGCATGACTTTCTTGTGATATGGCTAAAAATATACCTCAACAGATTTTAAAAAAAGAGCCTATAGTGTGTTTAAGTTGTATAAATGTCAATTAATTTGAATAGTTCTTAAATTATGTATTGTTTTGGCCTAATGTTATTACAGATTCAACAGTTTTACCTTGTCAAAAGATTGATTGAATACATTGTGGTTTATTTGAAGCCAGTATTTTTGTGTGCTTGCTGCAATGACGTAACAAGATAACAATAAGCTCTTCTCCTCATGTTCGCAGGCTTATACCATTCAAGGACAGTATGCCATCCCTCATCCAGATGTGAGTGCTAACCCCACGAGGCAGTCCACACTGCACTCTCCATAATTCTGTCTCGCTGCATCCAAATTTCTCTCTTATTTCTCTCTTTGAGTTGCAGGCTCTTCTTCCTCTCTTTCCACCCTTATTAATATTAATTGTTAATATTAATACAACTTTTTTTCTGATATGTAATTCCTATATCTTCTGACTTTTCTGAAACCTAAACCTCATGGGGCTTGGCCTGGTGGCTGGTGGTTTCCCTTTATTTCTACACACTATAACAATCAACTTGAGACCAATTACAAATTAAAAACATAGTTATAGTGGCCAATTTTTTCTTTTTCAAGCTTGCAGCTCTCATCTGTTTTACATGTTCCTTATCTTACTCCATATTGCAGTACAAGATTAAAACCAGCTCTTTCTTTATTTCCATGTCCTCCTCATGGATCATCAACTGATGCTCACTGTCTGCTTGGCACATGTAGCTTCAGCTTAGCCATATTTTAGCCCAGTATCATGAATGTATATATCAAGTGCACATTGAAAAGCTTTTTACATGAAAAATAATAAAATGAGTGGACTGGAAACATCAAAAGAAAATAAACCACAGCATTTTCAACCAAAACATAAAGCCGGTGTTACCTTAATTAGCCAGCTAGCTACAGCTGATAAATTCAGTTGTAGTAGCTATTTCAGACAGAAAAATAAAGTAGTGCACCTGTAGAATTTTAAGTCTGGCGGCCATTTTAAACTTTGTGTGTGCAGTTGTAGATTAGAATGTTTGATGGATTGCCTAGGAACAGTAACTAAGGGAGGCGGGGCTTATGGAACATTCCATTCACCAGCATCACTTGCAACCCCAATCTCAGGCCAAGTCCTTTATGAGCTTCTCCTCTTCTTCTGTCTTTCTCTCTCTCTCTTTGTCTTCGTCCTTCACCTGTCTGTGTTGTTACTTCTCCTCAGATCCTTTCTCTACTCTTGTAGCATTACGGACAGACCTGTATGTGTGTGTCTACTTGTGTGCGTGTGCGTTTGCGTGTGCGGGAGTGTGTGTTTTTAACGATGACCTCATAGCTCTGCTGTCCTCCTCCTCCCCCCCTCAGCAGTTGAGCAAGCTCCACCAGTTGGCTATGCAGCAAACCCCCTTTACCCCCCTCGGACAGACCACCCCTGCCTTCCCCGGTACGTACCCACCTACACGACGACCCTCTTTACCAAAGCTCCTTCTCTCGTTTTTACCTGTAGAGACAAACACATTCTCTTCCTCCTTTTTTCTCTTTCTCTTCTTTTCCTGTCTCTGTCCTTTCTCTTTTTCTTCTTCTCGTCGTTCTCCTCCTAATGGTCTCTGTGGTGCACTGCCATTGACATGGCCTGCTGGTGGTCTGCTCTTGTTGATGTTGAGGTTTCTTTTGTTCTTTGGTTTTCCCTTAGCATCCTTTTTGTAAACGATTCAGTTGCCTCAGATTGTTTCTTTTTTCATTCAGAGAGTGGAATTCAGGTATTTTATTTAGTGTATGTAGGCTCTGCCCAGGACTGAGCCAGACTTTCTAGTGAGAGAAATGCTACCAATCAACAGATAGGGGATTAAAAAACTCCAGGACTGCAGTTCATCTTTGTTATTCACTCCCTAAACGTGCCAAACTCTATTTTATGTCCTCTTCCTTCCCTCCTCTCTTTCTATCTGCTTCCTGTATTCAGCAGCAGGTCTGGATGCCAGTAACCAGGCCAGTACTCATGAACTCACCATTCCCAATGATGTGAGTACATTTGTCATAATGTGCAGAATGTCCGCTTGCAACAACGACAAGTGCTTTTTTTGTCATTGAAAGATGTGTCATTCAAAACTGACTGGATTTTTTTGCCCTCAGCAATAATGTAGACAGTACTGCAGAAATAGCATCACATTTATTCAGCGGTTTTGATCATTTGTGGCCACTGCATTGTAATTTGTCACTGCCAACACTGACATACTGTACCTTAAAAGGAAAATACAGTTGAGAGTCAACATTATGCCAACAAACTTTGCAGAAATGCCATAATGGTTAGGGTGACACTGCAAGCATGGTTACTAACCGCATTTTAAAATCCATTTTCAGAGGGATTAGACTGATGACTTCTTAAATCTGGCCAGTGCTCACGTACACAGAGAATCTATGTCCCTTCTAATAGAGTAGTATTGCTTATTTCCATCTCTTCCGTGTGTTCTGGCCATCCTAAGTCCAACCCCCATTTTCTTCCCAGCTAATAGGCTGCATAATCGGACGCCAGGGAACCAAAATCAACGAGATCCGTCAGATGTCTGGGGCGCAGATCAAAATTGCTAACGCCATGGAAGGGTCATCGGAGCGCCAGATCACCATCACAGGGACCCCCGCCAACATCAGCCTGGCCCAGTACCTCATCAATGCAAGGTCAGAACTCAGTGGCTGTTGCTTAGAGTCTGGTCTGAGGTGATTAGATAGAACAAACACAGGGGAGTTTAGTTCAGTTAAAGCCTCCCTCCTCCTTGTGAACATTTTGCTATGACATGGATGTCCCTGTTCTGAAAAAGTGCCTAATTAGGTGCTCTTGGTTTGTCAGGTACCTGCAAAACCACTTGTGTCTTATTTTAATGAGCTTGAAACCTCTTGTCTGTACGCATTTGTCTTTGCCATTTTTGCTTTCCACATTGTTGCCGTTTTTAAATTCCCAGCACTCTGTCAGCTAGCATCTCTATAATAATTTTTTGTGATTTAATCTTGAAAAGCCAGCTAATTACAATGCACTAATTATGTAGTGAAGTGACAAGTGAGGCTGTAGGCAGTGCGTAGGCATGTAACTCAAATTTAGATGAAAAGACTGATACCACTCTCATAGCTGTGCAGTAAATCTGTAGCTGGAGCCAACAGCCAGTTGCTTAGCTTACCATAAAGACTCCCCTTTTTTACTGAGTAACTTGTATTGGGTTGGTGTGATACATTCATTCATTCATCATCCTGTAGGTTCAGAGACGTGGCGGCCATGTGGAATGACCCATCTTCCATGACCACATCCTGAGATCCCTGACTGGCTCCTCCGTTTGGCCCTTTCCAATGACTGACTACCGCAGACAACCCTGATGAAGCCCTTCGGACTCTGGCTCTGGCTCTCCGAAAAACCCGACCACCATCTTCCCTCCCTGGTTCGAAGTTGTTTATACATCGGGGAGGGTTTGGGTGCTCACTTTTATTTCAGAGAGCCAAATTAAATATTTTAAAAAAAGAATTACAAAAAAGAAATTCTCTGTTGATTAGGTTTTTTAGAGAACTGTTGAAGCATGTTGAATGTTTATTTAGGAACAACTTGTGTTAATCTTTCTTTCTTCTTTTTCTCTCTATCTATTGCTTTCTCTTTCTCTCTGTCAGTGCTGCGTCATAGAACATCATTTAAAAGTATAAGAAGTACTAGTAAAAGATTGAACATTTTTGTAGAACGTAGTTATCTGCATATTACAGCTGCTCAGTGATGCTATCGGCAGAGTGTGTGGTGGGATGTAGCCAAATTATCAAATTTTGATGGTATATTTCAAAAAGAAAAAAAAATTGGACTGTTATGCGTTTGTCCTAATTTGCATCTTTGTCTACTTACAAATCCAATCTCTACCCATGACTCTTTGCTGCATCACATGACCCTTTTAAGCCAATGGTATCACTCCTAGAGCCTCCCTTCTCATGTTAATTTCCTATATTTACATTATTGCTTATATTGCATGTGTTCAGTGTCGTATCATTGCGTATTTGAGTAAGCCTGTTCAGTGTATGTGTTCCTTCAAATGTTATTATTATATCTTTGTGCTCCTGTTCTTTTCCGCAAACTTTTTTCAGCATTTCTGGCCACTCACGTCTAGTCCTACTCCCTGCCCAGACAAAAAACTTTCCAACATAGCCTCCTTCTATCAACACCGATTATTAGTATATAGATGCATGAATGGGAATTAGTGAAAAATCAGTGGTGAAAACACTGACTGAAAATTTTAATGATTGTTTACTAACTTATTATTATACTGTATTTGTTTTGTACAAGGACTATTGTGACTTAGCACATTAGTCGACTACGCGGCGCTCATGCAATAGACTATTCAACACTTTACTCTGGACTGCCTCTGATGTGGGAGGAAAAAGTTGGACTTAAAAGCCAAGTGTTGCGTCCAAACCTTTTCAGCTTCCTTTCCTTGTGCCGGAAAATATTCGCTAGTCTGCTTGCAAAAAAAAAAATAATAATAATAATAATTAACGAGAGCCAAAAACAAGGGAAAGAAGCCGAATCTTATAACCGCAAAGCGGCCTAAACGTTTGGACGAAGCCAAATGGTATTTTTTGGGCCAAGGAATGTTCAGGGGTTCATTGGGGGGAACCCACGGGGCCTGGGCGGACGTGACCACTCAGTCTCTTTTTCACGATTGTTCATCTTGTCATGTTCTTTTCGTTGTCATGTCATGCGGTTGATTTGACGCTTTAGGTTTGAATGTCTTTTTATTGTCACAACTATGTCAGAGACTTAATTGTTTTTATTTACAAAAAAAAGGACAGGTTGGATGACAATTCCTGCTTCGCTGGTTTTCTAGTAAAACCAGTGTGCATTTATTTACGGTGTGGTGACGCACATATGACTTTTTGTTTGTTGATCATGAAACTTAAACTAAGTTAATTTTGTTGTATTTAATTTGAGGGGGAGGTGTGGATGATATTTGGTATGATTCAGTGTTTCAACCATCCCACGCGTATTCTACTCATGAGGATGCTCTAAATACTATTGGACGGCTTGAGTCATCTCATTCATGAGCTCCAGCTGAGCTCAATTCAGTGTTGATGCAAACAAACAGCTGTTGAATGTTATTGTTGAATCACATTATCTTCTGTCCAACACAGCAACATTCTGCATTTTCTTCATACATACCACTACTTTTGTTTTATTTCCAGTAGCCTACGCTGAGCTTAAAGGAAAAGTTTTACAATTTGAGAAATTTGCTTATTTGCAGAGAGTTAGATGAGACAATTGATGCCACATGCTCATGTCTGTTAAATGCAAAGCTACCGCCAGCAGCAAGCTAACTTAGCATAGCTTAAAGACTGGAAACAGCAAAAGCAAATGAACGTATTCGCCAAAATGTCATATTTTTCTTTTAAGTTTTGATCTTAAGCGCTTTGATGACATAAATGTGATGATGTAAATGGACCAAATGCTGTATCAATATACTGAACGATGCATAGTCAGTGATTATTCTGCAATAATTCTTACATTTTGATGTGAACTCAAGTAGTAGTGCTAGCATTGAAATTACAAATTTGTGTTTCTTTTTATTTTGAGTTGCCATAGCTTGTACTTCAGTGGGAATGTTTGTCAAATGAACAAGCTGAAATTATGTTTTTTGGCAAACTTGCTTTTTAGAACAGTTAGCTAATACCTAAGAGGGCATTCTTTCCGAATTACCCACACGCTGTAACAGCGAAGAACATCCTCAAGGGTATTATGGCTTTTATACAACAGTTATCAGTGCATGTGTACCATTGAAATGTTTGCTTAAAACATGGATAATCAAGGATTGCTAATAGTTATTAGCACAGCTGGTGCGTGCATTTGACAAGTTATTGTTGTGTAATATGAATTTGATCGCTAAGCAGGAATATTGAGTTGTAAGTGATGGCAGTGTGATTTCAATAACATCAATATTCATGTGTTACTCAATGTTTGAAAACTGTATTTACATTTGTGTATATGCCTGAGTATACTACAACTTTGAAACAAACTGCAACTAATGCAATAATAGGGTGCAATGTGCAATTATTTATTCAGTTATTTAGTTATTAGCATAGATAAAGGAGAGCTGTGTAGCTTGTTGAAAAATGCTTTTTTGAAATTTTACCACTTTCCACGTGGCAGGAACAGCAGGAGAAAAAAGGAATGACTAGACATGATTTTTTTTTGTTTTTTCAGCTTTTGTTTGTGTGTATTGCAGTTTGGGAAAAAAAAGTGATAGAACTTTGTAACTATTTTCGATTGATTTATTTGCTATGTGCAGATCTATATTAGTTGTGAGTAATTACATAGGTTTTAATTTCAAAGTGTTGGTAAGTATAAAAACAAATAAAGTTTCATTTTTTCTTTCTGTGATTTGTTTTTCTCTGGTTTCTCTTTGCTGCTTCTTAGAGAAAATTATTTCAGATTATTCACACATTAAAGCCTGATGAACCACGAGCTGACAAGGGGCCTATGTCAAGCTAACCCCCCTGGGAGACTTTGATAGTTATTGAATACATCTAATTATTGTATGGCAAAGTGATTATGGTAATGAGATGATGAGGTTTAAATGGGAGTCTCATCTATCCTTTTTTTAAAGACAGCGGTGCAATTTCAGTGGAACAAGCTTTAAAATCAGATTAAAAAAGGCAATTAAATATTCCAAGTGATACAGTTAAGCGCTGCGTGCTTGTTGTTTAGAGCTGTGGATGTCAAAGACGTGTTCAGGGACCTTGTGAGGTCTTACAGGAGATTTCTATATAATGAGGAATAACTATGATTTCTTACAATTATTGCCATTAATTCTAATTTATTTTTAATTCATCCTAATTGGACAATGACTAAAGAACATTACTGGAATCATAGTTTCTTTTTTCTCCACTAGTATTTCACCAGCTTCAGTACAGAGTTAGATAGTTCAATAACCAATCAATGAAAAAAGCCATTAAAATGTTCCTGGATTAAACTCTTAATAATAAATGTAACCTTTTATTTTATAATAATTTTAAGCAGGTGCGTTACACTGTGTTTACACTTGGTTCCTCATCAATCTGTCATCCTTCATTTATAGTTCTGTGACTTTAAGTGAGAGATAAATTATTACAAAGGGTGTTCATTGCTCACACAGTTAAGTTAGAGGAGAGGAGATGCTCAGGATAGAGATGAGTCTTTTAGAGAGGGACGCCTCTACTCTGATAGCATTTGGGAGCTTGATGCACCAACAGGCGCTACAAATGAGAACAGTCTTTGATAGCCTTGTGTGCAGGGATGGCAATGCCAGATCCTTGGAGGAACATAGTGGCAGAGAAGGAGCATGACCTGACATTAAACCGGGACCTGGCACTCCTTAAACACTTTCTATCTCTTCTCCATGGCCTTTCCATCAAACAGTTTACTCCATATTACATCCAATCAGTGCAATTCCCTCTGTCTTTACACTTATTCCCAAACTATTTAGCACTTTTGTTTCTACAAATCTTGACATATATCTCCGCAGCCACAACATGAGGTTAAGAGAGCATTTGTCACTCTAAAATCAGGCACCAAAAGACAGAAGGTAAGATCCAAAAGTTTCTCTCCTCTGCTGAAAGGCTCAGAGTCATTCTATCATCTTGATAGGATCTTACCCGTCTTTGAACCTGCAAACCGCTTTGCCAGAGTGGATGTTGAACATCCAGACTGCAGACAGCTCCCAGGCAGCTCTCAGACAAGTAATTCAGGGCCATTTCCCCCATCCAGAACACTATCTTTTGCACAATTAAATTATCCACCTACGGAGGATCTTTACTTGGATTAAGCACAGGAAAAACAGACAAATCCAAGAGGCCACTTTTACTTTCTTTAGCTCTGCAAATACAACTTGAACCAAGCAGTTGTAAGCAATAAACAGGTGGAGAAAAAAGGGATTTTTTTTCAGCTTAACCTCAGGACTTGTTTGGGAAAATAAGTTGCTCTGTGTTTGGATTTGTTCTAAAGCTGGGTAGATTCTCAAGGACATGAAGCTGGTCTTCATTTATGGTGTCTGGCAGAGCAGTGAAACCATGTGTGATGGCCAGAATACTGCTGAGTTTATCTTAAAAGAAAACTGACAGTTAAAAACAGAGCATGAGATGATGCCAGGAAATGTTAGCTTCATGCTGTTGAGACAGGGAGCCCCCACAGTTGTAGCAAAACAGATAATGGTTTCTGGTTTCGCAGGGTTGGATTCAGAGGTAGATTAAGAACTTTTTGATGAGAGCCAAGAAGCTGTCTGTGAAGCTTATAGGTAGGCAGGCAATAATCGTTGGCCAGGATCCAGCACAGAGCTTTGCAGGGTGTATCAGAGTTTAACGGGCTGCAGCTCATAGTGAGCCTGAATCCACACAGGAACCATGACAAATTTATTCACATAATTACAAAGAGGAGTTGACAAAGAAAGGATATTAATTTATATTAAAGGTAAAATACATGTCAGCACGAAAGCGTGGCGTTTAGCAGCAAAATAAAAGCTTGGTTTAAGTATCTTCACAAATTCAGAAAGATTTCCTGCTGCAACTGGGAACAAATCACCACAACACAGTCAAGAAATATCATGAATGTACCATATGAAGAGAGGTGAGTGTGGCACAGCCAAACAGCCCCAGTGGACAACCATGGTACTGTAAAAAAAATTTAAATAATCATCACCGAACAAATGCTCACAGTACTAGTTTGCCAAAAGTTTTACCTTATTAATATGTAAATTTATGCAACAAGGCTCCCAAAATACAACATAAAGTTTCTACTATGCATCATTCTTGTGTTCACAAGAATGTGTCCAAAGAATAAGAGTAATAGTTGCCCAAAAACAACACACTTTAGCACAGAGAGCTTTTTCCCTTTAGGCCACCACCATAAAAGAAATGTCTGTCAAACTGTTGACAGGACAGCTCAACCTCAAAGGTCAAATATTACTTGATTTTTGTTTAAAAAGAACTAAACTTGATGGTTTTATATTTGTTTGGCCCCAAAGCTACTTTTACATACATGTCAATGTGATGCCTACAGGCTGTGTGGGACCAGACAATAAAAGGGATCCAAAAAAAAAAAAAAAAACATCCACAGGTGACTGATCACAGTGAGCAGATCTTTTTGATTCTTGCCTTTGCTCAGCTCACTGGGCTGCACAACTTAAAAGCAACACCGGAAGCAAGAAAACATTCTTCTGGCTTGTGCACTGTTCAAGCTATTTTCATTCAAATGTAAAGTATCCAGGTCTTCAGGTCTTGCTAAAATGTTCTTGAACAATTCTGCAAAACAAAATTTTAAAACTTTGTACATCTGTACAAAACCCCTTGCTCTAACCCGGGTCGCTCTGAACCTTTAACAGGAAGGACACCAGCAGGTCAAGCAGCCTATACACTGTGCATCAGACTGTATTTCCTCAATCAATTCACCCTCAATAACAGTTCAATAAGGGTTTGTCCGATGAAAACAAAGGCTTGCTCTGTCCCTGTGTTGGCTCTGCATCAAAGCTGGAGTGGGTCCATGCTATCACTCAGCATTGCTGTAAGCTGCTTATACAGACAACCTTCTCTATAATGCAAAGGTGATGTCAAAGCAATGAGGTAGACGACGACAAATCTAAAAGGTTGCTGGAAATGTCTTGAAGCAGGGAGCGTGAGAAGTCTTCTTCTGTTTCCCGCTGCTTGATTTTGGACACAGCGGTTACGGGAGCTGCCGTGTCCTCGCCCGTGAATGAAAGCAATCCCGAACAGAGCGAGCAAAATCCAATGTCAGATAGTCTCTGCAGCGGGAAACCATTATCAAATGTACTGAGCGTGGCATCGAGAGAGGTCAATATATACTGTAGGGCAGTGCTGTGCTGCTTTCACAGAGCGACTTCGCAATGTCAGACCAGGCAGATGGGACAGGATGATGCTGATATATATCTCTGAATAATCTGAAGTAATCATGTGTTCTTTACATGATAAATACCTCTCCTGAAATGTGTCAAGACAGAATCACTCAGTCTATAATGCTTACCCAACAGAGCTTCTTCTTATAAACTGGCTCGGCTCCATATCATTGTGATACTGCTGGGAGGGGGGTGGATTTATTTAAGATGGGTTACCGAACGGGATTTCTGCCAGGAGTCCGACAAGATGAGTAAGGATGTTAAACAAATGGCTTGGCAAGTTGTACGTAGATTAAAGAGTGAAGAATGTGAAGTGAATCTATCACCCTGATTACCCAAGAGCGAAAAGAAAAAAAAAGATACTGGTGTTAGGTTTTGACATTTATGAGTGCGCCTGTTGAGTTAGTCAATAAAATCAATGATTCTGCCTTTCAGCAAAATTGACAGGGGCTGGACTCTGCAGCACGGTCGGGCATTTAATCACACTGACCGCATCGTTCAGGTGGGGAGTACCTTCAAAAGGTCTTTTGTCACAGCGGGTGTGACGGGCGCTGTATTGAAGTCCTCCATCGGGAGGCAGGACGATAGTGATCAATGTTTATGAAGAATGACAGAGCGTGACAGGCAGGGGCAAACCATCAGTGACAGGCAACGCATGGGGAGAATGAGGTGATGAAAATGAGGTTCGGGGACCTTTAGGAGGCCTCAGAAGGGCTCCAGTGGTTCGTTTAGGAGATTTATATATAGCACATGCAACATACTGAGCCTTTAATTCAAGTAGTTGCTCTTTGCTGAGGTCTTGTTATGTTTCTTTTCCACAGGAGTAAAAATATAAATCAAATCAAAAGTGCAAAAGAAAGTAAAAAATTATTTAATGCCATTTAAAGGTGTTAAATTTCAGTGAGTACAGTAAGATGAGCTAATACTGTAGGTGATGGAGTAGACTGTACAATAGGACAGTAACAGACAAGCCCAAGACTTTTCTCACAACTTTTCTCATTTGGCCTTTTTAGCAGCAGAAACCCCAAAAAACCTAATCATTTTCTAATTATACAGAGTTAGAAGAGGAGCTATTCTGGGCAGCTCTGGCTCTGCAAGTAAAAGTCTCATTCATATTTCCCATAGAAACACACAGCTGGAGAACTTCTACACCCAAACTCTCCAACTTAAATTATCAGTGCAAAATATGAACATGTAAGATAATACCTGGTTCATAAAAAGTCAAAGGTGCTAGGTTGTGTACATTTTCAGGGGAGAAGTTAACTATGCGCACCTCTAACTAGCTTCTTTTCCATGACAACAGCAGCAGAAACAAAGCTGAAATAATTGGTAATCATTACATAAAATTCTGATGTTTTATTTTTACCTCTGAATAGAGCCGGACTAACTGTTTCCCTATATTTCCATTCTTTATGCTAAGCTAACTGGCTGCTAGCTATAGAAAGCAAACAAGTATATTTACCAAAGTGTCAAACTACTCTCTTAAGTAAAAGTAGCAGCACAACAAAAATTCTGATATTTATTCTGTCTGTTGGGTAATTGCTTTATTATTATAGGCTATAATACAATTATATTACAATTGGAAATTAATTAAGATGGCTGCCATTAACTGGTTTATAATCAGTGGAAATTAGGTACAGTTGATAAAGTTTTGGGGGGTGCACTGTGTTCAGCCATTACAGTTAATAACAGTGGTTCCCTCGGGTATTTTCTCTAAACGGGAGAGAGTGAGAGGAAGAAGCCGGACCACAGCGCTGCCTCTGCACACACATACACACACTGACACACACACACATCGACTGAAACACTGCTGCTGCAAAGCTGCACCGACAGGAGGTTGTAAACTGACATGAAAGTGTTTGGACCTCGACTCCTGAACCGTCTGCATCCTCTTTGTTTGTTTCACCGGAGATGTGAGATTATTAACAAAGGATGAATGATGTTTTTTATTTTATTTATTTCTGGATGTCAGATCAGACAAAAGAATCTCTCCCCCTGAGACTACACGCTTATCTGAACCGGACAGAGTGAAGATGTCAGGTAGGTGCAGACTACAATAACAACCTCAACTCACTTTTCTACCATTTTTATCAGCAGGAGGGAGTTCAGCCTCCTCTACAACCTACCTACTACTACAGATTTCAAAGAGATGAATATATGATCAGAGGAAGATTTATAAAAATCCACTATATGAGGAAATGTGTTGTTAATTAGTCACCAACTGAAACATCATAATTTACACTATTATCGATTCGCCACTGAAAAAAATGCACTCCTAAGACATTTATAAAATATTATTATTAACTGAAATTTGGTTTGTTAATATTTGATTTTAGGGCTGCAACTATTTATTTTCATATCAATTAATCTGTTGTTTATTGTCAAGGTTAATTAACAGATTATATTTGCCTGGAGTGAGATCTTAAAGTGTCTTGTTTTGTCCAAAGAACAGCCCAAAACACAAAAATATTCATTTTATTATCACAGAAAACTAAGAAATCAGGAAATATTCATATGTAGAATCAGAAACGAAGTTGAACCCAGCTCAATTTTTAGTTATTCTGTTAGTATAATAACAATTATTTGCATTTTTCTAGCATAATTTTATAATTTCAACAAGTTATCCATGATCAAAATTGTTGCCAGTTAATTTAATGTTGATTAATTTGATTATCGAATCTAATGGTTTTATCTCCCTTATTCACAAATAAGTACATTTATATCCTGATAATATTCCTACTATTCCTACTGTGTCTTCTGCACCTCAAATAATATTCTTGCACTGATGTAGTTTCTCTGAGACATTTAGCTTATCAATATCAATATTATCGTCTGACTCTGGAAGAAATCAGAAACAGTAGTTTGACATTCAGCATCTTGATCAAAAAGCTGCTTATCAGTTGTTCTTTGTGTTGTTATCTTCCAGCCGATGCACTGTGTCCTTTACTCATGTTAATATGCATCCCGACCTTCACTGCTCCCACATACATCACTGTTCATCTTATAGACTCAGTTTTCACAAATCACTGTTTTCAAAAGTTCATCTGCTGCATATTGATGAGCCCGCACCTTGTTTAACGGCTCGTCATTTTCTCACAGGGACAAAATCCAGAGTGAAGGGACACACGCTATAGAGACATGCTATTATTATGATAATGCTGAACTTTACTGGCTTCCCCTCTGCGAGGAGAAGGAAGAGGGGAAATGGTGTAGAAGTATGACTGAATGGGCACTTGTTACATGACAGGACCGGGAAATTAACAACATAAAATTTATCCAAAGCACAGGGGAGGCTAGAGGAGCTGTCAGATTCACATTAACAGCATTTTTAAACAGGAAAGCAGCTAAATACAGAAAAAGAACGAAGAACTGACATTTTCTTTATCTCACCTTCTCTCTCTCCATCATTTTATCTCTTTCTCCCACACAGGTTTCTCCCAATAAGCCAAAAAGACATGCCCTCCAGCCCTGGATACATGATTATGACTGGCCCTCTCAAATTTCCTTCCCCTTTCTCCTCAGCTGTGCTGCACTTCAACATCTCATTTAGCTTGTATACTAAACCCTTGTGGCTCCTTTTGTGTTTGGATCTGGGTTCAGTTTTCTGCCGCTGTCAAGGTAAATGATGCACGATAACGTCCTGGGTAAATGAAGATGAAACTTCAGATGGGAGATTAGCCGTGCCCGTTCATTTGTTTAAATGAAGCCAGAAAAGTTGGATTTGGCTCAACTTTTCCTACAACTTAACGCAACTTGTCGTCACCCATTAAGCTTCTGTATCGGCAAATCAAATACATGCAATCACACAGTCCTGGTAGGAAACTTTCTCATGTGAACAGACTATTTCTTTGCTTTGTTTTTGCATCTGAGAAACCGAACTCGAGCTCAAACTGGACTTCCTGGATTGTTTTTCATGTCTCATCGATACCTGACTTCGCCCGCTAATGGGGGCCTCTCGTAGGTGTAGGTCACCCATAAAACCTCCTCCCTGTGGTTTTCTTTTCTTTCTGTGGCTCCTGTCGGTGATTATGACGGCACACGCTTGCCCTAAGATCTGTCACTGCACAGACAGGAACGGCATGGTGGTGCAGTGCACCTCGCGCAACTTGGAGACCGTCCCGTTGAACTTGCCCAAGGACACCGTCGTCCTCTTGCTTTCATCTAACCGCATCAGACACATACCGAGGGAGGCATTCACAGACCTCCACCGCCTCAGGGAGCTGGACTTATCTCACAACGCTATCGAGATGGTGGAGGATGGCGCCTTTCAGGGGATTTCTGAGGCCCTGCGGACACTGGATCTGTCAAACAACCACCTCAGCAGCCTCCCGAAGGATACATTTGCCAAGCTCCACGCTCGCGTCCGTCTGTCCCACAATCCCTGGCACTGTGAGTGCTCCCTGCAGGAGGTGCTGAGGGAGCTGAGGCTCGACCCAGAGACGGTGAACGAGGTCAGCTGCTACACATCGGTGCAGGAGGAGTACGTGGGGCAACCGGTGATCCAGGTCCTCGACTCGGGGATCAACTTTTGCAACTTCCACCACAAGACGACAGATGTGGCCATGTTTGTGGCCATGTTCTGCTGGTTCTCCATGGTGACGGCTTATATCATTTACTACATCAAACACAACCAGGAGGACGCCAGGAGGCACATGGAGTACCTCAAGTCGCTGCCCAGCACCTCCCACATCAGCAAGGACTACGACACAGCCAGCAGTGTGTTTTAGTGCGTTTGAAAAGAAGCAACGAACATGTTTACAGCATATGAGGATAAGTGACAGCTCCGCAGCAAGTGATAAAACTTTGCTGTGTGATATACACTGCAAGAGGCATAAAGGCTTCAGGAGGAGGTTTAAACAAAGTCTTGAGTTCTGGCTTAAAAGTAGCAACAGAATCTGTAAAACTTCCAGTTTTTTAAAAAGTGTGACCAGCAGGAAAACAGCTAATATTTAGATGTTCCCTTTCATGGAAACAAAAGGAGGCACATCATTATTTTCCCAAGCAGCTGTTAGGTTTCATGCATAAAAGCATCTCTAAGGTAAACTTCAAGAAGAAAAAAAAAACTAAATAGTTTTGCATACGTGGTTGAAGAGTTCACTGTGCATTCATTCACTGTTAGTGTCAAACATAGTTCAGTGAAATGAGATACCTGGAAAATAATCCCCACAGCTTCAGAGGAGGATACTTGAAGAGAAATATCACTGTTAAAAGTTGTTTTTGTGAGAGAGTTTCATGAAAAAGTAAATCCTGACTGGGGACGTTTTTTGTTTTTGTTTTTTGGTCAGAGTAGCAGAGAAGGAGGAAAAATATTTTAATGTATTAGCTGTTAAATTCTGTGTCAAAACTAGCTTCTGTGTGTTATAATAATCCATAAAAGGATCTAGACCAGTAGCAGTGGACCTTTCTAAACCTTTTCTGCTGCTGCTTCTTACATTTAAGGTGGAATTGCAAACACAAATTAAATTTTACACTTGAACACTTGTCACCTCACTTTATGTTTTGCTTCAAAAAGGTAATAACTTTGTCACCTTTGGGAGTAATTGATTCCTGTCATAGAAAAACCTTCATTAGATGAGCTTGTTTCGGATATTGAACAAATACTGTTGAGGTTTTTTTCCTTCTAAATGAAGTTACAGGCTTTTATAAATTGCTCTCATACAACATCTCTGAAGCTTAAGGTAGTAGACAGTAGTTTGTGAACCTCCTAAAGCAGTTTAAAGCATTGTGAATACGAAACGGATTTCAAAACAGATAAAACAACTTTAAGGCTTATTTTATCATCAACAGTTTGTGTACTCACGCGGTCCAAATGGAGTTGGATGCTGGTGCAGGTAAAAACGTTGCAGGAGTTTCAGTCAGCTTTCTGCAGATGGATCGCTCCCTTCCTCTTGTCCCCCGACACCTGAAATTAATTTGGGCATTTGGAGACCTTTCACAAAGTTTTAGCAAGAGCAAATCTTAACTTAATAACCAGAAAATGTATGTGTGTTTAGGATTTTGGTGCATCAAGAGAAGTCTCCAGTTTGGTGCTATTAAATTGTTCCTCAAACAAACAAAAACATGTTGGAAATGAGACATTTATGTTTGTTTCATGTATTAATTTGAGGAACATTAAAGTCTCCTCGTCAGTCCAAACAGATCTATGTTTTTTGTCTCTTCAGTGAAAGCTTGAGTGATATTTAAACATCACATGCTAATGATTTATTTGCCAAGTCTGTTTCTATTGCACTTTGTTTTTATCAATACACTATCTTAAAACATAAAAACACTTATTTTTTTTATGTCCTGACAGTAAATGTGTATAAACAGCTTCATCAAATCATCCATAATAAAATACACAGTTTATAAAAGCCCTCCAGTGCGACATGTTTTCTAATCCTATCAGCAAGACAACTCCCAATATCACCTTTCTAATGTCAGATACACACTCACTTCACTTCACTTGTGAATGTCTTCCTGGAGAGACATGTCATCCGCCATTTTTGTGCACAAGCCTGAAATTGCAGGCGCACAAAACATGGTAGAAATTCTAATTTTAATAATAAAAAAAATAAATAATAATAAAAAAGGGACAATAAGGCCTTTAGTTGGAGCTTTTGAGTGTAAAACACCACGGCCACAAATCTGAACCAATTCTGCAGTGATATGAGGATCCTAAAATGCTTTCCACAGATAAAATCAGGAGACTTAGAGCTTTCAAACAATGCAGAATTTGTCACAGTTGTGTTGAGACTGAGTCCAGTACCAGGACCAA
This sequence comes from Lates calcarifer, assembly GCF_001640805.2. Classification (NCBI taxonomy): domain Eukaryota; kingdom Metazoa; phylum Chordata; class Actinopteri; family Centropomidae; genus Lates; species Lates calcarifer. Next base: position 2,912,017 of record NC_066854.1, read on the forward strand.
AACATACCTGAAATAGAGCTACCAAAACCAAGCTTCCACGGTGTATTTTAAAAGGTCACTTGAATGTAATCATACAATGTTTTTAGGTATTTCCTAAAGTGATTAAAGTGATTGTTTTCTTTGGGAAGACTGTTTCCCCATTTAGTAGTTTTATTACAGTCCCAGGTTTTTGATTTAGAGCAACAGACCAAGTGTATTTCTTAATCACAGACATGACAACTGCAGCTTCATGCCAACTCAAGTCGATTTTCCAGTGGCTGTATTCACACCAAGCTCCTGCCCTTTCATGGGTCTGTGAGAATCCCATCCTGTCACTCAGTAAGTCAGATACTGCTGCCTCACTATGTCTTATCACAAAAAAGCACTGTATTTATTCCTCTCTGTCCTTTCTGGAATTTATAATAACACAAAACTCTTTTTTCTCCTGCTGGGAAACTAGAAATGTTTGTTATCAGTGAGCTTGTTTGGTGGAGAAATATTTGAATCCTGCTTTGAATTCTGTATTTATTTTATTCCTCACAATAAGACCCTGTTATTTATTCCTCCAGATTACTGTGAAAAATACCCACAGCTCCAAATATGGATGCCATATATCTTCAGCTGCATAGATCTGGATGAGGCAGAATATTAATATGTGTCTTGCAACCCAAAAATAGTTTCATCCAGCTAACAGTTCAAATCCATAAATCTAATGAGCCTTTGTAGGAAGCATTACGAAGGGCTGCTCATTTAGTGTCTTACTACAGTGTCCATTTATATAATCAACTTGATTCATCAGTTTGTTCTCTCTCGATGCTAAAATTGTGACCTGTCCTCTAGCATCTATCTCTCTCCCAGCACAGAACACTTCATATATTTTGTATACTATCTAATCCTGACCTTGTAGTCTCTAAAACTCAACCTCTCCCTGCTGTCAAACGGACACCACATTAATTACAGTCCACGTTACTCTGTCTTACGAGTCCTGAGGGCTGTGGCGTACGTCATAATGAATTGAATACTGTTAATTAAGCCGGATACAGTTGAGGTCAGTGTGTCTTCCCCTAAGTTTAAGTTCACAGTGGCATTTCAGTAGCGTTACTTAAGCGCTATAGCGAAATCAGGAGAGTATTCCACATCTGCAGTTTCTTTAATGCCTGGGCAGTGTTTTGACTCACCTGGGTGAAACACAGGGAGGTTGCTGACTTTTTAAACAGACACCAAAATGACCTCTGCTTACTATCAGGTTCAAAAACCCCTATTAGTGCTTTCTCTGTGCTCTTACCTCCAAACAAGGGAGTAGAGACTCTTGATTGTCTGACATTGGTGTGCAATTTAGACGTATTTTGCTGTTGCAAACCAGAGAATCTGCTCCCTGATGTTTGTCTTGCACAATCACTGCATAAATGACTCACTCCTAAACTCACCCCCCCCAGGCTGTTGAATATTCAAGTGCCTGTATCGCTGAACACACAGCTTTCATACAGAAACATAAAAGATGTTTAGACAACAACACAGACGCACAAAAAGCAGCTACAAGACAGTGAGACACTCCCTTCATTGTATACTGTGTTATACAGTGCGTATAAGTCATTAGATTGTTGGTAAATGTGCTGTTTTATTAATGTATTATTCAGTATTTTTATTTACTCCAATCCATCACTGTGTCGTTGATTTATGATGTGCATTTGCCAGCTTAAAACAGGTAGAATAATACTCCCTTGTGGAGGTTTTTCACTTGGACAGTATTTACAGATTCCCCCGGAGGCCTTGCTGTGTCTTCACTCATAAACAACGACCTTCAGTAAAATAGAAAACGTCAGGAGGTGAGTGTGTATGCATTGTAGTTTCAGTTTCTCTCTAATTGCTGTTTACAGCCAGTTGGGTTCAGGGCTCTTTCAAGGTAAATTAATTCTTGAGCGTCTGTTGAATGAAATTCAAAACTATTACCAAGGGACCTACACTGAGCAATGAGGAGCAACTGCAACATGTGGTCTCATCGAAATCCACTTGAAGGCTGATTGACACAGCAGCATCACCTCTGCATCGATAGAAAAACAGCTTCAACTTTCTACTTAAGTCTCAATCAATTGTTGGACCAAAATGTTTAAAAGCTAGCTAGTTGAGGAGTAAGAACAATCATAGACATGTGACCATGTGGCCTAATGGACAAGGCGTCTGACTTCGGATCAGAAGATTGAGGGTTCGAGTCCCTTCGTGGTTGAAACACATAATGCAGCAAAGCTTGAAAACACTGCACCTTTTTCTGTACAGAAACAAATATACTGGAGAATACCACTACTTTTTAGAGCCTGTGCAACCTCTCTGTAAGTTGAACTAATTCCCCCAAGTCATTGAGTCCACAGCAGGCCGGTTAGCTCAGTTGGTTAGAGCGTGGTGCTAATAACGCCAAGGTCATGGGTTCGATCCCCCTACTGGCCAGTCTTTAATATTCACGGAGGAATAGACCAAATATTTAATACAACACCAACAGCATTTTGCTCAATCACACCACCTCCTACCTGTGAAGTGAGTTCCCCGTTATTTCAGCCAATTCCCATCCACAAACATCACCGTGAAAGATGGTTACACCTGACTGAACAACCACATTAGAAAAAAAATGGTGAAAAAAAGGCTGGAGAACAGGCCGGTTAGCTCAGTTGGTTAGAGCGTGGTGCTAATAACGCCAAGGTCATGGGTTTGATCCCCATACTGGCCAGTAATCTGCAACTAATAGGAAAAATTTTCCAGGCAACAATTGCAAAATGCAAATTTTGGCCCCTACAACATCTTGCATCACCAAAGTTTTAACTGTAGGCCTGAAGAAATTAAATTAAAATGTAAAAACATGACACAGTCTATCATCAATGAAAAGCATCTTCACCTTTTTAATAAATAATTCAACTTCAACAACCAATCACAACCTCCCATGTGACCATGTGGCCTAATGGATAAGGCGTCTGACTTCGGATCAGAAGATTGAGGGTTCAAGTCCCTTCGTGGTTGAAATTTACATCCTGTCTTTCTCTGGGTGCTGCATAGTTGTTGGAAGCATTATTGAAACAACTCTGACTACTATTAAGGTTGTGTTGATGCAAAGTTGAGAAAACAGTGGTAGTTTTACTTCACAGAAACAAATATATTGCGGAATTTCACTATCTTGAGCTACGTCCTCTTTACAGACACCACCCTGGTGATAACAGCTGACAAAATATCCAAAAATCATCTACAACATCCAAACCGTAGGTCCAATGAAAGGTGATGATTGCACCCATGTGACCATGTGGCCTAATGGACAAGGCGTCTGACTTCGGATCAGAAGATTGAGGGTTCGAGTCCCTTCATGGTTGGAAGTTTTACCCTACATATTGCCTTATCTGATGTTGGAATCATTTCTCCTGCTTTAGTCAACATCATAGGTGCAACACCTCCAGCTACAAGGGTCAATACATTTGAAGTGTTGACACAAACACTTCTGACAGAAACAAATATACTCACACCAAACTGGTGGTCACAGCTGACTAAACACCCAAATAAATCCAAAGCATCCAAACCATAGCTCCATTGAAATGTAGTAATTACCACAAGATTGCCAGAAGAGTGGGGGTTCAAATCCTTTTATGTTGCCAGCAATGTGTTTGTGATTGACACAATAGCACTGCCTTCAAAATGGCACTGGAACAGAGCTTTAAATGCTGAACTATGACTTTAGCATAATGATTTTTCAAAGCTGGCAAAACATTACACAGGGAGAATGACAGTTTTTGATGAAGCATGTTTGCTGCTTAACTGAGCATCACACAAAAAGCACCTACTGTGCCCAATGAAGTACCTTTGGGATAAGAAACTGCAAATAACTGAGTTCACTTTGCCTCTCAGATTAAAAAAGTTAGAAATGCTGGCTTCACTCCTGCAGTCTACAAACGTGTGCTACCTTTAGAAACAGCACTTGTGTGGCTGCTTAAGCAGCTGTCACATCATTTAAACTTCATTTACAAACATAAAGTGAAGTATATGATCAGCCCACTAATTAAAACACATGTACTGGAACATCTGTTCAGCAGTGACTGGACATATGTTGTTGTGGAGAAATCTTAAAGATGATTTCTTATTTTGGGGCAGTAAATATAATGGAGAAAACCCTGTCAAAGTCATGCCCAAACTAATATGACACCACTGAATCTTAAGTGAACTCTGTGTTTTGATTTACCTTAATTTAAATTCCCTTCCCAAATCTGCTCTCAGCTCCAGACCTGCTCTCAGTCTATAAAAAAGCAAATGTGTCTCTGTCACACTGACATCTTACAATACTTATGCACAAACATACACACAAACAACCACACACACACACACACACACACACACACACACACACACACACACACACTCTCACGCCTCACCTCTATCGGTCAGAGCTGATGCATTGCGCAGCACCTTCACGGATCACTGTTCAAGGTTCAAGCATCTGCAGGACAGACAGAGAATGAAAAGGATGTTTATACAGAGGTGCCCTTACGTCGTGACCTGTCTGTCTATCTCACAATCTTTCTCTCTTTCAACACAGTAAAACTTAAGGCTAACTTATTAGTGTTACTTTCTAGAAATTTTTTTTTTAAAGCTGTTCATACAGTGTGATGTGAATTACTCTGCAGTGCAGAACGCACAATATGGTGTCTGATGCGTTGTTCACCAGGTGAGACACATTTCAGCAATACAGCAAAATGACAGGGAAGCTACTTTTAGTTTCAAAGTAAATTGCTAAAGATATAAACTAAGTATAGTTTTATTGCTGGTGTTATTCCTCTTGCTGACAGCACAGCCAGAAGTGCTTCCTCTCCAAGGAAGAATTAAATTAAATTTTCTCCTCCTTTCTCAGCAGGGGGAATAAGGTTGTTTCCTGTTAAATTTATCCCTGTAAATTACCTGACCCAAGGCAGATCTATCATTTAGTTTTTCAGCACGAACAGGATTTAAGAGAGAGAAGTTGTGCCTATGTGTGTTATTATTTCACACAAGTCATAGAGCTAAGCATTTGTTGTTTTTGAATGATAAATGCCTGATGTTCTTCAAGGGGATTAAACAATTTTTAGGTTATGTTAATCCATACTAATACTTTTCCTTATTATGTATTTCAGTGCACAATAACGCTTATTTTTGTTGTTTGTTGGGAGGTGAGTTTCAGAAAGGTGTGTACAGCAAAACACCATAACATTAACTAAACAAAACATCAACTAAACAAATTAGCTCGACAAAACACCATTAGCTAAACAGTAACAAAACAAACGAACGTTAGCAAGACATAAGAACGTTAGCGTTAGCAAGAACATTTAGCTAAACAAAACAGCATTAGCTCAACAAGAGAACGTCAGCTAAACAAGTTCGCACGTTAGCATTAGCAAGAATGCTAAAACAAAAAAAAAGTTTTGTTAGCTAAACATGAGAAATTTAGCGTTTGCAAAGCGTCATGGAAAGTGACGCTAAGCAAAAGAGTGTTAGCAAAACACATTAGCACGTAACATTAACATGTTAGCTGTAACGAAGGGATAACATTTTTTCTCATGAAAACAAACTCACCGTCAGTAGTTTTGCAGCTTGAATTTTCAGTTTCAACACAGCTACCATCATTTGAGGGGAAAGGTGACTCCCCTTAAAAAGTTTACACGGTCATTTAATAAGTTTATTAGGGTAATTAACCTAATGGAGTGTTTCCCAGTGGAGCCCTGACTGTTAAACTGCCCTACAGTGTTCCTGCTGCAGTCCTGCTCTCACACACCTGATTCAATTTAATTTTGATTAAAATGTGCCCTCACTAATTGAATCACGTGCTGAAACAGCTACCAACCACTCACATTGAGGTATTGAAATACATGGTCCCATTGAGTTTTCTTGATGTCTCCTTTCTTTACAACGTTTGCCTCTCAGGTTTTTGACTCTCCAAACATGTACTCACTGGAGACATTCATTTCCACTGAGATTGTCTCTGATGATAGACAACAATAGGGTGAACATATAATATACACACGCAATGACACATGGCTGGAGAAACAAACTAAACCCTGCAATGAATACAAATCCCCCTTTAGGATATTCATGGAGCACATAATGTTTTGTGGTGGCCATCTGTTCTCCAAAACTGCACACGCTGGGACAGGCATCACATTTCTTTTTCTATACATTTATCTTTCCATTCAGGATGCATTCTCTCGGCACATTTTAGTGATTTAATCCACGTGTAAGGCAGCAGAGAAGCAGGAAGAGGTCAAACAAGGAGACAAACAAAGAATAGTCCCTTCATGTTGCAACAGAAAGTTGAAAGATTCCTGCCGAGGGGTCTTTCAATTTAGGATGCACTTTTGAAGGAAGATGCAGTGCCAGGGTTTAGAGAGGAGAGTAATTCTCTATCATTGTGTTGCACAGGAGTTTGTGGGTGAACACGCTGAGAGGGGGCCGCTCAGTTCAGGATGAATTCTTGAAGATATGAAGCATTTGAAATGTGTTTTTCTGTGTGTGTGCAAGAGAAAGAAGGAAAGAGATGAGGCCGATAAAAAAAAAAAAAAAAAAAGGATGAATGAATTCTGCTCCCTGACAAGTCTTGTGATTCAGGATGTATCCTCCAAGGTGCAGGTTTTTAAATTTATGTGTTTGCATCTGTGACAAGAGAGACCCAGTGGCCTCCTAAACCAGGGATTGTGGGTTTGAATCCCAATCTGCAGCAGAGGTGTGCTGGCTCTATAACCCAGAGGTCGATGGATCAAAACCATCCTGTGCTAGAAACTAACCACTTTTACTCTGGTGTGATTGTCCCAAAGTATCATGTTCTTTTCTCCCGCAGTGGTAAGAAGAATATGTCATATACAGTAGCTTTAGATGATCAAACCTAAAAATGCAATAGTAACCTTTGATAAAATAGATATTTAATTCAGAGGAGCTTGCAGCTTTAATCTGACATTTCAACCTGTATTTCTATTGTTGCAGGCAGCTAGGGACAACATGTTTGGGTACTGCACATTCATCCCAACATGCCTGACATTTTAAATGTGCTGTTTTGAAGGAACAAACTTAAGTGGTTTCCTGCCTCTTTGGGATGCAGACCCTCAAAAGAGAAGATATGTTTGTTTTCTTCCCTTTTATCCCTTTAAAAATCTTGCGACTGCTCAGATTTATCTAATCTAGGACCCTGCGTTTGGTCCCTACCCCCAGGTTGGATACCACTGACATACTTATTTAAATATGTTTTTGTTTTTTTCCGCAGCCCTTTTCCATTAAGATTTAGCACAAAGACAGAGCTGCAGAGGCTGGTCTTGAACCAGTCAGTGCCCTCAGCAACCCATTATAACCCATGGCTGGGGAGGTCATTTATCAGAAGCTGCTGCAGCTGCTGAACTCAGGAGCACACAACAAAGAGCTTCTTCATATCTGTAAAGGAAAAGTTAAAAACAACTATATCACAGCTAAGTGTACCTTAGCAGAGTGAAACGTTTAGTCCCCCTGGGGCTTCTGTACGTACACTTAATCTTTTCCTCCTCTGCTGCCCTTGGGTCAGAGGATTGTCTTTGCAGAGTAGCAGAAAAAGTCTTAACTCAGGGGGTTTCCGAGCTCCAAATTGTGTGAAAATGTTTAGATAAAGCTGACATTACTGCACCACTGCCAGGGTTTTTATATCTTCTTTCACCCCTTTCAAACCTGTAAGTCAGGAAAATATTATGCTTAGTTACAGTATGCCAAGGTAAAGTACAATTTAAGTTAGGTTTAGTTTAGTTTTTAGTAGTTAGTTAAGTTAGAATCGAACAAAACAACAGCAAATCTAAGAAAATCAAACATAAAAACCAAGATATTAGCTACTAAAGACAGGTATTTTTCAATATATTCTACAGAAGTGCACCTTTACCTACAGAGCTGTAATTGCGCATCCAAATAGCATCGATTGAAATCCAACTTGATCCTCTTTGACTTGTCTGGATGTCTCAGGATTTGCATTCTCATGCTGAGAAAAACCTTTAGGGGGGTCTTCGAAGTCAAAGGCACGGACCAGAGATTTTTAACAAATGTATTCTCTCTGAGATATGCTCAAACCTTAAACAAATAAATAAATAAATGGAAGGTCTTTGCATTGCTCTGATACCACTGGACTGTGTCTGCGGGTATGTTACGCTGGCTTCAGCTGCAGGCAGAAGGAGGCAAGCCGAGTCTATCAGCCTTAAAACTTGGCACAATTACGGATGCATAGCTGAGCAAGCAAAGGATACCCCATATAACAATGCTGTGTTTGCAAAGTGACAAAATAAAGCAATAAAAGATCATCATACTAAAAGCATCAATGAGTTATTATTATTATCTATCATATAGGCTGAGTGCAACACAAGAGTCATTACTATCTCTGAAGCCGATATATGTGACTGATCTTTTCTGGTTAACTATAGAGCCCATGGATGAGATGATTTGATTAATTTACTGCATTAATTATCTCTGGCACAGCTCGAAATACACATGAAGGAAAGTCCAGAAGGTCTGAGCTCCATTTCTTCTCCCTCATTTATATATTTAACACAAGAACTCTATACTTGTGAACTGCAAGAGTTTAAAACATATCAACAAGAACAAATATTATTCTCTTGGATGAAGTGACAGTTCTGCACAAACCTGAGCAGCTGAATGCAAAAGACAGGAGCATCAAGTGCAAATATAAACCCACGTACTGATAAAAATGCTAATTTTCCTCCATCAACCTGTGTATTAGTTGTTTATAACCTGAGACCAACACTCACACCAGCACAGTCTTATCCAAACAAACAATGTGTAGTTTTACTTTGAGTTCACTGTAAAAGTGCACCTTTATATACACGTCAATTTTAATTCGTGTAGCACCTGTGATCTGGCATGAAAAAGGAAAAAAAATATAGAAAATGCTTCAGAAGCACGGTCAAACGTCACTTTGTGAGTGTTAGCAAATTGATTTTCAGATATTTTCAATGAGAAAGTGAAGGATCAGTGTTGACTCAGGGTCCTCAGAGGATCAGGATTTATGAGCTAAAGATGAATGAGGCGAAATAAAAGAGAACTTTAAAAGTTTCCGTGCACAATTAACCTCATCTGTTTATATAAATACTTAGAGATATTAATATCAAAGAGCGTCACTGAATTTGTAAACAACCAGGTCTTTCTTCCCTTTTCCCTTTACTACACATGAAGGTCCTCTGTAGTCTGGTGGTCCAGGAGGGAGCAGCGGTCCTGCTGCTCCTGGACAGAGTTAATGGACGGCCCCTGGCTGGAGAGGGAGGGCGGGGTTGCCGAGCTGCTTTGACTTAGCTGTTCCCGAGCTCTGGCGGGGAGAGCCGGGCTCCGCCGACGGCCATCCAGCCCCAGATATGTGCTGATCTGAGACGATCGAAGGCTCCTCATTTGACCCTGTGCGCGCACCTCGTACAGCTCCACAGAGGTTTTCTTGTACCTGGAGGAAACAGACGGTTATTACCTTCTCCTCTGAGTGCAAGTGAGGTATAATAAGATGAAAACGTATCATGAAAGTCAGTCGACTCTAATGAAGGGGAGAGAGAAGTCACAGGATATACCAGGGACTCACATTCTCAGCAGTAAGGACGACAGAACCACAGAGACGGACGAGGCGGCCATTGCAGCTGAACCCATCCAGGGTTGCAGTACCAGACCGACAGGCATGAACACACCTACAACACAACAGAGAAGTTAAAGCTTTGTGTAATTTGTGCAGCTGTGGTGTGTTTCAATGTAGTTTTTTAAAGTTTACGTAACAAAGTCTAAGTTTGCTCTGTGTCCACATGGTACCAGTATGGACAAATCATTTCCTTTCTTTGTAAACACTGACATCACTTTTCACAAGATTTTTAACCATGTGTTGAGGCACAGATCACATGTTTTAATGCTTTGATTATTTATATTTTAATGTGAGAAGACAGCAAATTGAATAGTCTGCTAGAATTAAGTGTGGAAAAGACAAAAATATAACTTATAACATTTTTTGTTGGCTTGTCAAAGTTTTCTTGAGGTTGTGCTTGTGGAGTTTGCGTTCATGACTAGGATTTAAGTTTTAAAAAAGACAGACTGAACAGCTTCCAAATGAACAAACACAACTCTGGCTGCAGCTTTGCTATGTGTCCTCCAATTTGATATTTGGGAAGTTTTACTGCTGAGTTTTATCTCCCTGCCTGATTAATAAAAAAGGTGATCTGCTGTGTTGGTGATACAGTATCTTGTTGCTGTTATAGATCTGATTCCTCAGGAGTGAGTCAGTGTATGATCAGCCTGTACCTGCAGCGATTGGTATTCCTACAAGGTTGTAGATGAGAGCGAAGACAAAGTTGATCCTTATCCTCCGCACCGTCTTCTTTGACAGCTCGATACTCGCCACCACATCCAGCAGGTCATTCTAGACGGTGTGAAAACCTTCAGGTCAGGTGGTGTAAACGTGTTGTTATATCTCTGCACAGACTGGCAGTTACAGTGGGTCACCTACTCTGATCAGGACAATATCCGCTGCCTCAATAGCCACATCTGTCCCCGTGCCGATAGCGATGCCGACGTCAGCACGGGCGAGAGCGGGTGAGTCATTAACGCCGTCTCCCACCATGGCAACTCGCCGGCCTTGCTCCTGCAGCTCTTGAACTTTAGCCACCTTATGTGACGGCAGCACCTCAGCGAACACCTTCCTGATCCCCACCTGAGTTCAACCAAACTTCCAGGCTTTTTATTTCATTAATTCAGGTGCTTTTCTCTCAGTATTTAAAAAAAAAAAGATTTTACCTGTGCGGCGATAGCTTTGGCTGTGCGTCTGTTGTCGCCTGTTATCATAACCACCTCAATGCCCATGCTGTTGAGCGTGTACACCGCTAACGCTGACTCTGCTTTCACTGTGTCTGCGATAGCTATCATGGCGCAGAGCACACCTGCAGACAACACACGTAACAGACGATGACTGCAGCAGTAAAATCTATAAAAGATCGGAGAACGAGAAAATAGTTTTATCCTCACCGTCTATTGCCACCAGGATGGCCGTCTGCCCTTTGGTCTCATGGCTGCTCATGGCGGCATCAACATCTGCTCCAATGTGGTGACCGTTCCTCCTCATCCACTCTCTGTTTCCAATCAGGACTGAGTAAGACAAGCCTTCACCTACATTTTAGGATCACAGAAGTGAAAATTACATGAGTAAAAATGATCTAGGACAAGGAGATGACATCCAGTTAATTCACACCTTAAAGCGGCTACATCCATATTAGACCATTAAACCCATTAAACCCCTTAATATATTATAATCCATTTAAAAATGTCTTAAGTTATAAATGAAGGTGTAGATTAATGGTTTTACCCCTTTGAATCCCTCAGTGAGCCTATTAAATACCTAAATACTGTATGAGAATTTCCTAAAATATAATTAATTTGCACATTAAAGTATTTCAGACAACTGAAACCAAAATATCGACCTCAATATAATCTTAAATTAAACTGACAATTGATGAGATTGTCAAATCTTTAAAATTAAAATTAAGGCTAATGTCATGTACCACCTAAGCTCTACTTAATCTTTTAATCAGGGGCTTTTAAAATTTGTGATTGTTTGTTTTCTTTTCAAATTAATGGACAAATTTAGGGCTTGTTAACAACCTAGATTTAGTTTGAAGTGTGTGCTGTGTTTTCAGGGGTAGTAAAACTTTGATTGTTCAGCTAAGAGGCTGTACTTTAATGTATTCACCACAGGAAAGATAAAGGCTCCTCATTGACTGAAGGCAGACAGTGATTACATTCAAACAAAGTGGGAATCAGTTAAATAAACCCTCCAGATTTAAAATCAACAAGTAAACACTGTGTATGACTCTGAGTTGAACCCCAGGAAAGTGAAAACCATCAGACCTGCAGACGGGGCCTCGACAGCAGAGAGCAGGCTGCTTTCGTCTGTGGTTGCTCCTGGAAGCAGGAAACGCTCTTCACTCTGCTGCTGCAGCAGATGATCTACATTGGACACCCGGCAGCTGATCCCACAGCCAGGCACCGCCTGGAAGTCCTGGCAGTAGCCCAGGACGTCACAGCCCAGCTCCTGGTACATGCACACAGACGACAGTACTGCTAATTTTACCTGGATACAAACAGTTAATGAAGCTAAATGGCTTCCTCTCCCACCTCTTTGCAGTGTTTAGCGACCGCCATGCCCAGCGGGTGCTCGCTGCTGGCCTCAGCCGTGCCTACCACCGCCAGGATCTTTCTCAGGGGCATGCGGGCCATCTCCCACAACACCAAAACACGAGTCACCCGAGGCACGCCATTTGTAATCGTGCCGGTCTTATCGAACATCACCACACCGATCTGAGCAAGCAGCAAAGACAAATTAAATGTAACAATATCACAGTATTGTAAAACTAAAGAACACAAACATAGGTGGAAGCAGTTACACAGGAGAAGAGAGTGTGCCTGTAATGAAGCAGTAACTTCTGACGCCACACAGTGGCGCTAGTTAATTAGAACAGAGATAGATTAGATGTTAAAATATCCAGAACTCCAGACTCCTGACCTCAGTGTGTGGGAAAATACACTTTGTTCTCATTGATCATGCAGTAAGTGAGAAGATCAACAAGAATCAATTACACCAGGAGGATGGTATGCTGCACATCTACATACCAGGACAAACTGCAGCCACTTTGTTTTTCTACCTTTAATGGCAACATTGATGCCATGAATGAATCAATTCACCCATCAAATATTTGCCTAAGTTAAAATAACACAGCTGCCACATTAGTTTGATGTTTTTACGAGTGAGTCACTTATATCTCATGTAACTTACAACAATATTGGTGTTGTTCTCTTCTTGTTTCTGCACAAGTAAATCAAAGAATAAATATGACAAAAGCTTGAGTTATGCACCTGATAATCTTGTTGTTTGCTGTTGTAAAATAAATAAATCTAATTCAACTTTTATTTGGAAAATGGAATCATTTTGCCCTCTTCCTCTAACTTTTCTGTTCATGCTCATTATGTAACACTACAAACATCCTGAGTTTCAGTCAGTATAAAACAAAACTAAGAATTCATTATTAATTATTAACAAATTATTAAATGTTAAATTGCTAACAACAACAGTTAAGTAAATGAAAGTGCGTTGCCTTATGGGCCATCTCCAGCGGCTCGCCTCCTTTGATCAGGATTCCGTTCTGAGCTCCGACACCTGTTCCCACCATGACGGCTGTTGGGGTTGCCAGCCCCAGAGAGCAGGGGCAGGCGATGGACAGAACAGTAATGGACGCCTGGAAGGCAAAGCGGACGATAACTTCCGCCTTGGATATGTTCTGGTTATAACCCTGCGAGGAGGAAGTTGTGAAAGTGATATGAAAATAAAAATAACCTCTCTCTCTCTGTGTCATACGCTTTTGTCCACGTGTGAAAACATTTTTGTGCGCACCTACCGGGAAGTTTTCCTTCACAATATCAAAGTCGACAAACCCGACCGCCATCCAGGCCACCAGTGTGAGCAGAGAAACGATAACTATGAAGGGCACAAAGTACCCACTGAGCCTGTCTGCAAACTGCTGGATGGGGGCCTGAGCAAACACAAGAGTGAAGGAGAGTGAACTGTCAGCTCTTATCAGAACTAAACTAACTAAACTTAACCACTTTCTTTATTATATTTTTTGCCTTTGAAACAAGTGAAAAAAATTCTAAGAAACTTTTTTTTGTGAATGTTCAGTGTCAATTGTCATCTTCCTAATATAGGTGCATGGATTTTCCTTATTTCCTCTTATTTAATCTTTATCTCAAGACACTGATCTCTAGGAAATATCTGAAACTGCATTAAGAGATTTAAGAATTTGCTTATTTTCTCGTTTTATGAAAAAAAACAGGATTGAATGTGGAATATATTAGATATTAAAGGTCTAAAGTGAATGTTTTTGTAGTCCAAGCAGCAAAAACTGTGTTTTCATTTGTGAAAATCTTGACTTAAATATAAAAAGGGTTTTATATACTTAGAAAAAAACTCAGAATTTCCAAGATTAAAGTCGTATATTTATGTAAAAATGTGGATATTCTCTGGGATTAAAGCAGTAAATTTACCTACAATGACCCAAATACACTGTTGTATTCCAAAGATCCAATGCACCTGTCATTAACATTTTATGCTTTTATGTTTAAATTGTCAGAATCTGCCTCCCTACCTTGGAGGTCTGGGCTTCTTCCACCAGTTTGACTATCTGAGACAGAGTTGTGTCTGCACCAACATGAGTAGCCTCCACCAGAAGAGAGCCATGAGCGTTGATGGAGCCGGCGATCACCAAACTGCCCACCTTCTTACTAACAGGCATCGGCTCACCTGGTAGAGATAGGAGACACAGACGGCAGGAAAAATAAAGTTAGCAAAAATTACAGGCCTTTGTGTTAATGTTTTACAACTGTTACATCCTCCTACCTGTGATCAAAGACTCATCTGCCATGGAGCTTCCCTCAATCACTTTCCCATCAACGGGGAACTTTCCTCCAGGGACAACCTTCACAATGTCGCCTCGCTGGACCAGCTCCACCACCACCTGCTCCTCACTGAAGTCAACAAATGTATCTACAGTTACACTCTCTGGTGTCCATCTATTGTGTTGTGTTTTTATTTACTGTATCTTTTGTCCCACCTGATAATGGAGTGGTCAGATCCCAGAGTGACCACAGTGGCATCAGTGGCTTGAAGTGACATTAGCTTTGCCAAGGCCTCTGAGGTTTTACTCTGCAGAAATGGCGACAAAACAAAGTACTTAAAACCTGTAGTAGCTTTGTAGTACTTTTTGCTTTGTTGTACATTATATATGCTGAATTCAGACTTGTCAGCGGTTGTGAATTATAGCTTGTATTTAAGGGTGATTCAAGATGCTATCTGGTCAGTTGTTGGTACAGCAAGGTCACTAGCAAGTCTCATGATAAAATTTAATCCGGTCTTATGATTGTGTTACAGCAGCTGATGTACAGTTAATAATCTACAAAAACTCATGACATGACCCATATCCCAGGCTGTTAAAATGTCCACTGATGAGTCATCAAAACATTACAATAAAGGCTCAGTTGATGCAGATTTGTATAATGAATAATTGAAGTTATGCCTTTGTGGTGACATGGAAGCTTACATAGAATTATAATGGAAAAAACAGAAGGTGATTTCAGTCAGTCAGTGTTAATGCTGATCTTCCACAATTTAACACACTCCTAACATCACTTATTTTTTTCAGCAAAAGAATAGTACATCATTCAGTGAAATATGCTTAATTATTTCCAGCCAAGAGTTAGATTAGAGAATCAATATCACTCATGTCTACAGAGCAAATACAATATGAAGCTCCTTGGTTAGCTTAGCCTAGCACAAAGACTGGCAACAGCTGGAAAGAGCCTTATTTTTACCTTTGCAACATGCTCCAACCATCGCCCCAGAGCGATGAACACAAACAGCATGGGTGGAGTGTCAAAAAAGGTGACGGGGCTCTGGCTCGCTCGCTCGCCCATGGCTACGATGAGGACAACACAGGAGTAGATGTAGGCAATAGAGGTGGCCAACACAATCAGGACATCCATGTTGGCTGTGCGGTGTTTTAACGAGCGATATGCCTGGATGTAGAAGTACCGACCTCCGAAGATCTGCAGGGAGTGAAGACAGGAAAAATGGCCGCCAATCAAACATATAAGGTATATTTATTATCAATTTATTGACCTGTAGAATCACAAAAGACAAAACCAATCACATGTACATTCTTGCAGAGAGGAAACACGTAACCATTTCTGATGCACAATGTGAATTTAGCAATAACAAACTCTTAAAAAAGAACCAACAAGGTCACCTGTTCTCTTACCTGCACAGGTGTACACAGCACAAAAAAGGCCAGGTTGAGGAGGGAGAGGCCCGGCAACAGGTTCTGCTCCTCAGGCATGGAGCCTCCATGTTCATGGTGCTGACTGTCCATTACCATCATGTAAATCATGAGGCCCATGACAGGCAAGCCAAAAACAAGGCTGAGCAGGAAGGAGTTCTTCCACCTGCAACATTCACAGAAATGAGACACTGTAGTGATTTTGTCTCTCACCTTTTGCCTGTTTTTCTGCTGATTTCCAGATGTATGAAAGGCAACAGCAACCTAACACAACACTTGACTAGCACTGACAGCTGTAGTCATTGTCTGATGGTGTCCATTGTGGTCTGTGCAGGCTACACAAAGGGCCTCATGGGGACAAATCCTTCCAGCTATTGTCACTAGGGGGATTTGTGTTTTAAGAAAGTGATATTGTATATGGAGTGAGGGGTGTGTTGTAGCCCCAGTGGCCTAATGGATAAGGCACTGGCCTCCTAAGCCAGGGATTGTGGGTTCGAGTCCCATCTGGGGTGGTTTCCAGCAGAGTGGCGCAGCGGAAGCGTGCTGGGCCCATAACCCAGAGGTCGATGGATCGAAACCATCCTCTGCTAGAAAGTCGTTCTTTTATCTTGCAGTGAGAGAAACAGTCGTGATATTTTTTTGTCTTTCACAAGAGTCACTGTGTCAAATACAGCAATCATAGCGCCATAAATTCTTGCCACATCTTGATAGAGGAGACTGGCAAAAAACTGCAACTTTGACCTCGATCAGTCATTGTTCACGTCCATGCGTCTGGGAGGAGGGTCACGAATGTCAAACCAACAGATGGCAATACAACCCTAAGAGACGTGACATTTCTTTGAGGTGCCGTGGGGCGTCCCAGATGCCACATTGCTGTTATGTCCCACTACAAGACCTGTTAGTTGTTCCAGACGCCTGACGCTTGAAATTTGTCATTTCAGAACTGGGCTGGATTTGTGTAGTCTGGTCATCATGTGTAGACTGGCACTTGTGTAGCCCCAGTGGCCTAATGGATAAGGCACTGGCCTCCTAAGCCAGGGATTGTGGGTTCGAGTCCCATCTGGGGTGGTTTCCAGCAGAGTGGCGCAGCGGAAGCGTGCTGGGCCCATAACCCAGAGGTCGATGGATCTTAACCATCCTCTGCTAGAAACTCATCTTTATGTTGGTGGGTCTGTCCATTAGATTATGTTTGAGGTTTTATTTAAATCTATAAATGTATTTAAACTTTAAACAGATTAAATAAACGTTTATTCTGATAATGAGGAACATTAAACAGATACTTGCTGTCTAATTTCCTCTGAGTGGTCGAGGGTGTTTTTGAAGCCCGCCTTCACCAGACTGGCCCCGAATCCAAGGCTCTACAGCGAGAAACAACAGCATGACACAAAATCAAAGACGAGGCTTATAATAGACAGTGTAAAAAATAAGTGATGGCTACCTGAATGATCTTGATGATATCTCGAGCTCCGAGCACTTCTGGGTCAAATTGGATCTGTGCTTTATTGGTGGCCAGAGCGACAGAGGCCCCGAGGATTCCTTTGGTTGTGGTGAGCTTGGACTCAATGTTGTGGACACATGACGCACATGTCATTCCTGTTATCTAACAGTGAGAGATTTGGTGAAAATTCTTAACTGTTCTTGGTATTTAGGAATGCTGTATCACGTTACGTTCTGAGGACTTACTGAGAGGTCCAGTTTCCCATGCGTTACTGCATTGTCCTCCATTAATTTGGCCCCAAAGCCTAAGTCTTCTATGAGCTGAGTTACAGCAGCAGCATCTATGATTTCTGTGTCATATTTCACCTCTGCCTTTCCCGCCATTAGTGACACCAACACCGAAATGATTCCTGGAAGTCAAAGCGATTGTGAAACACTGTGTTTTCCTCATTATTTTTTATCAGCGACTCATACTTGAGTAGTTTACTTAATCAATAACCCTTCTCTCATATACTGGAAAACTGGGTGATAAACTGACTATTTAAATCAAACATACCCTTGTGTTTGAGCAGGTTCCTCTCAATGTTGGCCACGCAGGAGGCACAGGTCATTCCCATTACGCAAATGAAGCATTTTTGTACTTTAATGTCAGGAGGGTTGGGGTGATGACTCGCAGTGTTCGCCTGTGATCCGGTGCCATTGCTGACTCCAGCCTTACTGGGTGACTGCAAGTCAGGGAGGTGAGAGGGTCCAGAGATAACAGGCCTGGACTGTTCATGACCCTGGATGCTCTGTGCAGGTTCTGAAGAGAAAAGAGAGCAAAGTCAGTGGCCAAAGATGTTTAAAGGGAGGTTGAATCGACACCTCTTTAAACTGGATTACTTCTAGGTTGGTGTACCTAATAAACTGCTAACTGTGAGTATATCCTGCAGTGGAAGATGCCAAAGCACCAAACCTCGAAAACCTACTGGACTAAACAAAGAGTCATAGCAGAAGACAGTTTCTGCCTCCATTACCTCAGCCTTAATGTTGGTGATCTGCAAGCAATGAAATCTTACTCAGAAAACGGTGGTTGTAATAGGTATAACTGGACCATTTATTATTCTGCAGACTCCTTCACATCACAATGATACCAATATATACAACTTCTATGCTGAGTTGTAGCTCTGAATTAATCGCAAGTCCAGGCCAGCAGTGCAGCTTTAAAAGCTGAAAACGTCAACTTCAACTCGACCATAACAGCTGAAATTGGAAAAAGGTAGATGAAAGAATCTGCTCATAATCTCCCTGAGTTAATTCCATGTCTTGGCACGCTGTTTTTTTTTTTTTTTTTTTTGTCATTAAATCCGACAAGAAATCCCCTGGCCACCGTAAAGGGCCCTCTCTGAGCTGCACTGCAGAGCATACTTGGCTGGTTTCCACAGTAACTGGTGGAAACTGAGTTGAGGTGACTATGGGGTGTCTTGTTGCTTAGTGACCCTTCAGATTATACATGCAAGAGCTTAACGAACAGGTGCTATTACTAGATTTCTTTGCCTCTTTTATTACACTCATGAGGTTATTAATAACATAGTCCTCCTCCTAATATCATGTACAGGAATTTGTGGGTGGGGTGGTTGCTTGAAGAACAATATAAGTCCTTCTAAGGGCATCTAACAATGGGTGTTTTTCTACCTTGAGCATGGCAAGCTGAAAAACCAGTTCAATGTTATTTGAGTTCCAAAACCAACTCCTCTTCTGGGAAAGAGAAACAAGCCGAAGATATTAAATATTCTGATATTATCAGTAAACCTTTCCTCGTCAGTGTCTACCTTGAAGTGACGCATCAAAGCCCATGTCCTCGATAGCCGCCCTGAGCTGCTCCGGCTCTGTCAGACAGGGGTCAAAGGTTATTGTTCCCTTTTCATCCTTCAGCGACACCGCGATGGACTGTACTCCTGACATCTGAGAGATCCTCCCTTCTATTGACTGCACACAAGAGTTGCAAGTCATCCCTACGATCCAAACAGTTACAGTCCGGGTTGACGATGACAAGGATGAAGTCGATATGTCAGTCTGCCAGTAGCTTATATCTTCCACTGGTGGGTCCTGGGATAATAAAGTGGCATCAAACCCCATGTCCTCGATCTTGTCTCTCAGTTCCTGTTGTGTAACCAGAAGAGGCTGAAACACAATCAGTGCTGCCCTGTCTTGAAGAGACACCTGAATATATGAAACCCCAGGTAGCTCCCCGATCTGTCCCTCAATGGACTGCACACAGGACTGGCAGTGCATACCATCCACCCTGACCTGCACCGCCAACTCCACACTGTACCCCAGCCTCTGGAGCTCCAGGGCGATCTCTTTGGTTGAGAGAAGTGAGGTATCATAGTCCACTTTGGCTAATCGTCGGGGTAAAGACAAGCTGACACTGGCTACTCCCTTCAGGATGGAGATTTTGGCTTCGATGGCTCGGGCCTGGTGCTCAGTGGTGAGTCCCAGGAGTCTAAAGGTCACCCTGAAGGCAGCTTTGGGTGGACGGTAGAGCTCACTCTGACTCCCATACTCGTAGGCCAAGTTGTCAAGGCCTTGTTTCCCAACATCAGTGCAATTCTCCTGGAAAAGTGTGAGAGAAAAGTGCAATCAAGTCAGCATTTTCATAATTTCTGCATCTCCTAATAACAAGCAACGGTTTCAAACAAATTACCTCTTAATTGTGAGATAGTTTCCCATAATAATGGCAGTTTTATGAGATCCTGATCTCATAAATATAAAATAATTCTAAGTATGAGATAGTTTTCTCAAAATTATGCAATATTTTTCTCAAATTTATGACATCCTGATCTGATCTTGATTGTGTTTTTGTTATTATTCTTTTTTTTAGAATTATGAGATAGTTTTCTTGTAATTTTCTCATAATATAACAGCACAGTGTTGGTTAAATTACTTTTAAACAACTAAAAGAGTACGAGCAAAAGGATGATGTACCTGATTTAAATATCATGATATAACATTGATTTGGACAACACCAGTGATCTTTTGTTTTATTTGTTTAATTCGGTTTTACACCCAAAAAGAAATGTATAATTAAACTTTTAAGCGCTTGATCTCTTTTATATAATAAATCTCAAGAGGGAAAAAATAAATGCATGTATCCTCCTGCTCTGACACCAAAACATGTGTTTTAAATCACTGACAACTTTCCAACAATAAAACCAATATCTTTTATTATTGTGTGTTCCTGAGTAATTACTGTATTGGCTCAGGAACAAAGCCAGCACAGACCTGGAACACGCTTCTAATTTCCTGCTCCATCTATGTCAGCATTCTTACTCTGTTTTCTTTAGCTCTTTTCATCCTGAGTGCAAGAAATACAGCTGGAACTGACGGACATGTTCCCCAGGCAAACCACTATTGAGCTACTCAACAAGACCCACTTGACCCTGTTCAGCCTGTATGTGGTACTTTGGCCATGGTTTCAGCTCTGCATCCTCAAATCTCTGCTCTCACTAAGTGGACATCACAAAAACATTGTGGTCCTGGTTGGAGAAGGGTTAGGGTTAGTTATCCATTAAAATATGGAGAACATAATGGGCCAAAAATGTGTATTTTTTTTTCCATTGGAAAACAGGTGTGGAACAGTCTCCTAGGATCATAATCACTGGCAACATCAACTTTTATTCTGAAATTTAGGCGTCTGGTTTGTCATTTTGCCAACCAAAACAGGAGTAAAAAGCCTTTACCAGGCTTTACGACTTCAGTATTTGTATTTTAGAGGCAACTGAAAGGCTAAAGATGAGCATCTTAACCCCTAAACTATATAGGTACCAACTGCTACGCTTTAAAAAACTCTTAACTGCTCACGTAAGACAACTTCAGGACACATCAATGTAAAAGTGTCACGATGTGAAGAATGCAGCTCCATGGGTGAAGCCATGGAGTCTGCCCTGGAGTTAATCCCCTGTGAATCAGGTTATCAAGGGACACTTTTTAAGCATGCAGGCTGAACTGGTCCCTCCTGAAAACACAGAGCTGGTTCTTGTTTATCACATTGCCCATTAGCAAAAATTCAAATAACAGCTTACTGGACACCTAACTGTTCTTCAGAAAAAAGGAAGTAGCTGCATCAGCTCCTGTATATTATAAATTCAAATTAGATGAAACATGAACGTCATAAAAAATGGGAGACTCCATCTGACCCTAATGAGGAAAGACCCAGCATTGCCAGTTTGGGGCCTGAAAACCACATGACTGGCCCTTCACATAAGCCTCCCAATGTGACTCTGCTTAAAGTCAATAATCATTGGTACCTCACAGAACTGAGGGGAGAGTTTTACTTCTCCTGCTGATTTAGTTTTTTATTTTAAAAAATGGATAAATCACCCTTTAAAGGTTGATACATTATTGTTGTCTGTCTATAACAGTAACAACTACATCAGTGGTCAAAAACACTAAAATGAGTTTCTAGCAGAGGATGGTTTCGATCCATCGACCTCTGGGTTATGGGCCCAGCACGCTTCCGCTGCGCCACTCTGCTGGAAATCACCCCAGATGGGACTCGAACCCACAATCCCTGGCTTAGGAGGCCAGTGCCTTATCCATTAGGCCACTGGGGCTACACAAGTGCCAGTCTACACAAATCCAGCCCAGTTCTGAAATGACAAATTTCAAGCGTCAGGTGTCTGGAACAACTAACAGGTCTTGTAGTGGGACATAACACAGCAATGTGGCATCTGGGACGCCCCACGGCACCTCAAAGAAATGTCACGTCTCTTAGGGTTGTATTGCCATCTGTTGGTTTGACATTCGTGACCCTCCTCCCAGACGTATGGACGTGAACAATGACTGATCGAGGTCAAAGTTGCAGTTTTTTGCCAGTCTCCTCTATCAAGATGTGGCAAGAATTTATGGCGCTATGATTGCTGTATTTGACACAGTGACTCTTGTGAAAGACAAAAAAATATCACGACTGTTTCTCTCACTGCAAGATAAAAGAACTACTTTCTAGCAGAGGATGGTTTCGATCCATCGACCTCTGGGTTATGGGCCCAGCACGCTTCCGCTGCGCCACTCTGCTGGAAACCACCCCAGATGGGACTCGAACCCACAATCCCTGGCTTAGGAGGCCAGTGCCTTATCCATTAGGCCACTGGGGCTACAACACACCCCTCACTCCATATACAATATCACTTTCATTTTCAGAATGAGTCTTAAAGCAAGGGAAACCCCCACACTACAATAACTGGAAAGATCTGTCCCCATGTGGCCCTTTGTGTTACAATACAGCAAACACTGAAATGTTGACTGCTGAGTTCATGAACACTGTTCAAAGTGCAACAGTTCTCTAATAAATCACACGCAGACAAACACTTCCTAGAAAAATCAAACATGTCAGACCTCTATTATAGATTTCCAGTGTTTCTGCAGCAGTGATATTTCTAAGACGTCACAACAGTATAAACTGTGTAACAGTGACACAACTGTATTTTACAGCTCCTTTATCTTCTGCAGCCATCTTACTCATCTAAAGAGCTACAGGCCTGTCACAACAGCTGAGGAGGGGATTTACCAATACACATTTCTGTTTATTTAAGCAATAGTGAACTGCAGGGAGCTTCAACCTCTGGTTCAGGGCCAACCAGGGGTCTCTTTTACACTGTACATATTTAATAACTTCTTATGTTTATACTTTAATATAAGCAGCCCACTTTACTGTACATACTGTATATTAAGTTTTGTTTATATTGCATATATCATAGTCATAAAGTGCCTATCTTACATTTTATATATTGTTTTATTTATTTTTTTACATACCCCTTCTTTCTGTATTGACGTAAAATTGATTTTGCTAGGCAAGTCATGAAAATTTTTAAATCATTTTAGAAAAACGTAACATGCAATCAAAAATGATTAATTTTATTTAAGATAACTGATGTTCTGATCAATTTAAATGAAAAATAGCAGTATTTTCATATCAACATTTCTTTTTACAGAAAATATTTTTTAAATCCTCTGCCTACCTGCATCCTGAGTATCTGCCGTCACACCTTGCTGTCTTAACTTTTCTTTTGACAGCTGCTTATGATGAAAATATTTTCATATATGTGTCATGTTACTGAAGAAACAGAAAGTAAGGACTGGGCGGCTCTTGCACAAACCAAATCCATCAGCTGGATAGGTTCATTATTAATAAGGAAATTTTCAAAAATCTGTCAAGGTAGAAAGCATGCAGAGTTAATTCAGGAGGAGGTTTTGTAATTTACAGTCTGTGGTGTTTACTGAGTGGGAGAAAGGTAATTATTGCAGTAACATGAGTTCAGCATTAGTAGGAAAAGACTGTAATTACACTTTTCCCTTTGGCTTTTAATTGAAAGTTCTATGCTGTATGTAAGAATATGAATCAATTTACACGTATTATTCTTTTTTAATTGCTAATGTGTGTAAATGAATTATAACCTAACTTAAAAAATATTCCATTCCCTTACAGCTAACGTTAGCTTAGAGATGCTAATGTCAACCAGCTCCAAGCACAACCGTGGCGGGCCGTGCATTTCACACCTAGGCCTTCACTGAGGTCAACCCACCTCTAATGTGAGATAGATAACCTCTACAAGAGAGTAATTGAACTCTTCCTTCTTCTTCAGCCATTGTGAGTTGAAAAAAAAATTAAATCTGTACTAACATGTTTTAGCTTGCACTAGTAGCAACAGACGTTTGCTAGCTAGCTCTGACCAGTACGCTCTCTGACCCTCCAATCAAATGTCATGAAAATGCCGACGTCATGACAGGCCTGCTAGAAGGACCCTGATTTCGGTAACTCTAAATCTGATTGGTTAAAGGGAACTGTGAGGCGACCGTTTCATTGCCATTTATTTTAAATTACAGGGGCCTTATTTCTGTTGCCGTGGCAACGCAGGGATGGAATCTGATTGGATAAAAGTTCTAACATAAACAGACTTTATAGGAAACAGCGCAACCAGAAGGAAAGCTATGAGATGAAGAGACTAGACTATTAAGAACAATTTAATACATATGATTTTAATGGAAATATATATATATAAACATATAATTCAGTGACATATAATCTTGTATTAATTTATTCTTATTTTCTTGTCTTCATTTGGTAGATTATACAGATCTGTTTGGCTCAGTTTTAAGACGTTGTATTAAAAAAAAGACAAAAAGCTGGTGTTAATTTAACTATGGCAACAATCAGTGTGAGTTTGATTACACTTCACATTTTGTAGTGTAAGACTGACTCTTCTGCTCAACTCAATAACTTTGCATGATTACATTACATTCATCTGGCGTTTGTCCAGAGCACATACAATAAGTGCATTGAACCCACACAGAAACTAGAGTATAGATGTTACACATGATACATGAGCAGATACAATGACTTGTTGAAATGTTTCACTGCCTGACAATAAAACGTGTGTCCAGCACTGCAAGAAAAATCAAATGATCTGACACACACATAGAGTTGTGGTTTGAATTTGATGAGATAAAACTACTCAGTACTTCACAATAAGCAAAGAAATACAAAAAGTAGAGCAAAATCTGAGTTTAGTGCAGCAGGGTAAAATTAGCTGTTTTTTCCTTTGACTTCAAGGTAAACAGTTAATTCTAACTAAGAGAAAACGCAGAAAATGGACAGTTTATGGTAGAAATGATTCAATAAAGTGTTACCATGAAATAAACTTGTCATTATCATCATGTGGTGCACCAGTGTGTCAATAAAATCCCAATTAAGTTACTTGTGCTAAAATAAACTGTATTAACTGAAAAAGACGGACATAAATCCTTCAAAATAAGACATTCCTGCTTCAACAACATGTGACTAAGTGGAGACAGACAGGACAGGAGCTGCAGACGTCTCTCTCAGGAGGAGGCCTACCTTGATCTCCTGGGTACAGAGTCTCCAGCCGCGGCCTGCCGGGTGGACGCTACAGGTGCAGTCCGGTTTACTGCAGCCACACTCCACCATGCAGATCTGCTCCCCGGCGCCCGGCGACGACTTGGAGACATACTTGGACAGACTTCTGGGCGACTTCGGCGAAAACATGGTCAGGCCAGCCGCTGCTGCTGCTGCCGATACCGCTGAGTTTTTTATCTTCACCTGTCAAAGTCGGGAGGGCAAAAGTCCGCAGTGGGTGAGCGCCTCGTCCAGTTCCTGCTGGAGATAAGGGGCGCACGGCGCAGCTGCGGGTGCGCACTCCGGCAAAAGTCATGCTTTTTTTTTCCTTTTTTTGGCTCTGGACCTGGGGGTTTGATTTGAGAGGGAACATGATGAGAGTGGGCAAAGCCTTGAGTCACGTGACGTGTGTAAATGCCTGGAGAAAGTGCAGATCTGCGTTATAAAACAGTAACGTGCAAAACAGCTGTTCTTTAAGGTACAGAAATAAACAATAATATGTGTAGAAAAATAAGTTTTATTTAAGTCCAGGTAAATTCAAATACAAGCACTCCATAGAGGCAAAAGGACCCCACTTCCCTCCTCTTCAGCAGACTTTTATTTTAAGAGACTTTTGTTTTAAGAGATTAACTCGAACTTTTCAACTTTACTTTGCTGTAAAAATCCAATCATCCAAATGTCAACTTCTCTGGAGCTAAAAAAAAAAAAAAAAAAAACACTCCCAGCACAATCTCATTTAACTATTCACCAAACAAAAGTGGAACATTTTCAACTGCACAAACTGACTCTTTAGTAAATGTATATTTACAAAAATCATTTTATTGACTGCACTCAATAAAGCCTCAAATGTCAATGATGCAACAGTCAAAGGTGTGTGTTTGTGAGGAGGGGGGTGAGCAAACCAAGAGGGCATTAAAAAATATGAAAAGGAATGTGGGAAATGTTAAAATAAGCGGAGAAAAAAGGAGAAAAATCTTCATTTTGGATATAAAATATGTCACACTGCCATCCATCACATTTATTCTTAAAAGCTTTTTTCCCCTAAAATGAGTGATAGATCTGCCAGGTGCCTGAAATACCAACATTTCCTCTCGTCTCAAAGCCTTAAAATGGTGTTAGTGATTAATTTATGAACTTTGTTCTGCCGATGCTGATTATTTCACCAACATATTGCTTACGCTTTTGTGGCTCCATCATGATCATCTAAAGGGAAAAATCTCAGATAATCACTGATGTTTTTGTTCCTTGTCCTTAAACATCTTAGAAATATCTGTCGTTCCTGCTACCGGACAAACAGGAAGTGGAAACTAACTCCTGGAGTAGCACAGGATCATCTCACCTTGGCACGATTCTTCACTTTCTTTTAGGAAATACAGTATTTTTACATCATTCACACAAACACACAGAGGAAACAAAATGCTCAAACAGCAGTGTAGATCTGTACAACAGGGATGCAGGTTGGGGATAAAAGCAACAGGAACTCAAATCGCTTTTGAGTCAGTCTGAACCGCTCAGCGCTGTCGATCCCAGCGCCAGATCGACGCGTCATCACACACCGCTATCAAAATGCTGCTGTCGCGGCTGAAGCTGGTTTGCCGGATGGCCGACATGCATTTGGGGAGAGTCAGCGTGGTGCACCTGGAGACCAGAGAGAAGACAGTGAGCTGCGCTGTAACATTGGTATATTTTATTCTATATTCAGCATGAAGAAATCAGCTTTGAGTGGAGTAGTTTTACGACACATCTACTGTCCCACTTTCCACTTTGACATCTGCACATTAGCATATATCAATAAGTTTAACCAACCAGTTTTTCTGGTGCTAATCATACAGATCCCTACTCTAAACAAGAGGGTTACAGCTCAACATAAGTCAACAGCTGGATCTTCTCCAAATGGTAATTTTATGTGCAGCAGTTTTGTGTTTCTATGTATTATTTTCTCTACACTCTACTGATAAAAATAAAACTTAAGTGAAACTTCAGCTGTCAGACGAAGCTATGACACTCTTTATTTTTCTGGCCTGGATTAGCATCTAGCATTGCTCTACAGTTTACTTTGGCAGCACGCGTGTTTTGTTTCACAACACGTCTGGCTGGTGTGAAACATTATAGTCATATGTAGAGGGATTTAGCTGACAGACATTATCTATGACAGGAGGAGTGTCCTGGCTCAGAGTCACAGAGGATTAAAACTGTGACTTATCAGTTTGCGTTGTGGACTTACTTTGCTTTATGAGGATCTTCCACTTCAAGGTCCCACACATAAAGTTTCCCCACCTGGTTTCCCAGAGCCAGCATCTGTAAACCACCATCAGACCACACAGAGCATCAGCAACAGGTTATGTCCTGACTATAGATGGAGATACAAGTGGACAGAAATGTTTAAATTGTCTGACCTTCTGCCAGAAGTCCATGGAGAAGCGCATGTACCAGATGTCACACTGACTGTAATCAAAGCGTCCCAGAATCGTCACGTTTGACTCGTTGGGCTTAATGTGATCGATGTCGTCCTCCATCTTTCCTGGCTTCCAGCACACTATGGCATTTTCACAGGACTGCAATGAGACAGGAAGAGGAAACGAGAACGATAAATTGGATAAAAGCCATGTTACATTTCTCATCAGACAAATATATCATATTTAAAATCCAATTTTTATCCACATTTCCCACATTTAGTGGATTTAGAAAGTATCAGACCATAATGTTTTTACACTTTCTTGTGTTAAACTTAATGTTAAATGGATAAAATTCTACTCATAACAACCTATATTGACCTGGAGAAGCAGCATTCGGTTTTTCCATGTGTCCCTTCTGACCTGATTAAGCTTGCAAGAAGTCCAGAGGTTTGAAAACATTACAAACATTGCACTCTCTGTAAGAACTTGCCTTGGAAAGAATAAGATCTCCGAGCCACCGCACACAGTCCACATAGTTTCTGTGGATGTCTCGTGTTGAGAAGTCGGGGAAATGAATTTTCTGTGAGACAAAAGGCCTGAAGAAAACACAAAAACATGAGAAACACTGCCCCCAAAGGTCCAAGAGGCTTATCAAGTAAAGAATAATTATTTTGTATTTGTTTTTACCTATTGGTCTTTGAGGGGTTGTACTCATAAGATCCACGAATGGCTTTCTGCATCCTCTCTGAATTGATCCGCCACAGTTTGAGGGAGTGGTCCATCCCACATGACATAATCTTTTCACCCAGCAGATCAAAATCCTGAAATAAAATGTACAAAAAACAGATTAGAAGTCCTTCATATAAACTACTTATTTAACTGTATCTATTGATGGGACAGAGTCGTTGATGTGAGGTGTGATTTGGCAACACTCACGGCGCTCAGGACTTCATCTCGATGACCTTCCACGCCACCAAATATCGCCACTAATGTGTCTGTCTGTATGTTCCATAGACGAAGGGCATGATCTGAGGAAATTGGCATGAAATAACCAATTAAAACAAGAGTTTAGAGATTATTACAGCTACTTCAGATGGATTATGTGCTCATAATGGAAGAAAATCCTTTGCCCTTCAGCAAGGCGAAGCAGATGTTTCACATATGCAAATTTAAAGAAGGTTGTAACTGAGAAAACATTATTAAGATTAAACTAGGCCCTTATCAGAGAAGTAATCTGTTTTTGCTCAGATTAAGGAACCACCTGACAATCATGGTAATAAAAACACTTTAACTATCCCTACTGTCTATCCCTACCCCTGACCTACAGTAACCTACTTCTCTGCTGTGTCACAAAGACAGTGGCAACAAATCATGGGTGAGAAAACATTTTCAGTGCTCAATAAAGCAGGACATATAACTCTTGTTAGCTGTTTGTGAAGAATTTTAGAACTTTTTACCTTTGCTGACAGACAGGAGGAGATTGGGATCCCTCGGGTGAAACTTGAGCTCATTGATGGCATTTCCATGACCTACATAGTGCTGGATATGAAAAGAAAAACACTGTTATTATAGATGTGGTCTTAATTTATTCATTCTGTGATTTGAAAATGCAATTTAAAGTATTTGAGTGAACAGGTTTGGTGGATGTCAATCTGATCCCATCTGTGGCACAGTCAGAAAACTTAGAAAAGTAAACACCAAATGGTGATAAGCAAAGGCAGGAAACAGCATCTCCTTCTCAGTAAATGCATCCTTATCCAGTGTATGATGTATAGGATATAAAATTATATCAGTCTGGAGCACTGAACTGTGAAAACACAGTCCTCTGTGCCTTCCAGCCACCGAATATTGAGCGAGAATGGCTTAAATGTACCTTGATGCACTGCATTGTGATGTGGTTGATCACCCTGATAATACCGCGGGATCCGGCTACAGCCAGCAGGGGATGACTCGTGTTGGTGTCGTAGGTCCAGGCACACGTGTAAAAGTTCTCATCAGCCTTTTGCACAAGTTTAGTCAAAGAAATCGATACAAGAAGTCTCAGATGCTCCAACCTCTCAGCTGTGAGAGAATTTCACCTCAATTCAAGAGCTTCATGGGATGACAGAAAGGTGGTTCTGTCTATACTACTTAAAATACCCTGTTTTTACTCTGCCATTTATTTCTGCTGTCAACTATCACTGTATGTTTGTTTTAATTATGTTCAAAAGGTTTCTAGGAGATAAGATTTTCACATTTCTGTGCAAACATTTCAAGTATGACCTCCAGTTGTTGTGTTTCTGTTTAGCTCAAGTGACAAGTTATATAATAGCGATTGAGAACAAAAGCAACTGCTATGTGGACTGGAAACTGTGAAGAATGACAACAAGAACAAGGAAGGAGCCAATTTAAAAAGACATTTTAAGTAAGTAAAGGATACATCTGCATCGACATAAGACTGCAGGAGTCTTATTTCTCCCTGAGAGTGACATTCATACAAAGTTACCTGGGGAAGAAAAGAAACAGGGGGTTAGTTATGGAACAGTACAAACAACAAATTACTAAAAAAAAAGGTTATGTAGAGCCAAGAGGGCAACATCACAGCATCAGCACAACAGCATGTGAGAACTGGCTCGTCGTCACTTACTCTGTTACTCCCGACTGTGGCGAACACCAGCGGGTCTCCCTCCTTACTGTGCCAGTTAAACTGGACTCCGAACAGCGGCTGGCCATGGTCTTCCTGTGAAAACCATTACACGATTCATGAACATTCAGAGGGTGAAGTGAGCCCACGACACCAGACATATGCTGCCTGTTTTGCGGAAGGAAAACACCTGGTGGAGGTACATACCCTTAGACTGTTGACACATTTAAAAGAGTATCTGCACTTCTTGGACTTCCACTTGCCCTTGCCCCAGCTCTTTCTGCCCGGGGCGTTGGCGGTGTTGGTGGGTGTGTCTGGGCGCTCTGCGTTGGTCCCGCTCTCAACACTGACAGCATCATCCTATGAAAGCAAAACACAGGTACAAGTGATGTATGTGTGTGTTTAAAGTAAATCTTACAGACTTCCTTAAAGACAAAGTACAAATAACTTAATTCACAGATGCTCCCGAGGCTCTAAACTTGCTGAATGCTTTGACATTACACTGACAGACACAACAGTCATTTCTTGCCAGTATCTGCCTGGTGACTGTTGCTGTTTTAAAATAGAAATATGTTATTTTGATCAATAATATTCTTAATAATCTGCATAACAGTTTCGTCAGAAAAGTCACTTAAAGTCAATGGGCACTAACCTTCAAGCACTTCATGCACAAGTGGCTCCACAGTAAACAATTAAATTATAACAGTTTATATTTGCTCAGTGTGATAAATAGTAATACCTATAAATCAACG
Source organism: Lates calcarifer (assembly GCF_001640805.2). Classification (NCBI taxonomy): domain Eukaryota; kingdom Metazoa; phylum Chordata; class Actinopteri; family Centropomidae; genus Lates; species Lates calcarifer. Next base: position 2,942,958 of record NC_066854.1, read on the forward strand.
TGGCTCTCATACTAACTGCCTATTATGCTGGTGATAACAAGCCATCCTCCATTATCATATCTCAAGCTTTATCCATCTCCATCGACCCTTAATTTAACAGATAATTTCCAATAACTGCCACAATGCACATTTCAGTTAGCTGCTAGCACTAAAGCTAACTTCAGTTTACACGTGAATAGCTGCGATCAGAGCCCAAAGATAGCGACATTTGAGGGTGTGCATAAAAGACAGAGACGGTGAAGACAAAACTCTCTCTGTGCAACACATTTAGGAGATATTAAACAGGTTTAAAGCAGGTATAAATTTGGAACAGCTGTCTGAATTCAGCCGGTACAGGTGGACAAAGCTGCTAGCTAGCCGCTTTAGCTATTCGGCTACTTTAGCAGCAATGCTAACCCGCTAGAAGCTAATTATGGGTCATTTATCGACGAAGAACAAACACAGTTTAGCTTCTTACATTCTCGTCTCCTGATAAATCGGGGTTACTGTTCTCGTCACTGCTTAGTTTTTGTTTTTTCGCCGGTATTTCTTTTCCCGCTTGAGAAGGGGACTCGGACATGTTCTTATTTTCCCTCATTTTGGCTCAAACTCCGCCTTTTCCGCTCCGCCGCAAGGACTGCTGGGTAACGTAGTTCGATGTAGTTCTGGTGCATTTCATTCAAACTGATGGAAAAATACCACATATTTGCTGGTTTCAGGTGCTCTTATCCTTTAAATGTAATTCTAACTGTGGACCATTGTATTTTTTTATAGGCATAGGCAAACTAAATGAGTTTAATGCAGCTCATATATGCATTAAAAGTGTTAAATTGAAAGTTAAATAAATTAGTGTGTTAGGATTCACCATGTGGTAAACAACATAATCATAACCAGCATCCCATATTTTGTTGACTTAAGCATCAAAACAGTGGGGGATGGAGCTGGGGTTGTTCAGGTACACATAGTAGCTGGTCCTCTCCATTTTTTGGACAGGGAGGTATAAATAATAAAACATAAAAACATCCACATTTACATTTACATAAGAATTTAATAAAAAACAGTTTACAATAACAAAGTTTTATCACAGAAATCTGTTTGTTTTTACAATCCAACATCATTATCATCTCTGCAGGGCTTCAGGACACCTAAATAAGCCTAAAGAATCATTTCTGCTGCATCTTCTGCAGAGGCTTCACTCATGCCCTCAGACAGCCCTTCGTCCTCCTCCTCCTCCTCCTCCTCCTCCTCCTCCTCCTCCTCCTGGACCTCCTCAGCCGCCCTCTTCACACCCCTCTGCTTCGACAGGGCCTTGGCATAACGAATGTTGTACATGTTAAAGTCGCACCTGCACAGAGAAAATACACATTTACAGCTCCTGAAGTTTGTGTCATTTCTTGTGTACGGAGGTTGAAGTTGCAAAAACGTTGAGACTCACAGTTTGGACAGGTTGTCAAAGTGTCTCTGGATGCTCTTCTGCAGCGCCTGGAGGGTAGGCAGTATGGCTCCTGACCTGCACACCAAAAGGAAATCTGGTTAAAAACAGACTCAAAGCAATGAAATGTTAGTCTTACATCCAGCAAGAAAGTAACAAAGAGCCAAGAGCAGACCTGTTCTTGAGTTTCTGTCCGTGCAGCATGAGCAGGCTCTGAGCCCAGCTCATGTAGAACTGTAGGTGACCCGACTTCTCCAAACACGACGCCACAAATCCCAGCAGCTTCTCCACATAAATGTCAGGGAGAGACCCACAAACCACCGGGACTAGAAGACAAACAATCAGGATCTATCAGGTGTTTTCAGCTTTAACGTAAACTAATGTGTTTGATAGATGCTCCACTCACTTTGCTCATGTGGCACCGTTTCCAGCACCTCCTGCTTGAGGGCCTTTTCATTCAGCCTGAACGCCAGGACGATGGCCGACGTCCACTCCTGAAGTCGCAGCTGCTTGCGTATGCTGGCCGGCGTCACGTCCAGGTCGAGGTCATAGGGGTCGAACACCATGGAGCCGTCAAGAGAGTAGACCAGCAGGCCCTCGGTGGTGGTGGCCGCCCAGCTACGACCTGGGAGAAGATGGAAGCAGGATTTCCCCCCGTTAACGACAACTTCTCTACAGGGGAAGAAACTGTCTGAGTTGTAGTTCTGTCACCTACCAGTCGGGGAAAACCGCAGCGAGCTGACTCTGATCTCTGGCTTGAAGTGTCGAGAACTCATGTCACCTTTAAAGACAGAGAGAAAAGATATACAAGTCTTCCACACCTGTTTGGAGAAATAAACGACTCTTCTACTTTATAAAAACTGGTCTGGAGGTGGTGTCGCACCTCTCCTGACTCCAGGGAGGCTGATGTTGACCCCGTCTCCGTCTCCAGCTCCCTCATCCACCAGAGCCAGGCTCCCGAACTCCGTCATTTTCCGCCTGTCCAGGAACTCCTGAAGAAAAAGCAACAACAGCATTAGCATTAAATTCAATTATTTTTCTTTTGACAAGACTGTTTTGAGATGTTTAATTTGTCTTTTTAAATTAGATTTTTGAGAGAAACTAGATCAAGAGCAGGTTCTTCCCACTGAACAAAGTTTCCGATTACATTATGTGTTGCTGTAAAAGTTGAACTGAGCTGAACGTGTGGCCATTACCTCCATGGCATCAAATGACAAGTTGCAGGAGATCTCAAACTTCTTCATAAGCATCTGCTCCTTGATGTTGTAGATGCAGACGAACTTGGACTGACCTCCTGCCAGAACAGACTCCCCATCCGCAGAGTAGCACAGACACGTGAAGGACCTGGATGAAAAACAATCAGTGAATCAGTACCTAATCTACAGCAAAAATTTATCCCATTGAACGTTTAAAATAAGATTTGAACCAGAGGAAACTGAAGTTATGATCCTGTCTACTCACTTGCCCTTGGCGGTCTGTTTGGCCGTGACTTTGTCAGTCTCTTTGCGGCCCACCTCCAGGTCGTGGCGTCCAGCCACAGAGCCCGTCTGTGTGGCCGTGTTCGGGTTCCAGAAAGAGATCTCCCCGTTCAGAGTGGCCACAGCCAACTCCTGACCGTCAGGGCGGTAAGTCACCGACAAGCCTGAGGGAAAAAAATAAATACAGTGATTGAAGTTACTGTTTACAGTTTCACACAAACATTTTAGGGCTTTCAAGATCTCAAAATAATTTTCCAGATTCTTTGAAATTTTTTCACAAGAACAACAGCACTTAAAGACCACCTTATAACGGCTTCTGAAGATGTTGTTGCCATGAGTTCAGCTCATAAGTTATGAATCTGAGAGCAGTACAATTTAAATCTTTCTGACACTGGTGCCCCCTAGTGGCTGCAGAAGAAAAGACACTGTGGCACACGACGGTACACCTCAACTGATATATAGCTGAACATCCCATGATCAGATTAGATCACTGCCTTTTACCATCAGAGGTGAGGAGAAGCGTTTCCTTGACCTGCCAGCTGTCTAACATGTCCCACAGCCGGACGGTGCGGTCCCACGACGCGCTGGCCAGGATGGACTGGACTGGACTGAAACAGAGGCAGCTGACTGGACCCTCATGACCCCCAAGAACCTGATTAATCACAGGGAGGAAGGAGATGAGGCGTCACAGTTAGTTACATTATTCAGCTTTAATCAGTGACATCTTGTTTGTGTGTAGTCTTGGTGATGAATACCTCCAGGAGTCTGCCTGTCTGCATGGACCATAGGAAGATCTCAAACGAATCCTGGGCTCCTGCGCTCACCAGCTCCCCGCTGTGATCGACTGCGAGGGAGGAGAACTGTGCAGGCCGAGGCGATGTGAACGTCCGGAAGTTTCTGTACCTGTAAACGCACACAAAACATATTCACACCAATTCCACCTCCACCTCTATCCACCTCTGGCAGCGAACCAGCTTTACCACACCCAAGTTCACCTGTGCAGGTCGAACGCTCTGACCGTCCCGTCCAGAGAAGCGCTGACGATGACGAAGCCGCTGGAGGTGAAGGTGACGTTGGTGACGCTGCTGGTGTGCTCAGTGAAGGTGACGAAGCAAAGGCCGCTGTTGGTGTTCCACACTTTGACCTGAGGGAGCGAAACCATAGTCTGACGTCAGATATCAACACTTTTAGGTCACAGGTGCTTTTCTTTTATTTTCAAGCTCATGAAATCACAATATTACTTCCTACTGCTTTACAGACTTGCACTCACTTTGCCATCGTCACCGCCCGTCGCGATGTACTGTCCGTCTGGTGAGTAAGCCAGTGACGCCATGTTGTTGAAGTGTCCCTGCTGCTTGAAGACGTACGACTCGCTCTGCCACTCCCACACCAGCAGCTGACCCATCCCTGAAACAAACACCACCACCCAAAATCAACAGAATACAATAAAGTCAGCTGCAGCTCCACCTGAGGCAAGAGAAAACCATTAGGAGATGGGCATTTTACCTGAGCATCCAAAGCCGATCCAGTCTCCAGAGCTGTTCATGGCCACTGAAGCAATCCTCTGGTCTGAAATACTGAAGGGAGAAACACTCAAATAGTCAAATGTCTTTTTTACTTGTTCCTTCTTACTATATAAATAAAAAGCTAACTTTTCTCTCACCTGAGGGAGTGAATAAGATTGAACTCTGGAAGTTCATGCAGGTGGAAGATACCGGACGCAAAACCGGTGACCAGGATGTGGGTCGGTTTGTGGTAGGCGGCTGCAGTCAGGTTATTAAAATCCCCCTCCTTGTTGAAGAAGTGTCTACAAGAGCAGAGGCAACAAAGGAAATAAAGCAAGATGCGCTGCCTTTACTTTTACCCCTCATCCAACTCCTGCTGCCAAAAAGACATCAGCCTACGTTACAAATGCTGATACTGCTGTTACAGTTTTGGAGCAGCCAAGGGACAAATAAACCTGCGTTCTGTGAAGCCAGCACCCTAATGGAGAGTGAGATAATTGCCGCTCTCAGTGTCAAGGTTTGAATCCTGCGGTGTTTTTTTGGAAGGACTTCTGGCTGTGACTGAGAGTGGAATGAAAACTGCTGTGTGGTTTTTACAATTGGCAAAAAGAAGTTCACTCCCTAAAACTACAGGCAACAAACTAAAGACAAAATACAACAGGGTAGATGTAAACACGATGGGTTATAAAAGATTTTTGTAGGTTTCTTACTTGCTTCTCTGTTTGTATCGAACGTTCTTCGTCGTCTTCTCTTTGGGAGCTTCAGCTTTCCCTCTGATGACCTCTCCCTCCTCTCCCTCCAGCCTGTCCTCCTCCTCATCCTCCTCCTCTTCCTCCCTCTGTCTCAGGGGCTTGGGTTTGTCCCGGCTCTTCTTCAGGACGAGGCCATCCAGCTCGGTGTCACTCTCCCAGACACACAGCGTCCCATCCTGGCTCACCGTGTACAGCTGGAAACATATGATAAACACAGGGTCAGGGTCTCTGTATTGACGTTTTATTTTTATTTCTATGCAAAACCACATTTGTACTTTGAGCACAAATAAATAAAAGTAGTTAAACCCACATCCAGACTGTCCTTCTCGAAGAAACAGCCCACGATCACATCCTTGTGTCCGCCCAGGGAGTAGTAGATGAGGTTGGCCCAGCGCTCTGCACCAAACACCCATGTCGACATGTCTTTACTGCCCACCACAAAACACCTGAAGGAAAACATCACAACCACAAATAATGCTTTATATTTTCTCAGCTACACGTTCACTTTGATATGCGCCTTAATGTTGACTCACTTGGAGTCGTCCGTCCAGTCAATGCAGGTGGTTTCGTCGTAAGGACCGTAGTAGCTCTTGTCCAATACGAAGGCATTAAACTCCCGCTGCTTCCCGGGAGCGTGGTACATCAGAGCTACGTTCTCCTTCGTAACAACAAATTTCCTGAGAGAGGAAAACGCAAAGTTCTGCATCACCTTGTTGTTCCAAACAACTGTAGTTAACAGTTGAAACAATTACATTTGATAGTTATAAGGTTAGGTTGAGCTACTTACCTGCCATCAGGTGAGAAACGGATGCTGTTCACAGGTTTGTGAAAGTGGAAATGATGAAGGATGGCTCGGGTGATGAGACTGACCAACAAGGCTGCACCATCTGTATGACACAGACATTAACACAGAAACAATTTGGATTTTTGTTGGTTTTTGTAACAGGTCACTAACTTTTAAGTTTTACTTTAAGTGGAGCCTCTTACCTTCATCCACTACTATGGCTAAGTTTCCATCAGGTGAGAGACCCACACATGTTATGTTCTTCGTAGTGGAGACAGGTAACGTCTCAGATGTGTTGCTTGGAGACAAAAAAGAAAAGATTTCAACCTTGCTTTGGTTTTACATTTTAAAGTCAATTTAACAAGATATCGTGCATGCTGTACATACAATTTGCACAATACACCCACTCGACACTTGATTTGTTGAGACACACACACACGTGACAACATTAACCATTCCCCATTTATTATATTTATCGTAATCACTTACTTTTTCATGTCGAAAACAGAGACTCTGTTTCCAACCGGACTGATCACAGCGTTACCATCTTTAGAGAAATTCAAATTCCCCTGTCGATAGACTGCTCCGAGCAGATTGGAAAACTACACAGAAAACAAAGTGGTTTTCTTTTTAATCATTGAAAAGTTCCGTTCACAAAACACTAACGTAGAATTTCATTAAAACGCCTATTCGCTTGTATTTCTGCAGTGTAGCATGAGTTACTTAAGTGGAAGCTGGTAACAAAAAACACATTAAAATATCAATAAAATAATACTATTTGTTATGACAGACATCCGCCGAACTTAAATGTGAATGCTAACACTTTACTTTTAACAGTCTGAAAAGTGCTGTATGGTTTACACAGCTAACTCTGTGCAATAATAAAACTAGCTATTTTTGAATGAAGTTTGGTCTGACGTTCTCTCCCATGCACCCAATGTTTCCAAGGAGAACATTAGCATGTTAGCTAACAGTAGCGTACTTACCCTATAAGCAAACTTCATTTTGTTGAATATTCCTTAATCTTCGTGCATTTATCTTCTTATTAATTATTTAAACATCCCCGTTGAAGTAAGAATATAAGACTACTGTTACACATGCCTCCTCTTCCACACGTGTTTGTGATTTGTTGACACTTGACGTATCCGCCTTGTGTTGAGTGAAGAGATAAAACACAGCGACCTCTGGCGGCAGGGAGGAAAAACGACTCAAGATAAAATCAAGGCCAATAAAGAAAAATATCGATAAAAAAAAGCCAGGGAAATTAAAATATTATGAAATTAATATCTTTAACACAAAATTTGATGTTGTGTTTTGTTGAATAATAATTCAGTCTTCCCTGTTTAGTAATCAGTATAACATAATAAATATCAGAGTATGTCTGTTATTAGCGAGAAAGTTAGTTTTTTTTTAAATTACATCAGACTGACAAAAATATCCAAATAATATACTTATATTTACTCTTTTGTTATATCTTTTTATTGTAAGATTATGATAGGTCTCCTCTAACACTCAGCTGTGCAAAGAGTTTTCAAAGTTTTCATAGATTTTTAGAAAAGTTGAATTCATAAGAGATTAAAGTGCATAATCTGCCACCACAGTCTTCCTCGTCACTAGTTGTTATTTACTCATAAACACCTCTACTCAGTATACAATGAATGGCCCACTTGGAATCAAATAAAACCAGGTCGTTCTTTCTAGTTGTTTCCTTGCTGGCCTTCGCTTGATCCCTCCTGTCCATTTTTAATGGCGTTGGTGAATAATTAATCGTCTGGCAGCTACAGTACACGCACAGCACACGTGTGGAAATGGGCCGGCGCCAAAGGTAAAGTGAAAACGACACCACACATTACACCACAAAGTGAGGAGATAACACAGAGTTTTTATTTACATCTTTTTTTTCTGGAACAGTTGGCTGCTGCTGAGGTGATGGCTTGAGGTGTCTTACACTGTCACAGATGTTTCAAAGGAAATTTTTATGAGTTTTATTTAAAGTTTAACATCTCAAAAACAGCGTGGTAAACAGTTACACTTGTAGCATCTCGCACCACCAGAAAAAAACGTACAAACATTTTTTTTTTCACCTAAGAGTTTTGTGCCAGAGGTCGAAACAGGGCACCACGTGCAGGCGGACATATTTTTGGCCTCCGGTTGAGCACTCCAGACAGCCGTAGACAGTTTCCCGCCTCTGGTTGCCCATGCCGCACAACGCACAGGGGCCCTTGGGGATGTTGTGTTTGAGGAGGTTGGCCCGCGTGTGGCTGCTTTCCCTCAGGTAGGCAGTGGACACGTCCGTCATGCTGGCCGCTTTCTCGTAGTAGTCGGTCACCATGTCGTCCATGTAGGTGTCGGAGTGGGTGAGCTCCTCGAACGTTCGATCATCTGCGCAGGACTTGGATTAAAGCACAAGCATACCAAAAGACGACTCTGTATTTGTTATGTAGTGGAGGACGGTGACATACCTGCCCTGAAGGGGTTTCCATAGATGATCCCGGACAGGAAGCGGCGCAGTCGACCCATGGAGAAGCGACCGATGAAGCCACCGAGCTGCTCCCTGATCTGCTCACGTTCAAATCCTCCTTGAGACTCCGGAGCTACGCAAATATCTGACACAGAATCAAGTTTGAGATGTTAAAAATCAGTTCTTTCTGGCACTTTTGTTATAATAAACTGATGAAAGAATACAGTTCATGTTGTAAGAACTTCACCTATTACAGTTTCTTCTTTTTAATTTCCTGCCTCTGATAGGAGTCACTCAAATGGTTCATAAATATTAAAGACTGGCCAGTATGGGGATCGAACCCATGACCTTGGCGTTATTAGCACCACGCTCTAACCAACTGAGCTAACCGGCCTGTTGTAGACACACCGACAAGGAGACTTGCTTAGTTTCTGAGGTAAAATGTGCACTAACATCATGTCACCATCTAAAAAAAACAATATGTGGTGTTAGCATGATGCTAAACTAATTTAGGAAGAATCTAAGTATATAATCTGTCACATTGCAACCATGAAGGGACTCGAACCCTCAATCTTCTGATCCGAAGTCAGACGCCTTATCCATTAGGCCACATGGTCACATTCACATTCCTGTTTACATCTCAGTGGGTCTGATTATAAAATAACTATTTATTTAACAAATAATCTGACAATGCTAATTTTATTGGTGTGAAAGATGTTGCAAGGAATGCAGCTGTTATGTATTTTAGTATCGTACATTACTGGCCAGTATGGGGCTTGAACCCATGACCTTGGCGTTATTAGCACCACGCTCTAACCAGCTGAGCTAACCGGCCCAGTTGCTGCTTTTCACAGGACAGTTTTTCAAAAATCAAACTCAGTGAGACTCAGGTCCTGTAATTTCAGGTGCCACAGTTAAAGAAATGAACATTTTTCAGGTTTAAAGGTGTAGACGCTGCTTTAACTCCCTGCAGTTAGGATAAAAATGTGTGGCATGAAGCTCTGAATGCTGAACAGCCTCAGGTGTTAACCACAACTAATACACCCAGAGTATTTCATGTGGGACACAGCTGTAAACCAGAAGAGGATCCAAATCTTTAATTTTCTTAAAAACCACACTCCTTATCCTTTAAGTGCCTCATTGACTTTCATCTCAGCTGCGTTTGTAGTGGATTAAAGTTGGAGTCAGGTAAACTGAAAACAGTTCTAATTTCAGTACTGTAGCTTCATTTAGTTATTTTTATGCTTGTGATAGAAGACTTTACTTATTTTCTTTTACTGGAGAAAACTACATGAAGTGTAGAAGGAGAATGATTTAGGTAGACTTCCTACCGAGCCGACCATCCAGTCGAACAAACAGCTCACAGATGCTGAAGGCGATGGTGGTGTGAGCCGGGATGACGATGGCTTTGTCTCGACCTTTGGGGTTTCTGCCGTCGTCGATCTGAAACTGCAGCAGAGCAGAAAAGCTGAGTCTGGGTCAGGGGTCCAGTAAGGGAAAGATGCATTAACAGATACTGCAAATATCATATGCAGTTTAATCAGTTTAATAAGTTGAGAAGCTAGAAGCAAATATTTGTTATTTTTGCTTAAACAATGACTAGAAAATCATGAAAACTGATGCTAAACTTTCTTGCCAGTTGACTGGGAGTCAATTAATCAACTAAGTGTTGCAGCATTAATATTATTTGTCATTTTTATTGGGTGTCCCGTGCAAAAAATAATTAAATTGATACAGAATCCATGTATTTTAAACCTGGATAATCTAAGATGAATAACAATAACTATTCACATTGGCGGTGGATTGTATAAGTGATTTAACTCATGTATTTACCCTCATGGTGGTCCCTCTCATTCCGGCGTGGACGGTTAGCGAACACTGTCGTGTGGTGCGGATGCTTTCCACAACAACGCAGAGCACACTTCGCCCACTGTCTTTGGACTGACGAACCAGGCAGTGATCCAGGTCCACTTTCCTGAAAGACCGGAAAATAAACTCTCAACCACTCATCGTGTATCGTTACAGCAGACCAATATTTCCAACACAGCTACATCTGACACCTGTTAATGTTAAAAACACAACACCAGCAGTCTATTTTCTGTCTTGTATTGTCCTCTTGCATGTAACTCCTGTACGCGTGCCAGTGTAGAATAACATGATCATTTATTCATCCTCACAGGAAAACCCTCCTCTCACGTTCCCTCTGTCACAACGAGGTCAAAGGTCAGACGTCAAACTTTAACTTAAAATCTACTTAAAAGTAGATTTTGGTAACGTTAACTGATGACAGTTGACTCTTAAGATGCGTCCAGTTTTATATCTCCATACAAAGTGATTAACAATTCATCAAATATAGATCATTTAACTTAATAATGAATAAATAATGATCTTGATACTTCATCTAATCAGTCTTAAGTGATTTGGAGCAGCTGTTAAATGCAGCACACGGTACTTTGGGATACCTGGAGTTGAGTTCCCGCAGTAACGTGGGCACCTCCAGCTCATGTTTGGTCACGATGCCGAACGAGGCTTTGACGGCCACAGAGTCCGACCCACTGATGTTGAAGCCCACATCGTTGATGATGTGGTTTCCTAATCGACCGCTGAGGGCCACGTCTGATTTGTCCTCGTAGTTAAGGAGCTGATAAGAAGACACTCCTATGAAAGAGAGAAAAAGGTTGTGGTTGAGGAATGCAGGGAAATACTCAGTGTTGGCATGTAACTAAGTACATTTACTCAAGTATTTTACCTAGAGTTCAATGAAAATATTGTGCTTTTAACCCCAGTCAAATGTTGGGTTCAATTGGAAGGAACTGGAACTTTGTTAGCCTGTTTGCTAAATATGAAGCGAGTTTTTTTTGCTAAATGTGTAGTTTTCACACAAATTATATAATGTGTGAATTAGTGTGTGTTAGAGGTGATGTGATAGCTTCAAACAGAGAAAGCTAGCTGCATTCTAAGCTAACGAAACAAGCACAGTTAAACTAACAAAATACATATGGCCTGGAATGTATTCTGGCCTAACATATTCGCAGGCCAGGGTATATTCCTAATCTGTGTTAAGATTGTAACCCAAACCAAATCTAAGTGACCAACTGAATTTTGGGGAAATGTCTCCAAAAACAATGCACAACAGATGTAAAATATTTACATTTGCCGGAGTGCGTAACCATAAAAACATGGACTGTGAGATTGTAAATATTTAAAAAGATAATGTAAGGGAGCTGGAACAAGGTAGAATAATCTCAGATCCTCCTAATTCTGGCTTTATAAAATTGTCACCTCCATTATTTTAATCACTGTACCTGCTGTAATCTCCTTCTCCCCTACCAGGATGTCTTTGAGTGAGAAAGGGGTTGAGGCGTACTTCTTCTTCTTCCAGAAATGCCTCTTCCTCTTGCTGGTGACCAGGCTGAGGGGCTGGTACCGGTCGGCCTCGCTCAGGCTCGGGACGGGAATCAACCTCCCGGTGTCTCCAACCTGCTTCACAAAGTTCTTGGTGGCTGCAGCAAACATTTCGAGCGATGCATGAGTGTTAAAAAATATATTCCTCTGAACAAACACCACCTCAGGAGAAGGACTACAGTGCTGTGGGTCTGTTTGCTGGAGGACTCCTCTCAGTGGGGGAGGCTAATTCAGGAGTGTTCTTTCAGACTGGACTGTGAAATGTTAAATAATGCAGGTGGTGTGTAAGAGAATATGGGACAAAGTGTGTGTTAACCTGGTCTCTGTGGGCCTGCTGGTTCCTGTCACGTGACAAATGAGGTGGAAAAACTAATTACAGGAGTTTTCTTACACATTTACCAGCGTATATGACTTTTTTGGTGTTTGATTTTCTCTGTATTCGTACATTTTCTTATTTAAACAGTAGCTCCATTTTGACTCAGATACATGAAACATCTGCTCCAGCTGCCAGCCTCTCTATAGCGAGCTTGAAAACTGGCCTGGATTACATATATTTTTTTAGAGATGTCTCTGTGGTTTTTGTAACATCTAATGTTTTTTCACTGCTGCTTTTTTTAGTTTGGATAATGTCCACCTTTCTGACTGGCGGCCTCCCCTCACAGTGTGTGTGTCCTGCGTTGCATGATCGTGGGCCGATCTGTCCTGTGGTTGCGCTGCTGTCTAGTCTATACATCCAGAAATAGCTTGAAAGTTGGAAGGTTTTAAACACCACATGTAAGAGGCTTTCTCACCACAATATTAGTTTCCTATACAATACACTCCCTGTAATTTTGACTTCTTGGCCAAAAGAGGTCATGTAATTGCCGCAAAGAATGATTCAAGGACAGAAGAGTTCATCTTTCTGTAATTCACATGCTGCTATTTGAAGTTTCTTCTTATTCTTACCGTAACACTGGATTCAACCTGAAATAAAACACCTGGAATTATTATTATTATCACTATTAATAGCAGCTAATGTAGGGGGATGCTATGTGTCATGATTTAATAGGTAAATTCATCATTAATAGAATTAATTTTTATTACCACAGAGTGATTTATCATACCTTCAACACTGATTTTTGCTAATGAAGTGTTGTGAGTATCTGTTGTAATCTCTACAAGTGGATATTGTGCTGCATATTTGGATGCTGGTAACTTAATTAACCACCTGATTATTTTTACAGAAAACTTAAAGCTTATTTGTTGTGGTGAATTAGTTGTACGTTCACATAATTTCAAGGAGACTCATTCCAGACAGCTTCAAACACATTTATCACCTGAGTTGAAGCAATCTAACAAAAAAGGACGACTGTTTAGTGCCTCTGTGTAATACCTGTCAACATGCAACTGATCACTAATGTGTTGGTGGTTTACGTGGAAGCCAAGACCAAACAAAGGAGTCTGAGTACAGGTGACATGATGTCTACTGCTGCTTTAAAATAATCTATAAGGACTCAGTGTCTCAGGAGGAACAAACTGGCTGTTCCAGGGGCCGACACTTGTGACCTTTGGTTTAAAGCATATATTCTCTAACAACCAGTTTATCACACTGTGTAAAAAAGAAAAGTATAACTGTGCAGAGGCTGAACTCTGATCTGATGGAGGAACTGTCTTCCCATCTGCTTCAGCTTCTGTCCCCTGTGGCTCTCTGAGGCCTTAATGGGAAATCAGTCTGCTCCTCAAGCACCTTAAACGCTTCCTGACTTGTTCTGCAAAGGAAACAAGTGAAATCCTCCTCATCCACACACAGAAATGTCACGTTAAGAAGGCCTCAAACCTCGGCTCAAAGATTAAAAATCACTTGTTAAGACAACAGTATCCTGTGGAGGAAGCACTGGTGGAGACGGTGGCAGAGATTTCATGTTGTTTGTTTTTTTTCTTTACCTCCAGGACATCGCCTCGGGGATTGACAGTCGGCTTGACGCACCAACTTGGCAGAGCTTCGCCCTGGAAAACAAATCAGATTTCCAGAGTGTAACATGCACGTTGTAAACCGCTCAGGCTCGAGTGCACGGATGTAGGTCAGCAAGTCGAACCTCAGGTAGATGGCAACACAAACAGAAAAGGACCTTTGATTGTCTGAAGGTTGCTTTATCTCCAGTGTATACTTCAGGTGCATCAACAACTGAAAATGTGCAACTGAGAGTAGACTTTACTAAATTATGTAAAGAAAAGTGAGTGATATGTGAGCTTGCAAATGGGAGATTCCCCAGTCCAAGCTGTAACTAGCTTAGCTTAGCATAAAGACTGGAAACAGAGGGAAACAGCTAGCCTAGCTCAGCGCTAAGGTAACGAATCCACCAAGAAATGACGAAATTAAAATGACATACTGGAACTATACTAGCAAATATTTGTATTTCCCTGAAATGTTAAACTGTTCCTTCATTTTCATTTCTGTATTTCTGGATGATTTGAATCGCCACAACATGAAACATCTGGTTATTTAGGTTGAGCTGACGTTATCCATGAACCACAAAGCAGTCAAGGTCAAAGTTCGTGCAACAAGCTGTAAAACCTACACCCTACATTTTGTACTTTTTCAGTTCTGACAACTTGTCTCAAACCTGCAAAAGCAAGAAAATCCTGAAAAGAAAGAAATGCTCGAATCCAGCTTTTTTTGTTTCTTTCATCAGTGCTCTAGCTGGACAAATTTAATGCAGCCTTTAATTAGCTGCATCTTCCAAGGCAAACTGTAAAAGCCTGAAGAGGAGGAGGAGGAGGAGGTTGGCCTTGAAATAAAGCAAAAAGAAAAAAAAAATGATGAAGGAGGAGGAGAGTGAGAGCAGGAGAGAAAGACATGGAGGGGGGCGCTTGTTTCAGTTTGCAGTAATCGCTCATCCAGGAGCCTGTTCCACTCAGGGATATTTGGATTTTTTTAGTCTGGATGCTGTAGCTCGGGGGTCGACCTCTGCCGCTCTCTCTCTCTCTCTCTCTTGACTTCCTCGTCTGATTTTGCGGCGGCCGTGTGAGAGGACGCTGCATGTCTGGCATGCAGACATGGGCCCCTCGTTACGCTCTGGGATTACTCTCTGCCTGGCCATCACCTTGGCTCAGGTGATTGCTGTGACCTGCCAAGAAGATTCCAAGAAAGGTGAGTGACACCCGCCCGGATATGACCTCTCCCTCTGTCTTCTGATTGGTTTTCTGCTTTGATACCTGATATGTTTAGATGCTGGCAGGTTGTTGCAAAAATGAAACAGAAAAAACACTGATAAGATTAATAAAAACAACCTGCATTGCTGCATTTTCAACGCTTCTAATGCTGGATAGAATCATTTTTTGCTGACTGTGAAAGATTCATGGTTGAGTTACTGAGTCCTGTAAAAACATTTGCTTTGATTTTTATGAAACTGTCATTTTTTATACGCTCCTGTTTGTTTTTCCCATTACATCCCTGCTTTATGATGTCTTCTTTTTCAAAAATTTTAGGATGTGGTTTGGGAAGTGTCTTGTCTCTTCCAGATTTCCTGCTCTGTGTTTTAGTGTTTATAAGTCCCAAATGCTCGGACCACACTGCGCCTTTGTGGTTCAAGAGCTAAAGGTTAAAATCACACCCACAACCTCAACCCAGAGAGGCTTATTACGCCTTAATGAGACACCGTTTGCTTGTTCACAGAGCGGTGATTAGGAGGGTGTTCTCATGGTGTGGACGCAAAACATCTGGCAAAAGCTGCAAACTTTTCAGGAATGAATTAGAAATCTGAAAGGTCATGACAAACTCCTGATTTCGTGCCTGCTGAAGCTGAAGTGGCTCCATCTCCACTTCCAGGCAGAAAGGAGATGTGGCTTTTCTCCTTCAAGCACGTCTTCTAAAATAAAAATGTCCCAGTGGATGTGATTCTGGGTCAAAAATACCTCCACCCCCCCGCACGCTGCACTAAAGAGCGCACACGGCTGGTTGGGCTATTTCAGTGCGAGGTCGAGACTGAATGAAGGGGTTTTGAACGCCACGGCTATAATGATGTGGCCTCGCGGATGGGATGGACAAAAGCAGGCCACTAATTTTGGTCAGACTTCGGGCCAAAGGCAGACAAGACACACCCAGAGTGAGAGGATGCTGGATATGAAATATGCCTCGCTCACTTTCATCACCACCACTGAAGCTTCAATGTATTTGCCTACATCTGAGTTGAAAGGTCGCAACATGTGCAGCAGCTGCTTTTAGGACTGAATATGTGATGTTTAAATGCAGCACTGATTAGTAAAGGCTGCAGTGTGTCCAGTGCACAGACTGGGAACCATGATAAGAACTGGTCCAAAACACAGTCAGACCCTGTGTTTGTAGATCTGTAGGAAGTGTAGAGAGCTGCTGCTGCTGTGTCACTTAAAGTACAATATGTTGATTTCAGTCGTCTAAGGAGAGAAACCAGTGAAGCTCAGGTGTTTTCAGCTGAATTCAGACGTTGTGTTTGTTAGGGAGCCAGGTGTGTTAGCTGTTGTTGTGAAGAAACAGTCTGCTGAGATTTACGAGCCTGGCTGTCAGCTTGTGAAGACGCTGACTGGCCATTTAAGGTTTTAGTGTGCTGCTGTTGGCTCGGCGTGTGCGAATGTGTGTGTTTGTTTCAGTGGGAAAAATGGAAAGAGACGAAGAGAGTCGAGATTTTAAGCAGCAGGATGAAGTTTGTTTGTATCTCACTGGATTTAAGATGTGAGGACGCAAAACTGGATTAAATGGGTGATTAATTAACTGCTGAAAGGCCTCCTGATCCTTTTCCTTTGTTTCATTTTGAGGATTTTCAGAGGCTTAAAAAGAGAAAATATCCAGTTGTTTGCAGGGAAAAAGAAAAAAAACCTCTATCTATAGCTTTATCAATAACAAGTCAGAAACACAAACATAATGTAGCATTTTGTAAACCTGCAATCTAAATTTCCCCTTTAAATGTGGAATAACGACAAGGAAAACAAGAAATGTTTTCCTTTTTTATCCCATAAATCACCTGGACATGATTTTTATTCAGCTCTCAGGTTGTAAACCGCTCGCCAAAGGTACAGTTTATGTGGTTTAAATATCATAATAAAAAGTAAAAGCAGGTTAAAGCAGGTCAGAAAACTGCATGGGCAGTTTCCACTTTAAAAAGAGGGCCCATAGTTGGTCATGGTAACTGCTCTCAAGCTGGAAATCTGAGCCATAATCACACAAACTAAGGTCAACTGACTAAAAATATAAGTGTTTAATCATAGAAGTCTGTAGATTATAACTTTTTATTTTCATTTTTATCTGCAAAGCTCCTTTTTTCCAGAGTATTGATTTATTCAATAAGAAGAAATCATCAGAGGGATGTAAAACCAATAAACTGCTAATAAGAGCTGAATAAACCTGCAGCTTATTGAGTTTTAGTGAAGCAGGTTTCGTAGCAGGAGGGTTTCTCTCCGGGTGTGGCACCTCCCAAATAAAGGCGAGCCACAAGTTCTACCCAAGCCCAACATATAATACAGCCGCTGTGGTTTCCCCTGAAATAACTCCCGTTTCTGAAAGCCAGCCTCTCTCGCGGGGAGAGGCTCCACCACATAATTAGTACTTAGGGACGTCACTAAACTGCCTGGAATAAAATATGCACACAAAGCCTGAAGCAGGTGGCCATATTTTTCTTTCTTTCTTTTAGTTTTGCACTTTTTCTCCTGATGGTTTTCTTTGTTTTGTTAAAGACTGATGGTACACACTGGTACACATCATCATCACATGTCGTTTTGTCTTTTATGAATTCAAACCTTATTTTTTTTGGAGGTTTGTTGATCAAAATTATAATTTAAGGTCTTAAATCACTAGTTTTACAGTTTATATTTTCAACATCTTGATTTGCAAAAAACAAGTTAGATTCTATGACATTCCTTCAGACTTAATGACATGTAGATGTATATTATGCACCGTGATGTGCTAACATGTAAACTACAGGTCTCATCTTGTTTTATTATCACAGTTGGAGCCTAGAGACACAGAGACATTAGAGATGATTGCATACTACCATACAGATGCATTTACAGCCAAGAGCTATTGAGATCAACCACAGTCTAGTCGCTGCCTGGCTGGATAATTGTGGTGCCTTGCTCAAGTGCAGGTCAGTGGCAATTTGCCTGAAAGAGTCTTAAAGTGAGGAGGTATCTCAGTTTGGAGCCACATCTTTGGTTTTAGATATAAATCAGTGTCTGTCATTTATCCCCTGAGGCAAATTAAAATGTTACCAACACACAAAACAGCAGCGCTTTTGTGTTATCACTGCACACAAGCCGTTAAAGACGTATGTTTCAGACCTTAGTAGTTGTGCATGTGACTTGTTGATGAGAAAAACCGATGCATAAAGAAAGACTCCAACTATGTAGTGAAGGGATCAATCGTATAGTCATGAATGATCTGTTGACTGACAGATTATGGAAATTTCACTGTTTAATTCTGGTTTTTGTGTATTTTCTTGTTGAGTTTTGTGTCTTTTAAAAGCATGTAGGAGCAGGGTTAGCAGACTAGCTTTACTGGTCACTGGTTCATGCTTTATACTTACATTTTAAATAAAATAAATAAAGTTTGGTGACTGGTGAGAGACAGGTTAAAAATAGAAGCTGATATATCCTGTTTTTTTGTCCCTTGTATGGGTTAAACTCCCATAATGCTCTTCTCTGTAGCATCTTTTCATAGACTGCTCATGCCTTAAATGCCCATGTCTTTGAACCTCCACACCCGCAGTTTAACATAGTTTCTCCTTTATAAATTTGAGGTCTCCAGGATTTATTTTTACCCTCCAGAGTCACAGAAGACATTTTAAAACCGGCTGAGTCGTACTTCTTCCTCTCTGTTTTACTCCACTACGTTTATTCTGTAGTTACAAATGACTTTTAAAAGTTAAGATTTTACACTTAAATTACATGGTGAGCTTCTATATTTCCTTATTATAGATGAAACAATAATATTAAAATGCTAAAATACAGAGGACTACATGGCTGATAATAATTCAGTATTATATATAAATATAGTGGAACACTAGCAGTGTGGTGTGTGGTATTTATTCTTTCATTGAAGTAAAGGATGTGACTACTTCCTGCACTTCCTGGTTGTCACAAGCAGAGGAAATTTACTGCATTTACACAGAGTATTTGATCGATTTCAGCCTGCTGAAATTTATTGTATTACTTAGTAATGGGCGCAGCCTACTGGCCAAAAGTGGGAAATACACTTGGCTGGCATTTAGTCTTTTAGGTATTGAGTTGTTTAGATGTTTTATGGAGGTTTGTTTATGGTAAAAGTTTTTTTTTTCCAGTTTTTATCCTTTAATTCATTGCTGTATCCGTACCCTCAAAAAACACATTTTTTTATTTTACTCATTTTTAAAACATTTTCCTCCCCTGGCTGATATATAATAATGTCTTCTGTGCAAAGAAATTGTCTCATGACCTCTGAAATACTTTGAAAATGTGGAGATAGCCAGTGAGAGTTTTGTGCATGGACGTCCGTGACTGCTCCAGATGTTTCACCGCTGCTCTGCTTGACTCAGACAGCTGTACAGAAAACGGAAAGGTCTACTCCAACTATCAGATATGGAGCCCAGAGCCGTGTCGGGTGTGTGTGTGCGACACGGGGACTGTAGTGTGTGAGGACGAGGTGTGTGAGGAGCTAAGTGACTGCCAGACGGCTGTGACCCCTGAGGGCGAGTGCTGCCCCGTGTGCTCCACTGCAGCACCGCCTCTCAGTCCAGAAACTAAAGCAGGTAAATGGACGTCAGCCTCATTCCCTCCTGCAGGGAACTCTGGTTACACTCAACACCTTCAGTCTCCTTTCAGTTAGTGCAATATCATCATTATGGAGGTTTTCTGTGTGCTGTTTATTGCTCAGCAGATAGAGAAGAGTGGGTTTAGCTCCACCTAACTTCAGCCTGAGAGCTAATCAGTGTAAAGACGTTCACCTTGCACAACAACTAATAACAAATTATTAAAAACACAAATTATTATAACAAATAACAGGATGCAGCAGGTTTTAATTAGAAGTAATATTCCTCTGAACATGAGTGAAACAAGCTACAGAATCACATACTCTGATGAAGTAAAGTTTGAATGAGGCCTGTCCCTGGTTTGAGGCTGACCTGCCCTGTAAGGATCATTTCTGCTGTCAGAGCTACCTCCTGCGTTTAAACAGGAAACAGAGCTGTAGGTGTTGTATAATCACACCAGGCCTCCTACACTCAGTACCCTTTGTCTCGCGCTCCAGTCGAGGTCAAGTATTGACTCTCGAGTGCCAGGATGCCTTCACCACAGGTTCTGCAATTTAAGCTGAGGAAACCAGCTTTCTCTGCATTGTTTTAACAGCGGAGGGCCTGTTGTCTCCTGTGTCCTGGTTTAAACTTGAGGTTTGAACTATTTCTGAGCTAGAACAGACCAGCTGCTATGTCTACACTTCATATACTTTAGTGAAAATAGACTTTCCTGCATCTCAGCTACGATTGAAAACCCCATAATGATGCTCAGACTTCAGCTGAAAGGGAATCACCCACGATACTGACGTGGTTGCTGTTCTGTCTCATGAAGATACCTGCACAGAAAACGGCACGACCTACTCCAACTATCAGATATGGAGCCCAGAGCCGTGTCGAATCTGTGTGTGCGACACGGGGACAGTGGTGTGTGAGGAAGTGGTGTGTGAAGAGCTCGGGGACTGCCGCACAACCGAGGCCCTCGAGGGCGAGTGTTGCCCCATGTGCTCGACAGCCCCACCACCTCCTCCTACTCCTACTCCTGCTCCTACTCCTGCTCCTACTCCTACTCCTGCTCCTACTCCTGCTCCTACTCCTACTCCTGCTCCTACTCCTACTCCTAGCATGGACAATAAAACTGGTAATAAATATTTAAGAACCGTTTTAAACAGATTTAAATGTGGGTCTGTGTGTTCTATAAATATCCACATTTACAAATCTACCTTGGGTCTGTTTTTATAGATTTTTATGTCGCTTCAGATCAACTTTCCTCTCAGTTCATTTCATTTTATTTGCATTTGGGACCAGCTCTTCAGTATATTCCTCTACCATAAGTCCATCCCTTACTCCACAGTTTTTGCATTTGTAGTTTTCATTCATGGATTTTGCATCACATTTCTTCGTATCTACTGTGTTGTTGTGTTACTGCATTTAATTTTCACATATTTTAAGTTGTTTCCACTGAGATCATGAGATGAAATGACCTTGTAATCACCTTTAGTCAGCACAATGCATCAATATGGGATTGAACAATCATAAAATGGCACCATGAGCTACAGTAGAACTTAAAACCTGAAGTTTAGTCATTATTTTTTCTCACTTGTTCTTTGCAGATGCTTGTAGAAATAATATGTACAATGTTCCTTACTTGTCCTCTAAAGTTATCAGTGAAGTGATGAGTTGTGCTGCAGTGGGACAAAATAAAACACATTAAAAGTGGTGTCTGAATTAACCATATATTTTACAGAACAGTGCTCTGTTGTCGTCAATGTATATGTCCATAACATTGTCACATTTAGTTGTAAAATGCTTTTTTTTATACCTTTTTTAAAAAGATAGCTGACAATTGGGCCATGATAAAATTCATTATTGTTATTCTAACATGTAAAACTCAGTTCACACTGAATAAACTCTCGACAATCCTTCCCCTAGTTGTCGAGACATTTCACCAAAAAACACAAAGAGGAAAAGTCAGAGCATCACAAAAATCAACAGGGAACATCATTGGGGAACTATGAATGTAAAAATGTTGTTATTCCTAGCGCCTAGAAATGCAGTGCACTTGCTGCCAACTGTATCAGCTAATGAAGAACAACTGACACCAGCTGCTGTTCTTTTCCACAAAGATTCCTGCACAGAGGACGGCAAAGTCTACTCCAACGATCAGATATGGTACCCAGACCCGTGTCGAGTCTGTATATGTGATGTGGGGACGGTGGTTTGTGAGGACGTGGTGTGTGAGGATGTAGGTGACTGCAAGACCACAGAGATCCCAGAGGGCGAGTGCTGCCCCGTGTGCTCGGCCCTGAACACTAATGCTGGTAAAAGTGAACGTCCTGAGACCAGGTTTTCTGTGGATGATGCATCTTGGTTATTTTCAAGCAGTCGATCTTCCCACCTGTGTCAGGACTGCTGGTGCTCTTAACCAGCTGTCACAGCCTGAAGCCCTCCTCTTCAGGCTCCATCCTGTGCACACCACCTCAAAATGTTGTTTTTTAAATCTATGATATTGTTCTCTGAGTTTCCCTTTGACTGTATTTTAAGTTTGCAAAAGGAATACATTGACTTTTTGCCTGATAAGTTCACTTCTCAACCAACTTTTGTGCAGCAAAAACACTGGTAGCAGTTTCATCTGCAGTTTAATGTTGATAAAAATGGAAATTAAATGCAACTTGTGGAGCTGCTGCTTGTTTTACTGCCACACAAACAACACTGAGCAAGTGACTTATTTACCAAATAAGGTGTATTCCTCTGGGAAATTGTACCATTTCCACCATGTTCTGTGTCACGTTGATATGCACTTTTATTTATGGTTATTGTCACTTTTATTGGTCTTTGCACTTACTGTGGGTTGTTTCCTTTTTCACAGTAAATAAGGCTTTTAAATTGAAATCAAAGATTTTAAATGGACAACCCTTTCCACTGTTTAAAGCCCCTATGTGTAGGACTAGGATTTGTGTATTTGGTGGCTCCCAATGAGATAAATGAACTGAGACAAGATAAAATCACAAAACAATCTGCACATAGGGGCTTTAAAAACAGGGCTACGTCTATTCTCGTGTTTAATTGCTGGCATAAAAGTTAAGCATGTCAGAGTATGCCATTAGTATTTAAAGGAAAAGTTTGGCATTTTGAGAAATATACTTTCTTGCTAAGAGAAGACTAATGCTGCAGCAAATACGAGGCTATGCCCAGCAACCAGTTAGCTTATCTTATCATACAAAAAAAAACTGGTTAGTCATTTATTTGTTGCTTTTAGATTTACTTTAAACAGAGGTTAGCTGTTTACTAAACTCTTGGCAAGAAAGTGAATAATCTCACAAAATGTTAAACTTTTTCTTTAACTTCTTCATTTGTTGGATTTTATGCCACGTGGTCAGCGTTACCTTCTAACACTATTTACTAATTGAATTTAATCTCTTTTTCATGAAGATACCTGCACAGAAAATGGGAAAGTTTACGCCAACAACGACATGTGGAACCCGGAGCCGTGTCGGATCTGTGTGTGTGATAAGGGGACCGCTGTGTGTGAGGATGTGGTGTGCGAGGACCTCGGCGACTGCCAGAAAACTGTGACCCCGGATGGCGAATGCTGCCCCGTGTGCTTGACCCCGGCGTCGCCATCAACTCCCAAAGAAGAACCCATGACAGGTAGATGTTAATCCTGTCAGTCTGTTGAGGACTGTTTGTTATAAAATCAATCACCTGTGTTTGTGTTACAGTTGCAGATGAGAGTAAAGGAGATAACTGCACAGTCGATGGGGAGATCCACCCTCACAACGACATCTGGAAACCAGAGCCTTGTCGTGTCTGTGTCTGTGACAACGGTGTCGCCATCTGTGACGAGGTGCAGTGTGAGGCCCTGTCCAACTGCGAGAAGGTCGTCACACCTGAGGGCGAGTGCTGCCCTGTGTGTGACAACTTCGCCAGTGTCGGCAGGATGATCGGTGAGATGAATTTACCTGTTATACCTCTGTCCAAACTGTCCAGAGCTGATTTTACCTGTTCAAGCCAAACCAGGAGTTTATTTAGTCACCTGTAGCCACACCTAGCAGTGATGTCCTGTTGTACTGACTCACTTTGAAGTACATTTTCACATCACTGCATCACTGAAACCGAGTTTTCAGTAGCTGTTTGTATCATTAATTCAGGTTTAGGAGAATGTGACCTGATGTATAAATGTAATTAACTTTCTTATTTCTCTTTTCCCCAAGAAATAATGGGCTTCAAGGTAAGTACTGAATCATTTTGACATGGATTTATCTAAAACAAACTGATGTTTTTAATCAAAATAAAAATGTTTATTGTTTCCCCTCCAGGGGCAGAAAGGTGAGCCAGGTGATATCCCATACGTAAGTAATGTTAACAGTGTGCAAGGCATGTTTTTATATTTATGTCTGTTTTTACATGCATTTTCCAAAAAATTAAAATACGAGTTTGTAAAGAAAGTTTTGTTTTTTCCTCTTAGGTGGTGGGACACCCTGGACCTCAAGGACCTGCGGTGGGTTTTTACTGCTTTTACTTTTGTTTATTCTAAACTATGTCAATGTGTATAACTGATATACAGGGTTTAAGAAACAGATTAAAGTAGGTAGCAGCAGGCTTTTTAATATGATCTCCCTTATAATAAGTTCTGTGCACCATTTTTGACACTAGAGGGCACCAATTAACTTTTTACAGAGTCGGGCAGACCACTATTTTAACTCTGCGACTGGAAAACACCTTGCACTTGTTATGTTGGCTACTTGCAATAAATATGTGTTGGTAAACCATGTAAACGTATTAATATTAGTGCAGGCAGAAGTGTCTGCAGCAACATTTGCTGCATGAACTCACTGCTCTTCAATATTACTTAATAATTTTATAATGCCATTAGTTTATCATTAATTAAGTATATTATTTTATGTGTTTATGGTTCAGGGTCCTCCAGGAGCCCAGGGACACACTGGACCAAGAGGCTTTAAGGGCAGGAAGGTAAGTCTGAATAAATGCTGACTGGTATTGTTAAAACCCCGGCATGCTGGGGGAAGGGGAAATAACATAAAAACAGTACATGGAGGCAAACTGGCGGCCGTTAGGGACCGACAACATCAGATGACAGCCACCATGATGAACGGCTTCATCTGGTTTTATTGTATTAACGTCATGTTGCGTTTGCGGAAACACTGAACCACACCGGACCTTTTGCGGCTAATCATTTTAAAGTCTATGTTATGCAGATTGAGCTGTGTGAGCGCTGGCCTAGGATTGGTGGAATCTTTTGTTGGCCCGCCCCCTCCCCTACGAGAAGAGCAGCGGCTAACTATTTTAAGTTCTATTTTATGCAAATTGGGCTGTGTGAGCGCTGGTCTAGGATTGGTGGATTCTTTTGTTGTCCCACCCCCTCCACCACGGCGAGGGCAATGGCTAACCATTTAAGTTCTATTTTATGCAAATTGGGCTGTGTGAGCGCTGGCCTAGGATTGGTGGAATTATTTGTTGCCCCACCCCCTCCACTACGGCGAGGGCAATGGCTAACCATTTAAGTTCTATTTTATGCAATTTAGGCTGTGTAAGCGCTGGCTTATGATTGGTGAGATCCTTTGTTGGCCCGCCCTCAGCCCCCTCTTCCATTGGACCGCGCTTGCGGGCCTTGCACCAATCCCAGGCCAGCGCTCACGCAGCTCAATTTGCATAAAATAGAACTTAAAATGGCTAGCCGCTGCTCTCCCCGTGGCGGAGGGGGCGGGCCAACAAAAGATTCCACCAATCCTAGGCCAGCGCTCACACAGCTCATTTTGCATAAAATAGAACTTAAATGGTTAGCCGTTGCCCTTGCCATGACGGAGGGGGCGGGTCAAAAAAAGATTCCACCAATCCTAGGCCAGCGCTCACACAGCTCAATTTGCATAAAATAGAACTTAAATGGTTAGCCGTTGCCCTTGCCAATGCGGAGGGGGCGGGTCAATAAAAGATTCCACCAATCCTGGGCCAGCGCTCACACAGCTTAATTTGCATAAAATAGAACTTAAAATGGTTAGCCACTGCTCTCCCCGTGACGGAGGGGGCGGGTCAACAAAAGATTCCACCAATCCTGGGCCAGAGTTCACACAGCTTAATTAGATTAAACTAGAAGTTAAAATCGTTAGCTATTAAAAGAGAGAAATTGGAGTTAGCAAGGTAAAACCACAATGAAAACATGAAGTGCAAGTCAGAATTAAAGTAATACTAATCACACACACCACTTAAAGCTTCAAAAAAAAGAAAAAGAAAGAAAATGTTGACTCGTAGAGCAAACAGTGCCACTGTTACATTAACTAATGAAGAAGCAGCTGCCCTGTATTCTTTCCTGCACTAATGAGCTCAGTTATTAATTGATCAATTATATGGTGTCTAAACAATATGCCTCCTCTCACTGGTGACTGTTTCCACTCACCCTGCAGGGATTCCCGGGGCCTCCAGGATTTGACGGAGAGCCTGGTGTGCCAGGAAATCCGGGAGAACCAGGACCTCCAGGACATCCCTCTCCCCCTGGGGTGAGGTGTTTTTTTTGTTTTGTTTTTTTAGCATCACATAACTTGTTTCAGTGTTTTATCACTGAAGTAGGAATACACTTGTTTTACAGAAGTTTAACCAATTTATTTTGAACTAATCTCTTCCCAAAAGGGCAACATAGTGTCACAGATGGCCTCAGGTTTCAGTGAGAAGGCTGGTATGGCTGCAATGGTTCAAGGATCAAGAGTGAGTGCTGCACAGTTGTACAGGAAAAAGCTATTTTAAATTATTTATTTTAATGATATACAATGTTATGATGTACAGTTCAAACTACAGTGTATGAAATCTCGTTATTTCAGGGGGAAGCGGGACCACGAGGACCTCCAGGGTCACCTGGATTACCTGTGAGTATTTGGCCTTGAAGTAAACCTTTAAAAACTTATTTTTTTTAATTCACAGTATCATTTATTTTCTCTGTTGTTATCCAGGGACCAACTGGTGGTCAGGGAATTCCAGGAGAGGCTGGAGATCCAGGACCAATGGTACATATTCCGTTTATTTTCATAAACTTCTTTAGACACCGGAGATGTTGAAGTTAAATTTAACTGTGCTGAGTTGTGAAAAAAGTGTGTTGCATTGCGTTTGTCCACAGGGTGAGCCAGGTCATCGGGGACCAGATGGACCACCAGGAAAACCTGGACTTGATGTGAGTCAATTATACAAACAGCCTCTTATAAGATGCTATTTTATATATATATATTTTCTGCTCATTATTATTGTTGTTACTGGTTCTGTCAGTGATTAATTTTATCATCATAATAATCTACGGTTAATTTCTAGCATTATCAGTAGTTATTTAACTATTTTACTTTTCCTACTCAGGGAGGATCTGGACCTGCAGGTGCTACAGGAGAACCAGGATTTCCAGGATCTGCGGTAACAAATTAAGTCATAATATTATTAAACATAACCCAGTGACACAATTAAGTTGTGATGAAAGAAGGGGGGATATATCTGTTTCCTATGAAGAACATTACATATAATTTTTGATCTTCCTTACAGTGTTACAATATAAATGAGAATAAATGTAAAATAAACTTACATTTAGTCTAATCTAACTGTAAAGATCTTAGAAAAATGATTCAAACTGACATCTAGTGGTTGTCAGATGACACAGCAGCAGGAACCTCCACAGTAAAATGAGAACAGCTTGTAAAAAGTCTCTTATCATTGATAAATTGGTAAATATATTTTTGGTTTTCTTTAGGGTGCGAGAGGCTTCCCAGGACTTCCAGGTCAGCCAGGACTGAAAGGACACAAGGTGAGTCCCAAGTCCTGCATCACCAGTGAGCCCTCAGTCTTATATTTCTTTGGTATTGTCCAGAACTTACCTGTTTTCTCTTTAACAGGGACATGGTGGGCTTGTGGGGGCAAGAGGCGAGCCTGGAGCAGCTGGACTGAAGGTACGAACCTATCACCTCATCATGTGCCTCAGATTCTCATTGTTGATGCATTAGACGCAGTTTAAACCTGCACTGTCTTTGTGTTTTACAGGGTGCATCTGGTACACCTGGTGCTATGGGTGCTCCTGGTGCACTGGTAGGAAACACACACAGTATAAAGACCATCACAGTATTAAATCCAGAATCAGATGTCAGTCACACAGATGTTGAGCCAGTCCTCTGTTTCAGGGTCCAGCGGGCATGCAGGGAGAAAGAGGCAGAGCCGGCCCCACTGGACCCGTGGTAAGAAAATAACTCATGTGAAGTATATCCATTTAAAATGCAAACATGCAGAAGCTGCAGGATTGAGACATTTTCTTTCTCATTAAGGGAAAACGTGGAACACCTGGTGACACCGGCAAACCAGGTCCTCTGGTAAGGACTGACTGTATAAATGAATCATGAACTTTAAATCTCTGAGCTGAAAACCAAAGTACTGTATACATTTTTCTTTAATTACAGGGTCCTATGGGAATCCCTGGTATGCCAGGATTTCCTGGTGGTCCAGGAATAAAGGTGAGACTGTCTATAGACAGTAATTGTGGCAGTCATGTCAATATTTGGTAAAATATTACAGCTTTTTCTCCTTTACCTGATCAGTTTACTGCAAAATCTGTGAGATCTTAATGATAATTGATGACCTTGATTTGACTTAAAGGTATTTCTCTGCTTTTAAATTTGAGGTTTTGGCAGAAAGGGAGAGTCGTTCCAATAACAGTCACTGTTAATTACACAGATAATTATCTGAATGAACTTTTTGTTCATAGAGAAACGTTAGACTTGGGTTGAGTTTTTGAATGTGACAAAAGATCTTGAAAGTCGTCAGAATAGTCCTTGAATTGGCCCTGAAGCTGTCCTTTGGTGCAGGGTGAAGCAGGACCGACAGGTGTGAGAGGAAGTCCAGGACGGCAGGGACCCAGAGGGGACCCTGGTCACGTGGGACCACAAGGATCAACAGGACAGCAGGGTGCAGAAGGATCTGATGGACCTCCAGGTGCCCGTGGTCAAACAGTAAGTCTGACTCTGTAGCTTATGGACACTAATAGATTGTTAAAGTCCACTTCCAACACGTCTTTGTTTGTAGATCTGTGACCTTTTAGTTAATACCTGTGACTGCTCCTCCTCCTTCACAGGGTCTGGCAGGTGTTCAGGGTCCATCAGGTTTGC
Organism: Lates calcarifer; assembly: GCF_001640805.2. Lineage (NCBI taxonomy): Eukaryota > Metazoa > Chordata > Actinopteri > Centropomidae > Lates > Lates calcarifer. The sequence continues at coordinate 2,971,609 of NC_066854.1, forward strand.
TGGGCCCACCTGGTCCCCCCGGCCCCCAGGGAACTACAGGAGCACCAGGACCAAAGGGCCAAGTGGTATGAGCTCTGACCTCCTCTCGTTTCTTTGATGAAAAACTTACTTGTAACCTTGTGACTCTTGTGGGAGCTTTAATGTTTTGAGCTTTAAGGTTTTGTGATCTTGTGTCACAGGGCGATCTTGGTGTGCCTGGATTCAAAGGAGAAGCTGGACTCAAGGGAGAGAGAGTAAGTAAAAAAAAAAAAAGAATGGATGTTCTGTGTTGGTTTGTCAGAGGAGCGATTGATTGGTTATTGATTTCTGTGTGATGTCAGGGTGACCATGGTACCCAGGGTCCAATGGGCCCGATGGGAGAGGATGGGAAGCGTGGACCACGAGGTGATGCTGGATCCATCGGGCCTCCAGGACCTCCAGGAGAGACAGTGAGTCAACTTTCTTCATCCTAAAAAAATATAATTTCACGTTGCTTTAAGCACAGAGCAAGGTCTGTGGAAATTTATTAAAAACTCCAGCTGGGAGTTTAAAAACTCTTCAAACCCTGATTGTTTTAGGGAGCTCCAGGAAATCGAGGTTTCCCAGGTGCTGACGGTTTACCTGGCCAAAAGGTGAGTTAACTTCACCTCAAAATATCTATGGAAGCAGAATTTAACCACAGTTTTTATTACAGTTATTCTTGAGCGTGTCTTTGAGTTCCTGTGGTTTTGAACATTTGTTGTGTGGCCGAACAGGGAGCCCAGGGTGAAAGAGGGCTGCCGGGGTCACCTGGTGCCAAAGGTTTAGATGGAGATCCAGGACGCGGTGGAGAACCAGGTCTAACAGGAGCTCGGGTAAGACATTTTTATTTAGTAATAAACTTTCTATGTGGCCAGACTGGTAGGTGCATTTCATGCTTCCCTTAAACCTGGACCCTGAAATACACCGAGTCTACCTGAAATGAAATGGGAAGGATCGGGAATACTGTTTAATATTTAGAGCTATAATATAATATGTATAAAATATTTACTTTTGAGGAGAAGATGCAGCTTCAGAGACGGGTATCTAATGTTGGTCTGTATCTCATTTCTCAGGGTCTGACTGGACTTATCGGAGCTCAGGGAGCAGAGGGAAAACAAGGCCCACTGGTACGCCAAAACCTTTTGTTTTCACTTCTCTAGAGTGCGGTATGTGTGGCATGTGTTGCATGTGATGGCATGGATTTAATTTGTCATTCCAGGGCTCAGCAGGAGAGGACGGCAAACCAGGCCCGGCCGGTTCTACTGGAGGTCGGGGTCCAGCTGGACAGATGGGCCTGCCAGGACCAAAAGGCTTCGCTGTCAGTATGAATGAGTTTTTAGATTATCTGACAAATACTGTTTGTAGACACCATTACAATAATCTTAAGCTTCACGGAAACACAACAGACGACGACTTCTGTTCCTGTCGTTTCTTCAGGGTGATGCTGGGAAGATTGGTGAGGCTGGAAGTGCTGGACCTCCAGGTCCAAGGGTAACTATCACTATTAATATAATACACTTTATTCCTCTTACTCCATTCTCTTCATCAACGTACAAATATACTGACAAATACTGCACTCTGTGTTTCAGGGACTGAATGGAAAAGACGGAGAGGAGGGGGCTGCTGGTCCAGCTGGCCCGGCTGTAAGTATCCTGCTTTGCTGAGAAAATTATTAATGATTTAATAACAATGAGTTAAGATTATATTTACTTTGCTTCTTTGCAGGGTCCTGCAGGAAAAAGAGGAGAGCAGGGACCACAGGGACTGCATGGTTTCCAGGTAAAAGTCTATTATTTTACAGTGAATATTTTATAATAAATGTCTTTTATTTACATATTAATTTGTTTGATTTCCATTTTTCTGATTTAGTTATTCCAGCATTTTAATGAGTATATTGATATTTGTGTCCATTATTGTCGACTAAAAGGTGTGCTGGTGTTTTTTAGGGTTTGCCGGGACTTCCAGGCCCACCTGGAGAGGCAGGGAAACCAGGTGATGAGGTATGATAACACAAAAAAACCCTCAATTTCTTAACATACACAGTTAAATTCTGTTTCATTTATACACTGCACAGTGATGTACCATCCCTCTACTGGACAATCTTCATGTGATTTCACATTAAGTGTAATTTTATTGTATTTTTCCAGGGTCTTGCTGGAGAGGCAGGGGCTGTCGGATCTGTTGGTCCCAGGGTAGGTCCATTTGTTTCATTAATTACTGCTCCCTGAATACCTGTGATTAAATTCATCATGTTTGGCCTTTTAGAGCAGTCAGACATTGCTGTATGTCTTTATCCCCTGGTTGTCCTTGTAGGGAGAAAGAGGTCCTCCAGGGGAAAGAGGTGAAATTGGACCTAATGGGCTCCAGGGACCCAAAGGTAGTCCAGGCACACCAGGACCAGATGGGCCAAAGGTATCATCCCCATAAAACCAAGATCAAAACTCTGCATAATTCTGAGTTTCTGTGTGTAAATCTGTGATACTTTCTCGTGTATTTTAGGGCAACCCTGGTCCAACAGGTTCTCCTGGAGAGCCAGGAGGTCTAGGACTTCAGGGGATGCCAGGGGAGAGGGGCATTCCAGGACCTTCAGGCCCCAAGGGAGATGCTGTAAGTTTGAGTGATGTCAAAAGGACTTCTGGGAAATGTAGGAAATCACTAGGAGAGGAGGAGTTTCAGCTTGTTAAAGGAGGATGAACCTGAGCCGCTGACGAGGCTGATTTCTTCTAACAGGGCTCGATTGGAGATAAAGGACTGGAGGGTAAAGCAGGAGCTGACGGTGCACGGGTGAGTCGTCTCAACACTGACAGAATATTTCACTTGGAAAACAAACATAAGTTTTCATTTGTCTGATGTAGTAATAATATAATATAATACTCTAATATATATTTAACAATTTCTAATTAAAAGGGACTTCCTGGTCCTGTTGGACCTGTTGGATCCGGTGGACCCAACGGAGAGAAGGTGAGTTCAAAAGCACAGTTTTTAGCCTCTATTTTAAACCTGAAAATGTGATGGTTATGGTCATGTAACTGGCCGAAATGAAGATATGAACCTCAAGCAAACTTTAAAACATCAAGTCTGTCAAGTTACTTTGTTGATTCTAGTTTTAAATGAAAATGTTCCTTTATTTCAGGGTGAAACCGGCCCACCAGGACCTGCAGGACGCAGAGGCTCAAGAGGAATCGCTGTCAGTGCAATATTTACTTCTCCAACTGATATGAAATTAATGGGAAGTTTGATATTTCTCTTGATAAAGTGTGTATTTGTGTGTGTGATGATCTTAACAGGGCTCCACCGGTGAGCCTGGTCCAATTGGTGCTGCTGGCTTCGCTGGACCTCCTGTAAGTGTCCACCAAACACCGAGCAGTCACGTCCAAAATATACCAGTGAATAAACCGATAAAACCCAAGAGTTAACCACATCACTGCATTTCTATTACATTTGTCTTTCCCAGGGTCCTGATGGTCAGCCTGGGGTCAAAGGTGAAACAGGTGAGCCCGGTCAGAAGGGAGAAACAGGACCACCTGGACCACAGGGAATGGCTGGAAAACCAGGAACACAGGTACACAACAAAAACGTGACGTGACACGAGTGAATAATCCAAATAACTGTGGATTAGAAGCTTCCAGAGATTTTGTGATATTTTCATGTAAATCAACATGTTTTGGTCTGAAATGATCATTTAAACGTCCTGTAAAAGGATGAAACAGACATTTATATTTATAATGAATTGATATTTAAGTGTGTGTGTGTTTTAGGGACCTGTCGGTGTGACTGGGTTGAAAGGTGGCAGAGGAACCCAGGGTCCAACGGTGAGTTATTCAAAGCAACAACTTCACACAGTGTCAGTTTCTTTCTTTATATTTTTATTCAGTTTTATTCCACAGAGCTCTGTGCTTCTTAAGAGACGTGTTTTCTTGTTCTTCTACAGGGCTCTGCTGGATTTCCTGGGTTACCTGGAGGAATTGGACCACCTGGCTCTATTGTGAGTTGCATTACATTTATTAAATAACACATTAAATTTACTGCCAAACTTCAGCAGGTATGAGATTTGTATTTCTAAAATGTGTCTGTGTGTTTTCAGGGTGCTGTTGGTGCAGATGGGCCCATCGGTGCTCCAGGAAAACAGGGCCCTCCCGGGATCCGAGGAGAGAACGGATCTCCAGGACGTCAAGGGGAGACGGGACCCCCAGGTCCGCCGGGCAGCCCAGGAGAGAAGGGAGACTCCGGGGAGGACGGTCCTCCGGTCAGAGAACGTTCTGTGCTGATCTTCATGCAGCTGGAGAAAAATAAGTCCTGATGATTCACACACTCGTCTGCTCTTGTGTTTCTCTGTCAGGGGCCTGACGGACCTCCAGGACCTGCCGGCGCCGTAGGACAGCGAGGTGTTGTGGGTCAGCCTGGACTTCGAGGAGAGAGAGGCATGCTGGGACTGCCAGGCCCTGCTGTATGTAATCCAGACTACGTCTCTGTAAATCACATTTCACTGATAGATTCATAAGTGGAAAATGTTTAACTTTGTGTTTCTCTATTTCTCAGGGTCCACCAGGAAAACCCGGAGGCCCTGGAACTCAGGGGGGCAAAGGGCCTGCTGGTGGAGTTGGGTTACCAGGAGCTACCGGGCCAAGGGGAGACGCCGGCCCCGAGGTTTGTCCTTTTATTTTAGGTGTTCAGCTGATGTTTTTTCATCTGTAAATTCTCCTCAGATTAAGAAAATATTTGAGAACAACCAGGAAATTTCGGTGGGAAATTGTGACCGAGAGCTCGTCAGGATAGATTTTTATTCTCTTGTTCATCATCCTCTGTGGTTATTCAGGGTATTGCTGGAGCAGAGGGGCCTCCTGGTAAAGACGGTCTCATAGGGGAGAGGGTAAGATTAAATACACAGTGTTTGTGTGCTATTTTTTATCACGTATAATACCATTATACAGCCGTGTAATCACTGATGTGTGTTTATGTTTCCAGGGAGAACGGGGAAATCCTGGTCCAGAGGGTCTGGCTGGTGTTACAGGGTCTCCAGGAACTGAGGGTCCGGTGGGAGACACCGGCAGTCCAGGACCAATTGGAGAAAATGTGAGAAATACAACTAATTAAATGTAATATTCTACATCTGTCCGCCACACATCAGCAGCTCTGTCACGTCTCTTTGTGTGTTTTGAGTTTAGGGTGCTAAAGGCCCCGCCGGAGCCCCAGGACAACCAGGAGTACGGGGGAAAGTGGTAAATACGACCTTATTGATACCCAAAAACAACAACTCAACAATTTGTTTCCAATAATTTGTTTAACTGTGGCCCTGTGTCTGCTTTCAGGGCCCTCAAGGACCACAGGGGGAGAAGGGGGCAGCTGGAGAACAAGGAGAGAGGGGTCAGAAGGGACACAGAGGTTTCACTGGCCTCCACGGTCTCCCTGGAATAGCTGTAAGCAACATGTTGATTATTTAGGCAACTGTGGAGGTGGAGGGAGTTTAGGTGCATTTGTAACATCCCATTTTTTCCCATTTAACCTTCACAATAACACGGAAACTATCAAACAGTTTAATGTCATTCTTTTCTCTCTCAGGGTGCCACAGGAGATGCAGGAGCTTTCGGTATTGTTGGACCAGCTGGACCCAGGGTAAGTGTTTAATCACACCATGCAGGAAATAAGTAACATATAATGTGCATTATTTCTCAGTGTAAATGTTTAAATGTTTTACGTCCATACAGGGGCCTCCTGGAGTGTTGGGTCCTCCAGGAAAGGAAGGAAACATCGGCCAGCCTGGACCAATGGGCGCTCCTGGAAGCAGAGGATCCAGTGGAGACATCGGGGCACAGGTAGGCCCAAAATCTTGTCTCTTGATAATGATATATATCATGTTCTGTAAATTCAGTAAATGAATAGTTTAGATATCATGGGTAGAAGAGCTTCTTACAAATTTATCAAAACTATCATGTTTAGCCTCAAACAGACTGAGATATCTTGATCTGGACCAAAGTCTTAAATAATGAGTCTTTTCTTTTTCAGGGTCCACCTGGTGAGCCCGGACCCCCTGGCCCTCCAGGCTCCCCAGGACCTCCCACCGCCATTGTTGAAGACCTCTTCGTCGCCCCAGCAGATTACGACGGCGGCAACGGCGACGTGCCAGAAGCCGTGGAATTCGTCGAGGACTACGCAGGGGCTGATCCTCCTCCGCCCCCGGAGTTCAACAAAGACGAAGCCCTTCCCAATAAGAACTCAGCGGCCATCCTCCGCGCGGACACCGGAGTCCACGCCACACTCAAGACCCTCAGCGGACATCTGCAAAACCTCCGCAGTCCAGACGGCAGCAAGATGAACCCCGCCAAAACCTGCCAGGACATCAAGCAGTGTTACCCCCAGAAAAAGAGCGGTGAGGGTCCTGTTTGTCTTTTCTTTTCTACTCTTCTCTGCTTATTTAGATGCTATTTTTATTTTCAGACCAGCATCTCCTCTCAGTTATTCTTTTTGTGCCTTTAATGCAGGTGAATACTGGATTGATCCAAATCAAGGAAGCACAAAAGACGCCATCAGGGTCTTCTGTAACATGGAAAGTGGTGAAACCTGCATCTCAGCCCGTCCAGCAAACATTCCCCGCAAGGCCTGGTGGACCAAATCCAGTCCCAGTGCCAACAAACCCGTCTGGTTCGGAGCCGACATGAATGGAGGAAGCAGGGTAAAAAAATCACGAGCACGTTGTGTAAAGTCACTGTTGGGGTGGTTGTTTTCCAACCGTGGTTTGAATTCTAATTTCAGTTCAGCTACGGAAACAAGGAGGAGCAGCCGAACGCGGTGGCTGTTCAGATGAAGCTGCTGCAGCTTTTGTCCAAAGAGTCGCACCAGAACATCACCTACCACTGCAGGAACAGCGTGGCCTATAAGGATGAGAAGAACAGCAACCTGAAGAAAGCTCTGGTCCTCAGAGGCTCCAACGGCCAGGAGCTGAGAGCACAGGGCAACAACCGTCTCCGATACGCCGTCATCGAGGACAGCTGCTCGGTAAGTCGAGAACAGATGACCTAGATTTGATGAAAAATCGATTGGGAGAACATGTCAGGTGATTTATCTTGCTTTCTTTGTCCCCTTTAGCAATCAAACGGACAGTGGGGCAAGACAGTGATTGAGTACAGGACTCAAACTTCAGCCAGGCTGCCCATCGTGGACTTGGCCCCCATGGACATTGGAAAGCCTGATCAGGAGTTCGGCCTGGACATCGGCCCTGTGTGCTTCTCATAAAAACACACCCCCTCTCTTCCCCCCCGACGCAAGAAGGACTCAAATAGCCCTTTGTAGAGGAGTAACATCACCACCAGATATTATAGCATATGGACTCCTCTTCTCCGTGAGTCAATAAAGGTTCTTCACACATGGCTGCATTTCCCATGAGCTGTTGCAACACAGTGTTACTGTATCTGCCAGACGACGGCGAGCTGTGTGATCGGTGGGACGCTGACATAATTTATTCACCATGTCAATACATTTACAATCTAGAGCACAAGTACTTTACAGGGAAATGCATGTGGGAGGAAAAAAGAAATGTCTGAGGTGCTAACTAAAGAGGAAAGAAAGCAGGAGTGTAAACTTGCATAAACTGGAAAAACAGCCAGTAATATTAAAGCTTAAAGAGATGTGATGTCTTTAGTGGGAATTTTTGGGAAGGATCGAGTGAAAGCCTTTTTATTTTTTACTAGCGATGGCTTTTTTCCAGTAAACGCACGTCCCGAGGCCTGGATAGGGCAAGAGTTTATATGGCAATGAGTGTAGTTCTTAATTTTAATGGAATAAAAAAAAGAAAATCATGCTTGAACCTAAATTATTCAGTTCTGTCCAGGAACTCATTTACTCTTTCAACAGGAAACCTTTGTATCTCCTTTTAAAACTCTAACTGTAAATGCAACGTATGACTGTAAATTGCAGATTATTTGTTTATTGTTGACTGTGGATGTGGAATAAATGTCTTTCTTTGGAATGACTGTGCTCTTCCCCACAAACTAAAGTAAGGAAATATTTAATAAACTCTCAGTTTCCCCCTCGTGAGCAGCAAAAACTTTGCTTTGCAAGTGAATTTAAATGAGCTCATCTCACCACTAGAGGGAGACAAAGCTTTTCCCAGCAGGCATCAAATCACAGTTAAGTGGTTTCACCTGATGTTTCAGGTGCAACAAATCCCTTGTTAGATGGCTGACATGAAAACCCAGCAGAGCTCTGGAGGTTTAGAACAAATAAACCTGTGCTTTGTAATAAATTAATACATTTCAGATCTGTATTAGTGCTTATTTCTTCAGCTTGAAAATTCATCCCTGCTGCAGGCTTTCCTCCACCGTTTCACTGTGTCTGCATGCACATGGGTGTGTGAGCAAAACGAGATGAAAAAAAAGAAAATAAAGACCCAGAGAGAGAGAGGGAGTGAGAAGGCGTCCTTACAGGAAGAAAAAGAGGCAAAGTTCAGGCAGCACATGTTTCTGGGTCGACCTCTCCTCTTGGCGCTCGGTGAAAGACGTGACACTCTCACCGTTTCCTGCAGCCCCGGGGCTCGCTCCACATCTGTCGAGGTGGTCATTTTTAGCCGGGGGGTGCTATTTTCATTTCAGTGCATGGAAAAAAAAATTAATACGGGGTAAAATTATGGGTGAAGAAATCTAAACTAGCTTTTGACATAACTTTGTTAATTAAGCTGCTCAGGCAGGGACAGTAGCATCAAGACAAACATGAAATTATATAAGACAGAAAATCTGCGTCCCAGTGCCAACAGCCTGAAAACTGATGCTCTGATGTGTTGTTTTCAAACTTTTTTGTTGTTTAACATGGGCAACAAACAGACAATACGCAAGACATACACAACAATTAAACTTCGCCTTCACCCCCGGCAGTATCCGGTGCACATTACAACATAAACAAAATAGAGAAGAAAATAAAGAAATTAGAGAAATTATGAGGGGAAATTGCATAAAATTGACCTAGTGTGATCTTTCATTTTGTCAGTAAAGGAAGTCAAGGTATGTTTGGTATTATGCATGCACTCTGCATAAAAGAAGAGGCTGCCAGCAAAGGGCTAACATCTATTTTTCCTGCTGTCAGACCAACAATAAGTGCAGGTTTCTGGTAAAAGATCTAAAGAGGAGGAAGTAGGTAAGACGAGGTTGTAGATACTGTTTTCCAGAAATGCCCTGCTCCTGGGTAACTCCAATAGATGAGAAAAAAAGAGCCTGTGTCCCTGTTAGGAGAGGAAATGAGCTTCATTAGATACAGCCTCCCAGGAGGGAGATAGATCTTAGCAGAAATTTGTTGTCTAAAGTGTTTACTAGTAAAATATCATCCACGGTGCAGCCACAGACCCCTGCTCCGGATCTGATGGACTGCCAGAGGTCTGCAGGCAGGAATTAAGAGATAAGAGTAAAATATCTGTGATACTGAGCCTCTGGTTCAGCTGGAGCTCAGATAAGTTGTTACAGCTACAACCCCACGAGTCTGCATCGCTAACCTGAGATAGACTGATGTTTTTGATGCTGCTTAGGTGATTTACAGTGAAGGAACACAAAATAAAGGCCTTCAAAGTGAATTAGTGAATTATTAATGCAGTCAGTAACCAGTGCACACCTGCTTCTGACTGGTTTTTATTGTGCAGAGCTACACAACAACACAAAAAAACAAGCCACATAATCATGGGAGTGGGGTTCATCCTCTGGAAACCATGAACGTCTGATCCAAATTTCATGCCATCAAATAGTTTCTGGGATATTTCAGTCTGGACCAAAGTGGTGACTTAAAGAGTGCTACAGAAGCTATATATATTGTTGTTATTACAAAAACACATATGGGGATGCTGATTTACAGAAGCTGTCAGCTTTAATTAGCCCCCTGTTCACTCAGAGGGGCTGAAGTCGTTTCTTTCTTCCTGAGGAAACATATGACTCCAGAGGCTAGATTCTCCTTTCATCTCCTCCCGGTTGCATGCATACTTTAACGTCACCTTGCAGAATGTTTCTCTAATTCTAAGAACAACTGGAGTGTGTTCCACGTATCCTGCTTGCACCCGTTTCACCCAAAACCAGAACCACCAGAGTCTACGACCCTGAGATGACTTGGCAGCGACGCCCAGATCCTGACTGGGGTGTCTCTTGTTCACCAAGGAGCCTCGATGAGATTTCCCAGCTACTCCTTTTCCTTCCTGTGCACCCTCCAACCCCACCTCGCTGACGCCCACCACCACCTCCTCCTCCTACTCCAAAAACACTTAAGGAACACTGGGAAAGGATCATGAGAAAGGATCAGACTGTTAATCTAAATTATTCTCACTGGCAAGAAAATGCTTGGCCGAGGAAAAAAAAGGCTCACAATTGAAAGGGAAGTCATAAAGTTTGCTGGTTGTAGTGGGAACATGTTGTTGGGTTCTCGAAGAACATGTACTGCAGCCACTTATCATAGGTAAAACTAACAGGGATCAGTTTTCCAGCATTTCTAGATGTGGCATTTTAAACATATCCTCAATTTAAATACAAAATTCTGCCCTTGTTTTAATGAAACCAGTCTGGTTTGTATTCTTTGACTGTCTAACTGCCCATTTTCAGCATCTGCTAATTCACTCTTTATCATTACCTTAATCTGCAACTCACCTCAGCTTTATGGAGCTTTATAGGGAGTTTCAGCTCATTGTTTAGCTGCTACTTTACTGTTTTGGTTCGTTTTTCTGTGTTTTCAGCTATTTTTGGAGAAAAAGCTCCAGCCTACCTGAACACATTGGAGCATTTAGCAGCTAAAGAGCCAGATATTTCCCTCAGGAGTTGGTGGAGACCAAAAACAGAACTAAAAGAGAGAAAATACTGGACTTAATTAACTGAATTCACCTGTTTGTCATCCTACAACTCACTGGTTCGCCAAGCTTTGTGACACAGTGATTACTTGTAGGGCTAAGTGGTCGCTTCAGCCAACACCAGATACCAGATGGTGACACAATAAGTCAACACATCATTCAGGAGACACATTTGTACCATTAACTCCTGTCTCACCTGCAAACCATCATTCTTTGTGGAAATCTGTGCACTTGAGAAGAATAAATGACATTTCCTAACTGTGTGAATGTTTAAGAAGTGAAGTGAAATATTTTCATATGAAATATTATTCTCAAACTGTGGCCAGCGGTCTGTGGTTTTCCTCACATGAACCTGAAATCACACATGAAATAAAAACTCACACCCTTCCCTTAGCTGCACAATATGATAGTTAAGCTCTTCATATGGGTGCTGCCTCACTACTAACACACACACACACAATATCTGACACACACCCCTCCTCCTCCACCGGCTGAGGTCGTAGCTGATCGAAGGGGAAATGGGCCGCTTCAACATCCCACCTTTTCCCAGATCCTGGGCGGAGCCTGTGCCTGGTGGCAGCGAGGAGAACAATGGCAGGAAACTGGGAGAGGAGCGAGGGAGTTCCTGTTGGCAGGACGATGCTGAAGACAAGAGCAGTGACTCGCCTCGTACAAGTGGATACTGGCCCGCTGCCCTGGGCAGTAGGAACTGGGCTCTTTAAAACTACAGTGAGCTTATTGTTTGAGATGTTTTGAAGAGTTTGATTCCAAATGTCTGGCATTTGAAGGGAAGGAGTCTTAGATCTTCTGCCGGCAGACGTGACAAATGAACATCACAGCAGAACTGCTTGCAAAGCAAATCACGTCCACCATGATTCCCTGAGGGCGATGCTGTCATCACACCTGCGAGCGAGGTCGCTGTCACACCTGTTCTTACACTGCTGCCTCTTAGTTCTGGTTCTTTTATGTTCACCCACCTTTCCTTTAAATAAACCTAAAGACCCACCTCGTCAGGCAGGCAGATTTTGAGTTCATGCTGGGCTAAAACAACCGACTACACAAGCAAATACACCTGAATTAAAGCATCATAAAAGACTCTATGATGTGTGTGTATCCTTGAGGGCTAGTTGTGCATTCATGTGCTGTGAGAATAATTGGAATTAGTCTCCAGCCTGGAAAATTTTGGCCTGTGACTTGCTGGGTTGTTGATGATGTACCAGAGACATGGCGGATGAATGTAAATGTTTGGTTGATGGAGAGAAACTTTAGATAAATGTGGCAAATTTATGTAAAGATTTTGCTAATATTTAATTTGTAATGTGGTTTTAGGTTGTAGTAATTAGCTGTCCATGTGGAGTGACCTGGATTAGTTATTAAAGTTCCTGATTAGCAGGAACACCAATAAAACATCAGCTAAATAGTAAGTTAACGACTGCAGGAACGTGAGGGTGTGCATTCACGATGCAAAACAGGAGCCAACATTGCTCTACAGCACCACCAGTGGTTGTGAACTCCACAAGGTTCCTTTAAGAGGTCTGGATAAACTTTTTGCTCGTGTTTCTAGTTCTGTTGTAAACCACTGTCTGTTTTAAATCCCTGATAACAGAAATTCTTTCCATTTAGATTCAGTTGCAGCTGGGGTGAAAGGTGATGGAGGTTCACATCTGCAGAGGACAGAAAGAGAGTCCAGTAGGAGTGTTTTATTTAAAAAAAAAAAAAAAAAGTGGTCCCAGACCCAGAGCAGTATTCTTTCAGGGGTCTTCCTAGCTACGCCCCTGGCTAGCTCTGTGGAAATGAACTCTCCACATGATGCACTCTCACATTTGATCATGACGTCCCCGCAGAAACACCAAAGTAGACGACCAAGTGTTGACATCACCACCAGTGATGAGCCACTCAGATAATTCATGACCCCGCGAGTGGACCAAGAGGGCCGTGCACAGCGAGCCGGCAGGCAGACTTCCTGCGGTCCCACCCAGGCCCCGGGTCACATCCATACAGCCCGGGCCACATTGCTCACCCCAACCCCTGCACTGTACACCCTCCACACCCTCGAGCGCGGCCAAGAACTCATTCCATTGTTCTCAAGAGTGAGACATGCCCCCGATCACGCTACTGGCCAGATGTGTGTATGGTATGTGTATATGTGCGCAACAGAGTGTGGTTTAACCAGACTGAAGGTTTCTACTGAAGCGGAGTTACTGGAAATGGATGCAGCATGTTGTTGTAAGCTTGAGTCATTCTTCCTTGAAAGGTGACAAAGTTCATTTGTTTGTTCAACTCCTTTACAAATAAAGTTTGTAAAGTCATAATGCACAAGATGCTGTTGTGTCTTTTCTGTAACTGCGGTGACTGGTTTGATGATTCCTCGCTGTATTTTTCCAGACAATCACCAGTCAATCAAACAGTGCCACGGGTCACATGATGTCTTCTTCCTGTGAGTTTCTGTTAACAGAGCTCAAACTGACCTCTCCTGCATTCCTAACATACCACCTGTGCTGCTGCTGGGAAGGTGGAAGAAGTGCATTGCATCTTGTGCAACTAAGGGTTTTCCCAATCACGACAAATGGGAAATGGGAAGTTTCCTTTTTTATCAGGGAAGGAAAAATCAGAAAGCCAAGCATCTAGACTCCAGTTTCTCAAACATGTGGAACGTGGTTGATACAGCTAAAGGTTAGGGTGGATACTCTGACTACAACACGAGCTCTGATATCATTTTCTACACAATGTAAACCTCAACTATTTCACTGTTCATTTTCAGAGTAGCAAGTTTCAAAATCAACAGGATTGAACACAGAGAAATCACATTACAGAGCAGGTGCTTGAAATGAGCAGCAGTGGTGCAATGTAACTAAGTACAGTTACTCATTTACTTTGCCTAAGTGTGTCCATACTTGAATTACTTCATGACAGTTACTTTACATGTTACAGGCTCTGCACAGCCGCACAGATGTTTTCACTTACTGACTGATTAGACTTCCAGTGAAGTGTAGGTTGCTGGGGATTATGTGAAGCCACCAAACTCTATGTGTAATTTATTTATTTGTTTATTTACTTACAAGGACCACATGCTAAATACTTTATCTCAATTAAGGGAAAAGATGCCAGATTTAAAGACAAGCTAATTTCCATCTGCTGTTCCTGGACAGGTGAGAGAAACAATAATACACAGAGTAAAACCTAACATCACCAACATGCTACTCACTCAAGGTAACAGTAACAGTATTTTCACAGTTTAGTAAAATACTGTTTTCAGGTATTTAGAATTGAATCTATGTTTAGTAAACCTCCCAGCTAAATTTAAACTGTGTGTCTGTCCCAGCTATTGATCCTCAGGAATGTCCTGCAGGCTAATGAAATATTGAGTCACTGTGTGTTGCATAAGTTAATAACGTCTGTGTGACACTCAGGGGAAATAACTTGAGATTAGTGCATCAGCTACAGTAAAATCCCAAATTAAAGCTAAATGGGAGCATGACGTGGAGCAGATTTATGTGATTATTTCTTATGAATTCACTCCTGCAGCCACATGTTTGCAGGACTGTCACCGTGCAGGAGGGTGGGGGGGGCACATACACACACTGTGTCTCCATTTATGTCCTGTGGAAATGTCCTTGGCAAACACGCAGGACTGCCACAAAACTGGACACAAAACATCGGCTAAAATGCTTTAAGTTTCAGTGGAAGCACGCGGAAGTTAGAGCCGTAAACAAGTGTTAGTCATGAGACCGAGGAAGTGTTTTCTACCAGCACACAAGAGCCGACGGATCAAGAGTTCAATGGCAATGTATTCTTAGAAACAGGAAGCCTGCAATACATCCACTGCTCTGATTTCCACTGAGGTAAATAAAGGGAGGTGGGGTTTAGTCACAGGTAAACAACAAAAACATCTTTATTACAGAGAGGTAAAAGCTGTTTCTGCTTTATTTTTATCTCGTTTCAAAAGGAAACTTGTGCCATTTCAAATCACACAGGATATTACACTATCTTTGCAACAGGATGCGAGTTAAAAGTGTGGTTTTCGGTGCTGTAAAAATGTCAGATGTTTAGTATTTGCAGAAAATAACATGGGAGGGGACGCTCTCGTGATCGCCGTGATGATGCTGAAAGCACTGTCCAAAACCACAGATACCAGAGTCCCAAGTGGACTGAGGTCATGACTACCACAGGCGTGCAAGTAGCTCGTAAATATTACTTGCAGTGATGAACAGTGCACACATGCTTCTGATCAACATGTGTTGTTTGCAGATGGACGTATTTACCAACTGCAAGAAAAGCTGGCATGTTAAGTACTTTTACAGCCTCTCTGCGTGTGTCGAGCGTTGATAAATGATACACTGGATGGATAGATATAGCGCTTTTCCTCTGGGATTTCCTAATTGTACCTGTTCACATATATGTTTTGGACGAGGAACAGACACCAGCACGCCCTGCTTTGTCTGGAAACAATATTCATTTCAGTGGGAAGCATTTTTCTAAGGTCAGACAAGGAAATCCCACCCTTAATTAGATATGTGGGGGGAAAAAAACACAATTACATATTTTCTTCCCTTTGTCTTTGAGAGGAATGAAACAGAAAGCTGCACCGTTTAGAGAAAACATTCACTGTGATGGGAATAAAAGACAAACATAGCGACTCTTTGTGCTGAATCTCAGTTAAAAACACCTTATCGTTTATTTACAGCATTATTACTACAGTATAAACAAGCAATGTCAGGATTTAATGATAAAAACTATTGTACAAAAATGAGATCCAACCTCGGGAAACACACATCTGTGTTTTATATACATATGTTTTAACATGAGGGTTCATTCTCGACATTGTGGAAAATATACTGTGGTTCCATTTGCTGAGGAAGGAAGTGGAATAAGGAAAGCTAGTAAGTGAACCCTTGAACTTATAATATTTTAATCCCTAAATCTCAAACTATTGCTTCAAGAGATAAACGCCACCAACAAGACACATACAGTGTGTAGCTATGTCCAGTGTAACATACAGTAAATATCTGACTGTGTACCCATGACTGAGCACATCCAGGGTTAATTTAATAGCAAAACACAATACCTGTGATATCGAGAGAGTTTCCTCTGTCAATAAAAATACTTCTGTACACATACAGTATTTTAACTAGCAGAAAATCAGTATACCAAGCATTTAAGCATGTTTTAATTTAGGGTTTAAATAGGGTTCAGTGTTGCACATTTAAAGGAATAGTTTTTGGGTGATAATGTTTCCACTAAGGTCCTGTAAGTCATTATAATGAGAAACTTTATCAAAATAATGACTTAGTATCTATGTTTATGATTTTTTTTGACACCTTAAGTCATTATTTTGGGATACTAACTCATTATAATGACTTACAGATTCTTTTTTTCCCATCATATTACCAGAAATGAGCTTACACAATAATGCCTTTTCATTTTCCTGCAATCTCCTCTCAGCAAGAAACCAAATAAGTGCATTTCCCAAACTGTCAAACTATTCTGTGATTTTTAAACGATTTTGGGTGATTTATAACATTACAATAAGTTAGTTCTGCAGAAGGGACTGGTCTGTAGTTCCTGTGTTTGAAGGCTGAAACCAGCAGCTCTTCACTTGTGAGGGTCCTGACAGGAGAGATACTCACACTCATCTCTAACTTATATCACATATACTGCAGAATTAGAGGAGGTTCGTGACAGTAATGGTGCTAGTGAAATAATTATCAATATAAAGTGTCAAATCAGGGAATCAGTACAAGTCAGTTCCTGCTGAATTTGTTTCCTGGACACTAAAATCTGTGCAGAATCTAATCTAAAAACAAGCTGTGGTTTCTGGACTTGACTACGTGACTTACAATGACGTGTTCCTAACTGACTGGAAAAATACACTAAAGTACACTAATGGCAGCCTAAATAGTAGTAGTTTTTATCCTGTGCCTAGATATGTGTCATATCCACACACAATCAAATAAATGTACAAACTTTTCACTCCCTGTTCTCTCTCACAATCATCTCTCCAGCATTTTGGAATAATCAGATATGAAGTGAAAAACAGCGAAGCCTAACAAATTATTAACTTAAAAGGTAATGTAGCTATTGCTAAGCCAAACAACGTAAGCTTATGTTTCTGATAAAACTGTATGTTAACCTCATTATTTGTTTAACTTAGCAAAGAGGACATTACTCATAAATACAGAATTCAATTCAAAAGTGGCTAACACAGAGATAGCATTTAGCATAGCAAGCTATTTATTTTGTGTCTGTAATTGTACTTTTACTTTTGTTTTTTGTAGGGTTTTTTTTTTTTGCATTAAACGTCCATTTTTATAGTAATAACCACAGAAATCTTTTTTTTTTTTTTTTTTTACTTTCTTGAAGGCATGATGTGGGTCTTCTTTTGTATTTCAGTTTAGCATTTAGCTAACTCCACACAAATGTGACCCTGACCCTTGCCCAATACAGTCTGCGTCATAAAAGAGATTATTTCTGCCTGCAAAGAAGTTCTGCTGCAGAGTTATGTGCCCGGACAATCATAACTTTTCTCTTTGCAAGATCGTAACCGTCTCATCGAGTGCTCTTCAAGTTTATTCCACACGATGCAAAAAAAAAAAAAAACAAGGAAAGAGAAAAAGAAAAACATGAATTCCTTGTATCAATGCTGTATATTGAGGCTGGTTGGTTCATGAGGCCGGTTCCTCATATCTGGCAACAGCCCCCTTTGAATATTTGTCTCAAGCTCCTTCTGTTTTGGTGATATTTGTGAAAAAAGGGGTTTTTTTTTAAGTGTTTTTTTTTTCAGCTGGGAAATGGAAAAACATCAAGAGTACTCAGTTGTCATGGACAGTCAATCAATCTTCGTAACATCTTGGAAGGAGTCAAAAACAAAGAAAAATAAAAAGCACCTTCACACGAAGGGGCTGTCCGATCTGAATATGTCCGAGTAGCTCTTCCCGTTCATGTGCTCGGTGTGGCTTTCGATACTGTAGCAGCGGTGGACCTCGGTGAGTGAGGACGCCACATAGGAGGCCGAGCGGAAGAAGTCAGCGTTGGCGAAGGTGCCGGCGAACTGCATCCGCTGCTGATTCCAGTGTCTCCGCAGAACACTCTGGACCTAAAAAAAAAACGAAAACACGTAGACACAAAAAGGAAGTAAGACGGATGGCAGTGTGGCCTACAGGTTGAACCTGCTTACTTAAAATTTGGTAAAAGAATCAGAGCCCAATACGTCCTTTATGTACGTTTGGTCTATAGCTAGCATTAGCATCTCTCAGTTTTTGTGAATTTGGGAGTTTTGAAATTTTCTAAGTTAATTCTTGTATTTTCAGAGTAAATATGTTAAACTAGA
The DNA here is from genome assembly GCF_001640805.2 of Lates calcarifer. NCBI lineage: Eukaryota > Metazoa > Chordata > Actinopteri > Centropomidae > Lates > Lates calcarifer. The sequence continues at coordinate 2,989,740 of NC_066854.1, forward strand.
CTTTTAACAAGTAAACTTTACAGAAAAATATCAGTATCAGAGCCAAAATGTTCCTCTGTCTCATATCCGTGTCGTTGTGAAATCCTTGTTATGGCCCTGCGTCCCTCTGTTACTCGAGATGCATTTTAGTGCCAAGTGTGAGCAGGGTCAGTGTGACCATTGTGAACTTTCACACCATCCCCCAGTAACACACTCAGCTCCTGACTGCCAACAAATATGAGTGAGAAAACAACGGTGTTGCTTTAAAAACTGCTTTGAAAAATAATTTAGACTGTAATACGAGTACAGGCAGTAGAAAAAATATGATAAATTGTTGAAAATTGTAACTCTAACCTTTAAATATGAGAATAAGAGACAACTCACCTCCCCGTTGAAGAAACAGAATATTGTAGAAACCAAGAGACCCTGCAAGTGGAGAAAAAAAATAAAAGTTTCTTGAGAAATACACAAAAAGGGAAATCCTTTAAGCTCAAACAGCTGCACAAGTCCACAGAATACCCAGAAAATATTTGCAATTTTAAACCACTATTACAACATTACTGATCCAAATGGATCAAGTCTATACTCAGAGCAGAGCTTTTAATAATACAAAATATATTTAGCTGCCTTGCACAATTACCTCAATAATCCTGATCACTCCTCATGGTTATGCACTGACCTGGTAATGCATGAGGATGTCCATGACGTACAGGTAGATCTCATACACCCAGTGTTCACGGGGCTTGTAGGGGAACAGGACAAACTGGATACCAAGCAGAGGGATGAGGATGAGCGTGGCCCTCACAGCCCTCATGTAAAGGCTGGACTCGGCCTGGTGCGTCACTCTCAGCTTGGTGATGAGGACACGGACGATGTTCAGCAGGAAGAAAAGGTTCACCTGGAGTCGAGGAGGCAACAGGTGAAATTAAAAAAAGGGAGAGTCAGTGGGTCTTTGGCATTTTGAGATGGTCCACTGTGGTTCTGTAACATGAGTAAAAAGTAAGTCTGGATTTCCCAAAGGAGTTCAGTTCTTACCACCAGTGCAGCGCAGATGGGGCCGTGGATAATGTACAGCAAGGAGGTATCTGAGCTGACCCAGCAGCTGTGAAAGCGTAGATCAGATCATCACTTTAAGGCAGAGTGTATAAACAGAAATAGTCATGTGTGGACGTGACGATCAAGAAGACTCACTTGTCGTTGTAGTAGCATTGGCGTGCTATTGAATGTATCACTGCTGGCACGAGTGGAAAACCTTCAAAGTCAAATTAGATTTTTTAATTTATGACATTTGAGTGAAAGATTGTGAAATGTGCATGGTCTACATAAACCTTCACTTACCCCACCCCAGCAGATAATACCATATGAGATGTTGTTTTTCTGCAAACACAGCCACAACGATGAGAGTGTGCAGGTAGATCCCCTCGCAGAGCATCCAGAAGTAGTTGCAGCTCAGCAGATAGTAGTGGATGAACTGGAGAAGCTTGCAGCTCACCTTGAAGGAAAAAAGCAATATGATAACTGTCTTTTCTGAAAAGCTAAATGCCTAAATAGTGTGAAATGCATAAAGTCAAATCGCTCACAGAAGAGTTGTTCATGTGTCCCTGTGTCTTTGCCACTGTCGTCAGCAAAACAATGGTGATAACCGAGTTCAGCACAAATGAGACAAAGAGGTTTTTATGGAGGGTTATTCTCTGGCAGCTCAGACTCCTGAGAGGAGAGAAGAGACACATTAAAGAAATTGTATGATATTTTATCAGCTTGATTTGCTAATTTTTTATCCTGTAAATCATAGTAATGAGAAACTTTCCAAGTCGTTATCTCTTGACCCTTGACCGTAACTTTACAGTTTATAAAGCCTTTTAAAAGTATGCTACAGTAGGAAGTGTTACCAAATTATTTTACACAAAAGTTTTAGCACATTAAAAAAATGAAAAAGTCACTTACTTAAAATGGAAGAATATCCCTAATGAAATGAACAAAGACACCAGAGACAGTCCGTGACCAATCATAACCAGGTAGAAGTGAGTCATTGCCGCCTGCTAAAAAACAAATACAACTTCAATTTTTCTCTGCAAACACACAGACAATAAAGCCACTCTATTTTCCAGAGTCCTTCTTTATTCTATCTCTTCATTTCTTCCTTCTCACCGTGTTGTGATGTGTAGTGTTGGCTCTGCAGTTTGTGAAGTTTGTCCACGTCCTGTTGCTCTCTGGGTGGCGTCCCCACTCGCCCGTCTCTGTGCAGACCTTGGACGCCACCGCTGTTAAATTTTGATTAGTGGAGCGAAAAATCAAACATGCTGCAAAGACACAAATGTCTCTCCTTCTAAATTTAGTTTGAGGCTGCATTTTTATTTCTATTAACAACCAACAAACCCTGCTGATCTAAATGGCTTATATTAAATAAATATTATGGGAGACATTTCATACCAGCCAGGGTATGTAGTATTGACAACACAACTACTTTTAACTTTCACGTCTGTACTTCACATGAAGCTAGGGCGCAAATTAGCCTAGCTTAGTGAGAGTGGTACTGACATTCAATTTGAAAGAAAAGTCAGAAAACTAGCTTTATAAGTTTTGTTTTTACAAAAATAACTCTATGTGGGTTATTTTTGCTAATTATGACAATATCAACACTACTACTTAAATGTCTGTACTTTACATAAAGGTAGGATGCTAATTAGCCTAGCTTAGTAAACACTCTAGTTCACTTCAAATTAAATACATTAGCTAGAAAGTTTTGGAGGTGTTTATTGGATAGAGACAAACTAGCTCTTCAATTTAAAAGAAAAGTTCATAATCAGAAAGCTAACTTAATAAGTTTTGTTTAAAAATCACAGGCAAGATATTTAGCTTTTAACACACAGAGACACAGGTTGTCATTGTAGGGTAAATGTCCACAATTATTGCTGTTGAAGACACAGAAATGAAGCAGAGCAGAGATATTTACCAAGAGGATCAAAGTCATCGTAATATTCTGGGCAGCTCTGCTCTGTTGTGAGGCCAGCTTCAGTTTCATCCCAGCACAGCCATCCATCCCATGTTGTGTTGCACACTGGGCCTGCTGGCAACAAACACAAATAGTCACATGGCAGAAGGACCCAATGTTGGTGAGCAACAAGGAAAAACAAACAACCTGTGACATGTACTCCTCACCTATTGTTTTTGATGTGCGGTGTGACTCTTTCATGATACGCTGGAAACATTCGTACTGGGCCGTGGCAATTTGGAACCGCGTGGACATCTGATCACCCCGATGGTTCACATGCTCCTCAGAGGTCGCCACCACCAGCACCAGCAGCTGAGGTTATTGAAGTACACAGTATGCAAACACACACAGATGCACACATGCATAAAATCAGATAATGCAACTATCACAATAAGAGAATTTAATCAGATAAAGCTCATGCTATTTTATTTAATGCTACATCTTTAGCAATCAGTTGTGAAGGCGACACATGCAGTGAAAGCAGCAAAGTTGAGGCTAAAAATGACAATTACCTTATTGAAGGAGCACAACACCAGAAGAAACACAATGTAGTTCAGCTCCATCTGTGCTCTGATCTACATGAGAGGAATTCCAGTTCAATTCTTTGTTATCTGTCTCTGGACAGGACAACATGGGCTTCTATGTAAAACCAAACACTGATTGCGCTAAGTTCAACAGACCAGATGTTATTTTTATGTTTCACTTGATGTTATTTTTACGCGATTCAGAGGAACAGGTAAAAATTTCAGCACTATCCCAAATAGTTTCCCCCCCAGAGCTCAAAAGAGCGATGCTTCCTGAGCTGCAGCAGCTGCTAACATGATCCAACACTCACTGTGTTGACAGGAGCTGGATTCAAACTCTGCTTCATGTGCTCTTATCTGTCACACCCATACAATCTGAAATGTGTTATTTAGTCAGTGTTTCTGTACTTTAAAGAATCTTATTTTGAATTTATTTAACTTTTTTAAAATCTAAAATGACGTAGTTTAAGACTATTGAGATGCTGGGATGTTATAACACTGTTTTACTTTAAAACTTTTTCAAAAACTATTCCAGAAATGCCCAGTTCTTCAACCTTCACCATATTAAAGTCATGTAAACAAAACTGCCAATAAATCTGTATGTCTCCATGCCCATGTTTTTCATTTGTAATGGCAGGTCTCTCCATTCTGTACACTGAGGTCACAGACGTGGCCTTTTGCTTCCTCTGTTCTCCACAGCTTCCTTCCTGCATGCTTATTATGCATGTTGAGCAAGATAAACCAAGGTGTAGCGAAAAGATGTCAATATGGCAAATACAGTAAGAGCATCTGCTGCAGACTCTCTTACAGACACATGCTTTCTAAACACTGATCCAAATGTTAAGCACTTACTGCGGGCTGTCGACATAGGTGAAAACACTTGTGGGCAAACTGTGAGTTACAAATGTCCAAACAAATCCCACAGACTGAGCTTTGCTATGAAGCACATTTCTTAGTTTCTGAGCATCTTTCCACAGTAGGTAGATTGTGTCCAGTTTTGATTCACTAGGCAGGACAGCCACATTTGTAAGAGCTGTTGATGGAGGTGGTGCTGGTACCAACATTTATCAGTGATATCGTGTTTATGTAATGTTCTTAATAGGTACAAGCACATGTCATGGACACATACCACAACATTTAAGCTATGCTGGTTTGCAGCACCAGGTCCTGTCAAGGCTTTGACATGAACAGAGAAAACTAAACAAGATGATGTTTTGAGCACAGTGCTGTTCTATGGATAAGTTAGGAGCTGGGCTACTCAGGTATTTAAATTTAATATCAGCGAATGTAACAAAATGATGGAAATGATGTTTTTTTTAAGAACACAGCAGTGGTGAAATTAAATTGGCTTCAAATGTAAAATTTTAAATGTTCATCTTTAAAAGGCCCAAATATTATAGAAAGTGCTGGTGACTAGATGTTGCACATTAAAGCATAATAAAATACTGTTAAATGATGACCAGCAAACTCTATCATCTATTATTGTTAATTTCCGGCTCCCACGGCTGTTAATTCAGGAAATCTTTGTCAGTTTATAAGATTAATATTTTCATGAACACACCCAGAGACACACAGTATGTCTCCCCAGTGGCCTACAAAGACACTTAATAACTCATAGTGAAGTTACTCCCTTATTGTGCGGGCCGTGTGTGTCAGAGCACAAGGATTTACACACTTTTCCATGAGAAGTGCCCTTTATTAGAAACACATTGGTCTAAGAAAACCCTTCTCACCACTCTATGTTAGCCGTGTGAGCAGCTTTTTGCTGTTAGGTGTGACAGAGCTGCAAGTGGGATGAGCATATTCACCATGTTAGAAAAATTCTTTTGCTTTTTCGGTGCGTTAAATAAATCAGAAACTGTCACAAAATATCTCGATATAACAGCACTGGGTTCTCCTTACTTTACATCTGTAGCACCTGGAGGCTTAAATATTTTATGTTTTAATGTGAAAAACTGTCATTTATCAAGAGCTGAACAGGATCACTGTTCAATACCCATGTGAAGAGGCAGATATATGTCCAGGAAATCAGTGTCCGTTTGAAGGGTATTACTCTTTTTTAAATATAACTCTTGGTTTTCTTACAAAACATCTTTGTTTTTTTCTAGCTGTCCTCTTGAACTGTGAAATATATTTTGACCTATGGTTTTGTTTCTCTACCACTTAACATCTTAACGTGCACGTGTGCATTTATGTGCCCTACAACACATAACCTATAAAGTATATAATAACTAGTTCAATATGACACTAAGAAATAAACATTTGACCTGTATCCTCAGTGAACAGTAACCATATAGTCTATGAAATACTGAAATACTGTTAGGTATGAAAGAAACTTACCTTTGCAGGAGCAGAAAAAAAATACTAATACACAGCGTTTGCCAGTTCTCAAAGAGTAATCCTTCAGTCTGACAGTTAAAGAAAAGACAGAAAAAAACTATGAAATGCAGCGTTTGTGATTTCTTCAAGAGTAGTCCCTCAGCATGAGTGCTTCGCAGCAGAGTCAGAAGCAACACTGAGATGTCTTGTAAAAACTGACTGGGGCTGTGGATGACATCACATGCCTGTCTTTTGTGGAGCCATACAGAGGGACATCCCTACAGTGTAATGGACATTACAAGGCTTTAAAATAACTGCTAACCATTAAATTTTATACTTCATAAAATATATAGTAAAAACCGGACTTCAATTAATTAATTATTAATTATTGTGAGGGTCTAAGTTCTGCAAAGCAACTTACTGACTTTATTTGTTGCATAAGAGTGCAATCTGTCCGCAGAATAACGAGGTGAGTCAAAGTTTTAAAAAAGTACAGAATTTTAATATAATGTGATGCTTACTTGTGACAGGAAACACATTTGTCTGCAGTATATTAGAAAAAAAGTTATTGGACGAATAACACATTTTCTGCAGTGTATTGGATTTGTAATGACTTTTTCATACTGTGTCTGTAGCACAGAATATAAAACTGTCGAATCATGAAAGTTGATCTTAATGGTCTGATTTCCTCAAATCTTAAGGAACTTGGTCCTTTGTGTATTTATTACTCTACTAGTAAAGAATACCACTACAAATTCATGTCTATTCATTAGAACAGAAATATTAATTTAAATAACAGTTCTAAAAAAGTACACTTATAATCATATTAGCTTGTGTGTGTCTAGCTGAATTGTGTCCCAGACCCAGAATATTGGCATAAATATACTTTATATTAGTTTAAATACTACATAACTGTTGTGAATCTGCTACAAAATGGACCAATCAGCACAGAACCTGGCCGATTCCGTAGCAACGACGCCCTCTGCTGCTCAACATGACCCTAGCACCAGTCGGGTTACCATGACCACGGCGTTCTTAGAATCTTCCTCTGCAAAGTAAAGTTGTGGCTGGTTTTCAGGGCTTTACTGCTAAAAGACAGGTATTTTTTTTAGTTGTTTTTAGTTTGTACACCATGGGAAGTTAAGTTACCGTGTGTTTCATGTAACAAATGAGATCTCAACGGACTGCTCTGGGTATTTTAATAACCGGAAATAGTCGACAGGTGTTGGTAAGTTAGCTTAATTAATGTCAAGCTAGCAAAGTAATGTCAGACAGCAGTTAACCGTCGTTTTGTTGTCTTAAAATGGTTTAATTTGTCTTTAAAGTTTGAAATACACAAGGAACCCCCAGCTTTCTTTCAGGTACAGTCGCATTAAATTACTTATGAGAGTCGTTAAAGAGTAAAAACGCAATAACGAGCTAGCATTACTTGGCCAAACTACCCTCGCCTTTTACCTGTTAGCTACAAAGCTAGATACAAGGTGTATTCTTGTCTGTGCTACAATGTGGTATACGAATAAAGCAAATGAATTGAACTGGTCCAAGTGTGACCAAACATTTACCCTCCTGTTTTAAATATCCTGTACCCTCATTTTCAATATCACAGGGTGGATGATTGATTAGTGTTTTTATTCTACAGTGACAGGATGTTCAGGAAAACTAACTGGAGGAACACAGTCAGTGATGCAGTGAGTGTCCACCAGGACCAAGCCCTCAACACAACCATATTCCTCCTGAGATCCTACGGACCCACAGGATTTCTGCTCAGAGAGGAGGGAGAGGCCAGAAACATCAAGGTAAATCATTCTGTGATTCAAGATACATATTATTCAACCCCCCACAAAAAACCTCCAATACAGCATGTCATTCATGTTGTTCAGGTGTGTTTAGGCGACCCACATACGTGCTCTTGCCCTGTGTTCATCAAAGAGCAGGAACCATGCAAACACATCTGCTGGTAACTGTAGTACAAAGGTTTTTTCTGTATTTTATTTGGGATTTTGAATCAGTGATATTCACTTTTATTTTAGCATTACCTTAATGAACCTCTAATCTTTTTCAAAACAGGATTTTACTGCGGAAATTCAGAATACCCAGAGAACATGAATGTGAGTTGTTTTGATGAATTATTTCTTTTCTTTTTACAGTGGTTGCATGCTTAATAGGTTTCCTTTGTTTCATATAGTTTGTAGGAAGTTTGAAAGATCTGACCCACCCCTGCACATGTCCGCCTCTTGACATATAATGTTAAAAATAACTCTGCTCTAGATTCATTTCAACATGGACTTGTGGAGAGGCAGATCTTGGAGGTTCTCCATGGCTTACACCAAACCAAAGCCCACCGGATGGAAACTGATCCCCCTGCTGCTTCTGGGACCCCAAGCCAACCAGTCACGGGCCAGGAGGCTGGAAGTGTCTGCCGGAAGTTGATCCAAGCCCAGGATGTGTGTCCAATCTGTCAAGAGGAGCTGCTGGAGAAAAAACTGCCTGTGTCTTACTGCAGGTGTGTGGGCGGCTGTGGTCAGGCTGGGGTCGGGGTTTCAGACTGTTATTGTTTGAATACAGTCATGTTTCAGGATGATGTAAGATGTTCAAGTCAACTTTTGTTGCACTTATGACCAGAACATGACCCCATACAGAACTGTCAGTGCCACTACAGCACATTCAGCTGTTTACACAGACCATGATTGGCGGAAACCACCAGCACAGATTTTAGGATGTAATAAAATTGGGTCCAAATCTCTTGATAGTCACAGAAGAGGACACTTCATTCAAACATAACAAAATGATGTGGAAATCTGTATTTGCAGCATGTTGCAGACAGATTTCCTGTGCTCTCACTTGCTGTCCTCATCTCTCCCTCTTAGGTTTGGTTGTGGCAATAATGTCCACATCTCTTGTATGAAAGTCTGGACAGATCACCAAAAGCTCTCGGACAGGGAAGAGATGGTGAAGTGCCCTCTGTGCAGGGAGGAATTCAGCTCTTTGAAGTTACTCCAGGAGCAGGTGAAAAATGCAGCAAAGCTCTTCACCGCTCCTGAAAGAGAGAAGCCAGACAGACACCTGGGAGTCGTCTGTCACATCTGTCAGGCCTGTCCTGTCACTGGCAAATGTTTCAAGTATGCTCACAGTAGTCATATCTGTGATTCACTCTGAGTCAGTCGCAGTGATAGGGAGTCAGACATTTTAGATATTTAGAAGCTGACTAATTCAGTACAGTATCCCCATGTCTTCTACAAGTCATGTTTATTGTTTTCAGATGCACAGTCTGCAGTTACATGTATTTGTGTGAGGACTGCTCAAAAAGAGGCTGCCACCCACAGCATCAGTTTGCTTCACGAACAGTAAGCTATATGCATTCAGCTTTGAAATGATACTTGTACTGCATCAGCCAACACTGTAAACCTGACAGTCATCTTACAGTTAAGCTACCACGGTTCAAGGCCAAATACATCCACATGTCTGAGGAAGATAAAAACTGACTGAACACTGAATATACTTTAAACAGAAAAGAAGAGACAAGTGGCGTCTTGTGGCAGAAAGCCTGAGTGATGAACCAAGTGGAGCAACCTCTCAGCCAATAAATGACAGGTTAGTTGTTGAATATAACAAGAAAATGCATTTCATCTTTAGCAGATGATGATGGTCAGATTAACTCTGAACATCAATGCTTTTCTGAGGTGGTTTCAGGGAGGGGAGTGATCCAAAAATGTGTGATCGGTAAGGCAAGTGCAACCTCAGACAAAAGAAAACATCTTGGTTAGAGAAATGCAATACAGTTTACAGGATATTCTTACTCTGTATTTCCCATCTTGACCCCCAGCATCATCCCTGTAGCTGCAGACCCTCTACCAGAAAATGTGTTGGTGTGTCTGCCTGCTGTCAGGGTGAGATCAGGGTCTCGGCTCTTGGACGAAGGGCAGCAGTGTCGCATCTGTCTGCAGAATTTTAACCCAGGCCAGCGTGTTCGAACCCTGCCCTGTCATCACAAGGTAAGACTGATGACTCTGCATCATCTAATATGAAGAGTGAAAACAAAAGAAATCATATCATAAAAAAAGAAAAGTTCTCAAAGCTTAATACAAAATCAGGGGAAATGGAAATATAACTGTTATTTTGAACTTTCCAAAAAGGTCACGCTTCATAATGATTGTATTATGATTTATGACAACCTGTTCATCCATAAAAGTCTAATGAATGAAACAGAAATAGTACAAACAACTTTGTTATATAGAGCCCCCCTCCCGTTTCTCTTCCTCCCCCCCTCTCATGTTCACACACACTTCAGTTCCACATGGACTGTGTGGATGGGATCCTGCGGAAGTCGAACTCCTGCCCTTTGGATGGGTATGTCATTTATAATCCCCTGACTTGGAGAACCAGTGAAAGGAAGACCTCCCACAAGCTGGCCTCCTGCCTTTCCAATGACTTTGCCAAACCAGAACATAACTTAAAGGACCTGTTTATCCCAGGAGTGGCACTGCGGGACAGGAACACTAAAACTGCTCCCTCGCACGGCTCTCTCAACTTAGAGGTGCTGACAGGCTCTTGTGAACCTTTAAACATCCCACAAAAGTTAATAAGCAACCAGTTTATTGGCTTGTGCATCACCACAACAGATGGTGTAACAAAAGAAGGAAAAGTACTGCAGAAAAAACTAAGTAAATCTGACTCAGGCGACCGACAAAACACTTGTTCTCCAAAAAAGACATCGGCAGAAATCAGAGAGCAGCCACAGGTAAATCTATTTGTAGGTTCATGCAGACCAGAATCAGGCCATGCAGCTGCTATGGCCCTTCCTGGCAGGCGAACTAGACCAAAGCCCACGAGGACAAGCCTGGTAACAACTCAAGACACAAACAAGAAACTTGTTTCAGAGCTAAGAATGACTGGGGTGATGATAAACACACAGCAACACAGGAAGACTGAGACTTGACATTTTAGCTTTGTGGTCTTCAGTGGTGTATTCGCACTTCTTTTCTGAAATAAATCAACAAGTGTACATGACAATGATTTAGCACATCATTTAATTTTTCAAATATGCAAGATACTTAAAAACGCATGGGTGAAAAAGCAACTGAACAAGAATTGGTATCAAGTAAGTTTATTAATTTAGTGCACAAAAAGGCAAGACTAATAACACTACCATTATTACAGAGGTAAACACAAGAGGTGCCCATTTTGGAAGAAACAAAAGCCCATGAGGTTCAATGGCTGGACACAAGAGGGGCACACTATAGAACACATTGAAATCAATACAAATACATTCAGCAAGATCACGTTGAAATTGGAGTGGCAGTAGGGTCGATTTGCTTGTCAAAAAATTATCAGCACAAAAAAGTGTTCACAAACTACTCCTCGTGTTTGCTGCTGAAGCTGGGATATACTGTGTTTTCAAGCTGAAGAGTAGCAGGAGAAAGTATTTTCGTTTGTTAGCATACTGAATGATTAAGTGCTCGACTTGTTGCTACATTTAAAAATACAAAGCTCAGGCTCTTTTGTACACTCCCATGAAAAGACACTCACTCTTTAGGCTTAACCTTAAAAGAATTCACACTGATAACACATCTCAAATGACAGTTGCTTAGAAACTCTGTCGCACTGATGCATCTCTCAGACCTTTGCCATTAGATGATAGAAAAACAGCACAAATTAAATTAAGTCACAGTCGCATAATACGTAAAATGCTGCTTTACTATATACATAGAAAAAAACATGTTTTATGAATGTGGCTACAGAATCAAGGCTTATACATACAAAGTGAACTCATCATTGAAAAAGTTTTACAGTAGTACCATGACGGAAGACTAAATATGGCAAAATTGTTGCTGCAGAGTTTGTTTTTAAATTTTAATTTATGATAAATATTGCTAGTTTTTTTTTTGCCAAACTTTTATCACTGATAGGCAACAATATCAGTTTTCTTTTTTGTAATTGTTTTAATATTTACACTGAAGATTTTATACGTTTCTGGGAATGTTGTGTGCCGGTGTAACAAATGGGCACATATTATAAAGTGTGGTGTGCTTTATTTGACTCAAGACAAAAGCTGCCATATCATTTAGAAGAGGACAGATATGAAAGGCAGGAAAACATAACCTTGTTGTTTAGTAAAGGATACGTGTCTGTATAAATATTTGTTAAAACAGAGAGTGGTGCTTTGAGCTAAATGCATGCTAACATGCTGATGCTAAGCATGTTTACCATGTTCACCATCATGTTAGGATGTGAGCATTTGCTAATTATGGGAATGTTGTTTGTTTTGTCCTGATGATGGCACTAGATGAAAAGTAAAAGGGTCACCAGAGAGATAACAATTCACCCTGTGTGGGACATGAATGTGTGCACAATAGGATTCATCCTATGGGCAGCTTGAATGTCAATACAAAATTTAATGACAGCTATTTCAGTTTCCATTATCTTCAGCACAGCTATTTTTAAACTTCCATTTTGAAAAATATGTTTAAAACTATCAGTCTTATCTCTCAAAGCGAAAAAAGTCATTCCATATTTCAGGTGATCAGCAACTAAATAGGATTTTTAACATCAGTAACTATCTTGTAGAGTCTACAAGGCACCAACTGTGTAGTATTGTCAAGAAAATAGCTGCAGGGGATAATACTGTACATGACAAAGAGTCCAGTCGTGGAAAACAAAAAACAATGCATGCCTTGGGGGAGCTTTAAAAATGTTCTGCGCTTCTTGATTTAAGATTGTAAATTGTTAATATTCATATATCATATTGTTGCCTCAGAGCTGTGCAGTTCCCCCCCCCCAAAAGCAATCAGCAGTTCTGCTTTTTATTAGGCTGTTTACAATAGCTTGTTGTACCATGACACTCTCCAGTCACACTAATGAATGCCATAAAGTAACCACTGCCGCGTTTTCGTACCAATTCTTGTGGTGTCTGTGAGCTGAGGTTAATTTCCACGTGATTCTTTTGCATTGTGATAACCATTGTCGTCGAATAAAAGTCCTGGGGTATTATTGTTGTGATACTTACAATTGGCAGCCTCCTCTCAATGATCAATAATCATTCAATCACCAAGTAATCTAACAGCTATGATGATGTAGCTCTAAAGTAAAAATATTTTCACACATTCGTTTTCATGCATTCTAAAACAACCGTACGCTTAAAACCTTGGATATCAGATGTGACAAAATGGCAGCTTAGCTTTACAATGTACGTCAGTGTTTTACTCCAAAATATCGTTCACGGCCCAGAGTTGGAGTCTAAATTATCACACTCAGAATCAGATTAGCTGTTGGCAAATCTGATATGAAGCATTTAATGTCATAAGCTTAAAAACTTGCATTTTTCTGATAGAGCTGATTCAGATAATGAGTCTTTACATGAACCCCAGAGTGAGTCAGGATGATCGAAACACAAACTGGGAAAGCTTCTGTGTCTTATTTAATTTACAGCAGGCATTTATGGTGAGGATAAGTGCACTACACATTGACCTGTATCTGTGTCCGTCCTGCAAACTCGCCAGATTTTTACTAAATATAGACATACCGTGCCTTATGCAATCACATGTAATGATCACAGGCAGTAAGAAGGCACCCTCTTTAATGCCAGTACCGGGGGGGACTATGGGATAACGTGTTCACATGGACATTTTGCTGTGAAGAATCTCGCTGGTGATCTTCAGATTCAGGAGGATGGTGGGAAAACATGGTGCACAAACTCGTCTAGCAGCAGCTACATACTGTAATGCTTCAACATGACAGATCCTGCTTTATTTCTTTAGCTAGCTTATGCATTCTTTGGCAAAGTTGTACAATCACATGACTCAACAACAACAATGCCTGTGTGAGCACAAGTGGTAAAAACTAATTTGGATCACTCAGCACTTATGACTCCATGTGATGAAGATCGATATGGGTTAAATGGCTGATGGGACATTTAAGTGGAAATTAAAATGCCTGTCTGGATGAATGTGATCATGAGCCATGCTCTAACTTCGCTTGGTCAGAGGTCTCCCCTCGCGGACATGCTTAGCACTCCTCTTTTCCGTCTTTCCCTTCTCCCTCACCTTCCTCAGGCGCCGTGGAGGTGGCGTACCTCTCGACTCACTGTCCTCCTGAGCGCTGGATGTATCCATCCCATCTCGCTCCTCGGGAATATTGGGAATAGCCCCACTGCTCCCGTCCAAAATGTTCCTCAGAGAAGGGTCCTCTGGCGTGCAGGTAGCAGTGGTGCCGCTCTCACTGCTGCTCAGGTCCTGCTCTTCGCCGTACCGCCCCCCTCGGCTGTGGTGCGGCAGAGAGGAGGCCCTGAGCGAAGGCCTGTCGCGCTCTGTCTCACGGATGTTCTGCTGAGGCTCATTCATGTCCACCCCTGAGTCCAGGCTGGTGTCGTTGCTGCTCGGCGGGCGGTGGCGGCTCTGGAGCTCGATGATGGAGTGGCGGACCTGCGCGGCCGGCTTCCCGTCTAAGGAGACAAACCAGGCCCTGGGGTGAGATGACAAGGACTTGCCCCGGGTCAGCTCCAGCAGCGTGCGCTCTGAGATCCCCTGCAGCTCACTGGGCACACCGTGCCCACCGCTGAAGGCCTCCATACCGGCCGCCTCGTTTAGAGTCCCGGGCACAGAGACAGAGGATTCGAGGAGGTTACTGTAGCGTCCCCACACACTGGCGTTAGGGCCTTGGCCTGGGGGGGGAGTCTCCAGAGGCTGGGGCTCATCTTGGCTGCTCTGCTGCGGGCTGCTCCCACCCTGGGAGTGGTGGTGAGGGACTTTGGGTAGTGTCTGGGTGTAGCTGTCTTTACTCGCAGGCTCTGAGTGAGCATCATACTCACCTCCGTTGCGGGGGAACGTGGCAGACTTGCAGCCTGACAGCTGCTGCTCCTGAGCACTGAAAAGCTCTGGTGCCTGAATAATGGCCACTGGCTGGTTATAGATATGAACCAGCTTATCTTGAAAGAAGCTGTCAGAGTTCATGTTGGCTCGGTTCTGCTCAGATTTCTCCCGAAGCCGAGCTACCTCTTCACTGTTGATGTAGTGAGGCGGTGGCTGGGGACCCTTCATTCGATCTGAAGCGATGTTTTTGTAAAGAGGAGCGGTGGGGCGACTCCCTGGATCCTCCACGTAGATATTGTAGTTGGCTTTGTGCCTCGGCGTGGATGAGGGCTCGCACTGGACGCTGCAGGAGGCGAGGCTGTTGTCGCCAGATCGAAACAACAAACCCTCCTCCATGTGGGTGGAGGTGGTTTGGTCTTTTTTCACGACGGTGAGTTTGGAGAAGCGAGCTCTCCTCCTCCTGGGCTCTCGATGAGAACCTCTGTATAAAGGGGAAACAGAATATAATCAAGATGGATTCCCAAAGATTTCTGTAGCCTAGACTTTGATCTAAATGATGATGCAAAGATAATGTTTTATATACTGTAAACTGATAACGTTTCTGAGGAGATTCTTACCCGCAGTGACACAGCAGCAAGGACAGAAATCCGATAACTATAGCCAGCATTCCTCCCAGTATTCCTATCAGCAGGTAGGTGTGGTATGACAGGAAATCCAGAGTGCTTCCATGTCCCAGATAATCTAAAATGTCACATTTATAAATATTTATTAATAGACAGTTTGGCAAAGCTGATGTAATGTAATGTAGGTGCATGCAGTTTGTGGTCATACCATTTGAGGAGGGCAGGGGTGCAGCGATCCAGTATCCCAGATGGGAAGCGGTGTAAGTCCAAACCAGTTCATCCCCAACCGTTTTCACTATTCCAAGACCCTGATTCTCCCAGGCTCCTTCACACAGGAAAAAAAATGAAGGAAATCAAATCAGTTGGCGTCAGTTTGAAGATCTTATTTCAGAGAGAAACTGAACTTAACAGGTAACATGTGCATTAATCTTCATTTAGATTCATTATTCTTGTATTAAACATGTCAATCTGAGATGAAGTTGCTCCTCTGTGATCTTTATTCATACCAGTCTTTAGGTTGAAGGCCCAGGCTGGAACGGTATCAGAGGCCCGGAGGTGGGTTCTGTGTCCCAGGGGCAGGCTGATTTGAATGGGACCCCGGACCTGGAGCTCCTCATCACCAGAGTACAGCAGGACACTGACGGCTGCCACTGCCCTCAGCTCGATACTTCTGAACCCTGCATATACCAGGAGGAGGAGTAAAGGATTTAAACGGTAAAAAATAAATTCTGTGAGAGCAGTGTCAAATATGTATGAAAATGTGAATCTGTTACCACAATTTTTCTCTTCTTAATCACCAAACTAAGGCGTTAAACAGTCCAGACTAAGAATAAACTGTTTTAAATATTAATGAGGCTTCACAGTATTTAACACTCACCTGATTTGTTGCTGATGATGCCTGGAGTGCAGTTGGTGCAGTCTTTAGCTAGGTGGTGCTGCGGCACAGTCAGGTACGCTGTCACCGAGGAGATGTTGCCCTTATTGGAGATTGTGAGGAGATTCTTGGGGAATTTAACCTTAGGCTGGGATGAACTATCTGTGAAAATAAGATGGCATATTAGTTCATTTACATCTGGACACATGCTGTGAGATATTTATGCAGTTACTCGCCTGGAAATGATAGCTAGTGATTTACAAATTAAAATTAAGATTTGCTCATTGACTCTTGACTCTGCAATCTTACCAGGTAACTTCCTGGTGATGAGAACCGAGTCTTCAAACAGCCAGACATTCCCCTGGCTGTGAGGGAGCAGCAGCAGCGTCACAGCAGAGAAAACTGCAGGGGAGACAAACGAAAGGTCAGAGGTCAAACACAAATGCGACTGTTGCTTCAGCATTTTTTTTCTCCAAAATTAGATAATATATAAATAGTTTAGGATGTAACAAGAGAGGAGAGAGGTCAAGCTTTTGTGCCATTCTCCCTTGTATTGTTGACATTAAAGCTGTTTACAGTGACTTGTAGACCTGTGTTACCACCAGCAGATGGCAACACTACCTCAAACCTTTTTTTAGGGTTCAGCTGCACAAAAGGGAGGCGCCTCTGACAATGCAGAGCAAAGCAGGTCTCGACAGATGACACTCTTTTCTTTTTTTATCCCCCTCAGAACACCTGCTCCCTAAACACCACCTCCCTGATAATTTTCTGTTTGATTCAGACCAGCAGGAGGAAGTGGGAGCACAGACAAAAGAGTAATACCCAGGCCCCCTTCAACGTGAAATCCCTGTGGCTAAACACCCCCCACCCCCCTCTGCATCCGATTCAGTGCAGGACAAAGGCACTTTGCTGAGGCAAGGATATGTTTCACCCGAGCTTGACTCAGACACCTCGACTCCACGGTGCATGCCACTGTGGAAACGGTCGATAAAACGACTACAGGACGCAGCATTTGGTTACACTCGACCGTACAGTGGGAGCATAGATTGCTTCATCGCAAACAAACCTCAGTGACAAGTTGTATGTTGTTGCAGACCGTTCATTAATCTGTAATGACTATGAATAATGCAGCTGAGGGAGCGTGTGTGAATACTGTGGCTGCAATTATTCTAAGTAAGTGCCTGCAAATGACTTCTTAGCATAATGTTTATACAGCTAAAATCACGTATGCCTATGAAAGAGCATCGCGCCCTGGAGCAAGGCACTACACTACAACTTAATTGTGTTTGCTCCATATAAACCAATCAATCCTTGTTGGATCCTCTTCAAGTGGAGGTCAGGGTCAGCTGTGACCCTGGACCATCATTTTAGCAGAGAGGATGTTAACAACAGCCTGCTGCCAATAATTGTGATTGTACAGGTATATTAGTAGAACATATGCAACTAATGATTACTTTTATATTTTTAGATTAATTTTTAGCCTATAAAATGTCTAAAAAGAGAACAAAGAGACAAATGAATATGTCTTATTTTGTTCACCAACAGTCCAACACACTAAGATATTCAGTTTATAATGATTTTAAACAAAGAAGATTCTCATTATTTATTATTTCTGCTTAAAAAATGACAAACTATTAATCAGTTATATTGATCATCTACTTGATTTATCAACTAATTATTTGGGCTCTAGTATCATGGATGTGGATAGATAGAGAGATGCACCATATTGATCTAAAATGGAAATGTCTGTGCTACAGCAGCCAAAAAGAAGAAATAAACACCTATGAACAAAATAAACACAAAATGAATACACATAATTTTCTGTTTACAGTGTTGGACTAATTCCTGGTGGGCTGTTATCCTTACGTCAGAGAAACCAGGCTAACCCAGGTACATAACTCACTCACTCGGTCTCTTGGTGGTGCTCCAGGGCAGGGGGGTGGGCACATAGCCCTCCATGCTGCCCAGCAGGGTGAGACTGAGCCCCGGACTGAACGCCACCCAGAGCAGAACCTCGCCTCTCGCCCCTGTCTGGGCAGAGCTCCTCAGGGTGTGGTTGAGGTAAACATCAACCGAAGCCCCCGACAGTGGCTGACGGGTCACCAGGTCCCTCACCAGGACTTTAAGGGCGAACTGAGGCTCTGGAGAAGAAGAAAAAGACACGAGAAAGTTTGTCTCTGTCTGTATGCAGACTCGCCTCTGCCACTTCCTCTCAGCAGTACTCAGTAACCTTTCTCTTGCTATGAAAAAGTGATGAGGCAAGCACAGCTGAATTGCTGGGAGAATGAAAAATACATCAAAACCAAGTGACAGCAGAGCAGCTGTGTAAGATGCTTCCTCCTTCCAACACTAACGATCACCTCTACATGCATTCAGCATCACTCGCAGTTAATATGCTGCAAGTTCCTAATGTTTTGCGGTCTGTAAATCTGATTCCAACACGGCTGCTGGAGTTCCTAGAAAGCATTCAAGTCCGTTTTTGCAGATTGTAAACCTACTATAGATGCTCGTAAACCAAATGTAAACACAGGCGTTGTAGCTGTGAGGCCATCAGCAAACACTGGCTTACCCACTGTATCACCAGAACAGCACAGGATTAACACACTCCCCCATTAATACATCACCTGCTCAGGCCAAAAAGATAAAAATAATCCCTCAAACCTGCACATTATACATCTTAATCCTATTAGTCTGTTGGCCAGACTGGCTGAGAATTAGATCCAATAGTATATCAATAGGAATATAAGACAAATAGTGTAATTTAAGGTCTTATAAATACAGAACTGCACAATAAATTTATTTTCATGTCATTTTTAACCCATTTTAAGGCCTTTACTTACTTCTACTTTTAAAAGCCTTTACTTTATAACATTTAATAGGAGCCCCAGCATTTTCCCAATAAATAATGATGCTGAGCTCACTCCAGATCAAGATATACAGTGGTTTTAAAAACACAATCTGACCAAAAAGCAGCTTTTAAAGTGGTTTATATTTGAGCAATGATTCAATCATGAGTCACTGTCTCTGTTGCAGTTAATTTCCATTTTCTGTAACAATGAGAGGGAATAAACGGAGCGTCTTTTTGTTTATAATTACCTGCTATCAGAGCCGAAGGGCTGAGAAATCGCCCGAGGGCGGTCGGGTCTGTGGCAGACGGGTCTCCGACCGAGGCGACGACTCCATTGTCCCCGGGCAAGGAGGAAGAGGAGGAGGGCAGGCCGCCGCCCTCCTCCTCTGCTCTCACCGCCCCATCCAGGCAGGAAATCAAAAGCAGCGACAGCAGAAAGAGCAGCAGCGGCAGGTAGCGTTCAGCAGCGGCAGCGGGCATGGCGAGAGGGGGAGCAGGCTCAAAGACATAACGGACCGCGAGAGACGAGCTCTGGAGGAGAAGAACGAGGTCCGGCGGTGTTTGTCCTCAGCATGAAGGCCTCATCCTTCTCACGGGTTTTCTTGTAATCTTAGTGCGGACAGAGGGGGCAAAAATCCCGTGGAGAAAGGATGCGCTGGTGCTGAGGCTGGGCGTGTGTGACCGAAGATCGTTTATAACAGGGCGATGTGTCACTCAGTGAAACAAATACCGACTCCTCAAAAATGTTAGGCCCAAATGTAAACGATATAAATATGCAATGTGCTCTTACACTATTTGAGAAAACATCTGGTCATCATGGTGCAGAAACACGTAAAATTAATTCTCTTCTACTTGTCTAACGCACGTATCAAGCAGAAATGTCCGACTTTAAATGTTGTAGTTTATGTTTTATAACACTGTGTAACTTCTAATTTTAAGTATATTCTAATATTTTACAGAATAAGCAATTAACGATAATTACTGTTGTTTGAAAATAGTTGCTGCTGCTGCTGCTGTGACAGAGACATGATGACCATTTTCGTACCACGAAAGAGTGTTGGAGTGAGACATCTGTATGTGTTGCTCATCTTTGGTAAGACGGGAGATGTTGTTACATCATTGGGGTCTGCATGGCCCCCTGTCGGTAAACTGAGATCCCTGGTTGCCTATTTTTATCTCTACTGCTCTGTCAAAATATGAAAATCAGGTGCATTCAAGTTACACAACAAGACTAATACGATTTAGACTCAACAATTAAAAAAATAGGCTTGTACAATTAATTATGTTGTTGAGTTGTGATTATTTGTCAAGAATTACATATTGATTAGCTTATTAAACCAAAACATTTGGATTTTAGAAGCATTAACTAGTGTCACGACCTGACTCTTACCTATAAAAAGATATAATTAAACTTTAATGCACAAACATAAGTTGAATAGCATGAATTCAGTTAATCCACAGTACATAGGACTACAGTAGCTGCTGCTCAGGGTATCCTGACAGTAAAACACCCCTCTGTACTCTACAGCACTTAGTACAGTCTTTCTTTTCTTTCTGTTTTTCATATTAACTTCATTTGACTTTAAAATGTGCACTTATGAAAATGTGAAATGCTTTAATTAAAATCATAAGGATGTGTTTAACTGGAGCACGTACACTGTGTAAGAATGCCTGAAACAACTTTTTGTCCTTTGCTCTTTATCATATGTAAAATATCATATTGAAACAGTCAGTACAGAACAAGCTCACAGGAGTAAAGTGAGTAACGCAAATATGTGCTTTCCATGTGCTAGTGCAACCATTTCCATAACAGTTGGTTTAGCTGGTGGGCAAACACAAGAAGCTATAAGAACCTTTAGTGAGTCAGAGGAATCAGTCAGCATTTACGATCCACAATGGCTCTCAGTGTACCAGGTCTGATAATGATGGTGGCGTTCTACTTACTGGTGTTGGGTATCGGCATCTGGGCGTCTGTAAAGTCTAAGAAGTTGAATAAAAACACATGGAAACAGAATAGAAGTTTCCTTTTTGGCTAACCGGAGGGTCAGCTTGGTACTAGGAGCTTTCACAATGACAGGTGATAGTGTAGCCTTTGGACACCTCCCTTACTCTAAATCACTCAATTTTTTCAACTATGCATGTGTTTATT